>NC_137772.1:101872103-102472103 GCF_963455305.1 Plecotus auritus | reverse complement strand
CAACACACAAGATGGCTGCCCCCATGTGGCCGAAGATCCTGCCCCCATGTGGACACAAGATGGCCACCACAAGATGGGGCCAGGCCTTCAAGGGATGGCAGTAGTGGGCAATCAGGCCAGCAGGGGAGGGCAGTTGGGAGGGACCAGGCCTGCAAGGGAGGGCAGTTGTGGGCAATCAGGCCAGCAGGGGAGGGCAGTTAGGGGTGACCAGGCTGGTAGAGGAGGGAAGTTGGGGGCAAACAGGCTGGCAGGGGAGCAGTTAGACATCAATCAGGCTGGCAGGGGAGTGGTTAGGGGGTGATCAGGCTGGCAGGCAGAAGCGGTTAGGGGCAATCAGGAAGGCAGGCAGGCGAGCGGTTGGGAGCCAGTAGTCCTGGATTGTGAGAGGGATGTCTGACTGCCCGTTTAGGCCCGATCCCACCAGGATCGGTCTAAACGGGCAGTCAAACATCCCTTGAGGAGTCCCAGATTGGAGATGGTGCAGGCTGGGCTGAGGGTCACCGCCCCCCAGGGGAGTGTCCCTCAGCCCGGCCTGCACCCTCTCCAATCTGGGACCCCTCAGGGAATGTCCAATTGCCAGTTTAGGCCTGATCTTAGTGGACATCCAACTCTCAATCTGGGACCACTGGCTCCTAACCACTCCCCTGCCTTCCTGCCTGATCACCCCTAACCACTCTGCCTGCCAGCCTGATCGCCCCCAACTACCCCCCACTGCCAGCCTGCTCATCCCCAACTGTTATCCACCCCTCCCCCACCACTGGCCTAATCACCCCCAACTGCTCTCCCCTCCTGGCCTGATCACCCTTAACCACCTCTGCCTTGGCCCTGCCACCATGGCTTTGTCCAGAAGGATGTCCAGAAGGTCTCCTGGTCTAATTAGCATATTACCGTTTTATTAGTATAGATAACAATCCTATATAATAAAAGCCTAATATGCAAATTGTCCCCTTGAGCAGGAGTTCAACTGGGAGTTTGACCACTTGCTATGACGTGTACTGACCACCAGGGGGTGGTGCAGAACATGGCGGGTGTTGGCGATGCACTATGACCTATCGTTGGGTACCTGGAGACGGGGGTGATGGGGATGGAGGTGTGGTGAGAATGCAGGGTGTCCGCCAAGCCTGCTCTCATCCCCCCTGCTATGCTCCCCCAGGACACCAGGGCTCACACGCTGGGGAAGCCCCTGCACTCAGGTGCCAGGCATGGGTGTCCACAAGGAGCCTGCCCTGCACCCATGTGGCCTTTTCTGGGTTAGCTGGGCCACAGCTGCCAGGACCACAGGGGCCAGTCAGGCTCCCCATGGATTCATGTAGGAGCCGGTCTGCGAGGCCAGCTGGAGGAAGCACTCTGCCCACCTGGCTTCCATTTAGTGCTGCTGAGCAGTCCGGAGGCCCACATTGCACCCGGCCTGTGGCGTCCAGCCGCGCTCACCACATCTCCATGTGGGGACTTGGGTGCCGTGACTCAGGTGGAGGGGGTCGCGTGGGGACCCAGGAGCCCAGAGGTCAGCTGGGACCTGCCCTTCCACACCAGACACTCGCGCTTCGATCACCAGCCAGGCCAGGGACTGCATCCATGCACAAATTTCTTGTACCGAGCCTCCAGTTAGTTATAAATGAAAGTATATTAGAATTTATTTAATATGTATATATAAATAGAATATAATATTTTTTATTTGATAGAGTTTTTTATATATTTTAAGTATAAATTTTTTTATGAGAGGGCAAACAAATATTTGAGGCATTCTAGAGTTTATTGGAATGATTTAAAGTCAATTTTAGGTCAAGAAAAGTATTTTAAAATTTAAATTTTGGGAAGGTAGTCAAATATATTAGACTAAAAGATTATGTATTATTATTAAATAGTATTAAGTAATTTATTTATTTAAAGTAATTAATTTTTTGATTAATATAATGTAATTATTTTAATAATATATATACAATTTTTGTTTTTTAGGCAAATATAGAAAAAAATTATTATTTTTTATTTTTAGAAATAGGTTTATTTTTCCAATGGAAAATATATTTATATTTAAAAAAATATAGTAGAGATAATATGACCTTGATAACTTTTAGGAGGCTGGAGAAAGGGTGGGTGAATATGTGGGGAGATAGTAGATCCTGGGGTTTGTTTCCAGGACTGCAGTAATTTTTGGGACTTTAATGGCTTTAGTGTAAAAGTATTGCTATTTTTCTATAAGGAGAGTGCCCCCCACCACCACACACACACACATTGGTAGCTGTCGTTTTTGTAGTTATTTAAGGGTATTTTTGTAGTTTTAGTCCTTTAAGGTAAATATTTGGGGTGTTTAAATAATTATTTTCCATTTTTTTTTAGTAGACTAATAATATGAAATTTTGTATATAAGAAAAAATTTTAATACCACATGATCTCACTCATTTATGGATAATAAAGAACATTACAAACTGTTGAACAAAAATAGAGGCAAAGAAGCATCGAACAGACTGTCAAACTATAGCGGGAAGGTAGGGGAGGGTTGCAGGGGTATGAGATCAACCGAAGAACTTGTATGCATGCATATAAGCACAACCAACAGATGCAAGACACTGGGGGCAGGGGGACGAGGGCAAGTGCTGGGGGGTAGGGGAGGCCAGGGGAAGGTCAGTGGGGGCGGGCAGTAGGGGGGAAGAGACATATGTACTACTATTTGTAATACCTTAAACAATAAAATTTTTAAAATTAAAAAATATTACAAAAAGAAAAATGTTGTTGCAAATGGCAAAAATTTCTTCTTTTTTATAGCAGCATAGTATTCCATTGTGTAGATGTACCACACTTTTTTAATCCACTCATCTGCTGATGGGCACTTAGGCTCTTTACAAATCTGTTATTGTAAATTGTGCTGCTATGAACATAGGGGTGCATATATCCTTTCTGATTGGAGTTTCTAGTTTCTTGGGATATATTCCTAGAAGTGGGATAACTGGGTCAAATGGGAGTTCCATTTTTAATTTTTTGAGAAAACTCCATACTGTTTTCTACAGTGGCTGCACCAGTCTGCATTTCCACCAGCAGTGCATGAGGGTTCCTTTTTCTCACCAGCACTTGTTGTTTGTTGATTTGTTGATGATAGTCACTCTGACAGGTGTGAGATGATATCTCATTGTTGTTTTCATTTGCATCTCTTAGATGATTAGTGACTTTGAGCATGTTTTCATATGTCTCTCAGCCTTCTGTATGTCCTCTTTCGAAAAGTGTCTATTTAGGGCCTTTGCCCATTTTTTGATTGGATTGTTAACTAACTTTTGTTAAGCTTTGTGAGTTATCTGTAAATTTTGAAGATTAAAACCTTATCTGAAATAACATTGGCAAATATGTTCTCCCATGCAGTGGGTTTTCTTGTTGTTTTGTTGATGGTTTCTTTTACTGTGCAGAAGCTTTATATTTTGATGTAATCAAATTTATTTATTTTCTCCTTAGTCTACATTGGCCTAGGAGCTGTGTCTGTAAATATATTGCTACAACGTAAGTCTGATATTTTGCTGCCTATGGAGTCTTCTAAGATTTTTATGGTTTCCTGTCTTACATTTAAGTCCTTAAAGCATTTTAAGTTTGCTTTTGTGTATGGTATAAGTTAGTGATCTAGTTTCTTTTTTTTTTTTTTTGCATGTGTCTGACCAAATTTCCCAGCACCATTTATTGAAGAGACTGTCATGACTCCATTGTATGCTCTTGCCTCCTTTGTCAAATATTAATTGAGTGTAATGGCTTGGGTCAATTTCTGGGTTCTCTGTTCTGTTCTATTGGTCTATATGTCTGTTCTTGTGCCAGTACCAGGCAGTTTGAGAACCATGGCTTGGTAATATAGCTTGATATCTGGTATTGTGATCCCTCCAACTTTGTTCTTCTTTCTCAGGATTGCTGTGGCTATTAGGGGTCTTTTTTTAATTCCAGATGAATTTTTGGAGAGTTTGTTCTAGGTCTTTGAAATATGCCATTGGTATTTTAATGGGGATTGCATTGAATTTGTAAATTGCTTTGGGTAGTATGTACATTTTAATGATGTTGATTCTACCAGTCCATGAACATGGTATGTTCTTCCATTTATTTACATCGTCCTCTATCTATTTTTTCAGTGTCCTACAGTTTTCAGAGTATAGGACTTTTACCTCCTTAGTTAAGTCTATCCTAGGTATCTTCATTTTTTTGGTGCATTGGTAAATGGGATTGTTTTTTTCATTTTTCTTTCTGTGAGTTCATTATTGGTGTATAAAAAGGCCATAGATTTTTAGGTGTTGATTTTGTATCCTGCTTCATTGCCAAATTCATTTATTAAGTCTAGTAGTTGTTTTGATGGAGTCTTTGGGGTTTTCTATGTACAGTATCACATCATCTGCAAATAAGGACAGTTTTAATTCTTCTTTTCCAATTTGGATGCCTTTTATTTCTTCTTCTTGTCTGATCGCTATAGCCAGCACTTCCAGTACTATATGGAACAGGAGTGGTGAAAGTGGGCATCCCTGTCTTGTTTCTGTTCTTAGGGGAAATTGATTTAGTTTTTGCCCATTGAGTATGATTTTGGCTGTAGGTTTGTCATATAAGGCTTTTATTATGTTGAGTGTGATCCCTCTATTCCTACTTTGCTGAGAGTTTTTATCAAGAAAGGATGTTGGATTTTGTCAAATGCTTTTTCTGCATCGATTGATATGATTATGTGATTTTTGTCTCTCAGTTTGTTTATGTGTTGTATCACATTTATCCATTTACGGATGTTGTACCATCCTTGCATCCCCGGAATAAATCCCACTTGGTCATGGTGTATGATCTTTCTAATGTAATGCTGAATCCAATTTGCTAGAATATTGTTGAGGATTTTAGCATCTACATTCATCAAGGATATTGACCTGTAGTTCTCTTTTTTTTGTGGTGTCTTTGTCTGGTTTTGGCATTAGGGTAATACTGGCTTCATAGAAAGAGCTTGGAAGTGTGCCTTCCTCTTTAATTTTTTGGAATAGTCTGAGGAAGATAGGTTTTAGTTCTTCTTTGAATGCTTGGTAGAACTCCCCTCTAAAGCTGTCTGGACCAGGGCTTTTGTTTGCTGAAAGATTTTTGATTACTGCTTCAATTTCTTCAGTAGTTATCAGCCTATTCAGGTTTTTTTATTCTTCCTCATTGAGTTTTGTGAGCTTGTATTTTTCTAAGAATATGTCCATTTCGCCTAGGTTACCCAGTTTGTTGGAATAGAGTTGCTCATCATATTTTTTTCATAAACCTTTGTATTTCTGTGGGATCAGATGTTACCTCACCTCTTTCATTTCTGATTTTGTTTATTTGGGTCCTCTCTCTTTGCTTCTTGGTGAGCCTGGCTAGAGGTTCATCAATCTTGTTTATCCTTTCGAAGAACCAGCTCTTGGTTTTGTTGTTCTTTTGTGTTTTTGTTTTTGTTTTTGTTGTTGTTGTTGTTTGTTTGTTTTGTCTCTATGTCATTTATTTCTGCTCTGATCTTTATTATTTTCTTCCTTTGGCTTTTCTTATTTCTTTTTTCTTAACTATTTGAGTTGTAGGGTTATATAATTTATTACCATTTTTTTTTTCTTATTTTTTGAGGTAGGCCTGTAGAGCTATGAACTTCCCTCTCAAGACTGCTTTCACTGTGTCCCATAGATTTTGGATTGTTGTGTTTTCATTGTTGTTTGTTACCAGGATGCTTTTTATTTCATCTTTGATCTCTTTGGTAGCCCAATCATTGTTTAATAGCATGCTATTTAGCCTCTAAGTGTTTGATTTTTTTCATTGTTTTTATTGTAATTGATTTCTAATTTTATGCCATTGTGATCTGAGAAGACGATTGATATGATTTCTGTCTTCTTAAATTTGAAGAGACTTTGACTGTTTCCCAATATGTGACCTATCTTTGAAAATGACCCATGTGCACTTGAGAAGAATGCATATTCTGTGGCTTTGGTGTGAAATGTTCTGAAAATGTCAATTAAGTCCATCTGATCTAGTGAGTCATTTAGAATTGATGTTTCTTTGTTTATGTTTTTGTTTAGAGGATTTATTCATTGGTCTTAGTGGGATTTTAAAGTCCCCTACTATGACTGTATTGCTGTCAATCTCTCCCTTGATATCTTTCAGAAGTTTTTTTATGTATTTGGGTGCTCTTGTTTTGGGTGCATAGATGTTTACCAGAGTTATATATCTTCTTCTTGAATTGCTCCCTTTAGTATTATGAAGTGGCCTTCCTTATCTCTTTTTATAGCCCTTCACTCTGAGGTCTAATTTTTCAGATATAAGTTTTGCTACCCCAGCTTTTTTTTCATTTCCATTTGCCTGAAAAATTTTTTCCCATCCCTTCACTATCCTTTCACTGTGTGAGTTCTTTGTTCTGAGGTGGGTCTCCTGTAGACAGCAGATATATGGGTTTTCTTATCCATTCAGCTACCCTATGTCTTTTGATTGGGGCATTTAATCCATTTACATTTAAAGTTATTATTGATAGGTACTTGTTTGTCACCATTTTTATTCTTTATGCCTGTGTTCCTTCTCCCCTTCCTGTTTTTTCTTTTTACATCAGTCCCTTTAGAATTTCTTGCATTGCTGGTTTGGTGGTAATAAACCCCCCTAGTCCTTTTTTGTCTGTGAAGCTCCTGTTTTCACCTTCCTGGGTATAGTATTCTTGGATACAGACCCTTGCTTTGCATGACTTTGTATATTTCATTCCATTCCCTTCTAGCCTGATGTGTTTCTGTTGAGAAATCAGTTGGCAGACTAAGGGGAGTTCCCTTATAAGTAACTTTCTGTCTCTCTCTGGCAACCTTTAAGATTCTTACTTTGTCATTTACCTTTTGCCAATTTAATTATAATGTGTCTGGGTGTCGGTCTTTTGGGGTTCATCTTGTTTGGGACTCTGTGTGCCTCTTGGACTTGTGTGACTTTTTCCCCCCAAAGTCAGGGAAATTTTCTGTCATTATTTCTTCAAACAGGTTTTCTATTTCTTTCTCAGCTTCCTGTCCTTGTGGCACCCCTATTATATGGATATTGTTTCATTTTGTGTTGTCCCAAGCTCCCTCAGACTCTCCTCCTGTTTTTTAATTTGTTTTCGAGTTGCTGCTCTGCTTGAGTGTTTTTTCTCCCTTGTCTTCTAAGTTGCTGATTCGATCCTCAGCTTCTTCTAGTCTGCTGTTGAAACCTTCCATTGTGTTCCTTATTGCACCTATGTCATTCTTCATTTCTTCTTGATTCTTACACATGTTGGTGAATTTCTCATCCAGACTTTTCAGCATCTGTATAACCCAGTGGTTCCCAACATGGGGCACATACCCCACAGGGTGGCAATTTGATATTTAAGGGCGGGGGGGCAATTTGAGGATGAGTTATTAACAGTGAATTTTTTTGCATTTCTTATGGTTCTTGGGATCTCATATACAGTATATAAATATACATTGTGACATATTTATGCATTTCAGTTCTCTATTATATGTTTTTAAACTTTATTTGCTATTTTTTCATATCACTTCATATTATTTTTTTAAGCAATTTTGTAGTGATTTCTTTAGTACTTCACTGTCCTTTCATTTTTTTATTTTTCTCTTTCATGGATGCATGTTCTTTGGAAGCTTGATTAGAACAAGTTAATGGCATTTTAGTCTTCCTCCATGTGAATAGGAGTTCACTTTTTGAATCGTGAGAATTATATTTCACGGTGGTGGGGAGGGGGAGAAACAGGATTTTAGAGATTCTGAGGTGGGACATGGCCAAAAAAAAAAGGTTGGGAAGCAATGGTTTAACTATTATTCTGAATTCTTTCTCTGACAAATTGCTTACCTGCATTTCATTTATTTCCTTTCCTGGAAAGTTCTCATTTTCTTTTGGGAATTATTTCTCTGTCTCCCCATTTTTGCTATCTCTCTGTATTTGTTTCTATGTAATGTGAGTTGCTGTCACTTTCTGGCCCTGGGCAACCTGCTTGAAGTGTGAGAAGTTGAAGCCCCTAGCAGTCCAATGGTCTTGGACTCCTTAGCCCAGAGGCTGGGTCTGCCTTATGTCTCACACGTTTGTCTCTGCTCTGAGTGTATAACCTTCCCCCTCGGATCTGGATCCTTAGTTGTCCAATGCAGGTGCTCAGGGTTGGCGGGGACACGTGCACACTTCTTCTGGTGTGTGACTCCAGTGGAGTCCCTGAAGCACCAGGTCCGGGCGCTTGGCGACTGGGCACAATGGGTCTGGACGCACAGGATCCCTGAAGCACTGGTTCTAGGGTGATGGGACCATGGTGTCCAGGCACATGTGGTGCAGGCCCAGAGACCAGGAACTGGCTTGTGGGGTCCCTAGAGCTCTAGGTCCAGGCATGCGGGGACCAGGTGGGCACAGGGTCCTAAGTGCCGGTCCTGGCATGCGGGCAGGGAAGCGAAATGTGGAAGGTCTTTCTGGTCTGAGGTCATTACTGGGAGCTGACAGCAAGGTGGGGCTTCACTCTTTGCAGGGGTGGCAGGTGTGCGACTCACTGCACAGGTGCCGGGTGGTGTCTGGTGGCAGTCTGGGTGTTGGTGTGACTGCACTCCTGGCCTCTGCTGCTCCCCCCTTCAAGATGGCATAGACTCTGGGCCCAAGCCGTGCTGGCCTGGGTGTGCCCACCGTGATAGCAGTGGCTCTGCTTCTAGGAAAGCCCTTTCTGCCAGTCCCCAAGGCTCCTGCAAGATCTAACTGTCCCTTACACACCCCCTCACACACCACACACATCCACACATGCCTCTCTCACTCCTTTACTCACACTCTCACCCTCACTGCCCTCCTGCTGGCTGCCATGATGGGGGGATCCCTCAGAAGGAACTTTTTTTTTGGGGGATCACACTAGTTATTCTTCCCACCAATAAAGAGTCAAAATTCTAGCATAAGAAACAGACTACATCCATATAGAATGCTAGCAGCCAGAGTTTTCTTGTCAAGGTTACTTTCATAATTTACCTCTTCTCTAGCCTGAACTATTTATTGTAAAATAATTCATTCTTATTACCACTTTTACCACTATTATAACTTTGAAAATAAAACAACAACAATTCCCCATGTATGAAACCAGAGTGAGAACTACCTCAGGCAATTCCCAACAGGAAAAAAGTTTTCTCATTCTATCACACAGATAAAAGTATCCAATTAATTGTATATTTGAATGGTCTGATTTAGTAATTGAATTCTCTAGGCAAAATTATAGAATACTTTGGGTTTTCAAGGTATATTATTCATTTTTTATAACTGCAAGAAATTTTCTCATAATATTTAGGCTGTTTCCCATTTTTAACCTTTTGACGAAACTCCATTCTGTTTTCCATTGTGGCTGCACCAGTCTGCATTTCCACCAGCAGTGAACTAGTGTTCCCTTTTCTCTACATCCTCACCAACACTTATTGTTTGTTGATTTTTTTAAAATAGCCATTCTGACCGGTGAGGTGATACCTCATTGTGGTTTTAATTTGTATTTCTCAGATGGTTAGTGACTGAACATTTTTTCATGTGTCTCTTGGCCATTTGTATGTCCTCTGGAGAAATGTCTATTCAGGTCTTCTGCCCATTTTTTTAATTGCATTTTTGTCTTTCTTTTGTTTAGTTGTATGAGTGCTATATATATTTTGGCTATTAACCACTTGTGAGATATATCATTGGCAAATATGTTCTCCCATAGAGTGGGTTCCAGTTTCATTTTGATGGTGGTTTCCTTTGATATGCAGAAGTTTTTTATTTTAATGTAGTCTCATTTGTTTATTTTCTCATCAGTTTCCTTTGCCCTAGGAGATGTATCCATAAACATATTGCTATATGAGATGTCTGAGATTTTACTGCCTATGTTCTCCTCTAAGATTTTTATGGCTTCATGTCTTACATTTAAGTCTTTTATCCATCTTGTGTATGGGGAAAGTTGGTGGTCTAGTTTCATCTTTTTGCATGTGTCTGTCCAATTTTCCCTTCACCATTTGTCTTTACTCTTGTATGTTTTTGCCTTCTTTGTCAAATATTAACTGACCATAATGATGTTGGTCAATTTCTGGGGTCTCTGTTCTGATCCACTGGTCTATATGCATGTTCTTGTGCCAGTATCAGGCTGTTTTGGTCACAATGGCTTTGTAGTATTATGTGATATCTGGCATTGTGATCCCTTCTACTTCATTCTTTCTCAAGATTGCTGCAGCTATTTGTTTTTTTTTATGGTTCCATATAAATTTTTGGAGTATTTGTTCTAGGTCTGTGAAATATGCCTTTGTTATTTTAATAGGGATTGCATTGAATATATAGATTGCTTTGGGTAGTATAGACATTTTAATAATGTTAATTCTTGCAATCCATGAACATGGTATATGTTTTCATTTGTTTGTATATTCCTTTATTTCTTTTTTCAATAGGAAAAAGTTCCTATAGTTTTCCAAGTACAGGTCTTTTACCTCCTTGGTTAAGTTTATTCCTAGGTATTTTTTTTTTTTTTTGCAATGGTAAATGAGGTTGCTTTTTTAGTTTCTCTTTCTGAGAGTTCATTATCATAATAATAAAAGGTTAATATGCAAATGGTCATCACACCATGACGCCGTAATGAGCTATCAGCAGGGACCTGAGTCTATGTGGCGCCTGGCTGGGGCAGGGGACCTCAGGCCGCAGCCTCCCCCAGCGGGGCTTGACAGGGGACCTCAGGCCATGCCCCCGACCTGGCGGGGCTTGACGGGAAACCTGAAGCTGCACCCCTCACCCAGCAGGGCTTGATGGGGGACCTTAGGCCATACCCCCTGCCCCAGTGCCTGGCTGGGGAACCTGAGGCTGCAACAGGGGACCTGAGGCTTTGCCCCCAACCCGGCAGGGCTTGACGGGGGACCTGAAGCTGCATGCCCCACCCAGCAGGGCTTGATGGGGGACCTGAGGATGCACCCCCCACCTGGCGCTGGGCTCAGGGGACCTGAGGCTGCACTCCCCGCCCAGCGCCGGGCCAGGGGACCTGAGGTTGCACCCCCCACCCGGTGAGGCTTGACCTTGGTGGGGCCGGCCGAGTCTGGGTCTCGCCCAGTGCGGGTGGGGCTGGCCGGGTCTGGGTCTTATGCGATTTCAAGGCACACACAGGTGGGCGGGGACTTGACTCTGGGTCTCACAGCATGCCCCAGACTCTGACAGGAGGGAGATTTTCATATACATTTTACTAATTTTCTTTCATCTCTGACACTTCTATTATAGAGAAAGTGCAAATAGCAATATTAAAATACTAGAAGCCTGATGCACGAAGATTTGTGCAAGAATGGGCCTTCCTTTCCCTGGCTGCCAGCACCGCCTTTGCTCCAGCCCCAGAGTCGCCTCTTTCCACTCTGGCCTTGCCTTCCCACACTGCCCAGAGGCTCTGAGCAGCTGGGGTGGTGCGGAACGCCTGCATCCCGCCCTGCCCCCAGCCGCTTAGCACCTGCATATGCAAATTAACATGCCATTTTTGTTGGGTTAATTTGCATACTAACTCCTGATTGGCTGGTGGGCATCACAAAGGTATGGTCAATTTGCATCTTTCTCTTTTATTAGTGTAGATTTCCTCTAATTAATTCCCTTTTAATGTGCACAGACTTCATGCACCGGGCCACTAGTTGGTATATAAAAATGAAAATGCCATCTATTTCTGGATGTTGATTTTGTATGCTGCTGCCTTGCCAAATTCATTTCTTAAGTCTGGTAGTTTCCTGGTGTAGTCTTTAAGGTTTTCTATGTAAAATGTCATGTCATATGCAAATAATGATAGTTTTACTTCCTTCTTTCCAATTTGGATGCCTTTGATCTCTTCTTGTCTGTTTTCTGTGGCAAGGACTTCCATTACTATGTTGAATAAGAGTGGTGAAAGCTGACATCCTTCTTTTGTTCCTGTTCATAAGGGAAATGCTTTTAGTTTTTGCCCTTTCAGTATTATGTTGGCTGTAGTTTTGTCACAAATGGCCATTAATATGTTGAGATATGACCCCTCTACTCTCTCTTTACTGAGAGTTTTTATCAAAAATGGTGCTGGATTTTGTTGAATGCTTTTTCTGCATCTATTGATATGATCATGTGGTTTTTATTTTTCAATGTATTTATGTGATGTATTACATTTATTGATTTGCAAATATTATGCCAGCCTTGCATCCTCAGAATAATTCCCACTTGATCATGGTGTATTATCTTTTTAATATATTGCTGGATCTGATTTGCTAATATTTTGTCGAGGATTTTAGCATCTGTGCTTATCAGGGATATTGGCCTGTAATTTTCTTTCTTTGTAGTGTCTTTATCTGGCTTTGAAAATTGGATAATGCTGGCTTAGTAAAAAGAGTTTGGAAGTATGCCTTCCTCTTGAACTTTTGGAATAGTTTGAGGAGGATTGGTGTTAGTTCTTCTTTGAATGTTTGCTAAAATTATCATGTAAAACTATCTGGTCCAGGGCTTTAGTTTGCTGGAAGTTTTTAGATTATTGCTTCAATTTCATCAGTTGTTATTGGCCTACTCAGGTTTTCTGATATTTCCTGATTGAGTTTTGGAAGATTATATGTCCTAGGAATTTGTCCATTTTGCCCAGGTTGTTGGAATACAGTTATTAGTAGTATTTGCTTACAATCCTTTGTATTTCTGTTGTATCTGTAATGTTATATTGCCTCTTTCATTTCTGATTTTATTTATTTGGGTCCTCTTTGTTTCTTGATGAGTCTGGCTAGGGGTTCATCAATTTTATTTATCTTTTCAAAGAACCAGCTCTTGGATTTATTGATCTTTTGTACTGTGTGTTTTTTTTTAAGTCTCTATGTAATTTATTTCCACTCTGATCTTTATTGTTTCCTTCATTCTGCCTTCCTCTGGGCTTTTCTTGCTGTTTTTTTTTTATAATTCATTTAGTTTTAGGGTTAGATAGTTTATTCGTCCTTTATCTTGATTCTTTTTTTTTTTTAATATTTCTTTATTGATTTTTTTACAGAGAGGAAGGGAGAGGGATAGAGAGCCAGAAACATCGATGAGAGAGAAACATCGATCAGCTGCCTCCTGCACAACCCCCACTGAGGATGTGCCCGCAACCAGGGTACATGCCCCCCACCGGAATCGAACCTGGAACCCTTGAGTCCGCAGGCCGACGCTCTATCCACTGAGCCAAACCGGCTAGGGCCTTTTTTTTTTTTATTGTTTGAAGTATTACAAATAGTAGTACATATGTCTCCTTTTTTTTTTCTTCCCCCCATTGATCTCCCCCCTATCTTGATTCTTGAGGTAGGCCTGTAGTGCTATGAACTTCCCTCTCAGGACTGCTTTTGCCCTGTTTCATAGGTTTTGGGTGGTTGTGTGTTCATTTTCATTTGTTTCCAGGAAGTTTTTAATCTCTTGCTTGATTTCATTGGTAACCCATTTGTTGTTTAATAACATGCTATTTAGCCTCCATGTATTTGAGTGTTTTGGGATGTGTTCTTTTTGGTTAATTTCTAACTTCTGCCATTGTGATGCGAGAAGATGCTGTATTATATCAATCTTCTTGAATTTGTATAAACTTGTTTTGTGCCTTAACATGTGGTCTCCAGTGGTTCTTTTACTTTGTGTTTCTGTCTATTGTTTTTGTTTGGTAGTACTATACACTTCCATCTGTTTCCTCTTTTTTTAAGCTATGTATCTCAGTTTCAGGTTTTTTGTGTGTGGTTATCATTAGGTTTATAAAAAAGGAAGTTTCATATGTACAGCAGTCCTTTTTCTTTTGAATACATCTAACCTCCATCCTCCTTTGCAAATTCAGACCTTTACACCCAACCCTTTTATGTTTTTGTTGTCACAAATTATCCCTCTTTATGCTGTAAGTTTTGTTGGTGATCTTATTCATAGTTTTGTGATCTTTTATTTTTTGTTTCAAGTAGAATAACCCGCTTGAATATTTCCTGCAATGGAGATCTTCTAGGGATAAATTCCCTCAGCTTCTGTATGTCTGGAAAAGTCTTTATTTCTCTTTCATATCTAAAGGATAACTTTGCTGGACATATTATTCTTGACATGTAATTTCTCTCTTTTGGTCATTTGAAGAGTTTCTGCTGAGAAGTACTATGATAACCTAGTGGGCTTTCCTTTATATGTTACTTTTTTCTTTTCTCTGTTTCTCTTAATAATTCTTCCTTTCTCATTAATTTTTGACAATTTTAATATAATGGTCCTTGGAGAAGGCATTTTAGGATTGAAGTAATAAGGTGTTCTTTTGCTTCTTGAATTCAAGGATCTAGCTCTTTCCATAGGTTTCGGAAGTTCTCATCAACCATTTGTTTCCTTTCTTCTTCTCCTGGTATGCAGCATATTCTTATTTTACTCTTTCTGCTGGATTCAGATAGTTCTTATAGAGTTCTTTCAAATTTTTTATGCTGAAGTCTCTCTCTCTGTATCATTTTTAGATTCCTATCTTTGATGTCACTAATTCTCTCCTCCATCTGGTTGGTTCTATTTCCCATGCTTGCTAGTTCATTCTTTTTTTTTTAATGAGATGAATATTTAATCTCGGAATGCAAAGGACTTTTTAAGCATAAAAAAGGAGGTTTGACAACATACAAATGTACAACTGAAATGTCAAAAATATTACATGCAAAATTAAAAGACAACTAGTAAAATAGGAAAATATTGAGGCGCTATTACTATATTGTAAAAAATATTTAATATATGTTTTCTAAATTATGTGTTTGACTAAATGTTACTCATCTGAAATCAGAGAAAAACAAAGCTAATAATTTTAGGTAATATATAGCAAAAGGTAATACTAATATCTTATTGGCAATAACAAATGGTTTTGATTGTCCATTCATAATTTAGTATAATTTTATTTTCATTATACTTATAGAAGTTAAAATAGACACAGAAATAGGCTCATGTATTTATTTTTCTAGCATTTAAAAAAGGGTAATGAGCCCTAGCTGGCTTAGCTCAATGGATAGAGCGTCGGCCTTTGGACTGAAGGGTTGCGGGTTTAATTTTGGTCAAGGGTATATGCCTGGGTTGCGGGCTCGATCCCCAGTAGGGGGCACGCGGGAGGCAGCCGATCAATGATTCTCTCTCATCATTGATGTTTCTATCGCTCTCTCCCTCTCCCTTCCTCTCTGAAATCAATAAAAATATATTTAAAAATAAAAATAAAGAAGGGTAATAAAATTATATGCTTATGTACTAATTCTGTTCAGAAAAATAAGCCAGGAAAAGATGATGGTATTCATTTGGTTTTTACTAAATGGAGCTGTTTCTTATAATATAAGTTGTTAGTAAGGAAATAACACTAACTCACTGTGTATTCCGTTTAAATGGTTATATATTTTTAACTTGTCAAGAAAAATAAACAGCTTTGTACATTTGAAGATTTTCTCCCAACACCTTTTCACCTTCAATATCTTAGTGTGGAACTTAACCCTTACAAAATAAAAAAAAGTTGGCAAAAACAACCTTATCGCACAAACACTTTTTAAAATAAATAATGGTAGCCTAAAACTTAATATTTTTATAAAGTATTATAATATTGTATTGTGGATAATTGAAATAAAAATTATCATTGAATGTACCCATTTATCTTTTTTTGCCACTACTCATACTTTCTCATCAGATTTCTAAAATTGGTATTAAAAAAAACATTTTCATATCTCTTGAGCAGAGTTAAATCAATTATTTATTAAGTTCATTCTATGTGGTTTATTTTCCATGTCAGGTGAATGACATTATTTTTAAATTTTTTTTTAAGTTATATCAGCAACTACAGGTAATGTATTAAGCAGAGAAACCTAAGTGACTTGAGTTAAGCTATTCACAGAGAATCTGTGTTGAAGAATATAAAATAGAATAACCACTTTGATCATAAGAAATTAAATTTTCTAGAAATGAAAAAATACATGAGTCTATTTCTGTGTGTATTTTAACTGCTAGTTCATTCTTGATCTCTTTAATTAGTTCTTCATCTCCAGAATTTCTGTTTAGTTCTTTTTTAAAGTTCTAATCACTTTGGTAGAATACTCATTTTGTGTGTTGATTTGTTTTCTGAGCTCATTAAACTGCCTGACTGTATTTTCTTGAATCTTATTGATATTTTTCAGAACTGCAATTTTAAATTCTCTGTCATTTATATAACATACTAGAGACCCGATGCACGAAATTTGTGCAAAAGTAGGCCTTCCTTCCCCCGGCTGCCAGCTGCTGGCACTGGCTTCCCTCTGGCACCCAGGAACTGGGCTTCCCTTCAGCCACTGGCAGATTTAACATAAAGAGGCCTTCCTATTATCTTTCAGTAGGTAGTACTGAATCACAAGTTTTTAGCTCTCTTGCACTTCTCTGGTTTTTCAGATCTCATAGTGGTGGGTACCTCCTTTGTGATCTGGTCACCATGGTCCCAGGGGACCAAGCCATCAGGGCAATGCAGAGGACAACTGGGGCTCCAAATCCTTGAAATTCTAATGCTTTCCCACACAGCCAGTCACTGCCATCAGTGTAGCCATGATATATGCATTGGGGTGAGTTGGGGAACCTAGCTGGCTTCTTTTTTGTTTTGCCTTCCTGGTAAGAGCAGTCTCATATCTCTGTTGGGTACCCTGACCCTAGGACCAGTCACAATGCACCCTTTTTTCAGGGGAAAAAAGTGATTCTGTAGTACCATTTCGTAGGCTTACAGATAATGTGCTCTACCACCCAACAACAAGGGTGAAGGGAGGCAAGCTCTGGGAGATTATGAGGTGGCCAGGCTCCCTGGCATTGTTTCTCTGTCTGGAATGCAGACACATTAGGCAAAAATGACACATTAGACAAAATAGACATAATTAACAATTTCAGCGCATTTCATCCCACAACATCAGATTATACATTCTTCTTTAGTGCACATGGAAAATTCTCAAGGATAGACCATATGTTGGGCCACAAAACTAGCTTCAACAAATTAAAGAAGACTGAAATCATATGAAGCATATTCACTGACCACAATGCTTTGACATTAGAGATCAATTGCAAAAAGGAAGTAAAAAAAAAAAACCCACAAATATGTGGAGATTAAACAACATACTAATGAAAAATTATTGGGTCAAAGAAGACACATAAGAACTTCTGGGATGCACAGAAGTAAAAACATTAATAAGAGGGAAGTTTATGTCATTACAGGCATATCTCAAAAAAAAAAAAAAAAAAAAGAGAAGTCCCAAATAAACAACTTTACATTACATTTTAAAGAATTATAAAAGATGAACAAAAGCAAGCCAAGTCAACAGAAGAAAGGAAAAATAAAGATTAGAGTAGAATGAGTAGAATTGAATGAAATAAAGGACAACAACAAAAAACTATACAAAAAATTAGTACAACCAAGAGCTGGTTCTTTGAAGAAAAATTAGTAAAATTGACAAACCCATGGCTAGACTCACTAAGGGAAAAAAGAAGAAAAGACTCATATGAACAAAATCATAAATGAAAGAGGAAAACTTATTACAGACATCACAGAAATATAAAGTATCACTATGCTACCAAATTCAATAACCTAGAAGAAATGGATAAGTCCCTAGAAATATATAACCTTCCAAGATTGAATCATGAAGAACTAGAAAATCTAAATAGACTGATAAACAGTGAGGAAATTGAAACAACCATTAAAAAACTCCCTTCCCTCCCCCAAATAATCTAGAACCATATGGTTTCACTAGTGAATTCTACCAAACATTTTCAGATTTGATACCTATCCTCCTCAAACTCTGAAAAATTGAAGAAGAGGAAATACATTTTATGAGGCCAACATAACTCTGATAGCATAACCTGGCAAGAATAACACACACACACACACAATAAACAAAACAAAACAAAACAAAATCAAACAAACTACAGACCAAAATCTCTGACAAATATAGATGCAAAAATCCTGAACAAAATGCTAGCAAAAAATACAACAATACGTTAAAAAAATAATACATCACAATCAAATGGGATTCATTCCAGGGGCACAAGATTGGTTCAGCATATGCAAACCACATTAATAAAACAAAGTATAAAAATCATATGACATCAATAGATGAAGGAAAAGTATCTGATAAGATACAACATTCATTTATGATCAAAACTCTCAATGAAATGGATTTAGACAGAAAATTTCTCAACATAATAAAAGCCATATATGACAAACCCTTAGCCCAGGGGTCCTCAAACTTTTTAAACAGGGGGCCAGTTCACTGTCCCTCAGAAGACCGTTGGAGGGCCAGACTATAGTTTAAAAAAAAACTATGAACAAATTCCTATGCGCACTGCGGGCCCAGGACGAGTCGGCTGCTAAGCAGGACAGGCAGTGGCACCCGGCGGGCCGGATAAATGTGGCCTGCGGGCCGTAGTTTGAGGATGCCTGCTAGCCAATATCATACACAATGGTGCAAAACTGAAAGCTTTTCCTCTGAAATCAGGAATGAAACAAGGATGCCCACTCCCACTACTCTTACTCAACATAGTTCTGGAAGTTGTAGTCAGAACAATCAGGCAAGAAAAAAAAAGTCTGGAATTAAATAAAAGAGTGAAGTGTGGAGAGAGGCAAGATGGCGACTGGCAGGAAGGTAGGGAGGGAGAGTGTGTGAGAGAGTGAGGGAGCGATAGAGGTGTGTGGGTGTGTGTGTGAGTGAAATAGGGATAGTTAGATCCTGCAGGTCTTCCAGGGGGCTGCCAATCCGGGCAGTCTTAGACAGCAAAACCCCACTGCTGCTGCAAACACTCCAGGGAGGACACCAGCAGCACAGAGACCACGCCATCTTGAAGAACAGAACTGCTTGAGACTGGGATCCTAGCCTCACCACCACCCAGTCTGGTCTCGGAAGCAACCGGAACCCTACAGCCGCTCTGGTAGAAGACCTGCCACCACAGCTGCAGTCCCAGGGACACCAAGACTCCAGGCACCTGGCTGCAGATTTCTGTGAGTCACAAAGCCAATCCTCCTCCCCCATCGCCGGGCGGCAGCGGCATAGGATCTGCCAGACCCTGGCCCCACAATAGGGCTTCCTGCACACACACAGCAGCTGCAGCTTGACCTGACTTTGAGCCTTGGTGTCGGACACGGGAAGTTTGTTTCCCACAAACAGGCTCTGTGCCCAGGCAGGGAGACTGCTGAATTTGACCCTAAGTGCACATCTTTGGGGAGATTGTTTTCTGCGACCAGAACCCACACCCATGCAGGGCAGGGAGACAGCGCTGAATTTGAGCCTGGACTTGCGAACTCCGGGAATTTGTTCCCAGTGACTAGTCTCCAAGCCCAGGCAGGGAGGCAGTCCTGAATTTGAGCCTACCTGCGCATCCCTGGGAAGATTGTTTTCTGTGACCAGATACCGCACCCACACAGGGCAGGGAGGCAGCGTTGAATTTGAGCCTGGGGGTGCAAACCCAGGGAGCTTGTTTCCCATGATCAGAACCTGCACCATAGCAGAGAGGCTGTGCTGAATTTGAATCTGGATGTGAAAACTTGGGGAGTTTGTTTCCCTCGCCCAGGCTCCGTGCCCAGGCAGGGAGGCTGTGCTGAATTTGAGCATAGGTACGTGACATTGGGGAGATAGTTTTCGTGACCAAATCCCTCGCCCAACGCAGGGAGACAGCACTGAATTTGAGACTGGGGGCGCGAACCCAGGGAGTTTGTTTTCCATGACCAGACCCTGCACCCAAGCAGGGAGACTATGCTGAATTTGAACCTGAACATGTGCACCTGGGGAGTTTGTTCCCCACAACCAGACCCTGTGCCCACACAGGAGGGCAGCGCTAAATTTGAACCTGGGTGCATGGACACGGGGAGTTTGTTTTCCACAGTGCACACCCGTGTGACCAGACATGATACCCACACTAAGCGGCAGTGCCACATTACTTTGATTCAGAGCAAGTGCACACATAAGGCTGTTTACTGCAGGGCAGAAGTGAACCTCCTGCCAACACAGTGCAACTGTGCAACCCAGTCTCCCATGCAGATCGGGGACCCTGAATCTCCACACAAGAGGCAGCAATGAGCACCAGTGACTAGACTGTGTTCCTCATTGCGTGCGCCTGAGATCCCTGATTCCCAGTACATTAACACTAAGAGCCAGTGACTCCAATTCTTGGCGCATGAGCACACAAGGACCCTGATTCTCAGTGTGAGGTAGCACCAAGCAACAGAGACTCTGATACTCAATTCTTGGTGTGGACACAGGGAGC
Source organism: Plecotus auritus (assembly GCF_963455305.1). Lineage (NCBI taxonomy): Eukaryota > Metazoa > Chordata > Mammalia > Chiroptera > Vespertilionidae > Plecotus > Plecotus auritus. The sequence continues at coordinate 102,451,982 of NC_137772.1, read as the reverse complement.
TTATGACCCCTGACACGCACTAGGGGTCTTTGATTTTTGGCACATGCCAGTGGGTTCTCTGTTTCAACGTGGTGCAGGCAGGGTCCCTGACTCTAGGTGCACACACAAGGCCACACTAAGTGCCTGTGACTCTGACCCGGGGCAAGCGTGGCTCGCACAAACCCACAGCAGCAACACGTCTTGGTGTCAGAGCTCTTCAGTGATACTTGGGGGGTGCAAAACTCCCATTACACATGGTCCAGACCCCTGCAACTCGACATTTGAACCTTCTGGTGATAGTCAGAATGGGGAGACAACAAAACAATCCCCAGAGGAAAGAAAAGGAGGAATCGCCAAGAAAGGAAATATGTGAAATGGAAGCATGCAACATGACAGAAAAAGAATTCAGAGTAATGGTCATACAGTTCATATACCGGATGGCAACAACCTATGCAAAAATCAGGAAGAAATGAAAAATGATATAGCTACAATAAAAAACACCATGGAAGGCTTCAACAGTAGACTAGAAGAAGCAGAGGACCGAATTAGTGAGTTAGAAGATTAAGTACAGAAACAAGCCCAATCTGAACAGCAACTAGAGAAAAAAATTAAAAAGCAGGAGGAGAGCCAAAGGGAGCTTTAGGACAATGCAAAATGAAACAACATACATATAATAGGGCTGCCAGAAGGACAAGAAGAGCAGCAAGGATTAGAAAATGTATTTGAAGAAATAATGACAGAAAACTTCCCTGATATGGGGAAAAAGAAGTTACTCAAGAACAGAGAGTCACAAGCAAGAGGAATCCCAAAAAACCCACACCAAGACATGCCATAATTACAATGGCAAATGTTATTGACAAAGAGAGAATTTAAAGGCTGCAGGAGAGAGACAGAGAGTTACCTACAAAGGATCTCCCATTAGATTATAAAATGATTTCTCAACAGAAACACATCAAGCTAGAAGGGAATGGAAGGAGATATACAAAGCGATGCAAAGCAAGGGACTGAATCCAAGAATACTCTACCCAGCAAGACTATCAATCAAAATTGAAGGGGAAATCAGGAGCTTTGCAGACAAAAAAAGGCTAAGGGAGTTTATCACTACCAAACCAGCAATGCAAGAAATGCTAAAGGAAATGCTGTAAAAAGAAGAAACAAAAAGGTAAGAAGAAACAGAGTCTCAAAAAATAAAAATGGATACAAACAAGTACCTTTCAATAATAACTTTAAATGTAAACAGACTAAATGCTCTAATCAAAAGACATCGAGTGGCTGAATGGATAAAAAAACATGACCCATATATTTGCTGTCTATAAGAGACCCACCTCAGAACAAGGGACTCACACAGACTGAAAATGAAGGGATGGAAAAATATCTTTCAGGCAAATGGAAATGAAAAAAAGCTGGGGTAGCAATACTTATATCTGACAAAAGAGACCTCAAAGTGAAGGCCATAACAAGAGATTAGGAAGGCCACTTCATAATACTAAAGGGATCAATACAACAAAAGAATATAACACTGGTAAACATATATGCAGCCAATGCAGGAGCACTCAAATACATAAAAAATCTCCTGGAAGATATCAAGAGAGAGAACGACAGAAATACAATTATAGGAGGGGACTTTAATACACCACTGACATCACTGGATAAATCCCCTAGACAAAAAAATCAGCAAAGAAACAGCAATCCTAAAGGACTCACTAGATCAGACTGACTTAATTGACATCTTCAGAACATTTCACCCCAAAGCCGCGGAATATACGTTCTTCTCAAGTGCACATGGGACATTTTCAAAAATAGACCACATACTGGGTAACAAGCAAAGTCTCCGCAAATTCAAGAACATTGAAATCACTCCAAGCATCTTCTCAGACCACAATGGCATAATATTAGAAATAAACTACAATAAAAACAATCCAAAATACTCCAACACTTGGAAGCTGAATAGCATGTTATTAAATATTGATTGGGTTACCAATGAGATCAAAGAAGAAATTAAAAACATCCTGGAAACTAATGACAATAAAAACACAACAATCCAAAACCTATGGGACACAATGAAAGCAGTCCTGAGAGGGAAGTTTATAGCGCTACAGGCCTACCTCAAAAAAAAACAAGAAAAAATGATAGTAAATCATCTAATGCTACAACTCAAAGAATTAGAAAGAGAGCAACAAGAAAAGCCCAGAGTGAGCAGAAGGAAGGAGATAATAAAGATTAGAGCAGAAATAAATGACATAGAGACCAAAAAACAATGTGAAAGATCAATGAAACCAAAAGCTGGTTCATTAAAAGGATAAAAAAGATTGATGAACCTCTAGCCAGGCCCACCAAGAAGCAAAAGAGAGGACCCAAATAAACAAAATCAGAAATGAGAGAGGCAAAATAACAACAGACACCACAGAAATACAAAGGATTGTTAAAAAATACTATGAACAACTCTATTCCAAAAACTAGACAATCTGGAGGAAATGGATATATTCTTAGAAAAATACAACCTTCCAAAACTCAATCAGGAAGATTCTAAAAATCTCAATAGGCCGATAACCATGGAAGAAATTGAAACAGTCATCAAAAAACTTCCAGCAAACAAAAGCCGGGGGCCAGATGGCTTCACAGGAGAGTTATACCAAACATTCAAGGAAGAACTGAAACTTATCCTCCTCAGACTATTCCAAAAAATTCAAGAGGAAGGAACACTTCCAAACTCATTCTATGAAGCCAGCATCACCCTAATACCAAAGCCAGATAAAGACAACACAATGAAAGAGAATTATAGGCCAATATCCCTCATGAACATAGATGCCAAAATCCTCAACAAAATTCTAGCAAATCGTATCCAACACTATATCAGAAATATCATACACCATGACCAAGCAGGATTTATCCCAGGGATGCAACGATGGTACAATTTCTGCAAATCAATAAACATGATATATCACATAAACAAATTGAGGGGGGAAAAAATCACATAGTCATATCAATTGATCCAGAAAAAGCATTCGACAAAATCCAACACCCTTTCTTGATAAAAACTCTCAGCAAGGTGGGAATAGAAGGATCATACCTCAACATCATAAAAGCCATATGTGACAAACCCACAGCCAGCATCACACTCAATGGACAAAAACTAAAACCATTTCCCCTAAGAACAAGAACAAGATAGGGATGCCCACTCTCACCACTCCTGTTCGACATAGTACTGGAAGTACTAGTCATTGCTATCAGACAAGAAGTCAGAAATAAAAGGCATCCAAATTGGAAAAGAAGAAGGAAAACTGTCCTTATTTGCAGATGACATAATACTGTACATAGAAAACCCTAAAGACTCCATCAAAAAATTATTAGACTTAATAAATGAATTTGGCAAGATAGCAGGATACAGGAGAAACCAAGATGGCAGCATAGGTAAGCACCTAAACTGCTGCCTCACACAACAATTTCAAAACTACAACTAAAAGACAGAACGGACACCATCCAGAACCACAGGAAAGCTGGCTGAGTGAAAATTCTACAACTAGAAGGAAAGAGAAAAGCTCACAGAGAATTGGAGGTATGGCAAAGGGTCTTTGTGCGCGCAGAGAGGAAGGGCGGCTGAGAGCCTGGCTGACTTTCTCTGGCGGAAGGGGGAAGGAAGCCCCCGACCGCACTGAACCCCAGTTCTGACTGCACTGAACCCCAGTCCCGGGCAAAATCCCGTGGACCCAGGCTCATACAGGGGGAGTCTGGACTGTCAGGTAGAGAGAAAGGAACCCGGAGACTCGGAGACCCGGGGGAGATCCGGGGGAGCCCCAGCAGGCAGTGTTCTGGAGGCGCATGCACCAGTGTGCACAAAGGCTGCGGAGGTTGCCACAGGCTTTCCCTAGCAGAAGGGAGTCCGAAGCTCCTGACTGCACTGAGCCCCAGATCTGACTGCACTGAACCCCAATTCCAGGTGAGCCCCTGGGGACCCGCGATCCTACAGAGGGGAATCTGGACTCTCGGGCAGAGACTCGGGAGCCGGGGAAGGCAGAGGTCTGCAGGCACGCACATGCCAGTGCGCACAAAGGCTGCAGAGGTTGCCACAGGCTTTCCCTAGTGGAAGGGAGTCAGAAGCTCCTGACTGCACTGAGCCCCAGTTCTGACTGCACTGAACCCCAGTTTCATGCAAGCCCCTAGAGACCCATGCTCTTGTGGGGGGAATCTGGACTCTCGGGCGGAGACTCGGGAGCCGGGGAAGGCAGAGGTCTGGAGGTACGCACGCGGACAAGGGCAAGGCTGACTGGAAGCCAAGACTGTCTGCTCCGCCCTGAGACTCCACCCCATCCAAGCTGAGCACAGAGGCTATTGCAATTTGGCAAATCTAATCCTATAAGGCTGTCTCCAGCACCGAACTTCTCCAAGTGTAGACGCAGCTGATCCTTACAGCCAACTGGCCTGGAGGTCAATTCCTCCCAGTGATACCAACAACAATCAAGACTTAACTACAACAAGGCTGTACACACAGTCCACAAAGGGGTGCACCAAGAGTGTCCACCTCAGGTTAACTGGGGAGGCCGACCCACTGGGCCATATAGGAAACCTAGCACACAAATCTACCCTACCCACTCAGGGAAGCAGTGAAAATGAGGCGTCAAAGAAACAAAGCACAAACGAAAGAAATGGAGGAAAACAAATGACTGGATATAGAATTTAAAACCACGGTTATAAGGCTTTTCAAGAATATCCTAGAAAAGGCCGATAAATATAACCAGACCCTCGAAGATATGAAAAAGGACCAACTAGAAATTAAACATACACTGACTGAAATAAAAAATATTATACAGAGACCCAACAACAGACTAGAGGAACACAAGAATCAAGTCAAAGAATTGAAATACAAAGAAGCAAAAAACACTCAACCGCAAAAGCAAAAAGAAAAAAAAAATCCAAAAAGTTGAAGATAGTGTAAGAAGACTCTGGGACAACTTCAAGCGTACCAACATCAGAATTATGGGGGTGCCAGAAGAAGAGAGAGAGCAAGATACTGAAAACCTATTTGAAGAAATAATGACCAAAAACTTCCCCCACCTGGTGAAAGAAATAGACTTACAAGTCCAGGAAGTGCACAGAACCCCAAACAAAAGGAATCCAAAGAGGACCACACCAAGACACATCATAATCAAAATGCGAAGAGCAAAAGACAAAGAGAGAATCTTAAAAGCAGCAAGAGAAAAACAGTTAATTACCTACAAGGGAGCACCCATACGATTGTCAGCCGATTTCTCAACAGAAACTATGCAGGCCAGACGGGAGTGGCAAGAAATATTCAAAGTGATGAATAGCAAGAACCTACAACCAAGATTACTCTACCCAGCAAAGCTATCATTCAGAATTGAAGGGCAGATAAAGAGCTTCACAGATAAGAAAAAGCTAAAGGAGTTCATCACCACCAAACCAGTATTATATGAAATGCTGAAAGTTATTCTTAAAGAAGAGGTAGAAGAAAAAAGTAAAGATAAAAATTATGAACAACAAATACATATCTATCAATAAGTGAACCTAAAAATCAAGTGAATTAAAAACCTGAGGAACAGAATAATCTGGTGAATATAATAGAATCAGGGGCATAGAAAGGGAGTGGACTGATAATTCTCAGGGGGAAAGGGGTATGCGGGTGTTCAGGAAGAGACTGGACAAAAATCATACACCCATGGATGAGGACAGTGCGGGGGAGATAAGGGCAGAAGGTGGGGTGGGAACTGGGTGGAGGGGAGCTATGGGGGGCAAAAGGAGAAACTATTGTAATAATCTGAATAAATATTTATTTAAAAAAAAAGATAGCAGGATACAAAATTAACGCCAAGAAATCTATGGCATTTCTCTACACCAATAGTAAACTTACAGAAAGAGAGACTAAAAAAGCAATCCCATTTACCATCCTACCAAAAAAATTAAGATACCTAGGTATAAACTTAACTAAGGAGGTAAAAGACCTATACGTGGAAAACTACAAGACACTGAAAAAAGAGATAGAGGAAGATATAAACAGATGGAAGAATATACCATGTTCATGGATTGGTAGAATCAACATCATCAAAATGTCCATACTACCCAAAGCAATCTATAGATTCAATGCACTCCCCATTAAAATACCCACGGCATATTTCACAGACCTAGAACGAACTCTCCAAAAATTCATCTGGAATAAAAAAAAAGATCCCAAATAGCTGCAGCAATCCTGAGAAAGAAGAGCAAAGTAGGTGGGATCTCAATACCAGATATCAAGCTGTATTACAAAGCCACTGTTCTCAAAACAGCCTGGTACTGGCACAAGAACAAACATATAGACCAATGGAATAGAATAGAGAACCCGGATATCGACCCAAACCACTATGCCCGATTAATATTCGACAAAGGAGGCATGAACATTCAATGGAGTCAAGACAGTCTCTTCAATAAATGGTGTTTGGAAAATAGGACAGATACATGCAAAAAAAAATGAAACTAGACCACCAACTTACACCATTCACAAAAATAAACTCAAAATGGATAAAGGACTTAAACATAAGATGGGAAACCATAAAAATACTAGAGGAATCTACAGGCAGAAAATCTCAGACATATGCCAAAGGAACCTCTTCACTGATACTGCTCCTAGGGCAATGGAAACTAAAGAGAAAATAAATAAATGGGACTACATCAAAATAAAAAGCTTTTGCACAGCAAAAGAAACCATCAAAAATCAAGAAAGCCCACTGCATGGGAGAACATATTTGCCAATGTTATCTCTGATAAAGATTTAATCTCCAACATTTACAGGGAACTCACACAACTTAACAAAAGGAAGATAAACGATCCAATCAAGAAATGGGCAATGGACCTAAATAGAAACTTTTTGAAAGAAGACAGAAGGAAGGCCAAGAGACATATGAAAACATACTCAAAGTCACTAATTATCTGAGAGATGCAAATCAAAACGACAATGCGGTACCATCTCACACCTGTCAGAATGGCTATCATCAACAAATCAATAAACGACAAATGTTGGCGAGGATGTGGAGAAAAAGGAACCCTTGTGCACTGCCAGTGGGAATGCAGATTGGTGCAGCAACTGTGGAGAACAGTATGGAGTTTCCTCAAAAAACTAAAAATGGAACTCCCATTTGACCCAATAATATCACTTCTAGGAATATATCCCAAGAAGCTAGAAACATCTATCAGAAAGGATATATGCACCCCTATGTTCATAGCAGCACAATTTGCAATAGCTAAGATTTGGAAACAGCCTAAGTGCCCATCAGCAGATGAGTGGATTAAATAACTGTGGTACATACACAGTGGAATACTACGCTGAGCTAATAAAGGAGTTCCTACCATTTGCAACAACATGGATGGAACTGGAGAGCATTATGCTAAGTGAAATAAGCCAGTCAGAGAAATATAAATATCACATGATCTCACTCATCTATGGGAAATAATGAACAACATAAATTGATGAACAAAAGCAGATCCAGACACAGGGAAGCATCGATCAGACTGTCAAACCTCAGAGGGAAGGTAGCGAGGGTAGGGGTAAGGGGGAGAAATCAACCAAAGGACTTGTATGCATGCATATAAGCCTAACAAGTGGACACAAGGGGGTGAGGGCATGAGGTGAGGGGGGGAGTGGTTGGGAAGGTAATGGGGGCATGAGGACAAATATGTAATACCTCAATCAATAAAGAAATTAAAATGAGAAAAAAAAATAGTCCGCCAAATTGAAAATGAAAAATGTCACTTTTTTTCAGATGGCATGATGCTGTATATAAAAAACGCTAAAGACACCAATAAACTATTGGAAACAATAAACAAATACAGTAAAGTTGCAGGATACAAAATCAATGTACAAAACCCACTACTTTCCTATGCACTAACAATGACACTTCAGAAAAAGAAATGAAAAAAACAACACAACAACCAACATTTCCTTTTGCAATTACAACCAAAAGAATAAAATACCTAGGAATAAACCCAACAAAGGAAGTGAAGGACCTATATAATGAAAACTATAAAGCATTATTAAAAGAGATTGAAAAAGACACAATGAAATGGAAATATATTTCATATTCATAGATTGGAAGAAGCAACATAGTTTAAATGGCTATATTACCCACAGCAATATACAGATTTAATGCAATCCCTATAAAAAATCTCAATTTCATTTTTGAAAGGAATAGAACAAAAATATACCAGATTTGTAGGAAACCACAAAAGACCCCAAATAGCCAAAGCAATCCCGGAAACTGTTAACATAAAAACATTCAAACCTGTAAGAATTTTTGTGAGTTTATTTGAGCCAAACTGTCCACAATTGCCAGGAAGCAGAACCTCAGCAGATTGAGATAATGCTCCAGAGAATGGCGTTGTTTTTTTTCATCTTTTTTTTTTTATACATTGCAATCAAAGGAGTGGACTTAGGTGGGTTATATGAAATCCATTGGTGATTGATTAGAGAGGCAGGAGAAAGCAAAGTGGGGAAACCTCTAAGATTAGATAAAAAATCTAATATGATAGACCAGTGGTTGGCAAACTGTGGCTCATAAGCCACATGCGGCTCACGAGCTGTGGTTTGCCACTCTGTTGTCTAATGAGTTTGCCGACCACTGTGATAGACACATACTTAGGTGGGTGCAGGATAGTTAACAGTCAGCAGTTAATATGATAACAATAACAATGAAGGAATCTGTGGTATCTGTCCTGGCACCCAGGCACATTAGGTTGTGTCCCAAGGGGTCCAGAAAATGGGAAGTTACAAGTTACCCAGACACTTCAAGGATATGTTATCATAGATGCAAAAAGACAATAGGCTCAGTTAAGGTAAAAATTGACTTTGTCAGTGAAGATACTGGCCGAGGAGGTGACTACCCACCATAACTGCTTTTAGTTAAAGTTTAATTTCAGACCATCCTTTGTGGTTACTTTAGGTCTCTGAGTTTGCAAGACTGCCATGCAGGCCTTCCCTGAGCTTTTCAGGTTAGCATGTGGCCCTTTTCATCCACACATCCCCCTTTTGGTCATAAATCAGTCCAAAGGATGCATTGATGACCAACCTTTTGGTTGGATAATGGAGTCCCACATTGCTAGGAAGGCTCATTCCTAGGATGACTCAGTGTCAGCATGTCTTGCTGAACAGGGTGGACCATTGGGGATGGGGCAATGAGATAGCACCTCACACTGTTAGAATGGCTATTATCAACAAGATAGATGATAACAAGTGTTGGAGAGGTTGGGGAGAAAAAGGAACCCTCATTCACAGCTTGCAGAATATAAACTGGTACAGCCACTATGAAAAACAGTGTAAGTGTTCCTCAAAAAATTAAGAACAGAGTTACTATATGACCCAGAAATCCTTCTGCTATCTACCCAAAAAACTTGAAAACATTTATTCTCAGGGTTCATCCATCTATATATATAAAAGTGTAATATGCAAATTGACCGGATTGTGGAATTACTGATCGACTATAATGCACACTGACCACCAGGTGCCGGGGTTCTTTTCCCAGCCTTTCAAAGGATTCAGCATTCTGGAGATAGGGGCTGCGCATAGATGATTAAAGAGTCCAAGGACGAAAGATAGTTTTGAGAGGCATTGGGGGTCAGAGGAGCTTCAGCTGAAAGGAACTAGAAGACTCTTCATTGACCAAGGACCCGTGCTTTTATTCAACATGATTTATCATAAGGCAAGGTGGAAATATTACACTTCAAAGGGACGGGTATCAAAGGATATACAGAAGCATTATCAGTTTGGGGAATAGCCTACAGCTGTTCAGGTGTTTGGCCAACAGGAGGCAATAAAATGCCCTGAGCTGTCTGGCAGTTAACAATCCCATTCAGGTTTGGGGGAAGTGCCCTTCAGCCGTTTCCAACAGGTAAACTACATGTGACTCAACCCTGTTGAGCTCCCCAAGCTTCACCAACCTTTTTCTAAAACTCCTGTAATTATTACATGATGGAATTGATTCTCGGCAACCAGGGGGCAGACCAGGAGTCCTCAAACTATGGCCCGTGGGCCACATGTGGCGTGCCGAGGACATTTATCTGGCCCGCCGGGTGCTGCTGCCTGTCCTGCTTAGCAGCCGACTCATCCCGGGCCCGCAGTGTGCATAGGAATTTGTTCATAGTTGTTTTTTTTTAACTATAGTCTGACCTTCCAACGGTCTGAGGGACAGTGAACTGGCCCCCTGTTTAAAAAGTTTGAGGACCCCTGGGGCAGACACTCAATGCAGGAGCTACCCCCAGCCTGCAGGCCCTGATCGCCCAATTGGGGCCTGCCGGCCAACCTCTCAGTCCCTCCCACTGGCTGGCAGGCTCCAATCATCCGATGGGGAATGGGGAACTGGGGGTGGGTGGCAGCGTGTCCTCCAGGGCCCTGATCATCCAGCAGGTCGCCCCACACACACAGAGGGCAACTGGTGGCGGTGGGGGGCGGGGCCGGCGAGTGGGCAGGAACAGACAACCTGAGTCCCTCCCCCCAGCCAGCAGGCTCTGATTGCCTGATGGGTAACTAGGAACTGGGGGTGGGTGGCAGCTCACATGGGTGGCTCTGGGGGCTCTCATAGCCATGCCCGTCACCCCACACACAAAGGGCGACGGTGGCGGTAGAAGTGGGGGGTGGGGCTGGCTGCTGGCAGCTGGGGAAGATGGGCCCTGATCACAGGCCAGGCCTAGGGACCCTCACGAATTTTGTGCACCAGGCCTCTAGTGTTGTTATAAGTGGTATATTTCATCCTTTCTTATGTCTGAGTAGTATTCCATTGCATATATGCTAGCAACAAGGGAGAGCAGCAGGTTATCCACAAAAATCTGTTCTGCATCTCGTCCCCTCCATAAATCAACTGCTTATATAGGGTAGAATGATATAAAACTGAAACTGTGGAGACAAACAGCATTGCGGTGGTAGCAGAGGGAAGAAAATGGAGCATAAAGGGGGATCCTAATATATGGTGATGGGAGAAGATTTAATTTTGGGTGGTGGGTATACAGTGCAATATTCAGATCTTGTAACATAGAAGCCAACACCCAAAACCTGTATGGTTATATTAACCAATGTCACCCTAATAAATTTAATAAAACAAACAAACAAACAAAACAAAAAAAACAATGGGCTGAGGAACTGAATAGACACCTCTCCCCAAAAGACATACAAATGGCCAAAAGATATATGACAAGATGTTCAATTTCACTAGCTATTAGGGAAATGCAAATAAAACTGCAATGAGATACTACCTCACACTCTTAGAATGGCTATTATCAACAAGATAGATGATAACAAGTGTTGGAGAGGTTGGGGAGAAAAAGGAACCCTCATTCACTGCTTGCAGGAATATAAACTGGTACAGTCACTATGAAAAACAGTATAAAGGTTCCTCAAAAAATTAAGAACAGAGTTATTATATGACCCAGCAATCCTTCTGGTACCTACCAAAAACTCAAAAAAATTTATTCTCAATGATATATATAAACTCCTAAGTTCATTGAAACATTAGTCACAATGGCCAAGACATGGAAACAACCAAAGTGTCCTTCCATAGATGATTGAATAAAGAAGATGTGGTACATGTATACTATGGAATACTACTCAGCCATAAGAAAATATGAAATGCTGCCATTTGTGATGACATGAATGAACCTTGAGAATATTATGCTAAGTGAAATAAGTCAGTCAGAATAAGCTACAAACCATATGATTTCACTCATCTGTGGAATGTAAAACAGAAATTCATAGACATAGACAATAGTATGGTGGTTACTAAAGGGAAGAGATTGAGGAGGGTAGTAAAGCATAAAGGGTGCCAAATATACAGTGAGAGAAGATGATTGGACTTTGGGTGGTGGACCCACAATGTAATAAAAAAACCCCAACAGTATGAAGGTTCCTCAAAACATTAAAATAGAACTACCATAGGATCCAGAAATCTCACTTCTGGGTATTACTTGAGGGAAAAAATAAATTTGAAAGATATCTGTACTCCCACATTCAATTCAGCATCTATACTAATAAAAGAGAAATATGCAAATTGAACGTACCTCCGTTATGTCCACAAGCCACGCCCACCAGCCAATCAGGAGCGAGTATGCAAATTAACCCAACCAAGATGGCTGCAGCCACAGAGCAAGCAGGAGGCTTGGGTTTCCCCAGCAATGGAGGAAGCAAAGCTTCCTGCCCACTCTGGCTGGCCCTGGCCTCCGCTCAAGGCTACAAAGTTTCAATTATAGAAGATAAATAAATCCCAGATACCAGGGCCTCACCTTGGGTTGCCGGGGGGCCTGGCTGGCCTGAAAACCACCACAGACCCCTCACCCAGGCTGCCCCATGCCCCAAGGGAACCCCCACCCTGATCCGGGACACCCTTCAGGGAAAACCAGCCAGCCCCCAACAGTGCACCAGGCCTCTATCCTATCTAATGAAAGAGTAATATGCAAATTGACTGTCACTCTAACACACAAAATGGCTGCCCCTATGTGATCAAAGATGGCCACCACAAGATGGCCACCACAAGATGGCCAACAGGGAAGGGCAGTTGGGAGGGACCAGGCCTGCAAGGGAGGGCAGTTGTAGGTGATCAGGCCAGCAGGGGAGGGCAGTTAGGAGTGACCAGGCCGGCAGAGGAGGGAAGTTGGGGGTAATCAAGCCTGCAGGGGAGGGCAGTTAGGGGGGACCCAGGCCTGCAGGGGAAGGCAGTTAGGGGCAAACAGGCTGGCAGGGGAGCAGTTAGGCATCAATCATGCTGGCAGGCAGAAGCGGTTAGGGGCAATCAGGAAGGCAGGCAGGTGAGCAGTTGGGAGCCAGCAGTCCTGGATTGTGAGAGTGATATCCGACTGCCCATTTAGGCCCGATCCTATTGGGATCCAGTAGGATCGGGCCTAAACGGGCAGTCAGACATCTCGAGGGGTCCCAGATTGGAGAGGGTGCAGGCTAAGCTGAGGGACACCTCCCCCCCCCCCCCCCCCCCGTGCATGAATTTCATGCACTGGGCCTCTAGTTATTTATAATAGTCAAGACATGAAAACAACCTAAGTGTATAAAGAAAATGTGATATATATTATTTAGCTATAAAAAAGAATGAAATCTTGCTATTTATGACAACACTAGTGTCCCAGTGCACAAAATTCATGCATATTAAAAGGGAATTAATTAGAGGAAATATTTTAATTTTGCTATTTGCCCTTTCTCTATAATAGAAGTGTCAGAGATGAAAGAAAATTAGTAAAATGTACAGTATATGAAAATCTTTCTCCTGTCAGAGTCCGGGTCACACCACAGGGCCTAGATTCAAGTTCCCACCCACCACTACCATGGGCTTTGAAAATGGGTGAGACCCAGACCTGGCCGGCCCCACCACTGTCAAGCCCCTCCAGGCTGGGGGTGCGGTCTCAGGTCCCCCAGCCCAGCACTAGGAGGGGGCCCAGTCTCAGGTACCTCGTCAAGCCCCACTGGGTGGAGAGCACAGCCTGAGGTCCCCTGTCAAGCCCCGCTGGGCGGGGAGCATGGCCTGAGGTCCCTGTCAAGCCCCACCAAATGGGGGGGCATGGCCTGAGGTCCCCCGGGCTGGCACTGGGGCAAGGAGTGCAGCCTGAGGTCCCCCGTTAAGCTCTGCGGGGTGGGGGACAGGGCCTGAGGTTCCTTGCCCTGGCCAGGCGCTATGCAGCCTCAGATCCCTGCTGTTTGGTCGTGATGTTATGGTGTCCAGGCTAATTTGCATATTCCTCTATTATATAAATAGACTAGAGGCCCGGTGCACAAAATTCGTGCACTGGGGGGGTGTCCCTCAGCCCAGCCTGCACCCTCTTGAATCTGGGACCCCTCCAGGGATGTCTAACTGCCCATTTAGGCCCAATCCTACTGGGATTGGGCCTAAACAGGCAGTCGGACATCCCTCTCACAAGCCAGGACTGCTGGCTCCCAACTGCTCACCTGCCTGCCTCCCTGATTGCCCCCAACCGCTTCTGCCTGCCAGCCTGATCACCCCTAACCACTCCCCTGCCAGCCTGATTGATGCCTAACTGCTCCCCTGCCAGCCTCTTTGCCCCTAACTGCCCTCCCCTGCAGGCCTGGGTCCCCCCCAACTGCCCTTCCCTGCAGGACCAGTTACCCCCAACTTCCCTCCTCTGCCAGCCTGGTTCCCCTAATTGCCCTCCCCTGCAGGCTTGATCACCCCCAACTGCCCTCCCTTGAAGGCCTGGTCCCTCCCAAATGCCCTCCCCTGCTGGCCATCTTTTGTCCACATGGGGGCAGGATCTTTGACCACATAGGGGCATCCATCTTGTGTGTTGGAGTGACAGTCAATTTGCATATTACTCTTTTATTAGATAGGATAAAGGCCTGGTGCATGGGTGGGGGCCGGCTGGTTTACCCTGAAGGGTGTCCCAGATCAGGGTGGGGGTTCCCTTGGGGCGGGGGACAGCCTGGGTGAGGAGCCTGTGGTGGTTTGCAGGCTGTCCACGCCCCCAGTGACCCAAAGGGAGGCCCTGGTATCTGGGATTCATTTATCTTCTATAATTAAAACTTTGTAGCCTGGAGCGGAGCCAAGCCTCCTGCTTGCTCCATGGCTGCCGCCATTTTTGTTGGGATTTATTTATCTTCTATAATTGAAACTTTGTAGCCTTTGAGTGGAGGCCTGGGCCCGCTTGCTCCATGGCCACAGCCATCTTGGTTGGGGTTAATTTGCATACTCGCTCATGATTGGCTGGTGAGCGTGGCTTGTGGGTGTAGCGGGGTGATGGTTAATTTGCATATTACTATTTTTAGCTAGGATAGGTGGAACCTGAGGGCATTATGTTAAGTGAAATCAATCAGACAGACTGATACTGTATCATCTCTGTGTGAAATATAAAAATAAATAAAAATCTGAGTTCATAGATTGCCGGGAGCCATAAAGGCAGAGTTCAGTCTCACTTCCTGGTCAGCCCTACTTCCTGATTGAGCAAGAACAAAGAAAGCCCGTGCGCGCCAAAGGCCAGAAGAACCTCCCACATCAGAGTAACCAATTAGCTAGGACAGATACCCAGTCCCCAACCAATCATCCCATAGCAACTCCTTATCCTACCCCTCCCCTCCTGAGTGCTTATATACCGCAACGCTCGAATAAAAAAACGAGGCTTGATCAGAACCCTGTCTTGCCTCCGTTCTTTGCGTTCCTTGTTTGTTTCATTCTCTTAGGTGGTTCCTGCGTGCCCTCATTGTTGCCCCACGGGCCGGGGCAATAGATTCAGAGAACAGATTAATAATTATCAGAGGTGGGGGGGTGGAAGGAAGAAGAGGTGGGTAAAATTAGTGAAGGGGATCAAAAGATACAAACTTTCAGTTATAAAATAAATAAGTCATGGGGATTTAAAGTACAGCATAGTGACTATAGTTAATAACACTGTATTGCATATTTGAAAGTTGCTAAGAGAGTTAATTTTAAATAAGAAAAAAATTTGTAACTATGTGTGGTGTGGAATCAACTAAACTATATTTACTGTGGTAATCATTTCATAATATACACAAATATCAAATCATTATGTTGTATACCTGAAACAAATATATATCAATTATCCTATCTAATAAAGATGGATTATGCAAATTGTAACTCCATGACAAAGATGGATGCACCCACAGCCAATAAGGAGGAAATATGCAAATTGACGTAACAGGGCAAGAGGCGGAATGCAGCTCCAGCCGGAGCAAAGGTGAAAGGGCGGCTCCGGTCGGAGCGAAGGCAGTGCCGGCAGCCCGGGGAAGGAAGGCCTATTCTTTTTTTTTTTAATTTAATAAATGTTTATTGTTCAGATTATTACAATTGTTCCTCTTTTTTCCCCCCATACCTCCCCTTCACCTGGTTCCCACCCCAACCTCTGCCCTTACCTCCCCCACACTGTCCTCATCCATAGGTGTACGATTTTTGTCCAGTCTCTTCCCGCACCCCACACACCCCTTTCCCGTCGAGAATTGTCAGTCCACTCCCTTTCTATGCCCCTGATTCTATTATATTCACCAGATTATTCTGTTCCTCAGGTTTTTAATTCACTTGATTTTTAGATTCACTTGTTGATAGACATGTATTTGTTGTTCATAATTTTTATCTTTACCTTTTTCTTTTTCTTCCTCTTCTTAAAGAATACCTTTCAGCATTTCATATAATACTGGTTTGGTGGTGATGAACTCCTTTAGCTTTTCCTTGTCTGTGAAGCTCTTTATCTGACCTTCATTTCTGAATGATAGCTTTGCTGGGTAGAGTAATCTTGGTTGTAGGTTCTTGCTGTTCATCACTTTGAATATTTCTTGCCACTCCCTTCTGGCCTGCATAGTTTCTGTTGAGAAATCAGCTGACAATCATATGGGTGCGCCCTTGTAGGTAACTAACTGTTTTTCTCTTGCTGCTTTTAAGATTCTCTCTTTGTCTTTTGCTCTTGGCATTTTGATTATGATGTGTCTTGGTGTGGTCCTCTTTGGATACCTTTTGTTTGGGGTTCTGTGCACTTCCTGGACTTGTAAGTCTATTTCTTTCACCAGGTGGGGGAAGTTTTCAGTCATTATTTCTTCAAATATGTTTTCAGTAACTTGTTCTCTTCTTCTGGCACCCCCATAATTTGAATGTTGATACGCTTGAGGTTGTCCCAGAGGCTCCTTACACTATCTTCAAATTTTTGGATTCTTTTTTCTTTTTGCTTTTCTGGTTGAGTGTTTTCTGCTTCTTTGTATTTCAACTCTTGCGGTCCTCTAGTCTGCTGTTAGGTCTCTGTATAATATTTTTTATTTCAGTCAGTGTATGTTTAATTTCTAGTTGGTCCTTTTTCATATCCTCGAGGGTCTCGCTAAATTTATCAGCCTTTTCTAGGAAATTCTTGAAAAACCTTATAACCGTGGTTTTGAACTCTATATCCAGGCGTTTGTTTTCCTCCATTTCTTTCATTTGTGATCTGTTTCTTTGTCTCCACATTTTTGCTGCTTCCCTGAGTTGGTAGAGTAGCTTTGTGTGGGAGGTGTCCTCTAGGGCACAGTGGCTCAGCCTTCCCAGTTACCTGAGATGGACACTCATGGTGCGCCCCTTTGTGGGCTGTGTGCACAGCCTTGTTGTAGTTAAGTCTTGATTGTTGTTGGTATCACTGGGAGGAATTGACCTCCAGGCCAATTGGCTGTGAGGATCAGCTGTGTTTATACTGGGAGAACTTCTGTGCTGGAGACACTCTTATGAGACAAGACTTGCAAAATTGCAAAAGCCTCTGTGCTCAGCTTGGAGGGGGCGGACTTTCAGAGTGGAGCTAACAGCCTTGGTTTCCCATCAGCCCTGCCCTATGAGGCCCCTGGATCTCAGTGTCCCTCGGTAATCGCTGCAAGCACCTCTGAGAGAAAGCTGCACACGAGTTTCACCCGCTGCCAGACAGTCGAGTTTCTCCCAGAATGAGTCGGGGTTCTCAGAAACTTGCCTGGAACTGGAGTTCAGCACAGTTGGGAGTTTCCGTCTCCCCCCGCTTTAGAAAGCCAGCAGCGCACTCAGCCTCCCGTGCATTCTGCAGTCAGTCCTCTCTGAGCGCGCTTGCCTCCAGACCTCTGCCTTCCGCAGCTCCCAAGTCTCAGTGTGCTTTCTCTTTTCCTGACAGTCCAGTTTCCCCCCGAATGAGTCTGGTTTCCCAGAATCTCACCCAGGACTGGAGTTCAGTGCAGTCGGGAGCTTCCTTCTCCCTTCTGCTTTAGAAAGCCAGCCGCGCACTCAGCCGCCTGTGCACACAGCCGCCCGTCCTCTCAACGTGCGAGTCTCCATACTTAAGCCTTTTGCAGCTCCTCTGAGTCTCCATGTGCTTTCCTCTTTTCTTCTAGTTGTAGAATTTCCACTTAGCCAGCTTTCCTGTGGTTCTGGATTGTGTCCGTTTTGTCTTTTAGTTGTAGTTTTGATATTGTTGTGCGAGGCAGCAGTTTAGGTGTTTACCTATGCTGCCATCTTGGTTTCTCTCCGGAAGGCCTATTCTTGCACAAATCTTCGTGCATTGGGCCTCTGGTATAGCAATAAAAATGTATATTCTCAAAAAATGCACATTGCCAGGAACTTAGGTTTATTTATCATGTATAAATTAGAAGATGCTAAGTTTCCCCAACTTTCCAGGTATAGCAGTATCTATAGGGTGACTATTCTATTCAAGGGAGAATCAGAGTTTTTAATGTCTCTAAAAAGCTTTGTGGTACATCTGGCATAGCAAGGTATTTAGATATTAACCACCTCTGTTGTATGATAGCAATAATGATTATGAAGTGAGATGGAATGTATTTGCCAACTGAATCAATATAAATGTGAGGAACCATGAGAATCTGGACTCTTCCAGGCCTAGGACATATCAGTTGACTCCCTGTCACTAGTTCATTCTAGACTACTAGTCTAGACTACTAATTTAAGCCTTATCCCCAGGCCTGACCTCACCTATCGGAATACCCTGCAGGTGACCAAGAAAAATCCCCTTACATCAAGTTTAGCAGCAAACAATTAATACAAACATCAAGGCCCCCCTGAGCTTGGCATCCTTCCACCTTTCCCAGGTTGATTGGTTATATGTGGAATTCCACAGCACCCCCCTCTAATGAGTTTGAACCTGCTCCTTATGTAATGGGGGGGATAGGCACTATGTTCATCACCATCATGTTGTGCTAGAGGACAGACAGGTCATTCAGCACTCTGTGAGGAGCTCACTTAAGGCTGCCTGTCTAGATTTGAACCCAGACACTCAAAACATGTGACATAATTATTAGCACCATCAAAAGGGAAAATTTGTCTTCAGGAATTTATAAAACCAGGACCTGAAATGCCTCAAGGACTGTATTTTTGTCTCTGTTTTTCCTTTGGCCAGTTTTGTTCTCTTCACTGGACACACTGAATGATAAACACTCCTCACTCAGGCTCCTGGATTATCTCAGGGCCAACTCTGTCCAATCACTATGGACAGAACAAGAATTTGGGGAAGTTGGTAACTCTTACTCAAACCTCAAATAAGGGAGCTAAGAAGAAAGGGTACTCTTGTATACAGATAAATGAGTTGTCAGTTACCACCTTCACCACCGTCTTCTACAAAACATTTTTATAGAATTCACTCATTCCCTTATGGAATGCTTTCCTCATACATCCATCCTCACATTTGTTGATACAACAAATGTTGAATTACATGTCTATTACTGGTAGGTGCCAGGCACTGTGCTTCAAGGTGGAATTATAGAGATGAAAAAGGCACAACCAGCCAAGCTAAAACAAATCCATTTGTTAAAAAGAAATCTCAGATGCCCAAAGATTGATGCCTGGCATGCTCTCTGAAAAAATGAAGAGAACAGCTGTTGCTCCACAAAGGCCATTTTGTCAGGGAGATGGTGACTTCTGATGGCCCTGGAGCAGCTGCCTTAAGTCATAATTCAGGGAATCCTTCTGCAAATGATGACTGTCAAGTGTTGGTATAACCTCACCATGACTGAGTGCTTGGAATGTGAAGAAGAGCATTTATGAAACCTGGAGCCCAGCTCTATGACTTCCAAACAGCTGCAGAATCATGTGGAGCCTGGGAGAGTCCATGTGAGAGTCCAGGCCAGGAAAGCCCATGTGAGGCCAACACTGGCCTTCCTTTCACATGCCTGCCCCTAGTTCACTGTGGGGCTGCATTTTTCTCCCAACTCAGTCTTCTCCTCACTATTCCTTTAGCAAACATTCCTTTCTTTTTATAGAGAGACAGGAATGAAAATATTGATGAGAGAAACATCAATTGCCTCCTGCATGCCTCCTACCTGGGATTTTGCCTAAAACCTAGGCATGTACCCTGACCAGGAATAGAACTGGGGACCTCTTGGTACATAGATTGACACTCAACCACTGAGTCACACCGGCTGGGCTAGCAAACATTTCTTGAGGTGGCCTCTTATAGACTGAATGTTTGTGTCCCTCCTCTAAATTCATATGTTGAAGCCCTAATCTTCAATGTGAAGGCATTTAAGACATTAGGCCTTTGAGATGTGATTATTAGGTCATAAGGGTGGAACTCTCATATAGGATTAGTACTCATATAAGAAGAGATACAAAAGAAATGGTCTCTCTGCCATGTGAACACACAGCAGAAAGGCTGCCTCTGCAAACCAGAAAGAATATCTTCAACAGGAACTGACCAGGCTGTCACCCTGACCTCAGACTTCCAACCTTCAGAATTGTGAGAAATAAATGTCTGTTGTTTAAGCCACCCAGTCTGTGGTATTTGTTATAGGAGCCTGAACTAACTTAGACATGACCTCCTGTTGCCAAGGCTGCACTGTTTCTTGCTTAGAAAGAGAAATAAGAATGCCCCACCCCTTTCCCAGAGGAGTACAGGGCTTCATGAGAAAGAAGGCAATGAGTGTGGTATATACATAATTGGGTGCATCTACCAAGTCCTGGGGGAAAAGGACAAAAGGAGAGAAAATTACTGCCTATGGGACTCGGGTGTCAATGACATATTGATATTCTTAAGAGTGGCTTTTGTGCACCCAAATTCTACTCAAAGTGAATTTTTATTTTAAAAATTAATGTTTACTTTATTAAAGTTACAAATTATAAGATCTAATTTTCTTTAGCATTTAATTCAACTTACAAATTGTATTACTTTATAAAATGAATAGCATGATTAGCAAAATGTTTTTTAAGAGATAAAGTTTTCTGGGCAGAAAGCATATTTTTTAGAAAGACATTTATTTTTTTAAAAATTATTTATTTATTTATTTACTAAAGTCCCAGTGCACAAAATTAATGCATGGGGGTGGGGGGTCCCCTCAGCCCAGCCTGCATCCTCTCCAATCCGGGACCCCTCTTGCCTGCCTGATCGCCCCTAACTTCCCCCCCCTGCCAGCCTGATCACCCCTAACCGCCTCTGCCTTTCGGCCTGATCGCCCCTTACTGTCCCCTGCCAGCCTGGTCACCCCTAACTTCTCCCCACACTGGCCTGGTCGCCCCCACTACCCCCCTGCCAGCATGGTTGCCCCCAACTGCTCCCCCGCTGGCCTGGTCGCCCCCAACTGCCCTCCTCTGCCAGCCTGGTTGTCCCTCACTAACCCCCCTGCCAGCCTGGTCGCCCCATGTAGTCTGCTGTTCAGTCATTTGGTCATCCCTCACTAACTCCCCTGCTGCCCCGGTCGCCATGCAGCCTGCTGTTCGGTTGTCCGTCTGGTCATTTAGATCATGACAGCCCCTGGCTTTTTATATATTAGGATTTCAGAGAGGAAGGAAGAGGGAGAGAGACAGAAACATCAATGATGAGAGAGAATCATTGATTGGCTGCCTCCTACACGCCCCCTAATGGGGATTGAGCCCACATTCTGGGCATGTACCCTTGACAGGAATCAAACCCAGGATCCTTCAGTCCGCAGACTGACACTCTATCACTGAGCCAAACTGGCTAGGGCATGACTAGCAAATTTAAGCAATCTCTACTAAAGGAACTTTCACAACTTAAACTGACACAAATAGTTCACATTTACTTATAAATGTAAAATATTCAATTTTCCTTTTAGGTACTACAATTTAATAAACAAAATCTTTTTGAGTACTTAACTCTTACAAATCAAATATAAATGTATATTATTTTAAATGTATGTCATTTTAGTAAAACTTCAATGTAAAATAGCGAGTCAAAATGAGCTATTAAAAATGTATTTTTAGTAGAATCACAAGGTTAATCTGTTGCTCCAATATGCCATTTTCTTTTAAACATTACAAATAACTAAGTTGACAAATATACATAATTTATTTCTCAGCACTAAATTATAAATCTCATAGGGATATGGGTTTTATCCCTTAAATATTTTTATATTTAATTCACAACCTTCTTAGAATTAAATTATGTTTACCCACTAAGAAGACTATTATGTAATCTCAACAATTTTGGAGATAACTTTTCATCTTGCTGTGGGTGAATAACAACAAGAGATATGAGCTGGGACCTGAGTTCAGAGTCTTCACACATCCAGACATATTTTTCTTTGACCTTGACTGCCAGACTGGGCCATGCAAACATAGACTCTGCACCTTATAGAAAGTATGTTCATGTAGCCCACATTCTTGGATCTAAATTTGACTTATCCCCTTAGCTAATTCTTTAAATCCCTCATGCAGGTCTACAACTGCTAATCAGGATGCAGCATACCCTAATTAGATTTTGTATTTGACATCCTCATTGGTTAAGGTTACACCTTCTATAGTCTGATTGGACAAACACCTAGCAGACCTCATGGAGAAGGTGGCACCTCAGTGGGGTTTAGTGAACCCACCCACCATTGTTCTGGTGTCTTGTGCATTTTTGCTTTCTGCTCATTGTCCAGAGCTCAGTGTTATGCTGGAAGCTGCTGTGCACATCTCTTCCTAATCTTGCATTCAGTGACATCACTTTGGTAGCTTGAAATCAGCCATGGTGGGAGGGTTTACACTGAGAAAATAGGCACTTGCTAAGAACAGGACTTTCAGTTGTTAAACATTTATCAGTGTGCCATTGATGATAACCCAAGCAGTCCTGCCAACTTTCTGGCTAAACTTTGTATCCCAGTCTAGTCTGTTGACTTTTTTCTCCTTCCAATCAAGTTTGATCTATGCCAAGTTGGAGTGTTATAGAACTCTGTACTACTTTTTCTAGTGGAAAAGGCTAAACTAATATTAGATCAACAGTCATATTAACATACTAGTGACAGGTAAGTTAAGAGAGAAGACTTCCTCCATAGGATGATGGAAACATAATTATGATTTTTTTTAAGTGTCAACTTTGTGGACCTTTTCTTGTCTTGATATATAGCTTTTCATTGTGAATTCTCTAGTGTCTTTTTGGTTTTATTACTGATCATTATCTTAAAAATCTATACTAACAAAAGGGTAATATGCTAATTAGACAGGGTTGACTGAACATCTTTCAGTCATCCTTCCAGACAAAGCCACGGTGGTGGGGGCTGAGGCAGAGGTGGTTAGGGGTGATCAGCCTGGCAGGGGAGCAGTTAGGGGTGATCAGGCTGGCAGTGGAGAACAGTTAGGGGCAATCAGGCAGGCAGGCAGGCAGAGTGGTTAGGGGCGATCAAGCAAGCAGGCAGGTGAGCGGTTAGGAGCCAGCAGACCCAGATTGCAAAAGGTCCCAGATTAAAGAGGGTGCAGGCCGGGCTGAGGGACCACCCCCCCCATGTACAAATTTTGTGCACTGGGCCTCTAGTCAATGCATAAACCTAGTGCCTTAAAAAAAAACACTTTAAAAAGGAAGAGAAATAAATCTTTGTAATACCACTTTCTAGAGACACACTGTTAATATTTTGGTTTATTTCCCTAATTCTATATTCTATCCAGAAATATTTTTATTAAGTATTTAAGTAGATACATTAATGATGTTTCTCACTTACGATTCCTCCAGCCTACATGTACAGACCTTATGCCAAAGTGACCTGATCTCTCTGGCCACCAGGCTCAAGGGTAGCCCATTCTTTGACTAAGGACCTTCAAGTTGTGGTCTGACTCAAAAGGATGAGCTGAACCAATCCACTTAAATTTAAATTGGGAGACTGAGAGATGAAGCCAATGAATAATAAATCTGAGATGAACAGATGCAAGATATAATAGAAGCTAAGAAAACATTTTGGACTATGTGCAAATTAAAATCATAAGGCAACAACTATGTTTAAGGAGAGGATATATGATGTGGTAGAGAGGAATATGAAGCAGAAATACAGGGAGAAGGGAAATTCATTAGCCCAAGAGAGAAGCCTTATGCTCAGTGATTTTCCAAATTCAATTTCCAAGAGACTGTCCTTAATTTCTATGTTTGGATTCTCATGAGACTTCTGAAAGGTAGGTAAAGCCCCTTTAATGTGAGCTAGATCAATGTTACTGGCAACTAAAAAAGATCTGATTTAATTTAAATTTGAATAGACATTTTTTATTGACTATTGTAAAATATTTCCCCAAGTTATTACATATGCTTTTTGTTGTTGTTGTTAATCCTCACCCAAGGATATTTTTCCATTGATTTTTAGGAGGAATGGAAGAGAAAGGGAAGACAGAGAGAAACACTGATATGAGAGAAACACACTGATTGATTGCCTCCTACAGGAGCCCTGACCAGGGCACAGGCGGGGGAGGAGCCTGTAACCAAGGTATGTGCCCTTGACTGGAATCCAACCCAGGACCCTTCAATCCACAGGTCAATGCTCTATCCACTAACCAGCTAGAGCTACATATGCTTTAAGTACATAGCTTTTAGTGGCTAAATAATATTTCATCATTTGAATACAGTGTGTAAGAAACTTAAATGACAACAAAGTTGATTATTGTCAATGCTTTTAAAATTATTCCCCAAGTTTTAAGAAATCTAAGACTTGTAGTTGCCCAAATGATTCAGAAAGAGTGCCAATATTTGTTCAAGAATCCTTTTACTTATCAAAAATGGCAACACACACACACACTTCGTAGAATTTAGTGTGAAGAAATCTAGCCTGCCTTCAAAAAATTTCTTAAGTACTATTTTCCCAACTGAATCCATTTCAAATGTTGTTATGAGGACATAGTGGGTATTTTTCAGCTTCTGCATGCCATCGTAACTCAGAGTAAGGCAGCCATAGCCCCACCCTAGCCTGATCTTATAGGTTAAGAAAATCAGAAATAAAGGCCACTGTGAAATCTAAATAGGAGCAGCTTAGGCATACAGAAACAACACATGCACTTAAATCTACACTTATTTTTTTCCTTTTCTTATAATGCCACAATTTTCCTTTATAAGAAAAGCAGACATGCTATCAGCTTAATAGGGCACCAACACTTGGTAAAAACCTTAGGCAAGCTGTGAGGAATCTGGGCTCCATACTCTGTTTCAAAATGCAGGGTGTCCCAGAAAATGTATACACACTTTTACAGCTGATAGCTCAATTTTGAAAATGAAATGTATTTTAATAAACACTGGCTTTATAATTATTCAAAGTGTGTGTGTACATTTTTTGGGGGACACCCTATATATTAAATGTTTTTTTGTGGGTTTGGAGATTGTTTAAAGGGAGAAAAACTATCATCTTCTCTCACACAAATTTCATTCACATGATAACTTGAAGATTCTCCTGTAGCTCTCCTTTCCCAGCATAATTGGACAGTTAGTTTTTCTGTTTGGTTTTCTCCCAAACCATTGAACTCATGCCAGTCCTCCCACAAAATGACACTGATATTATTAAATACATAGGAGAGAGAAAAGCCACAGTGTAATTTAAGCAGCAGGGGCATCTCTGCATACAAAGTAGCCTTTCTTTGAGCGCTTAGGCTACCTTTTTTCAGGGAATGGGTGATGCTATAATGTAGCTAAACCAACTATGAAGTAAGGGACTTAAAGTATTAGTATTTATTTAGTATTATTTAGGAATGATCATGAGCCCACTTAACTCAAATGTTAGTTCTGAGAAAATGTGAGATGAAGTGTGTGAAAACATTTTATTAAATTCTAAGCAGTTTGTAAATAAAATGCTTTTCTTTTATTGAGAGGTCAAGTAAACAAAAAGGTCTAATGACAGATCAGATTGGAATATCACCAACTTGGGTTCAAATCCTATCTACTTGATGCTGGACAAGTTTCTCACCACTCTATGTTTTGCTTTCCTCATCTATAATATGGTATTATTGATGTAATATGTATTTCATCAAGTTTAAATGTATTCTAATAAATAATTTTAGCATTTAAAATATTGTCGACATTGGGAGATTTTACTAATACTCCAGATTTCTGAATTCTGTTGCCAACTGGAATATCTGGGAATACATGACCTGTTTTCTCAAATAACCAATGGTCAATAATTAGCCCAGACTAGAAGTGGTTGCTCCTCTTTAAATGAGTTGCATTGGCTTCTGTGCACCACAGTGTCATCCAACCTACTTCTATCACTTACATTTACTCCCTGGAATGGGTCTTGAAAATAAAGGTGACATTTTAAGTGAAATAGCAGAAGCACCAATGGGTGTATTTCTGACTTAAGAGAGACCCTCATATAAGAGTATTGACATTGTCTAATAACACTAAAGGTTGCCAGGGTGATAAAATTACAGCTCTTTTTAAGACTATTTATTCTGGTGTCCTGAATCTCCATTCCAGACCACAGATTAGATCAGTGTCTAACCAATGCTTTCTCTTTATACAGTTGGCACTGTCTTTCTTCTTCAGCAGAATCACAGAATGCCTGGAGTGAAAGGGACCTTCATGATAATCGGGTTGAGAACTCACATGGTGCTTGAAACCTCTTTACAACATCTTTGCCAGAGATCCCCAGTGATTTTCAACCAGCTTACAAGTCTCATCACCTCCTGAGCAGCCATTTTGACTCTTGAGTCTATTTTTTTTTAATTAGACTTGAGCTCTGGCCAGCTTACTCAGTGGTTAGAGCATCGGCCTGTGGACTAAAGGGTTGCAGGTTCGATTTTGGTCAAGGGCATGTACCTCAGTTGAGGCTCAATCTGCAGCCCTGGCAGTTAATCAATGTGTCTCTCTCACATTGATGTTTCTCTTTCTGTGTATCTCCCTTTCCCTTCCACTCTTTTTAAAAAACAAACAAAAAACTTGGACTTGAATCTGAAGCTTATCATGCCAAAATTGTTTAGCACTTGATAATTTGTAAAGTATAGTCACAAACACATTCTCATTTAATCTTCATATTATTGCTTCTTTACAAATGAGGAAATTGAGATTCAGAGAAGTGGCATGGCTTAGCCAAGGTCATACAACTGGTAAGTAGTGGCAAGACATGGTTCTTCTTATTCAAATTTCAATATTCTTTCCATGTCTAAGGGGTAACCTATGAAATAAACCACTCATGTCCAATTTCTTTTTTATATAACAGACCTTGATATATTTTAATACAGACATTATATCTCCCATGAGTAGTTCTTTTAATCAAGATTTATCTGACAAGGTCTCTACACTCTTCACCACTCTCATTTATCTTCTAAAAATGATTGTGATGATTAATTTTATACGCCAACTTGGTTAGACTAAAGGATACCCAAGTATTTGGTTAAACATCATTTCTGGAATGTCTGTTCAGGGTGTTTAAAGAAGAGATTAGCATTTGAATTGGTCTGAGTAAAGAAGATGGTCCTCATCAAAGTAGACAGACATCACCTATTCCCTGGAGGCCCTGAATGGTATAAAAAAGCTGGAGGAAGGGCAAATTTGTTCTCTGTGGACATCCATTATCATTCTCTTGCCTTCATATATCAACACTCTTGGTTCTCAAGCCTTAGGTATCCCTTTGAAACTTGAACTGGTTCTCAAGCCTTCAAATTCAGAATGAATTAAACCACTGGCTTTCCTCATTCTCCAGCTTAGCAATTATATATCACTAGAGGCCCGGTGCACAAAATTCGTGCACTGGGGGCCGGGGGCAGGGGTGTGTCCCTCAGCCCAGCCTGCACCCTCTCCAATCTGGGAGGCCTCGAGGGATGTCCGACTGCCCGTTTAGGCCCAATTCTGGTGAGATCAGGCCTAAACGGGCAGTCGGACATCCCTCTCACAAGCCAGGACTGCTGGCTCCCAACCACTTGCCTGCCTGCCTGCCTGATTGCTCCTAACCGCTTCTGCCTGCCAGCCTGATCACCCCCTAACCACTCCCCTGCCAGCCTGTTCGATGCCTAACTGCTCCCCTGCTGGTCCAATTGCCCCTAACTGCCCTCCCCTGCCAGCCTGGTCACCCCTAACTGCCCTTGCCAGCCAGTCTGGTCGCCCTCAACTGCCCTCCTCTGCAGGCCTGGTCCCCCCCAACTGCCCTCCCTTGCAGGCCTGGTCCCTCCCAATTGCTCTCCCCTGCTGGCCATCTTGTGGTGGCCATCTTGTGTCCACATGGGGCAGCCATTTTGACCACATGGGGGCAGCCATCTTGTGTGTTGGAGTGATGGTTAATTTGCATATTACTCTTTTATTAGATAGGATGCTGAAGGGTATTCTATATGAAGAGGAAGAAAAAGGTAAAAATAAAAAGTATGAACAACAAAGTGACAACAAATACATATCTATCAACAAGTGAATCTAAAAATCAAGTGAATAAAAAATCTGATGAGCAGAATAAACTGGTGAATATAATAGAATCAGGGGCATAGAACGGGAGTGGACTGACAATTCTCAGAGGAAAGGGGGTGTGGGGGTGTAGGAAGAGACTGGACAAAAATCATACACCTGTGGACCAGGATAGCAGGGTGGGGAGAGGGGTAAAGGCATGGGGTGGAGTTGGAATTGGGTGGAGGGGAGCTATGGGGGGAAAATAGAGGAACAACTGTAATAATCTGAACAATAAAGATTTATTAAAAAAAAAAAAAAGTCCTGGTCCAGATGGCTTCACAGGGGAGTTTTACTAAACATTCCAAGAAAACCTAATACCCATCCTCCTCAAACTATTCAAAAAAATCCAAGAAGAAGGAACACTTCCAAGGTCTTTTATGAGGCCAACTTTATCCAAATTCCAAAATGAGATAAAGACACAAGGAAGAAATAGAATTACTGGCCAATATCCCTGATGGACATAGATGCTAAAATCCTCAACAAAATTTTAGCAAATCAGATCCAGCAATACATTAAAAACATCATACACCATGACTAAGTGGGATTTATTCTGCCTATGAAAGGCTGGTACAAAATCCACAAATCAATAAATGCGACACTGCACATCAACAGATTACAAGACAAAAACCACATGATCATATCAATTGATGCAGAAAAAACATTCGACAAAACCTAACACCCTTTTCTGATAAAAACTTTCAGCAAAGTGGAAATAGAGGGAGAATATCTCAACATGATAAGGGCCATGTATGATAAATCTACAGCAAACTTCATACTTAATGGGCAATAACTAAAATCATTTTCCCTAAGAACAGGAACAATACAAGGATGTCTGCTTTCACCACTCTTATTTGACATAGTACTGGAAGTTATAGCCACAGCAATCAAACAAGAAGAAGACATAAAAGGCATCCAAATTGGAAAGGAGGAAGTAAAACAGTCATTGTTTGCAGATATCATGACATTGTACATAGAAAACCCTAAAGACTCCACCAAAAAAATACTAGATTTAATAAATGAATTTGCCAATGTATCTGAATGCAAAATAAACATCCAAAAATTGAGGGCTTTTTTATACACCAATAATAAATTCTCAGGAAGAGAAACTAAACAAACAATCCCATTTACCACTGCAACAAAAAATTAAGATACTTAGGAATAAACTTAACCAAGGTGGTAAAAGACTTACATTCAGAAAACTACATCACGTTTAAAAAAGAGATTGAGGAAGATATACACAAGTGGGAAAATACACCATGTTCATGGATTGGTAGAAACAACATCATTAAACTGTCCATCCTACCCAAGGCAATCTACAGATTCAATGCAATTCATACTAAAATACCAATAGCATGTTTCACAGATATAGAACAAATACTCCAAAAATTTACATGGAACCATAAAAGACTTCAAATAGCTGCAGCAATCTTGAGAAAGAAGAGCAAGGTTGGAGGAATCACAATATCAGATATCAAGTTATACTATAGAGCTATTGTAATCAAAACAGCCTGGTACTGGCACAAGAACAGGCATATAGATCAATGGAACAGAACAGAGACCCCAGAAATCGACCCAAGCCATTACTCTGAATTAATATTTGACAAAGGAGGGAAGAGCATAAATGGAGACAAAACAGTCTCTTTAATAAATGGCCTTGGAAAAATTGGACAGATCATACAAAAAAATGAAGCTAAACCACCAACTTACACCACACACAAGAATAAACTCAAAATGGATAAAAGACTTACATGTAAGTCAGGAAACCATAAAAATTCTAGAAAATACCATAGGCAGCAAAATCTCAGACATCTCTCATAGCAATATGTTTGTGGATACATCTCCTAGGGCAAAGGAAACTAAGGAGAAAATAAACAAATGGAACTACATCAGAATAAAAAGCTTCTGCACAGCCAAAGAAAACATCATCAACAAAATGAAAAGGGAGCCCACTGTATGGGAGGACATATTTGCCAATGATACATCTGATAAGGGGTTAACCTCCAAAATTTATAGGGAACTCATACAACATGACAAAAGAAAAACAAAAAATCCAATTAAAAATGGGCAAAGGACCTAAATAGATACCTCTCTAAAGTGGACATGCAGAAGAACAAAAGGCATATAAAAATACTCAAAATTATTAATTATCTGAGAGGTGCAAATCAAAGTGACAATGAGTACCACCTCACACCTATCAAAATGGCTATCATCAACAAATCAATAAATGAAAAGTGTTGGAGAAGATGTGGAGAAAAGGGAACCCTAGTACACTGCTGGTGGGAATGCAAACTGGTACAGCCACTATGGACAACAGTATGGAGGTTCCTCAAAAAAATAAATATGGAACTCCCATTTGACCCAGTGATCCCACTTCTAGGAATATATCCTAAGAAACCCAAAACACTCATGAGAAAGAATACATGCACCCCTGTGTTCATAGCAGTGTGATTTACAATAGCTAAGATTTGGAAAAACAGCCTAAGTGCCCATCAGCAGATTAAAAAACAGTGGTACATCTACACAATGGAATACTATGCTGCTGTACATAAGAAAGAGGAAACATCAGAGAGACCCAATTGAGCATCCTTCTACACACTAGAGGCTCTGTTCTTTATTATTATTTATTATTATCATCATCATTAGATGTAATTTATATATAACACTGTGTTAGTTTAAGGTGTACAACATAATGATTTGATATATATATATTCATATTGCAAAATGATTACCAAAATAACTTTAGACAATATCACCTCAAATGGTTGTAATTCTGTCTGCACTTCATAAGCCAGATTAATAGGTTTTCTTGCTTTGCTTTTTCAATAAAGGTACATGCTTTAATAAATTGGCTTTTCCCATTGCAGTCAAGGTCTCTCATATAAATTCATTTATATGAAAAGCAAGGATCGAGGTTGGGAACAGCCCTCTCCCACTTGCTCAGGGGGCTGTCTGGTAACACTTCTGGTGTTAGTGAGAGGTGCCTCTAACATTTGGTGCCATGACTTGGATCAAAGAGCATGATTGGGATCTAAGGTGGATTGCTACCAGTTAACTCTTGGCTGCACAGTTGTCCTTGACTTCCTCAGATGAATCACAGAGAGTTTAGTCCCTTTGGGGATTTCTTGTTCTGTTTTGCCATTGGTTTAGGGGGTTGCAGCATAATAAAAATTGGCAAAACATACTAGGCCTGTGATAGGGGCAGAAAATTGAAAATAAAACCAAATGAGAGTTTGGGTCCCCATCCAAGTTCTGAAGATCAAAGAGGCAAATTCCTTCCTCTGGTTCAAGAGTCTCGAATGTCCTTTCATGAATAAGGGCTTTGCAGAGGTTCTGGGGTTGAACCCAAAGACGTGCAGGAGCCTCATAGGGACTCCAGAATACAACTGTAATTAAACTTTGACCAGTCTGGGGAGTGCACACAGGGCTGGTCCCCCATTGCTCTAGGTCCTCACAGTTGTTCTAGACAGCCGGGGAGAGAATCCAAAGCACATAAGAGGAGTGGAGATGACCAGCAGTTCACTGCCTCTGGGAGATTCCTTGACAAGCAGCACACTTTGACCCACTACATAAAATCCTAAGCTTTTCTGCCTCTGGAGCAAGGCCAGGAGAAAAACAAATTTAAATCACCAATAACTTGTCAGTCTGTTGCACCTCTGTGTCCCCCTTGGCTTTGGAAACTCTGTTAATATCTGAACCCCCTTGTAGAAAATGCAGACAGGGAGAGTGTTGCATCTGTGGGGCAGCAAGGGGGAAGAATCATTTGGGGACCCCTCAAGTTTCAGAGATATTATCTAAAAGACCCAGAAAAAATTCCTTCCTTGGGTTGTCTTTACAGACATTGTCAGCAAAGGGTACTGTCTGAAGACTGTTCAAGGGCAGACTACTAATATGTAAACAAAGGCTTCAGCGAGACACTCTAGTTAAACAGATTGAGGCAAAGATCTTAAAACTGTTTGTCAGGCTGATTAGGGCTCTTTACTAATTAGGGGACTAGTTCCATTCCAGTTGGAGAATGGGTAAAATAAAAGGACCTTCTTCATATATATACTGTAGCTCTGGTACCTAATTTTGAGATGCAAACACAATGTGTTAAGTGTCCTGAAAAAAGCTGGCAGGCACAGCAGGAAACTTTGATTTTGTCCTGATGAGCCTTACCAAAACTTAGGGGATGCCAGTAAACTACCTGCTTAGACACAGACAAAGAAAATATTACCCACTCTAATCAGGCACCTGTTACACATGGCTCCACAGGACCCATGAGACAGGGGATTAGACAGGAATGTCGGATTTTCAGACACTCCAGTAGACAGATATGTTAAACAGCAAACTTTTTTTAAAGGAATAAGAACATTACAAAAACCTAGAAGGGTCCTGCTGGCAGGGCTACAATTCTTACTCCAGCAGGGCCTCTGTAGGAAAGAATGATCAGTAAACTGGTAGCACTGCTGCCTAAATATAATAGGAGTACACCCAGAAGGCATGAGGCCTCCCCATGCAGCACAGGGAAGGAGGGGTCAAAGGCAGAGGAGGTTTTAAATCAGTTGAGAATAAAGATGCAAAAGGGGTGCACATAAGCATTAGTTAAGCCTATATAGCAAGGGGGCTACACAGTAAGGATCCATTAAGTCTGGAAACCCAGGGGTTACATAGTAAGGACTGGTTAATCCTTGAAACCTGTACCTGAGAAGGGACACCTTCTTCAGGGGGTAACATAGGAGATAGAATGCGGTCCATTCTCTCCTATGATCTCCCCTATTCTCTGTCAGATGGGAAACCAAAATTCAACACCACAAGACTCTCCTCTGGGAAGCATTTTATTTTATTTTATATTTTTATTTACATCTTTATTATTGAAAGTTTTACACATGTCCCCTTTCCCCCTATTGACCCCTTCTAGCTTCACCCCAAGGCCTTCACCACCCCATTGTCTGTGTCCATAGGTTATGCATATATGCATACAAGTTCTTAGGTTGATCTCTTCCCACCCATCCATCCTCCCCCGCATTCCTACTGAGATTCAACAGTCTGTTCCATGCTTCTATGTCTCTGGATCTATTTTGTTCATCAGTTTATTTTGTTCATGAGATTCCACATATGAGTGAGATCATGTGATACTTTTCTTCCTCTGACTGGCTTATTTCTTTGGCTTAGCATAATACTCTCAGGTCCCTCCATACTGTCTCAAAGGATAAGAGATCCTTCTTTTTTTTACTGCTGCATAGTATTTGATTGTGTAGATGTACCACAGCTTTTTTTATCCACTCATCTACTGATGGGCACTTGGGCTGCTTCTAGATCTTAGCTGATGTCAATTGTGCTGCTATGAACATAGGGTTGCATACATTCTTTCTGATTGGTGTTTTAGGTCACTTAGGATATATACCTAGACGTGGGATCACTGGGTCAAATGGCAGTTTCATATTTAATTTTTTGAGGAAACTCCATACTGTTTTCCATAATGGCTGCACCAGTCTGCATTCCCACCAGCAGTGTACTAGGGTTTCTTTTTCTTCACATTCTTGCCAGCATTTGTCATTTGTTGATGGTAATCATTCTGACAGATGTGAGGTGATACCTCATTGTCATTTTAATTTGCATCTCTCTGATGATCAGTGACTTTGTGCATTTTTTCATATGTCTCTTGGCCATCTGTTTGTCCGCTTTGGAGAAGTGTCTATTTAGGTCCTTTGCCCATATTTTAATTGGATTGTTTGTCTTCCTTTTATTAAGTTGTATGAGTTCCTTATATATTTTGGATATTAACCTTTTATCAGATGCATCATTGCCAAATATGTTCTAGCATACAGTGGGTTCCCTTTTCATTTTGTTGATTGTTTCTTTTGTTGTGCAGAAGCTTTTTATTTTGAGGTAGTCCCATTTATTTATTTACTCCTTTGTTCCCCTTGCCCTAGAGATGTATTGGCAAACATGTTACTATGAGAGATGTCTGAAATTTTGCTGCCTATGGTTTCTTCTAGAATTTTTATGGTTTCATGACTTACATTTAAGTCTTTTATCCATTTTGAGTTTATTCTTGTGTGTGGTGTGAGTTGGTGGTCTAGTTTTATTTTTATGCATGTATCTGTCCAATTTTCCCAGCACCACTTATTAAAGAGACTGTCTTGACCCCACTCTATGTTCTTGCTCCTTTGTCTAATATTAATTGAGCATAATGTCTTGGGTTGATTTCTGGGTTGTCTGTTCTGTCCCATTGATCTATCTGTTCTTGTGCCAGTACCAGGCTCTTTAGTATAACTTGATATCTGGTATAGTGATCCCTCCAACTTTGTTCTTCTTTCTCAAGATTACTGCAGCAATTCCGGGTCTTTTCTTTATTCCACATTAGTTTTTGAAGAGTTTGTTCTAGATCTGTGAAATATGCCATTGGTATTTTTTTTAATATATTTTATTGAGTTTTTACAGAGAGGAAGGGAGAGGGATAGAGAGTTAGAAACATCGATCGGAGAGAAACATCAATCAGCTGCCTCCTGCACACCTCCCACTGGGGATGTGCCTGCAACCAAGGTACATGCCCTTGACCAGAATCAAACCTGGGACCCTTCAGTCCACAGGCCAACGCTCTATCCACTGAGCCAAAGGGGTCAGGGTTGCCATTGGTATTTTAATAGGGATTGCATTGAATCTATAGATTACTTTGAGTTGTATGGACATTTTAATGATGTTAATTCTACCAATCCATGAATACAATATATTATTCCACTTGTTTATATCTTCTTCTGTCTCCTTTCTCAGTGTCATGTAGTTTTTCGAGTACAAGTCTTTTACCACTTTAGTTAAGTTTATTCCTAAATATCTTAATTTTTTTGGTGTAATGGTAAATGGGATTTTTTTTTTTAGTTTCTCTCCCTGTGAGTTCGTTATTGGTGTATAAAAATGCCGTAGAGTTCTGGATGTTAATTTTGTATACTGCTACGTTATTAAATCTAGTAGGTTTTTGGTGGACTACTTAGGGTTTTCTATGTACAGTATCATGTTGTCTGTGAACCATGACAGTTTTACCTTCTCCTTTCCAATTTGGATACCTTTTATTTCTTCTTCTTTTTGTCTGATAGCTGTGGCTAGGACTTCTAGTACTATGTTGAATAAGAGTGGTAAAAGCGGACCTCCCTGTCTTGTTCTTGTTCTTAGGGGAAATGGTTTTAGTTTTTGCCCATTGAGTATGATGTTGGCTGTAGGTTTGTCATATATGGCCTTTATCATGTTGAGATATGCTCCCTCTATTCCCACTTGCTGAGAGTTTTTATCAAAAAATGGGTGTTGGATTTTGTCAAATGCTTTTTCTGTCTATTGATATAATCATGTGATTTTTGTCTTTCAATTTGTTCATGTGATGTATCATCTTTATTGATTTGTGACTATTGTACCAGACTTAAATCCCACTTGGTCATGATGTATCTTTTTAATATGTTGCTGGATACAATTTGATAATATTTATTGAGGATTATTCCTATACTCCTCAAACTATTCCAAAAAATCCAAGAGAAAGGAACATTTCCAAACTCTTTTTTATAAGTCCAGCATTATCCTAATTTTAAAAGCAGTTAAAGACACTACACAGAAAGAGAATTACAGGCCAATATCCCTGATGACCATAGATGATAAAATCCTATAAGAAACTGTAACCGGACAACCAATGGGTCCATGCTGCCTATCACTACTTGAGCCAATTAAGCAGAGACAGGGTGGAATCATATATGAGTGCTTATTCCAATACTGCTGGCAGTATAGGAGAGCAGCAGTCATCCACAAAAATCTGCTCTGCAGGACCCCATAAACCCGTGCTCATATTGTGTAAGACTAGGATTACATGGGGAAGTAGGCTATGCACTCTGGGGTGGGACTCCATTGTTTGGGAAACAAGGTTGTTAATTTTCCCATGATAATAGGCAGGTCTTGAATGAGAATGAACCGAATTCCAAGGTTGACTCCCAGATCCAAGGTTGACTTCCAGGTACTGGGGGCATACAACTTCCAGTCAGGTCAGAATGTCCTTTCTTTAGCCAATGCAAGGCAATCATGGTTAACAGAGTAAGATTAATATTTCCCATAACCAAAGCTGGTCCCCAATATTCTATTTTTGCTCCTAACAGAACTGCCAATTACCATGGAAAGATTAACAATCTTGTTGCCCAAACAATGGAGTCCCACCCCAGCCTCCTACTTCCCTATGTCTGTAACTTCCCAGACCAGACCCTTTGACTGTCCAGTTACATATTCCGGTAACCATGAAGAGACGTTAAGTGAGGGATTCCTCTGAGGTGAGTACCGGGCGGGGATCTCACTTGCTGACTGGACTGGGGGTTCCTGGGGCTGAAGCCTAGACTCTTATTCACAGCGCTGCCAGGAATTTACCTGTTCTGAGTCCCAGCCACAGCCTCTGCAATCCCCCTGGTCTCACCTGAGACCTAAGTTGAATCACGCATTTTATAGGAAGAAACAAGTGTTTTGTATGGCACAAGAAGCACTTGCTGCCTCTTGTCTGGGCTTCTTTGTGTTAACATAAAAACATTCAAACCTGTAAAAAATTTTTGTGAGTTTATTTGAGTCAAACTGTTGACAATTGCCAGGAAGCAGAACCTCAACAGATTGAGATAATGCTCCAGAGAATGGCGATTTCTCATCTATTTTTATACATTGCAATCAAAGGAGGGGACGTAGGTGGGTTGCATGAAATCCATTGGTTAGAGAGGCGGGAGGAAACAAAGCCGGGAAGCCTCTGGGATTGGATAAGAAGTAAAATGATAGACTCATACTTAAGTGGGTGCAGGGACAATAACATGATGACAATGAAGAGATTTGTGGTATCTGTCCTGATGCCCAGGCACATTAGGTCGTGCCTCAAGGGGGCCAGAAAAATGGGAGTTACAAGTTACCCCGACATTTCAAGGGTATGTTAGCATAGATGCAAAAGACAGATAGGCTCAGTTAAGGTAAAGGTTGACTTTATCAGTGAAGATACCGCCTAGGAGGTGACTACCCAGCATAACGGCTTTTAGTTAAAGTTTAATTTCAGACCATCCTTTGTGGTTACTTTAGGTCTCTGAGTTTGCAAGACTGCCATGCAGGCCTTCCCTGAGCTTATCAGGTTAGCATGTGGCCCCTTTCATCCACATTTGTAAGGAAGCATTTACAATGTATGGCATGGGAGGCATTTTACTGCCTCTGACTGGATGATCCTGATCAGCTCCGGGTGGCAAGGGACCTCCAATGGTCCTTGCTTGGTCTCTGAGCACTTAGTCTGATCTATTCTGGGATGAGAGACATTGCTCTGCTTCAGTGGTTTTAAACGCAGGGCATTCTGAGGTTTCTGTGGCTGGACAGACAAGGAGCATGGTGTGAAGCTCTTGTCTGTGGGTTGTGCGTGCCTGTAAATACTGTATATAAGAGTGTCTTTGTTGGTTGCTGCTTAGTGTCTCTTGGTTGTTTAATTTAATTAGTTTGAAAATGAGTGCTGGAAGCTTAGTCCCAAAAGATAGTCCTCTAGGACGAATCCTAGCCAACTGGACTGCTTATGCATACCTGCCAATGACAAAAAAATGAATGGTGCTTTATTGTAATATTGTTTGGCCAGTTTATGTGTTAGATTTGAGGTAAAGATGGCCACCGCATAGGTCTTTGAATTATTATACTATACTAAAATTAGAATCTTTTTGTAAAGGGTCAGGAAATGGGGAGAAAAACAATATGCACAGGTTATTATGTCATTGTATAACTCTGATTCTGATGAAAATAAGGAAGGAACTAAACTGATGCTTCAGAGAAAAGATGAGATACCAGTAGTACTGAAAAGTAGAGAACAAGAGGAGAAGGAGAGGGATGAATAAGAACAGGAGGAGGCTGTTAAGGCCGTCCTCCAGTTTCAAGAACAGAATGGGGCATTGGTTCTAAGTGCTCCACTCCTTCCCTATCCTGGAACCTCAGGTGCTATAGATGCAGTGAGCAAGCCTGAGAAGGTTGCCCCCTCCCCCTCAAAAAGAGGACACAAAATGTCCTTTTGTAAAGGTATCATAGGCACCTTTACAGAAGAATACAGACGTGAGCAGAGCAAGGACAATGGGCCGGGTACAGAAGGTCACCAGGGCAGAAAGCCCCAGGTGCCTATCAAAGGACAATTGTAGGGTGGGACCTAGCCCCCAGGATGACTTTTCCTCTCTCAGCATATTGCTGGTAGTGTGGTTTAAACCCCTGACCTTTCCTTCCTAGAGATAACATCTAGGCCTCAGTTGTATTTCAGCTCCAGGCCCAGAAAAGCAACAAAACCAGACCAGTGACACCATGGCTGACCTCAGACCAGCTGCATTGAATAATGACCCCCTGCCTTGGCCCTGACCAATCAATCAGTGGAGACCTAGACTCGGAAAGGACACGCCTGGAAAACTGTTGAATATTATATTAAGATCTTCCCCTGGAATCTTACCTAAGATCCCTGCCTTTACAGAGTGAATAAAAACCCTCAGGACTGAAAACCTGGCATGAGCTCTCTCTATGAAGCATGCCGGTGCCTTTTCTCCTCTTCTTCCCCCAGGTGGGATCTCTATGCTTTTTTTTCTCCTATGCTCCAAGGGTCCTTCTTTTGCCTCTGTACTGTTTCCTAAACTCTGCCCAGCTGGCTTCATGGTTCTACCTCTGTGACTTTCTAAATAAACTTTTGCTTGTATTTGACTATTGACTCTGAATTTTTTCTTAGCCAGAAGTCAAGTACCGAGGTTGCTGAACCGAGGTCTGGAGCCATTTTGCCCTGGCAAACACCATTTTACTTTTGTTCTAGGGCCGTGGTCGGCAAACTGCGGCTCGCGAGCCACATGCGGCTCTTTGGCCCCTTGAGTATGGCTCTTCCACAAAATACCAGGGCCTGGGTGAGTCTATTTTGAAGAAGTGGCATTAGAAGAAGTTTAAGTTTAAGAAATTTGGCTCTCAAAAGAAATTTCAATCGTTGTACTGTTGATATTTGGCTCTGTTGACTAATGAGTTTGCTGACCACTGTTCTAGGGCATTGGGAGCGGTACTAGATGTTAGACCCATGGTGGCTGGAACAGCACTGGTGGGGTCAAACTGAACTAGGTTCAGCAATCTTGGTACTTGAGTTCTGGCTAGGAAAGAATTCAGAGCCAAGACTCAAACTATAAGAGGACATTTATTTATCAAATTACAGCAATAGGAGAAGTAATTTGTAGAAGAAATAGGCTGAGGAAATAAGTTATAGAGACAAAGGAAGGGCCCTTGAAGATTGAGAGTGAGGACATTAATGGTAACACACTGGGGAGATAAGGAAGGGGAGGGGTAAGGGAAAGCCCGGGCATGCTCCATCCTACAGGTTTTAAGGGCCTTGCTGCTTTTCTGGGCCTGGAGCTGAAACAAAACTGAGACCTAAATGTCATCTCTAGTTTGACCAAAACTCTGTCTTTGTGTCAACAGACCTGAGGCTTTGTTCCCAAGATTTTTTGATGCCAGTCAGAACTTCATTGTCTTGAATGCTTAATACTTAATGGAGTAGTTGTACAAAGAGTAATATGGGAGTCATATGAGGCTATTCTCTGTCCCCCTTGTTCCTCCTCTAAGGAGGTCTACCATCTGCCTAGAGACATGCAAGGGGAGGAATGTTAGGGGAGGGTCTGAACTGAATGACCAGTAATATGAAAAGGTTAGTGGGTCTACAGTACATGATCAATGAATGATATACTAGGTGAGGTCCTTGTTTTCCCAGTTCTGCCCATTGCTAGGTACCCAGGGCTTTCTGCCTTGGTGACATTCCATACCTGGCCTATCATTCCTACTCTGGTCATGCCTGTCTAACTGCCTACTACATAGGGAGAGGGGAATGAAAAGTTGTAATTTAATAAATATGGAGTTTCAGTTTTGCAAGATGAAAAGTGTTCTGGACATTGATTGCACAACCATGTGTATGTTCTTAACAATGCTGAAATTACAACTTATTAAGATGATAAATTTTTATATTGAAAGGGATTTTAGGGACAGGAAAGGCAGTTTTAAGGAAGTGGGGTCCATGGGAGAGGAAAACATACTACATAACAGGCAGAGAGAGCTCCAAGCCACCAGATTGCTTATCTTACATTCACAGAGGACGGAGGAATGTTACAAGATAAGGAAAGAAGAAGAGGGGCCCACCTGGTGAGCTTTAAAACTTTGAAACTGATACCATGCAGGAAAGTAGCCAATTAGGAGAGTACAGGGGTCATAAATTAAGGAAGGGTCAAATTAGACAGTATCATGTTCAGACAAAGAAGCTACCAGCATATACAAACTAGTAGACAAAGAGACTCCAAGGATTGATTTTTTCCCCCCATTTTAGAGACAGAGAGAGCAGGTTTTTCCCATTTGGGGAACCCTCCCCAGGGGGAGTTTGAATATGCTTGCAATAAACTTCTGCACAGTTGCTTAAAAAAATCTTTTGAGGCTGCAAATTTTATTTTTCAAACTTCATAGGACAAGAACCTACAATGAGAGCCCAAGCTTGCCAAATTCCGTGCGTCAATAGTATGAGTATTTTAGCACAATTTAAAATGTTTCAGAAGATATCTTGACTATTTCTTATCTCTTTATATATCTGCCTTTTCCTCCTAGCTAAAATATAAATCCCTTGTGTTGTAGTGTAACCCCCATCTTACAAAGGACGCCTCAAAGAAAGGTCGAATTATGGAGTCATTTATTAAAAGCCAGCGGCATATGAGGGAGCAAAAGCGCTCCAGACCTCACAGCCCCGAACAGCTTGCCACAGCTGGCTTATATTGGCAGAATATCACAAAAGTATTGATTACATCTTTGGGTCTGGAATGAGGAACCTGTTTCGCGAAAAGCATTTTTACAGAAGCAGAATTTGAGCAACTTGGTTATCTAAAGTATCTACGAATCACTGAATCAACAGAAACGCATTATCTGGGACGACCTGGACAATTTAGAATAATTGTGCTGTCCAGATTCCGGGACCACTGAGTCAACTGAAGCTACTGAGATAATTTAGGATCACTATCTGTCCTGGGTCCCAGAGGAATGTGCTTCGATGACCAGTGAGATCACAATCAATGGGATATTCAAACCACCATCAATGGAGTTTTCAATCATACATAAGTTCAGAAAATCAAAATAACTTTTAAATGAGTACAGAACCCAAAACAGCAAGGTTAAAATATTAAACAGCAATTTTTACCCAAGTATGGTTGCTACCATACTTCACTTGGTGGCAGAAAACATGTCTTACATCTATAGCATCTTTTCAGAACCAAAAGCCAGGACCCAGGATCTAAGCAGTACAGATATACTTACGGGAACCCTACAAGTGAGGATCTGGAATATGGGGTTTCCTTACTCATTCTTCTTAATATTCCCCAGCATCTATAACATGTGCCCTATAAAGTGCCCTATAAAGAGTAAGTGATCAGGAGGAGATCCAAGATGGCGGCGTAGGTAAACACCTAAACTGCTGCCTCGCACAACAATTTCAAAACTACAAATAAAGGACAAAACGTCTATCACCCAGAACCACGGGAAAGCTGGCTGAGTGGAAGTTCTACAACTAGAAGGAAAGAGCAAACAGCATTGAGGGGTGCACAAGCACTGAAAAGTTGAGGTACGGAGACGCGCGAATCGGGCTGGCGACAGGTGACTGGGAGCGCTGCTGTTTTCAACCCGAAGGGAGATAAGCTCCCGATTACTCTGAACTCCAGTTTCTGGGGAGACGCGGGGGACCCAAACTCCTACGGGGAGAAGCTGGACTGTCTGCCGTGGGGTCGGAAAGTGAGGGAGGCTTGCTTGCAGGGCTGCGCACAGGAACAATTGTTTATTGTGCTGGGGCGCAGGATGCGGGGACACGGTCGGAGATGCAGAGCTGCAGAGCCAGCTAACTGGCAGCCATCGCTGTTTGCCACGCCCTAGCCTAGTCACGCCCTGAGACCCCACCCTGCACAATCTACAAACCCACCCAAGCTCCAAGCAGCGGCTTTAGCATATGAATGACCTGCCCTATTGCAGCTTAACCTAGCAAACTTGCAGCCCGGGCCAGACAGCTCCAAAACCTCCAAACCCCAAGCAAAGAAGAGAAAACTGTAGTTCTTGCTGTAGCTCCTAATGGGTGGCCTCAGACAGTAGCTGACCTGCACCCCATTGGAGATCCAGAAGCCAGTGTACTTAGTGGTCAGTGTGAGACACCAGATTTCAACTCCTCACATCCATAAGTGACACATTCAAGAGGCAGACTCAGTGAGCACCAAAGCCCCACTGAAACAAGTCCTGCACCATAAGCGTGTCTCCAGCGCAGCAGTTCTTCCATTATAGACACAGTGGGTCCTCACAGCCAATTGGCCTGGAGGTCAGTTCCTCCCAGTGTACCAACAGAAATCAAGGCTTAACTACACACAGACTTTGCACTCAGCCCACAAAGGGGTATACCAAAGGCGTCTACCTCAGGTGATTGGGGAGGCTGAGCTACTGGCCCCTATAGGTCACCTACCACACAAAGCCACTCCATCAACACAAGGAAGCAGCAAAATGCGGAGACAAAGAAACATGTCACGAATGAGAGAAATGGAGGAAAGCATACTAATGGACGACATAGAGTTCAGAACCACTTTTATAAGGTTACTCAAGAATCTTCTAAAAACCGCCGAGAAACTTGATGAGACCTTCGAGGAGCTTAGTGAGACCTTCAAGGACCTTAATGAGAATGCCAAAAAAATGGAAAAGGACCAGTCAGAAATTAAGCATACACTCTCTGAAATAAAGAATATACAGAAACTCAACTGTAGATCAACGTACCCCAAGAATCAAACCAAAGATCTGAAATATGAGGAAACAAAAAACACCCAACCAGAAAAACAAAAAGAAAAAATCCAAAAACATGATGATAGTGTAAGGAGCCTCTGGGACAACTTTAAGCGTACCAACATCCGAATTTTTGGATGAGAGAGAGCAAAATATTGAAAACCTATTAGAAGAAATAATGACAGAAAACTTTCCCTACCTGGTGAAAGAAATAGACTTACAAGTTCAGGACGCACACAGAACCCCATACAAGAGGAATCCAAGACACATCATAATTAAAATGCCAAGGGCAAAAGACAAAGAGAGGATCTTGAAAGCAGCAAGAGAAAAACGGTTAGTTACCTACAAGGGAGCACCCATATGACTGTCAGCTGATTTCTCGGCAGAAACTATGCAGGCCAGAAGGGAGTGGCAAGAAATATTCAAAGTGATGAACAGCAAGAACCTACAACCAAGATTACTCTACCCAGCAAAGCTATCATTCAGAGTTGAAGGTCAGATAAAGAGCTTCACAGATAAGAAAAAGCTAAAGGAGTTCATTACCACCAAACCAGGATTACATGAATTGCTGAAGGGTGTTCTTTAAGAAGAGGAAGAAGAAGAAAAAGGTAAAGATAAAAATTATGAACAACAAAATGACATCAAATACATACCTACCAACAAGTGAATCTAAAAATCAAGTGAATAAAAAATCTGAAGAACAGAATGGACTGGTGAATATAATAGAATCAGGGACATAGAAAGGGAGTGGTCTGACAAGTCTCAGGGGGAAGGGGGTGTGAGGGGTGCGGGAAGAGACTGGACAAAAAGCTTACACCTATGGATGAACACAATGGCGGGGGGTAAGGGCATGGG
Source organism: Plecotus auritus (assembly GCF_963455305.1). Lineage (NCBI taxonomy): Eukaryota > Metazoa > Chordata > Mammalia > Chiroptera > Vespertilionidae > Plecotus > Plecotus auritus. Next base: position 102,408,323 of record NC_137772.1, on the reverse strand, counting down.
GTGGGTGGGTTGGGGAATCAGGTGGAGGGGAGCTATGGGAAAAAAAAAGAGGAACACCTGTAATAATCTGAACAATAAAGATTTATTTAAAAAAAAAGAGTAAGTGATCAATAAATGTTAATTTACTGTGATGGTAAGATCCCAAAGGATTCTTTAACCCTTTCTCTCTTCCCTAGTGGTAGCAATAGGGACACAGTGGGCAGAGTAGCCATTCTTCTCAGTCTAGAAATGTGTCTGCCACATCCCACCCCACAAAAGTTATTTAGACTTTGACTAGAAACCAGTTTTGTGTTCCATGAAAGGAATCCATAAATATGTCTGAATACCTTGAGGTGCACAAGGGGACTTAACATTCATTGAGTGCCAGGGATTTTGCACTTGTCATTTCATTGTACCTCATAGCAAACCTCATGATTAAATAAGGCTTGCAATTGAGAAAATGGAAGCTTAGAGAGATTAAGTAACTTTCCCACCAAAGCACAGTGGTGAATGGCGAGTTGGAACCCATGCTTTCCCATAGATCTGCAGTGATTAAGGAACCACTCCTATTGACATGGTAGGTGAATCTGGAGGCAGCCAAACCAGTAAATGGGGGGCTCAATTAAGGCCCTCCAGCAGACTGTCAGGTGTCCTGGTGGAGTAGGCCGCACCCCTAATCTGGGGTTCATCTAAATACCAGTTCCAGTAGGAAGGGAAGATGATTCTCATGAGTCAACAGCATGCTGAGATTCTTGGAAGTAACAGAAAAACACTCCATTTCTTGTTAGCCAAGGAAAGGTGGCCTGGTGACACCTAGGAGCTCTCAGTTATACTTAGCAACCAATCTATTTGGTGATTCAGTGCTTTCTGAAATAGTTGATTTATACACATATTGATCTTCTGGACTTTGGCTATTTATATATGCTAGACATTCCATTTCCCCAGAGCTCTATCTTCACACGTGAACAGTTTGGTGAATTTACTTTCAACCACCAGAGGGCGCAATGGTACCATTAAAGCTGCTGCTGCTGACTTGGGTTTGAGGGAAAGACCCACATTTGTTTTGTTTTGTTTTTGTTTTGTCGGGGTTAAGAGGGTCGGGGAGGGGGGTGGTTTGATAACAGATTGTTCTAAAATAAGCTCAAATGGGATTGTTCAAAACAGAAACTTGTATTAATCCCCTTAATTTTGAAATGAGAAAAAACTAAGGCCAGAGAGCTTGAGGACTTGAGTTGCTCAAGGGATGCAGGTGGTGGTGGCCAAGTGTATCACTCCAGGTTTCTCCAGAGAATCTGACAATGACTCAGCCAGGCAGGGTGGGAACCACTCACAACTCAGAAAGGACAAAAGAGGACTCTGGGCACAGGACCCCCACTGTGCTATCAGGATTGCAGAAGAAAAGTCAGTATTGCTTCTAGGCTTGAGGAGCTTGTGATGTAATAGGAAAAAATAATAAGTACACAACACAGGGAGAGAAGATAATGGAAACACATGGAACCCAGAAGTGCATAACTAATTGAAGCTGGTCTGTGCAATGCGCAAGACAGTGCCCAAGAGTGAGCTGAGTGTGACGATATCAGTGCCTACAGAGATCACTCTGAGAAGGCTTCACACAGTTCATCTGGCTGCTTTTGTTTTCATGGATAGCTCCCTGGCCTCCACTAATAGTTGATGTAGTATGATTCTTCTCTCCTGAGTCTGATAAAGACCCCATTTAAGTGATTATTAAAACTGCATAGGATTGTGAAAGATGATTGATGCCCCCTGAGACAAAGAACCATAAATGAATAGCTAAGTAATCTGTATTCCAAGCTGTAAATTCAATCCTTGGGTTCAAGTACTGAGTTTCTGTGTCTGTCCTTGGCAGAAATATAGTCTGCTTCAACTTGGAGCTCCTCAGGGCAGTGCTGTATGCTGAGGAGCTCCGTACACCATCAAAGGCTAATGCTAGAGCCTATTCAGGCCAGCCCACCAAGAGACATCGCCTTAGTACTAATTATCTGGGCCAGTCTAACATTCACACATTTGCATTTTTAATTTAATTTTTTGCTCTATTTAGCCATGATCATTCTAACAGTTGTCTGTGTACTTTTATATTTCCTTATATAAAAAATTTGTGTACCTTTCCAGAGCAATGCAGTAAATAAATAGGACAAAGAACTTAAGAGACTGAAACTACTGAGAATGTGTAAGAAAAATTTCCTGGTTATCAAAGCAATCCTTGGTGTCAGGCATCTATGATCAGTGTGGATACTATAACCATGGTTCACCTCAAGAAGAAGCAAGTGATTTGCTTCTTCTTCTTCTTTTTTTTAGAAAATTTAACTGCAAACATGTAGCAAAATATATTGCTACTAGTGGCCCGGTGCACGAAATTCGTGCGTGGGGTGGGTGTTCCTCAGCCCGGCCTGCACCCTCTTCAATCTGGGACCCCTCGAAGAATGTCCTACTGCCAGTTTACAGGGATCGGGCCTAAACCGGCAGTGGGACATCCCTCTCACAATCTGGGACTGCTGGCTCCAGCACTCACCTGCCTGCCTGATTGCCCCTAACCACTCTGCCTGCCAGCCTGCTCACCCCCAAATGCCCCCCCCCAACAGCCTGATCACCCCCAACTGCCCCCCGTGCCAGCCTGCTCACCCCCAACTGCTCCCCCTGCTGGCCTGCTCGCCCCAACTTTCCCTCCCCACTGGCCTGTTCGCCCCCAATTGCTCCCCTGCTGGCCTGCTCACTCCAAACTGTCCCCCCCCCCCCCGCGCTGTCCTGATCACCTCCAACTGACCCCCACTGACAGTCTGCTCACCCCCAACTGGCCCCCCTGCTGGTCTGCTTACCCCCAGCGGCCATATAAACTCAAATGGAATTGTTCAAAACAGGAGTATGCAAAAATTCAGCATCTCTGCTTTGAAATTATGAATGATTTTTATCTGTCATGAAATGGTCTCTTGGCAGGCATCTCAAGCACAGACAACAGGCTGTTTAAGTGCATCCTTTGGCAGTCTTGGTGCACAAACAGAGGACGTCTAAATGTGCATGTGTAACACAGCTTTATCTTATAATTTAATTTCTATATTGAATTTTAAGTAGATGTTCTAGTACTCCCTTTTTAAGGTAAAAAGTAATGAAAAATAATGTGGTTTTAAAATTAAATGAACACTTGAAAAATATCAGCTTTGTTTGGCTTCAGGTTTTGTTTTTTCTCATACTCTATGTTTCTCTTCTTGGCATAAAATATTCCATTGAAAACTCAGCATGCCTACTGCCTCCTTTCTCCTTAAAAAAAAAAATCTGTGGGAAGTCTCCACTAACTGAAAGAGAAAAGTTCTTCACAGTTTGGTTTTATTTTTATATGACAGCCATTTACTTCTTATTTTTAAGCACTTATAATAAACTAATCAACATCTTTGTATCAGTTTCTAACCTGCCTAGTACTGTGTTGGGTACAAAAAAAAGATAGTATATTTTTTCTATCCTCATGAATATCACACTCTTGTTGGAGGAGAAACTAAAACACATGTTACAGTTAAAGGACTGGTAAGTAATAATGTGTCAAAATCTCCAGTGCAAATTCAAAGAAGGAGGAACCATCAGGAAAAGGAGTGATCAGGAAAGAATTCAAGGTCTTTACCTATCACATCATTCTTCATGCCTAAGAGAATAAGAATTATTTAAGTAGCTTACTGTGCTCAGCTCTTCTCCCATCTGACAAATACTTATCCAAATTCAAGTTGACTCCCCATTTTTCACTGTGGTTCCTTATTTCCTGTTAGATCTTTCTTTAAAAAATATTTGTTTAAAATGTTGAAAGGCTCAATGAAGAGAAAGGAAATCTTGCACGTGAACAAGACACTGGGAACTGCACAGAACCTATGTCAACTCACAAGCTCCTCATCTCAGGCATGGATTCCTGAGCACATTCTCGCATTCTTGCTTTTAATCTTCACTTGGCGGCCTTCACTCAGACATCATCTTTTGTGCAGAGAACCGGGCATGTTTCTCATTAACATTAATCCTGTTCTCAGCCAGGTGTGCAGTCATAGAGCACACAGCAATAGGATGAGATGAGCACCCCAGAACGTGAATCTGTGCAGAGGAATTCTGGCCCAGGCTTCTTACATGTACAGCTGGGACACTGGCCATGTCACAGATGTACAATCTGTTTATACATGAGGTTGCCTTTTAGTGTGTATCTAAGTGCACAAGTACATACAAACTTTAACCCATATGTACATACTATTCACATACACAACACATACATGCTACATACTATCAAGCTGGATAGCTCTGAAAGGACAATTATAGTAATTTTGATTATGATCTTGCTGGAATGCTTGACTCATCAAAAATGTAACAACCAACTAAGTAAAAAACCACTACTTTTTTTCCTAGTGTATATTATTTTTATTTTCTCAAATTTTTATGATCACTGTCAAGGAAAAGAGTAAATTTTGAAGTTACCAAAACAATATGTTGATGGCAGTGTGGCTACCAACTTTATTAGCTTCCCTATTCTATTGAGACCCCTTGACAATTCCAGGGGACAAAGACCAGGCAGCAGCAACTAAGGTTTAATTTAATAGGTCTTAAGTGCAATAGAGAGATCTGCTAGATTCCCTAGTATCAGCCCCTATCAAGAATTATATTGTACTTTCCTTTGTATATTTTACATATTTCAAAGACTGACAATGACTGGCCTTCATTTGTTTTGACAAGCACTTATTAAATGCCAACTGTGGCCTTGTTCTAGGCCATGGGGATAGGCTAATTAGAATATGGTCACTGCCTTTTGGATGGTCACTGCTTTATAGGGAATTCTAGAAGCAGGAAGGAAGGGGGGAAGGTCTCAGAAGGAGTGGCCTTTGAACTGAATCAGTCTTTAAAGGTAAATTGGTCAACAGAGTTGGAGGAAAAAAGGGAAAGAGGGCTTGGAAGATGGACCTTTCAGAAAAAACAAATCACTTCATTCAAGGCACGGCCACAGAAAAAGCCAGAGGCTTCGAAGAATTGTAAAACATTTTGCATGGTTGAGAGTAGGGAGCATGAGGGCCCTTTGGAGGAACACAGCTGGAGAGGTAATGAGGGGCAAGAGCTTGTGCCACACAAAGGACCTCTCATGCCACTTAAAAGAATTTGGGTTTTTTCCTTTTAGGCATAAAGAATCCATTGAAGGGTTTTAAATAGGCAGCAATGTAATCATATTTACTCTTTGGAAGTAAGGCCTGATTAGTTAATGAGCTCCTATTTCTTTTCTTGTATATTCACTATCGTTCTATTGTTCGGTCTTTAGACTCTATTATTGATTAAAATAATAAAATGATGGGAGCTAAGAGGTATGCCACTTCACCTTCCAAAGTCTCAGATTACTCTGCTTTTAAAATAGTTATTGTATTTCCTGCTTGACCTTTCTAGTCTGGTGTAAGATTAAAAGTAAGATAAAGGCTGAGAAACTAGCTTTTGGTACTATGGTCATTGATATGCCTGTTGGACTCCATCAGTTAGCCAGTAGCAAGCAGATTATAGATGCATCAATATTTACAATTGGACCAATTATGGACAAGAATCAGAAAATATAAGGCCTAACACACACTTTATAAACCATTGAATCTTCCATTTAATTTTCTTTTATCTGTGTTCCAACCCAAGGATTCTGATTTCATTCATTAGAAATGTAGCCTGGGATTGGGATTTTTAAAAGCTCTTCAGGTAATTTAAGTATGCAGTTAGGTATGAAAAACACTATTCTAGTGTTAGGTGGCTTTGGAGGTGGGTTACTTTAAATTACCCAGTAATACATAATTCACATTCTAGATGGACTGTACTAAAACATACAGCAAAAATGAATAAATAAATCCACAAAATCAATAATCCCAGATTTTTCCAATTGATTCAGAAATTCTAAACACTTTTATTGAGTGAATAAAATCAAGATTCACAGGAAGGTTAATTAAAATTCAATTTTATAAAACAAGTAATGACCAAACACTCTATAAATGTGTATTTATGTACGTATTTGTATTAAACCTAAGCATAATCATCAACAAATCAACAAATGACAAGTGCTGGCGAATATGTGGAGAAAAGGGAACCCTAGTACACTGCTGGTGGGAATGCAGACTGGTGCAGCCACTATGGAAAACAGTATGGAATTTCCTCAAAAAATTAAATATGGAACTGACATTTGACCTAGTGATCGCACTTCTAGAAATATATCCTAAGAAACCCCAAAACATCAATCTGAAAGAATGTGTGCACTCCTATGTTCATAGCAGCACAATTTGCATTAGCTAAGATCTGGAAACAGCCCAAGTGCCCATCAGTAGATGAGTGGATAAAAAAGCTGTGGTACATTTACACCATGGAATACTATGCAGCAGTAAAAAAGAAGAATCTCTTATCTTTTGAGACAGCATGGAGGGACTTGGAGAGTATCATGCTAAGTGAAATAAGCCAGTCAGAGCAAGGCAAGTATCACATGATCTCACTCATAGGTGGAATCTAATTAACAAAATAAACTGATGACCAGAGTGGATCCAGAGACATGGAAGCATGGAGCAGAGTGTGGAATCTTGGAGGAAGGGTGCAGGGGGAAGGGCAATCTACCAAAGACCATGTACGCACAGACAATGGGGAGGTGAAGGCCTGGGGCGGGGGCAGGCTGGAGGGGATCAATGGGGGAAAAGAGGGGACATATGTAATACTTTCAACAATAATGATAAATAAATAAACCTAAGCATAAGCAATCAGTGGAAAAATAATGTTCAACTTCATTAGACTTTTCTTTAGAGTCTATAAATTTATTGAGTGAAACAAAATCAATGTCAAACATTAAATTTGGTTTAGTTCAAATTAGGCTGCTGTCCATTTGTAGCAGAGAAAACTGAGATGCAGAGAAGAGACAGTGATGCTGGTAAAGGGACACTGAACAAAACAATCTTCCATTTATGATCAAAGCATCACACAACAGTGCGAGTCAGTTAGCAAACATAGGCGGATGCGACTTTTAATGAGCAGGGATAAAACCAAAGGAAGCAAGAACTTCAAGAGAAGAGGCCAGACCATGAGAGAACAAGTTGAGCAGAGGATAGCTGGAGAATAGTGCTTGGTGCAGATCTACTGGTTCACTTGGGAAAAGCAGTGACTACGTCATAGCTTTCCGGTGGTGAGATCCACTCTTGGGGGTGCTTTTTACAGTAGATTTTATCTTCTGCAAATAAATGAAGAATGATTGAATCTGTCTATGTGACAGCTGTGTCAGTCACTCCTCTCCCAGGCCCTTCCCTACTTCCTCCAGAGCATGTGGAAGGCCAACATTGTCACAATTAAAAATAATATTAAAGGTGTGTTTCATAAATACTTAGAAAACGGTAAGTCTGTCATAAATACTTCATTACATAGTACTTCTTCCAGCATCCTGATGCCCTTCTGTTAAAGGTTTGTGCTACAGTCGGTTCATATATAACACTCAGAATGGTGGTGACAGTCCCACAGCTTCACAAACACATTTGTCACATGTGGGCATCTTCTGGGTATTTCCAATCCACGCAGCCACTTTGTTGATGGGAGCCTCAACACTTCTGAGTCCCAAGGGCTTATTGGGATCCCCTTTCTCCTCAGACTCCAGGATTTCTTGCAAAACCAAGAATGAAGTGGATTGTTTCAGGGGCTCACTTAACTCCTGTTTTCTCAGAGGCATCTTGTGCACTTCAGATTCTTTGTCGATGACAAGTCCACTTGGAGATGGAGAATGCTCTAAGGCTCTGCCATTTGTCACTGGTACACTGGCTGTCTTTGACTCCAAGGCGCTGTTGAAGCTGGAGATGTTTTCAGATGAGAAGAGGCCAGACGGGTTGTACTGGTTCGTGATCACCCTGAGGCAGAGCTGGAAGCAGGTGATGCACAAAGGGCCTGGCACTCCAGTTGTGGGTGCTTCCTATGTGCAGGACTTCTTGTGTTTCAGAGGCTAAATTCATCTTGTATGGATGACATCTCCTTTTGTCTGTCACTAGAGGGGATCTGGGTGGAATAAACTCATACAACAAAGTAAGCAAGGAGGAGGGATAACAGTAGAGGAGAAATTCCAACAAATTTCCAAAGGACAGAAAGCAGATAGACAGGGTAGCAAAGGGAGCTGGAGCCCAGAATATAATTGTGGACACTGGAGATGGACCTCATCTCCCCTAGGGAGGTCTGTAGAGTCTCAAGTCTCAGGCTACCAGTTTACTTAGGAAGATGTAATGTCATAAGTACTTCATTACATAGTACTCCTTCCAGCATCATGAAGCCAGGATTGACTCCAGCCCAGGTCATGCTGGGGCTCCTCAAATGATCTGTGGTGGAAGAACAGTCCCTTTCAAAATTTTTTTTTAATCTATTACAGACTGTTACTTAACAATACAATAGAAATGAATTACTAGGAAAATGAAATTGCAAAGGCAAAGACATATAAAGTATAAGCCAAAATGTTTTATTATTAAACTAGAGGTCCAATGCATGAAATGGTGCAAGAGTAGGCCTTCCTTCCCCCAGCTACCAGCACCGGCTTCCCTCTGGTACCTGGGACTTGGGCTTCCCTCTGGCAGCCGGCAGGCACCCGGGACCTAAGACGCGGGCTTCCCTCACAGAGGGAGGCTCCGCTCACCTACTGCAGCCTGCCACCTGGTGGCCTGGGCCTCCCTCTACAGGGTGATCATGGGACGATGGCCAGGCCCCTGACCAATTGCATCGCACCTGCCTTGGCTGGCCTGGCGCCAGTGGGTAGGTCCCAGATGGTCGTATGGATGGTCGTCCAGAAGGTCATTCCGCTGTTCAGCCATTCGGTCTAATTAGCATATTACGCTTTTATTATTATAGATTCAGGAGACATAAGATTGCATTTTAATCAATATAACCAGAACTAAATTAAAATAGGAAAAAAAGAATTAGAAAAATGGTGCACATTTGTTGAAAGTGTGCATATAGAAAATTAAAATAGAGGACTATTAACATTAATAAGTTTCTGTCATTCTGTAATTGTAACTAGAGGTTAGGAAGGAAATAGTGACTGCCCCCATGCAAAAAAACTTGTAAACTTTGGACAAAAACCATGTATAAAAACATTAAAAGTTCTTATTGTAAAAAAATGAGTCTGATTTTTGCTTTTTAATTTCTTTAATCCATATTGGATTATTGATAGTGCTATTCATCAAGGGTAGTATATACCTAAACTGTTGTCATGTATCTTTAATTTTTGAGATATAATTTATATACTCCTAAATGTGCCATTTTAAAGTGTACAATTCAGTGGTTTTTAGTGTATCCACAAAGTTGTGCAACCATCAGCACTAGTTCCAGAACATTTTCATCCCTACAAATAGAAACCTCATACTCGCTAGCAGTCATTCCCTAATTTCTCTTCCCCCAGCCTCTGGTAACTACTGATCTACTTCCTGTCTTTATAAATTTGCCTATTATGGACATTTCAATAAATGGGCTAATACATTATGGGCCTTTTTTGGTCTGGCTTCTTTCATTTAGCATAATGTATTAAAGGTTAATTCATGTTGTAACATATATCAGTACTTCATTCCATTTATGGCTGAATAGCATTCCATTATGTGGATATGCACCATTTGTTTAGTTGTTCATCTGTTGATGGACAGTTCAGTTGTTTCCACTTATTGACTGCTATGAACAATCCTATCTAATAAAAGAGTAATATGCAAATCGACCATCACTCCAACACATAAGATGGCTGAACCCATGTGGTCAAAGATGGCTGCCCCCATGTGGACACAAGATGGCCACCACAAGATGGCCAGCAAGGGAGGGCAGTTGGGAGGGACAAGGCCTGCAAGGGAGGGCAGTTGGGGGCGATCAAGCCTGCAGGGGAGGGCAGTTAGGGGTGACCAGGTTGGCAGAGGAGGGAAGTTGGAGGCAACTGGGCCTGCAGGGAAGGGCAGTTGGGGGGGACCCAGGCCTACAGGGAAGGACAGTTAGGGGTGACCAGGCCTGCAGGGGAGGGCAGTTAGGGGCAAACAGGCTGGCAGGGGAGGGCAGTTAGGCAACAATCAGGCTGGCAGGGGAGTGGTTAGGGGTGATCAGGCTGGCAGGCAGAAGCATTTAGGGGCAATCAGGAAGGCAGGCAGGCGAGCAGTTGGGAGCCAGCAGTCCTGGATTGTGAGAGGGATGTCCGACTGCCCGTTTAGGCCCGATCCCACCAGGATCTGGCCTAAACGGGCAGTCGGACATCCCTCGAGGGGTCCCAGATTGGAGAGGGTGCAGGCTGGGCTGAGGGACACACACCCCCTCCCCCGTGCATGAATTTCGTGCACCGGGCCTCTAGTGTTATTATAACCATTAATATATGTTTTGTTTCAATTCTCTTGGATATATCCTTATGAATAGAATAGCTGGATTGTATTGTAAATTTGTGTTTAACTTTTTCAGAAACTACCAATGCTTCCCACAATGATTCAATCATTTTCCTTTCCCACCAGCAATTTATGAAAGTTCTAATTTCTCCACATTTTCACCAACACTTGTTATTTCCCTTTTAAAATTATTATTATTATTATAGTTATTCTAGTGTGTGTGAAATGGTATCTCATTGTGGCTTTGATTTGCATTTTTCTAATGACTAATGATACTGAGCATCTTTTTATGTGCTTTTGACCATTTGTATGTCTTTTTTGATAAAATATCTATTCAAATAACTTGCCTATTTTTAAACTGGGTTATCTGCTTTTTAAACATTAAGTTGTAGAGATCTTTGTATATTCTGGGTATTAGGCCCTGATCAGACCCATGATTTACAAATATTTTCTCCCATTCTGTGTGTGTTTTTTTTTACTTTCTTGATAGTTTCCTTTGATGTACAAAAGTTTCCAATGTTGCTGAAGTCCAATTTGTCTTCACTTACATTTGTGGTCATTTCTAAGAAGTCATTTCCTAGCCCCAAATCATAAAAACTTACATACATTTTCTTCTAAAATTTTTATAGTTTTAGCTCTTAAATTTAGCTATTTTATGCATTTTGAGTTAATGTTTGAATACAGTGTAAGGTAGGAGGTCTACATTCATTTTTTTTTAAATAATCTTTATTGTTGAGATTATTACAGATGTCCATCTTTCCCCCCCCCCCATAGCTTCCCTCCAACTGGTTCCCACCCCACCCCACCCCAGGCCCTTGCCACCCTATTGTCTGTGTCCATAGGTAATGCATACATGCATATAAGATCTTTGTCTAATCTCTTCCCGCACCCTCCCTACATCCCCTTCCCTCTGAGAATTGTCAGTCTGTTCCATTTCCATGCCCCTGATTCTATTCCATTCACCAGTTTATTCTGTTCATCAGATTTTTTTATTCATTTGATTTTTAGATTCAATTGTTGATAAATATGTATTTGTTGTCACTTTGTTGTTTACATTTTTTTATCTTTACCTTTTTCTTCTTCTTCCTCTTCTTAAAGAATACCCTTCAGCATTTCCTGTAATACTGGTTTGGTGGTTATGAACTCCTTTAGCTTTTTCTTATCTGTGAAGCTCTTTATCTGACCTTCAATTCTAAATTATAGCTTTGCTGAATACAGTAATCTTGCTTGTAGATTCTTGCTGTTCATCACTTTGAATATTTCTTGCCACTCCCTTCTGGCCTGCATAGTTTCTGTTGAGAAATCAGCTGACAGTCGTATGGGTGCGCCCTTGTAGGTAACTAACTATTTTTCTCTTGCTGCTTTTAAGATTCTCTCTTTGTCTTTTGCCCTTGGCATTTTAATTATGATATGTCTTGGTGTGATCCTGTTTGGATTCCTCTTGTTTGGGGTTCTCTGTGCTTCCTGGACTTGTAATTTTATTTTTTTCAACAGGTAGGGTAAGTTTTTTGTCATTATTTCTTCAAATAAGTTTTCAGTATCTTGCTCTCTCTCTTCTTCTGGCACCCCCATAATTCAGATGTTGGTACACTTGAAGTTGTCCCAGAGGCTCCTTACACTACCTTCATATTTTTGGATTCTTTTTCTTTTTGCTTTTCCAGTTGGGTGTTTTTTGCTTCCTCATATTTCAAATACTTGATTTGATTCTCGGGATCCTCTAGTCTACTATTGAATCCCTGTATATTATTCTTTAAAAAAATATTTTAAATTTATTGTCTAAAGTTTTACATATGTCTCCTTTTTCCCTGCTTGACCCCCACCACAGCCATTTCCATCCCAGGCAAGCCCCCACCAACCCCAGTGTCTGTGTCCATTGGTTATGCTAATATGCATGCATACAAGTCCTTTGGTTGCTCTCTAAACCCCCTCCCCTATCATATGTCTCTGGATCTATTCTTGTTCATCAAATTATGTTGATCATTATATCCCACCTATGAGTGAGATCATGTGATATATATCTTTCTTCGACAAGCTTATTTTACTTAGCATAATGCTCTCCAGTTCCATCCATGCTGTTGCAAATGGTAAAAGTTCCTTATTTTTTTTTTTTATAGTGGCATAGTATTCCATTGTGTAGATGTACCACAGATTTTTAATCCATTCATCTGCTGATGGGCACTTAGGCTGTTTCCAAATCTTAGCTATTATAAATTGTGCTGCTATGAACACAGGGGTGCATATATCCTTTCTGATTGGTGCTTCTGGTTTCTTGGGATATAGTCCTAGAAGTGGGATCACTGGGTCAAATGGGAGTTCCATTTTTAACTTTCTGAGGAAACTCCATACTGTCTTCCGCAGTGGCTACACCAGTCTGCATTCCCACCAGCAGTGCACGAGGGTTCCTTTTTTCCACATCCTCACCAGCACTTGTCGTTTGTTGATTTGTTGATGATAGCCATTCTGACAGGTGTGAGATGGTATCTCATTGTTGTTTTGATTTGCATGTCTCAGATGATTTTAGTGACTTTGAGCCTGTTTTCATGTGTCTCTTGGCCTTCTGTATGTCCCCTTTTGAAAAGTGTCTATTTAGGTCCCTTGCCCATTTTTTAAAATTGAATCATTTATCTTCGTTTTGTTAAGTTGTATAAGCTCTCTGTAAATTTTGGAGATTAAACCCTTATTGGAAATATCATGGAGTGGGCTTTCTTATTGTTTTGTTGATGGTTTCTTTTGCTGTGCAGAAGCTTTTTATTTTGATGCAGTCACATTGGTTTGTTTTCTCCTTAGTCTCCATTGCCCTAGGAGTTGTGTGTGTAAAGATATTGCAACGACCTACTGCTATTTTGCTGCCTATGGAGTCTTGTAGGATTTTTATGGTTTCCCATCTTACACTTAAGTCCTTTAGCCATTTTGAGTTTATTTTTGTGTATGGTGTAAGTTGGTGATCTAGTTTCTTTTTTTTTGCATGTATCTGACCAAATTTCCCAGCACCATATATTGAAGAGACTGTCTTGACTCCATTGTATGCTCTTGCCTCCTTTGTCAAATATTAACTGAACATAATGGCTTGGGTCAATTTCTGGGTTCTCTGTTCTATTCCATTGGTCTACATGTTTGTTCTTGTGCCATTACCAGGCAGTTTTGAGAACCATGGCCTGGTAATATAGCTTGATATCTGGTATTGTTATCCCTCCAACTTTGTTCTTCTTTCTCAGGATTGCTGTGGCTTATTTGGGATCTTTTTTTTATTCCAGATGAATTTTTGGAGAGTTTGTCCTAGATCTTGAAGTATGCCTTTGGTATTTTAATGGGGATTGCATTGAATCTGTAGATTTCTTTGGGCAGTATGGATATTTTAATGATGTTGATTCTACCAATCTATGAACATGGTATGTTTTTCCATTTGTTTATGTCTTCCTCTATCTCTTTATTTTTTAATGTCCTGTAGTTTTCCAAGTATAGGTCTTTTACATCATTACTTAGGTTTATTCCTAGGTATCTTCATTTTTTTTGGTGCAATGGTAAATGGATTGTTTTTTTTGCTTCTCTTTCTGTGAGTTCATTATTGGTGTATAAAAGTCTATAGATTACTGGGTGTTAATTTTGTATCCTGCTACATTGCCAAATTCATTTATTTGGCCTAGTAGTTTTTTGATGGAGTCTTTGGGGTTTTCTATGTATAGTATCATGTGATCTGTGAATAAGGACAGTTTTAATTCTTTTTTTCCAATTTGGATGCCTTTTCTTTCTTCTTCTTGTCTGATTGCTGTGGCTAGCACTTCCAGTACTATGTTGAACAGGAATGGTGAAAGTGGGCATTCCTGTCTTGTTCCTATTGTTAAGGGAAATGGTTTTAGTTTTTTGTCCATTGAGTATGATGTTGGCTGTAGGTTTGTCATATAAGGCTTTTATTATGTTGAGGTGTGATACCTCTATTCTTACTTTGCTGAGTTTTTATCAAGAAAGGATGTTGGATTTTGTCAAATGCTTTTTCTGCATCGATTGATATGATTATATGATTTTTGTCTCTCAGTTTGTTTATGTAATGTATCACATTTATTGATTTAGGGATGTTGTACCATCTTTACATTCCCGGAATAAATCCCACTTGGTCATGGTGTATGATATTTCTAATATAATGCTGAATCCAATTTGCTAGAATTTTGTTGAGGTTTTTGGCATCTATGTTCATCAAGGATATTGGCCTATAGTTCTCTTTTTTTGTCATGTCTTATTTGGTTTTGTTATTAGGGTAATGTTGGCTTTATAGAAAGAGCTTGGAAGTGTGCCTTCCTCTTGATTTTTTTTTTGGAATAATCTGAGGAGGATAGGTTTTAGTTCTTCTTTGAATGCTTGGTAGAACTCCCCTATAAAGCCATCTGGACCAGGGCTTTTGTTTGCTGGAACATTTTTGATCACTGCTTAAATTTTTTTTGGTAGTTATCAGTCTATTCAGGTTTATTGATTTTTCCTGATTTAGTTTTGAAAGCTTATATTTTTCTAAGAATATGTCCATTTCATCTAGGTTGTCCATTTTGTTGGAATAGAGTTACTCAATGTATTTTTCCATATTCCTTTGTATTTCTGTGGGATCGGATGTTACTTCACCTCTTTCATTTCTGATTTTGTTTATTTGGGTCTTCTCTCTGCTTCTTGGTGAGGCTGGCTAGAGAGTCGTCAATCTTGTTAATTCTTTCAAAGAACCAGCTCTTGATTTTGTTGATCTTTTGTATTGTTTTTTGTCTCTATGTCATTTATTTCTGCTCTGATCTTTATTATTTCCTTCCTTCTGCTTACACTGGGCTTTTCTTATTGCTCTCTTTCTAACTCTTTGAGTTGTAGGGTGAGATAATTTATTACCATTGTTTCTTGAGTTTTGAGGTAAGCCTGTAGAGCTATGAATTTCCCTCTCAAGACTGTTTTCACTGTGTCCCATAGATTTGGGATTGTTGTGTTTTCATTGTTGCCATGATGCTTTTTATTTCTTCTTTGATTTTCTTGGTAACCCAATCATTGTTTAATAGCATGCTATTTAGCTTCTAGGTATTTGATTTTTATCATTGTTTTTATTGTAGTTGATTTCTAATTTTATGCCACTGTGATCTGAGAAGATGCTTGATATGATTTCTATCTTTTTGAATTTGAAGAGACTTTGCCTATGTCCCAATATGTGGTCTATCTTTGAAAATGACCCATGTGCACTTGAGAAGAATGTATATTCTGTGGCTTTGGGGTGAAATGTTCTGAAGATGTCAATTAATTCCATCTGATCTAGTGAGTCTTTTAGGATTGATGTTTCTTTGCTCTTTTTTTGTTTAGAGGATTTGTCCAGTGGTGTTAGTGGAGTATTAAAGGCCCCTACTATGACTGTATTGCTGTCAATCTCTCCCTTGATATCCTCCAGAAGTTTTTATGCATTTGGGTGCTTCTATTTTGGGTGCATATATTTTTACCAGAGTTATATCTTCTTTGTGAATTACTCCCTATAGTATTATGAAGTGGCCTTCCTTATCTCTTGTTATGTCCTTCACTTTGAGGTATAATTTGTCAGATATAAGTATTGCTACCCCAGCTTTTTTTTTTTATTTCCATTCACCTGAAAAACTTTTTTCCATCCTTTCCCCATCAGTCTATGTGAGTCCTTTGTTCTGAGGTGGGTCTCCTGTACACAGCAGATATATGAGTCATGTTTTCTTATTCACTCAGCTACCTTATGTCTTTTGATTGGGACATTTAATCCATTTACATTTAAAGTTATTATTGATAGGTACTGTAGGTCCTCGAGTTACATCGGAGATCCTTTCCTATGGTGCGATGTAACGTGATTTTCACCGTAAGTTGGAACCCACATATATAAGCACCTACATCACTCACATGGAGCACATAAACAGCAGTAATGAAGTGAAACTGTAAAAAAAAAAATTTAAAAGAAAGATAACAATTCCTAACCTTTACTTGTTCTAAATAAATAATAAAAAATATAAAGCACATATGTACATATGTTGAAATGATGGAACTTTTTTTTTTATAAATGAATGGGAGATGGCAATGTAACCATGAAACAAAGGACTGCCTGTACTTGTTTGTCGCCATTTTTATTCTTTATGCCTGTGTTCCTTCTTCCCTTCCTATTTCTTCTTTTTACAGCAGTCCCTTTAGAATTTCTTGCATTGCTGGTTTGGTGGTAATAAACTCCCTTACTCCTTTTTTGTCTGTGAAGCTCCTGATTTCACCCTCAACTTTGATTGATAGCCTTTCCGGGTATAGTATTCTTGGATTCAGACCCTTGCTTTGTGTGACTTTGTATATTTCATTCCATTGCCTACTGGCCTGATGTGTTTCTGTTGAGAAATCAGTTGATAATCTGATGGGAGATCCCTTGTAGGTAACTTTCTTTCTCTCTCTAGCAGCCTTTAAGATTCTTACTTTGTCCTTTGTGTTTGCCAATTTAATTACAATGTGTCTTGGTGTGGGTCTTTTTGGGTTTATCTTCTTTGGGACTCTGTGAGCTTTTTGCACTTGTGTGAGTTTTTTCTTCTTCCAAATATCAGGGAAATTTTCTGTCATTATTTCTTCATAGGTTTTCTATTCCTTGCTCAGTTTCCTCTCCTCTGGGACCCCTATTTTGTGAATGTTGTTTCGTTTCCTGTTGTTCCCAAATTTCCCTTAGGTTCTCCTTCTGTTTTTTAAGTTGTTTTTTCCAATTGCTGCTCTTCGTGGGTATTTTTTCCTACCTTGTTTACTAGCTCACTGATGTGGTCCTCTGCTTCTTCTAGTCTATTGTTGATGCTTTCTATTGTGTTCTTTACTGCAGTGATGTCATTTTTCATTTCTTCTTGGTTCTTCTTCATTTATTCTTGGTTCTTACACATATTGTTGAATTTGTTTTCCATCCTTTTCAGTGTCCTTATGACCATTGCTTTGAATCCTTCTTCTGACATATTGCTTGCCTCCATTTCGTTTACTTCCTTTTCCGGTGATTCCTCCTATTCTTTCATATGGGTGCTGTTTCTTTGTCTCCCCATTTTTGCTCCTCTCAGGGTGTCTGGTTATGTAACTCTCTCTCCTGTGTTGACTTGAAGGCACAAAATACAACATGACAAGACACAATGCACATGGCACCAAACACGAATGTACTCATGATACTAATAACCCCTAATAAAGGTGACCACCAGAGAAAAGAGAATTAGGAGAAAGAAGAGAGTTAAAAAAATGATATTTAAAAAAGGAAATAATGTAAGAGTGAAAATAAAGAGAAGAAAAAAGAAAGGGGGAAAATATATGTTCATGGAGAGAAAACTCTAAAAAACCAACAGCTAATACAAAATATGCAAACAACAAACTCTCTGAGATGAATGCAAACAATAAACAACAACTAATCCAAAAAATCCAAACAACAAACACCCAAACAACAAACACCCAGCTGAATCTGAGGAGGTAGAGCTTATTTCCAGAAGGTAAGGTCAAGGAATTGAATGAATGGGGAAATGGCCACAGTTCACTATAGAGGAGGCAGAAAGACAATGAGTGTATAAGAAGAAAAGTAAAAAACAAAATACAGAAAAAGAGAGAAAAAAATATATATATATATATTAAAAAATACATATATATAAAAGAAAATATATATGTATATACATACTAGTGGCCTGGTGCACAAAATTTGTGCATTGGGAGGAGTCCCTCAGCCCAGCCTGCACCCTCTCCAATCTGAGACCTTTCAGGGAATGTCCAACTGCTAGTAGTCAGACATCCCTCTCACAATCCAGGACCACCGGCTTCTAACTGCTTGCTTGCCTGCCTGCCTGATTGCCCTTAACTGCTTCTGCCTGCCAGCCTGATTGATGCCTAACTGCTCCCCTGCCAGCCTGATCACCCCCAACTGCCCTCCCCTGCTGGCCCAATCGCCCACAACTGCCCTCACCTGCTGGCCCAATCGCCCCCAACTGCCCTCTCCTGCTGCAACCCACCTCCTCCACCATGACCGGCCTCCTCCATGCTGCGCGGAGCCACAGGACCCCTAGGCTTCACTGCACAGAGCGGCCTCCGGGCCCCACCTCCATTGTGTGCGTGGTCATCTTGTGGTGGCCATCTTTGTGATGGTCATCTTGTGATGATGTCACACATGAGGGCCAACTAGGCTTTTATTAGTATAGATATAAATTTTTCCCCTTTCTTTAATCTATCTACCTATGTATTCATCTATTATTGGAAAAGGAGAATAGAGAGTAGATAGGCCTGAATTGGTGATTGGAATTAATTAAGCTATTAGTAGAAGGAAAGAACAAGTGAGGATAGGAAAAACAGAAGCAAAAAAAAGAAGAAAAAAAAGAAAAACTACAAACTAACAAACAAACAACAAGAACAAGACAGAAAGAAAGGAAAAGAAAAAAAAGGAAAAAATAAAAAAATGGCTAGTGAAGAAAGAGAAGAGAGAAGTGTGCATGGACTTGAAGCAGGGAAGAGGAAATTAAATATATGAGTAAGATCAATTTTCAACAGGGAATTAAAAGAAAGGATAGAGAAAAACTAAAGCAGGAACAGGGTGAGAGAAACAGGAAGAAAAAGGGGAAAAGTGAGGAAGAGAGTGTTGGCATAAAGAAAAAATTGAGATAGAGTAAAATAATACTAAAAGAAAAAGAAAAATAGAATGTAGAACACTAATCCCAGAATAAAATAAAATAAAATAAAGAAAAAAATAAAATAAAACTTTTAAGGAAGGTAAAATAATAGTAGTAATAATAAGATTAAAAATTAGAAGATCTTTTGTACTGTACTTAACAAGCAAAGGCAAGGAGGTAAAAAAAAAAAAAAAAAGACAAAGGAGTCTCTCTGACTCGCATCTTTTTCCTCTGGTACTGTGCGGCCGGTATAGAACTTCAGGCTGCCTTTCTGGGCACAGTTTCCCATGGCTGTGGGCTTATATCTACAGTCCCCTTCTGCCAGCAGCCCTGTGAACCCCCTTCCACATTCAAGAGCTATACTTACCCCATGGGCCACGGATTTGGTGGGGCACAGTCTCTCTCTGAGATTCTAGTCCCTGCTGCACACGTTTCTTCCTCCACCCGGATCCCATATCTCACCTCTCTCTAGGTCAAGGGTCCTCAAACTACGGCCCGCGGGCCACATGCGATCCGCCAAGGACATTTATCAGGCCCGCCAGGTGCCGCTGCCTGTCCTGCTTAGCAGCCGACTCGTCCCGGGCCCACAGTGGGCATAGGAATTTGTTCATAGTTTCTTTTTTAAACCATAGTCCGGCCCTCCATTGGTCTGAGGGACAGTGAACTGGCCCCCTGTTTATAAAGTTTGAGGACCCCTGGGGTGATCGCTGATCTTTCCATCCAAGGACTGCCTCACCAGCTGTGTTTAATTCACCAATTCTGGGTGAATGTTGTTTGATTCAGCTGTTCCTTCTATCTGCTCTGTGAGAAGGCGCAGGTCCCGTCAGAATATTCGGCATCACTTTGTCTCCCACTGGACAAACTTTTTAGGTGCCCACAGCTGGGGATGCTGGAGTCTCAGTGTTCGTGGGTTCACAGCTGAGGCAGCTGTTTCCTGGGTGATGTGGTTGTAAGGTCTCAGGAGGCATCTGAGATCTTCCTGGTTGAAGGTAAGGCTGGGCTTCCAATTAACAGCTGCTCTCTCCTTCAAGATGGTGCAGTCTCTGTGGCACAGCTGGCCACCCTGGGAGAGATTTCAGCAGTAGTAGAGGCTGCCTGGCCAGGGGAGCCTGGCCTACCAGTCCCCAACAGTCCTGTGGAATATAGCTGTCCCTCACTCACAAATACAGACACTCCCCACATGTCCAGGCACTCTCCTTTTGCTCTTGCACTCACACACTATCTTGCAGCCTGCCATCCCATCGGTCGCCATCTTGGATCCCCTGTATATTATTCATTTTTTTAAAATAAATCTTTATTGTTCAGATTATTACAATTGTTCCTCTTTTTTTTCCCCATAGCTACCCTCCACCCAGTTCCCACTCCCATGCTCTGCCCTTACCCCCCCACTGTCCTTATCCATAGGTGTATGATTTTTGTCCAGTCTCTTCCTGCACCCTCACACCCCTTTCCCACTGAGAATTGTCAGTCCACTCCCTTTCTATGCCCCTGATTCTATTATATTCACCAGTTTATTCTGTTCATCAGATTTTTTAGTAACTTGATTTTTATATTCACTTGTTGATAGATATGTATTTGTTGTTCATAATTTTTATCTTTACCTTTTTCTTCTTCTTCCTCTTCTTAAAGAATACCTTTCAGCATTTCATATAATTCTGGTTTGGTGGTGATGAACTCCTTTAGCTTTTTCTTATCTGTGAAGCTCTTTATCTGCCCTTCAATTCTGAATGATAGCTTTGCTGGGTAGAGTATTCTTGGCTGTAGGTTCCTGCTATTCATCACTTTTAATATTTCTTGCCACTCCCGTCTGGCCTGCATAGTTTCTGTTGAGAAATCAGCTGACAATCATATGGGTGCTCCCTTGTAGGTAACTAACTGTTTTTCTCTTGCTGCTTTTAAGATTCTCTCTTTTCCTTTTGCCCTTGGCATTTTAATTATGTGTCTTGGTGTGGTCCTCTTTGGATTCCTTTTGTTTGGGGTTCTCTGCACTTCCTGGACTTGTAAGTCTATTTCTTTCACCAGGTGGGGGAAGTTTTCTGTCATTATTTCTTCCAATAGGTTTTCAGTATCTTGCTCTCTCTCTTCTTCTGGCACCCCCATAATTGTGATGTTGGTATGCTTGAAGTTGTCCCAAAGGATCCTTACACTATCTTCAGATTTTTGGATTCTTTTTTCTTTTCTGGTTGGGTATTTTTTGCTTCTTTGTATTTCAAATCTTTGACTTGATTCTTGCAATCCTCTAGTCTGCTGTTGGGTCTCTGTATATTATTTTTTATTTCAGTCAGTGTATGCTTAATTTCTAGTTGGTCCTTTTTCATATCCTCAAGGGTCTCGCTAAATTTATCAGCCTTTTCTAGAAAATTCTTGAAAAACCTTATAACCGTGGTTTTGAACTTTATATCCAGTAGTTTGCTTTCCTCCATTTCTTTCATTTGTGACGTGTTTCTTTGTCTCCGCATTTTGGCTGCTTCCCTATGTTGATAGAGTGGTTTTGTGTGTTAGGTGTCCTATAGGGCCCAGTGGCTCAGCCTCCCCAGTTACCTGAGGTTGACACTCTTGGTGCACCCCTTTGTGGGCTGTATGCACAGTCTTGTTGTAGTTAAGCCTTGATTGTTGTTGGTATCACTGGGAGGAATTGACCACCAGGCCAATTGGCTGTGAGGATCAGCTGTGTGTATGATGTGAGAACTTCTGTGCTGGAAACACCTTTATGAGGCAAGACTTGCTTCAGTGAGGCTTTGGTGCTCACTGAGTCTGACCCCTGAGTGTGTCCCTTATGGATCTGAGGAGTTGTAATCTGGATGGTCCTACTCTGATCCCTGGGTACACTGGCTCTTGGATCTCCAAGGAGGTGCTAATCTAGCCTCTGCCTGAGGCCACCCAGCAGGAGCTTCAGAGAGATCTGCAGATTCCTCTTCTTTATTTGGGTTTTGGAGGTGCCCAGATGAGGCCCACCTGTGAAGCAATGTAAGCTGCTGTGGGGCCTTGGGCCTTCTTTTGGATGTTCTGGGTGTCACTGACTCATCTGCAGTTTGTTAGGTAAGTTTAGATTTCAAAGGATCAGGTCATCCATATGCAAAAGCCTCTGCGCACAGCTGGGTGGGGCGGAGTCTCAGGGAGGAGCAAACAACAATGGCTTCCCATCATTCCTGCCCTAAGAGGCCCCTGTATCTCAGTGTCCCTTGGTAATCACTGCAAGCACCTCTGAGAGAAAGCCGCCCTTGAGTTCCGCCCGCTGTGAGACAGTCCAGTTTCTCCCTGTATGAGTCTGGGTCCCCAGAGTCTTGCCCAGAACTGAAGTTCAGAGCAGTCGGGAGCTTTTGTCTCCCTCCTGCTTGAAAAAGACAGCCGTGTACTCAGTTGCCAGCCCTCTCCACGCACGCACACCTCTGTACCTCTGCCTTTACTTCCGCAGCTCCTCTGAGTTTCAGTGTGCTTTTCATTTTCCTTCTAGCTGTAGAATTTCCACTCAGCCAGCCTTCCTGTGGTTCTGGATGATGTCCGTTTTGTCTTTTAGTTGTAGTTTTGAAGTTGTTGTGCGAGGCAGCAGTTCAGGTGTTTACCTATTCTGCCATCTTGGTTTCTCCCCCTTATTCTTTTTTTTTTTTTAATATATTTTTATTGATTTCAGAGAGGAAGGGAGAGGAAGAGAGAGAGAGAAATATCAATGATGAGAGAGAATCATTGATTGGTTGCCTCTTGCACACCCCCTACTGGGGATCTAGCCTGCAACCTGGGCATGTGCCCTTGACCAGAATCGAACCTGGGACCCTTCAGTCTGCAGGCCAACGCTCTATCCACTGAGCCAAACTGGCTAGGGCTGTATATTATTCTTTATTTCAATCAGTGTATGCTTAATTTCTGAACGTTCCTTTTCCATTTCTTTGGCATTCTCACTAAGATCCTTGAAAGTCTCACTAAGTTCCCTGGAGGATTCTAGAAGATTTTTGAACCTTATAACTGTGGTTTTGAACTCTATATCCAGTAGTTTTCTTTCTTGCATTTCTTTCATTTGTGGCATGTTTTTTTGTCTCCACATTTTGGCTGCTTTCCTGTGTGTTTTTCTATGTACTGGGTAGCTGCTAAGTCTCCTTGAGTTTATAGAGTGGCCTTATGTAGTAGGTGTCCTATAGGGCCCAGTGGCTCAGCCTCCCCAGTTACCTTAGGTGGACACTCTTGGTGCATCCCTTTGTGGGCTGTGTGCACAGTCTTGTTGTAGTTAAGCCTTGATTGCTGTTGGTATCACTGGGAGGGATTGACCTCCAGGCCAATTGGCTATGAGGACTAGTTGTGTCTACAATGGGAGAGCTGCTGTGTAGGAGACACCCATATGGAGCAGGACTTGCTTCAGTGGGGCTTTGGTGCCTTGAGTGTGTCACTTATGGATGTGAAGAGTTGTAATCTGGTATGGTCTCACACTGACCACTGGGTACACTGACTGTAGGGTTTCCAGGGAGGTGCAAAGTCAGCCACTGCCTGGGACCACCCAGCAGGAGCTACTGAGAGACCTGCAGATTCCTCCTGTTGGTTTGGAAGTGACCAGACAAGGCCCAGCTCTGAAGCAAGTCAGGCTGGTGCTGGTGCCAGATTTTGGGCTTTTATTGATAGGTTTGGGGCTCCCTGACCCAGCTGCAGCTGGTTTGACAGAGTTTTAGGCTGAGAAAGGCATTCATATGCAAAAGCTGCTGTGCACAGCTTGGGTGGGGTTGTAAAATGGGTAGGGCGAAGTCTCATGGAATCACCAGGGCAGAGCAAACAAAAATGGCTGCCAGTCAGCCCTGCACTGGGGAGGTCCCAGCACAGGAACAATGACTGCTGTGAGCACCTCCATCTGGACAAAAGCTGCCCCCGAATTCCTGCCCTGATGCCAGACAGTCCAGTTTCTCCCTGTATGTGTCTAGGTCCCCCAGAGCCTTGCCCAGCACTGGAGCTCAGAGGAAGTGGGAGCTTGTAAATTCAGTTTGTGGTTCTGGCCTTTTAAGAGGAGCAGCTGGGTCTCCAGCAGCCTGTGTGTCACTCAGTCCCAATAAGCACTGGTTTTTACAATCCGTAGTTCTTACTGCCCATAGGGACTTCTTTCCCCAGCTCTGGGACCCTGGGCTGGGGGTCTGGGATCCCTTGTTCCTCCAGGCAGCCTCCGCAGAAGTGATCTCCCTCCCAATTACAAAAGCAACACACCGGGGTGCCAGGCCAGCCTGTTCTGTGCCTCCACACCTCCTACCAGTTTCAGTGTGCTTTCTTCTTTACCTCTCTCATTGTAGTATTTCCACTCAGCCAGATTCCTGGCAGTTCTGGATGATGGTTGTTCTGTATTTTAGTTGTAATTTTGATGTGGTTGTGGGAGGCAGCAAGTTTAGGCATTTACCTATGCCACCATCTTGGTTCTCTCCACATTCATTCTTTTGCATGTGGTGGCTATTCAGTTGTTCCAATATCATTTGTCAAAATACTATTTTTTCTTCATTAAATAGTCTTGGCACATTTTGTCAAAAGTTAATTGACCATAGAGCAATGGGTTTATTTTTGGACTCTCAATTCTATTCCATTGTTCTGTATGTCTATTCTTATTTCGGTACCACACTGTCTTTATTAGCTCAACTTTGTAGTCCATTTTAAAACTGAGAAATGTGAATAACCAACTTTGGTGTTTGTTTGTTTTTTATTGTTTTGCCTATTTTATGTCCCCGGCATTTCCATATGAATCATAGGATCAGCTCGTCAACTTCTACAAAAATAGCAGCAGAGATTTTGAAAGTGATTGCATTGAAACTATAGATTAATTTAGGTGATAATCCAATCTTGGCAATATTAAGCCTTTGAATCCATGAACAGATGTTTTTGAGTTTATTTTGGTCTTTAATTTTTTTCAACAATGTTTTGTTGTTTTCAATACACAAGTCTTACACTTCTTTTGTTAAATTTATTCTTAAGTATTTTATTCTTTTGTTATTCTATTTTAAATTGAATTGTTTTCTTATAATTTCATTTTTGGGTTGTTTATTGTTAGTGTAAAATACAACTGATTTTTCTTTTTTGGTCTTATTGCCTACATATTTGCTAAACTAATTTATTAGCTCTAATATATTTTTTTGTGTGGATTCTTTAGGGTTTTTTATATATAAGACCTGTCATCTGCAAAAAGAGATCATTTTCTTTCTTTGTTTCCAACCTTTTATTTCCTTTTCTTTCCTAATTGCCTTGGTTAGCACTTCCAGTACAGTATTTTGTTCCTGAACTTAGTGGAAAAGCTTTCTGTCTTTCACCTTACAGTACATGTGATGTCAGTGTGGATTTTTATAGATGCCCTTTATCAGGTTGAGGAAGTTTTCTTCAATTCCTAGTTTTTTAAGTATTTTTAATCATGAAAGTGTGTTATTTTGTTAAAGGCTTTTTCTGAATCCACTGAGATGATCGTTTGGGTTTCTTTTTTTTTCTTTTTTTTTTTTATTCTACTAATGTGGTGCAATACAGTGACTGATTTTGTATGTTGAACCATGCTGAGAGAGATTTCCTTAAACAACCAAAGCCAATAAAACTCTAAATTTTTGCCAGGGGCCTCTATTGCATGCTGGGTTATCCCTTTAACTGTCTGCCAAGCAGTTTACAACTCTGCCTTAGTCTTCACTTCCTGTTTGTGCAGAGCCTCAAGGTCAGTTAGAGGTGAGAACTTAGGCTTTTTGGTGCAAGCCTACGATCTACACATGCCCATGCCCTTTTAGATTCTCAGGAATGTGTCAGAGTTTTCCAAATCTCTATGGACATCTTATTTATCAGTTTCTCCACTTAAGTTTTTGGTTAGTCTATTGTTCTTCTCAACTGTTATCCATCCCAAGCAGCCTCATAGCTAAAATATTTGGTTTCAACAAATGCCTCCTCACCACTGGGAGAGGCTTTTAGCACTTGGTGTGATTACAGTCTGCTCAAATCAAGGTGAGCCATTGGATTAGAGTCTTCCAAGGAACCACCAGGCAGGTCAAATGATATCAATTTTTTTGGAATAAGACGTTAAAAGAGCTCCAGCTCTGTTCTTATCTCTTGGTATCTGGAATTTGGCTGTTATTCTTTTTCTGGTCTACTATGGAGTTGGAGAATGGGAGGTGGGACTAGAGTAAATTAAAATCCCACAAAGATTACTATTTTTACTAAGAGTCAGGTATTGTTCTCAAATAAATGCTCCTTGAGTGGCTGTAATCATTTGGTTAATTTTAAGAGATCTGAAAAAAAATCCGATATGTTTAGATTTTGTATTGCTTTTCTAAAGGGGCAAACCTTGGGGTGTCCTTGCTCTACCATTTTCACTGATATCACTTGTTTCTGTTTCGTTTTAATAATCTGTGCAGTACAAAGCTGGCTTCACAGAAATATGTTGATGGAAGTATAAAAAAGAAATTTAATAAGGTCAGAATATTCATTTTTAACTTTAATTCAAAATAAGATGATGCTGTATTTTCAAAATTTATATTCCACCATTCACTAGTAGCCAGTTTTAATAATGTATCTTTAAATTTTATTTAAACTTAAATTCTTTGATGAAAGAAATAGATTCTGGATCTATGAATTTCCTATGTGCAGTTTTCTTTTTGTAGAAAACAAAATTCATAATCTTGTATCAAATTTTAAGGTATTTGATGATACATTTTAACAGATCTGCCATATCAATATCTCCAACTTCATTGACCATAAGGTATGGTACATTTCACAACACTCTATATAAACTCTGTTCTTCCAAGAATCTAAATATCATTTTCATTCTTTAATATTAAGTGACATTGAAATCATGTTAGTTTCCTTCCTTGCATAAAAGTCTGGTGATCATTTTTAAATTATCAAAGATATTGAAAAATTAGCAAGACTGATTGCCAATTCATATCTTTTATATATGGAGACTACAATTGTTTCTTATCTTGCAGAAAGACTAGGAGTTCATTATTTATTGCAAACATTTTTAACATAATTTTCACCTCTATAACCATATCTTGGCAAGCAGTAATAGTTGTTCATAACCAACTTCCATATTATCACTAATATAAATAAAATAATCTTAAATATAACACATTGCCTTTACATAATTCAAATTTTACCTCAAGGCACAATTTAGTTGGGCTGATTTTTTTAAAGAAAGAAAGTCTCCATGAACTAAGTAGTACATGATCTACATTCTGTCACAGTCTCCTCAATGTGGGTAAAATATTTTCCTGTCATTGTAGCTGAATCATCAAAATATACTTCCATACAAAATTTAGATGTAAAACCATATTTGCTGACATTAAGTATGCCATCTTGGGTTTCTCAGCAATGTGTAAAAATGTTACAAAAGTATCTACATGAGTATTCCAAACTTCCATATTTATCTCATTGTGGACCAGTAATAAATGGTTTGAATACCAGTACCAATCTCCTGAGCACACTTTAAGTAGCAATTCCCTGAACAAAGCCCTATCACAAACATGAGCTCCAATCAAACTTTCCATTCAAGTGAGTGTCTTGCAAGAAAAGTGGACCTATTTAAACAACAGCCAGGCAATCCCACACTAGCTAGTGAGAATAATCCACTTTATTCATGCATTCACACATGCATTCAATGAATAAGAATTGCTGTATGATGAAAGTTAAAGTCTAAAACATCAAAGAAAATAGAGCAAATGAGTCTAAAAGGCAGGGTTGGGGGTGGGGTGGTGATGGTCAGGGAACAGAAGAGAATGTTAAAGGAAAGTTTTAAGTGAATTATTAGAGATTTAAGAAGAAAAAAATTAAAATATTTTTTTCTGTTTCAAGCATTTTTTACTTTAAAATATAAGAACAGAATGAATTTAAAAAGGAAGATAACCAAAAAACATTTGGAAATGAAAAATATGATTGCAAAATAATATTTTTCAAAAGAAAGAATTTCAAAGTTGATAAAAATAACAAGTACACAAAGGGGTGTGTGTGTAAAGAGTAAGTGAGATGAGAAAATATTTTAAAAGAACTAAGAGAAAAAGGCAACCCAGGAGGTTCAACATCTGACTAGCAGGAGTTTAAAAAGAAATAATTAAGAGAGGAAAATAATATTTTAGGGGAAACCAAGATGGCAGCATAGGTAAGCACCTAAACTGCTGCCTCACACAACAATTTCAAAACTACAACTAAAAGACAGAACGGACACCATCCAGAACCACAGGAAAGCTGGCTGAGTGAAAATTCTACAACTAGAAGGAAAGAGAAAAGCTCACAGAGAATTGGAGGTACGGCAAAAGGTCTTTGAGCGCGCAGAGAGGAAGGGCGGCTGAGAGCCTGGCTGACTTTCTCTGGCGGAAGGGGGAAGGAAGCCCCCGACCGCAGTGAACCCCAGTTCTGACTGCACTGAACCCCAGTCCTGGGCAAAACCCCGTGGACCCAGGCTCATACAGGGGGAGTCTGGACTGTCAGGTAGAGAGAAAGGAACCCGGAGACTCGGAGACCCGGGGGAGATCCGGGGGAGCCCCAGCAGGCAGTGTTCTGGAGGCGCATGCACCAGTGTGCACAAAGGCTGCGGAGGTTGCCACAGGCTTTCCCTAGCAGAAGGGAGTCCGAAGCTCCTAACTGCACTGAACCCCAATTCTGACTGCACTGAACCCCAGTTCCAGGCGAGCACCTGGGGACCCACGCTCTTGTGGGGGGAATCTGGACTCTTGGGTGGATACTCAGGAGCCGGGGAAGGCAGAGGTCTGCAGGCGCGTGCATGCCAGTGCGCACAAAGGCTGCGGAGGTTGCCATAGGCTTTCCCTAGTGGAAGGGAGTCAGAGGCTCCTGACTGCACTGAGCCCCAGTTCTGACTGCACTGAACCCCAGTTCCAGGCGAGCACCTGGGGACCCACGCTCTTGTGGGGGGAATCTGGACTCTCAGGCGGAGACTCGGGAGCCGGGGAAGGCAGAGGTCTGGAGGTGCGCACGCGGACAAGGGCAAGGCTGACTGGAAGCCAAGACTGTCTGCTCCGCCCTGAGACTCCACCCCATCCAAGCTGAGCACAGAGGCTATTGCAATTTGGCAAATCTAATCCTATAAGGCTGTCTCCAGCACCGAACTTCTCCCAGCGTAGACACAGCTGGTCCTTACAGCCAGTTGGCCTGGAGGTCAATTCCTCCCAGTGATACCAACAACAATCAAGACTTAACTACAACAAGGCTGTACACACAGTCCACAAAGGGGTGCACCAAGAGTGTCCACCTCAGGTTAACTGGGGAGGCCGACCCACTGGGCCATATAGGAAACCTAGCACACAAATCTACCCTACCAACTCAGGGAACCAGTGAAAATGAGGCGTCAAAGAAACAGAGCACAAACGAAAGAAATGGAGGAAAACAAACAACTGGATATAGAATTCAAAACCACAGTTATAAGGCTTTTCAAAAATATCCTAGAAAAGGCCAATAAATATAACGAAACCCTTGAAGACATGAAAAAGGACCAACTAGAAATTAAACATACACTGACTGAAATAAAAAAATATTATACAGAGACCCAAAAACAGACTAGAGGAACACAAGAATCAAGTCAAAGAATTGAAATACAAAGAAGCAAAAAACACTCAACCGAAAAAGCAAAAAGAAAAAAAAATCCAAAAAGTTGAAGATAGTGTAAGAAGACTCTGGGACAACTTCAAGCGTACCAACATCAGAATTATGGGGGTGCCAGAAGAAGAGAGAGAGCAAGATACTGAAAACCTATTTGAAGAAATAATGACCAAAAACTTCCCCCACCTGGTGAAAGAAATAGACTTACAAGTCCAGGAAGCGCACAGAACCCCAAACAAAAGGAATCCAAAGAGGACCACACCAAGACACATCATAATTAAAATGCCAAGAGCAAAAGACAAAGAGAAAATCTTAAAAGCAGCAAGAGAAAAACAGTTAATTACCTACAAGGGAGCACCCATACGATTGTCAGCTGATTTCTCAACAGAAACTATGCAGGCCAGATGGGAGTGGCAAGAAATATTCAAAGTGATGAATAGCAAGAACCTACAACCAAGATTACTCTACCCAGCAAAGCTATCATTCAGAATTGATGGGCAGATAAAGAGCTTCACAGATAAGAAAAAGCTAAAGGAGTTCATCACCACCAAACCAGTATTATATGAAATGCTGAAAGGTATTCTTAAAGAAGAGGAAAAAGAAAAAAGTAAAGATAAAAATTATGAACAACAAATACATATCTATCAACAAGTGAACCTAAAAATCAAGTGAATTATAAACCTGAGGAACAGAATAATCTGGTGAATATAATAGAATCAGGGGCATAGAAAGGGAGTGGACTGATAATTCTCATGGGGAAAGGGGTATGGGGGTGTTCAGGAAGAGACTGGACAAAAATCATACACCCATGGATGAGGACAGTGCGGGGGAGGTAAGAAC
The DNA here is from genome assembly GCF_963455305.1 of Plecotus auritus. Taxonomy (NCBI): domain Eukaryota; kingdom Metazoa; phylum Chordata; class Mammalia; order Chiroptera; family Vespertilionidae; genus Plecotus; species Plecotus auritus. The sequence goes on along the minus strand of NC_137772.1, from coordinate 102,378,004 downwards.
AGAAGGTGGGGTGGGAACCGGGTGGAGGGGGGCTATGGGGGAAAAAAGGAGAAACAATTGTAATAATCTGAATAAAGATTTATTTAAAAAGAAAAAGAAAATAATTTTTTAAAGTATGAGGAGGACAAAACATTTTCAGAACTGAAATGTCTTCAGATTGAATGGGACTTTTGAATTCCAAGCAGGATAAAAGAAAGTAAAAGGCCTGAGACTTGTGTTTGTGAAGTTTCAGAACAGTAACAATAAGTAAAAGATCTAAAAATATTTCAAAGAGAAAAAACAGACCATCAATTAAGGAGTAAGAATTCAGCTGGCATCAGATCTTTTCTCATCACCAACACAGTATGTAAGAAAACACTGAAGCAATGCCTTCAAATTCAGAGGAAAATGATTTTGCAAGTTCAATAATAGGCTCAGACAAGCAATAAACTGTGAAAGAGAAAGAAATACATTTTTTTGTGATATTGGGAAGTTCACCTCTCACTCATCTTATTTTCCCCCAGGAATTTATTAGAGAATACATTCCAGTCAAGTGAAGGAGAAAACCAAGAAAGAGCACATTATGGAGGTTAACTTAGGATTCAGGGACATAGCGAACAAAATACTCATGACAGCTCATGCATTGGACCCAGAGAAATCCCACTTAAAGTTAGAACAATTAAAGATTCTGGGAAAAGAAGGACTTCATGTAGTTAGTGTGATAGGCATATAAATTTTTGGGTATGTGAAGGTGTATTATTCCTTTTCCAACAAGAAGGATAAAACGTAATTTAAATTTCTAAGGGAAAACTGAAATGGTATAAAGCAATGGCACATGTATGACATTTATTACACTGGGATGAGATTTTGAGCATTTTATGAAGGATACCGAAAGGGGGTCTTCCGCCTCTGACATGAGCAATAACCCCTTGGAGCACTGCCACAGTTCTTCATTGGACACGAAGGGAAGGAAACATCCCAGCAATTGACTCAGATCTGCATGGAGCCATATTTACAAACTCATAAAGGTTACTCTTAGCTTTCTCTTTTGGAATCAACCTGTAGACACTGAAGACTTAATTATAGTTTCAGAATAAAAAAAAAATATTATCAGCCTTAATAATATAAAATAAAGGCATATCTGTCAGAAGCTATCAGAAGTCAACAGTGAACAAGAGAAAATAAAAAGAATGAAAAGCACAAGACATTTCTATGGAGGCAAGGGAAGCAAAAGAATCACAAAAGTTGATGAAGCAAAAAAAAAAAAAAATTAAAAATGAAAGTGTGTTGCTTAAAATAGCAAAAATACCCAACATAGGAATTTTTAAAATAATATGGAATTGTCAAAAATTGGGAGAAATAGGAGTGGAGGAAGACAGTTTTATAAATAAAATAAACCTTTATCTTTCATATCAGCAAGTCAATAAATACTGACTTAAATTGACTGGTAACTTCCATCTCTGTGAAATGACCAGAATAGTCCAATCTATAGAGATAGAAAAAGAATAAGGATTGCCTGGGTCTGAGACTAAAATTTGGGGTCACTGTAAATGGCCAGGTGGGACCTTTTTAGAGAGATAAAATGTTATAAAATTAAATGGTGGTGCTTATACTACTCTCTAAATTTGCTAAAATGTATTTTATCACACACTTAAAAAAACTGAATTTTATGGTATGGACATTATACACCAAAAAAGCTATGCTTAAGAAAAGAGCTGATAAAAATGGACAGGTCAAAGAATAAATGCAAAAACATAATAGATTTATTTAGGTAACCAACAGGAGCAAAAATAGAAATGTTTTCAAGAACTATAAGAACAGTTGGACAGGGTAAGAAAGAGGAAAATGAAGTCTTGTGTTTATATTTTGTTTTTCTGTACTTTTTGGATTTTTTAAATCAGTGCATGTATTGCTACAGTATGGTATTAACGCTTCCTATTTTTAATCTTTTAGAATTTAAAGATGAGAAATGATGTAGTTTGGGTACATAAGCAGAATTTATTTTTTTTCTTTTAAAGATCAAGGACAAGTGGTCAACTCTTTTATAAGCCACCATTGGTAACTTGAGGGAGGCAAGAGCTCAACTGAGCAGAGTTAAAAGTCCATACCACTCCCAAAATAGAACAGTATAAAGGAGAATAAACAACTGACCATCCTGGAGACACTTGGTGCAGCTGTGTTAAGTGGTTGCCATGGATTAACAGATCAAACATAAGTAATTTTCAGGGAAGCAAGTGCCCTAGAAAAACAAGATGACAGGTGAAGTGGCTAATGTTGTCAGCTGTCTTTATCTGTTTTTATAAGAACATGGCCAAAGTAACCATCTATATACTTGGGCATTAAGCCTCAGGAGACGGCCTTTTTTACCTGAACTGAAACTGATATGGTAGCTGAGGAGACACTGTTGACTGTGAAAACCAAATATTAAGGAGCTTTTGATATCTGAAGTAAAGTAGATTATGAAGACTTAAAGCAACTACCTTATAGTTGGTTTAGTAGCAAACATACTCAGCACCAAAGTCACTAAAAGTGCATGTGTAAGAAAGTGAAATGCTTGGCCATCTTGACTCCATGCTGCTCAAGCCTGCTTTGCTCCCATGACTTTCAGGCTAATAGCTTCTTAGTTTTGCATGTAGAGATGCTAATTATTAGAGGAATTCTGCTTTCAGCTTGAGTTTTAAAAATATAGTCCCTTAACAGAAAGTGCCTCTTCTGAGACGATAAAGGAAATATGCATTGTATATCAAAGATTTCAGGAGCCTCTTAATCAGACTCACATCAACTAGCACAGTGGTCAGCAAACTGCGGCTCGCGAGCCGCGGTTTGCTGCTCTGTTGACTAATGAGTTTGCTGACCACTTCTAAGGCATTACCCTTACCCAGAAGTTTTGACTTCAGGTTAAAGACATTAGTACATTATTAAAATGTTTTTTTAAGTGTTTTTCCCTAAGGCAGTGGTCGGCAAACTCATTAGTCAACAGAGTGGCAAACCCATGTGGCTCATGAGCCTCAGTTTGCCGACCACTGAACTAGCACATCTACCTCAGACCCCTGCTGGTGCCTAGATGTCTACAGTAGTTAGTCGACTCTTGCCCCTCCCATTTCCCCTTCCCTTAACATAAAAGAAGCCTGAACTCTATACTTTATTAAGGTGGGTTTGAGGAACTAATAGGTCTCCCATCTTCACAGTTGGCACCTTCTCAATCAATAAGCCTTTCCTTACTCCAGACTATGATGTTATGAGTTTTGGCCTATCGAAGCATTGGGTAAATGGATTTTGAACTGCTAACACATGAGGTTTTTTCAGTATAATTTTATTGGGTAAACAGAAACTTTAGATATGGCTTCCTATTAAATTAAGTGTTACATTAATGGTGGTAATAATAATAATAAATAAATCAGATACATGGCTTACATGGTTGTTCTAAACATGAGAGAATAAAAAATGGGAATATACCTTTACCATTTGGTTAACACTAGCCAACCAAATATTTCTCATGTAAAGTGAAACCAGACCTTTCACGGGCCTGCCTGGTTCCTGAGTGCCCTGAACTTACAAACTCAGACCTCAGCTCACTACCTGGATGTGCAAATGGGGAGCCCTGTAGGCACTGAGGATAAGGTGGGGATACTCTGTGGTTTGCTTATCCCTAAGGCCCCTGCTCTAGGGAGGAGTGAGCAACAAGCATGGAGACAGAAGCAGACTGGCAAGAGTTGTGCTGAGAGACAAAACAGTGCCCAAATCTCTTCCTTCTAATTTCCAATGCATGCTTCTCAATTCTGATACTGTCTACCTGGAGATTGTATCAGACCCAATAAGTTAAGGATTCAGTTCTACAAGTCTGACCTCCCCAAATTAAGATGCCAATTGAAAGTTCAGATTGTCACTGGTGCTCCTGATCAACCAGCCAGAGATTGGATGTTCCCTTTAGGTTTTAATAATTTGTTAAAGCAGCTCATAGAACTAAAAGAACCATTTTACACACTAGATTACTGCTTTATTATAAAATTAGAGGCCCGGTGCATGAAATTCATGCACTGGGGGGGGGGTGTCCCTCAGTCCAGACTGCACCCTCTCCAATCTGGGACCCCTTGGGGGATGTCCAACTGCCGGTTTAGGCCTGATCCCACAGGTATCAGGCCTAAACTGGCAGTCAGACATCGCTCTCACAATCCGGGACTGCTGGCTCCCAACCGCTTGCCTGCCTGCCTGCCTGATTGCCCCTAACCACTTCTGCCTGCCAGCCTGATCACCCCCTAACTGATCCCCTACCAGCCTGATCGACACCTAAATGCTCCTCTGCCAGCCCGGTCACCCCCAACTGCCCTCCCCTGCAGGCCTGGTCACCCCTAACTGCCCTCCCTTGCAGGCCCGGTTGCCCCCAACTGCATTTCCCTGCAGGCCTGGTTGCCCTCAACTGCCCTCCCCTGTAGGCCTGATCGTCCCTAACTGCTGGCCTGATGGCCCACAACTGCCCTCCCCTGCTGGCCATCTTGTGGAGGCCATCTTGTGACCACATGGGGGCTGCCATCTGTGCGAGGGCGTGATGCTCAATTTGCATATTACCTCTTTATTATACAGGATGATGTAAATCAGGAGTTGCCATATGGAAGAGAAGAAAAGGGCATGGTAAGTGGGAAGGGGCACCATTCTCTGGAATCTCCATGTGTTCATCAGCCCTAAAACTCCCAACTTCATCCTTTTTAAGTTGTAGGGTGTTTGTTTGTTTTTATAAATGCTATATTACCTAGGCATCATTGATTAAATCACTGTCCATTGGTGATCAATTCAACTCTCAGCCCCTCTCCCCTCCCTGGATGTTGGGGTGGAGAGATGGAACTGAAAGTTCCAAACTTCCAACCACACAGCTCCTTCCCCTGGCCACCAGTTCCCATCTTTAGGTGCTTTCCAAAAGTCACCCCATTAACATAAACTCAGGTGTGGTTGAAAGAGGTTTGTAATGAATATTAAGACACCTTTATCACTCTTATTACTGAGGAAATTCCAGTGGTTTTAGGAGTTCTGTGCTAGAAATAGGGACCAAATAATATATTTTTTATTATAAATCACAATATCAAAATAATTCTGAGTTACTATTTATATGATGTTAAAACAAATCCAAACGGAAAGCAAATATGGCCAAAAGCTTATTCACTAAACCAGTACTATTGTTTTGTGAGACTTAAAATGCACTGCCCAGTTAACGGACAAGAGCTACAGTTAGACAAACATTATAAGATAAAGAGCTAAATATAGCCCTAGCTATATTGGCAACAGCCTGCAGACTGAAGGGTTCCAGGTTCGATTCCAGTCAAGGGCACAGGGCTGGGTTGCAAGCTCGATCCCCAGTAAGGGGCTTGTAGGAGGCAGCCAATCAATGATTCTTGCTCATCATTGATGTTGCTATCTCTCCCTCTCCCTTCCTCTCTGAAATCAATAAAAATATATATTTTAAAAAGGGCTAAATAAAAATAAAAAAGGGCTAAATAAACCTTAAGTATCAAATCATGCTTTCAAGCTTGTATGTTGTTGTCAATAGTTGCTGGTTGGTAGTAGCCAGCCAGATGGGATTCAATTATAAATCTTTAAGTACCACTCACTATTTCAGGGCTAAAAAAGCCCATAGGAAAGAATTCCTTACCAATAATTATGTTCCAATTTCCAAACATTACTCATGTATTCAAATAGACACATTTGGTTTTTACAAACAGAAATATAAATGAGATCTTTTTCATTTCTGATATCATCAGAAGTTTCTGACAGACAGACTTCTCATGGCAATCAGATTTGACCAGCATTTCCCATGGCCTTACTGCAGACAGCAGGCTCTTAAACCTTCATGGTGCTGCTTAGTAGTTGAGTTGTGGGCTCAAGTAGAGTCAGGGCTGTGTATTAGACTTGACACTTACTGGCTCTGGGGTCTCACTCAAGGTCTTTAGACTTTTAAGCTTTCCCCCTCTTTCATTTCTATACCTTACAGGGCTGTCTTGAGCTTAAATATGAGTACATGTGTAAAATACATACCACAGTGTTTAAAACATACACTGGTAGGTACTATTTTAAAAAATATTTTAAAAATCTCTATTGTTGAAAGTATTACATATGTCCTCTTTTTCCCCCCATTGACCCCTTCTAGCCCGTCACCCACCTCTGCCCCAGGCCTTTACCACCCTATTGTCTATGTTTTACAGTTGAGGGAACTGAGGTCTAGAGAAGTTAAGTGGGTCAAGGTCACAAAGCTTGAGGTTGTAAAGCTGGGATCTGAAGCCAAGCTGTTGATAGTAAGGCTGTTGTATATATTAAATAAGTTAACTTATGGAAGACCCTCAGAAGAGTCCTGCTTATAAGAAATCCCTTGATAGAGATCAGCTCTTTTATTATGATTTCATTTGCTTCCTGCTATTTTAGCCCTTCCCTTTGTCTTACTCCAAGAGTGAGAGCCTGGTGTATATGTTCATACAGGCTATAAAACCGACTGCATTTTGAACTTATGATATTGGAGACCCAGATTTTGGAGAAAGCTGTATTTCCTGGAGGGTGGGAAATAGATGCCATATAGTGGCAATATAGATATAAAAATAACTTTAAGTGGGTAAGGACACCAATGAAGTAATAGATTTAAATCCTTACAAGCTTTCTAGTTGCTGGCTAAATGGATTTTATAAAACTTGATGGTGATTATTAGCTTCTGAGCCGCCCATCCTTTTGGAGTTGTAAATCACCCAATTTATGTACCTTGTAATAAAGAAGAAATGATGTATGGAAACAAAGATAAAGAACCAGGCTTACAATTTAACTGTTGAACTCAAGGTTTACGTAAATGTTGAAAGGAAAGAACACTGTGGAATTGGGTATGAGAAGGATAGGAATTCCTTGCCTGTCTCTTTTGTTGCAGCAGAGATATACTGATGCTGCTCCCTGCTGAGTTTTAGGGGGTTATAAGGAGCAAATCAATAACATGCTGGTGGGTAGGTATAATGAGCCTGTCTTGCCTAAGTTTGATCCTAGCTTTAACAGTTATTAAGCTTTAGGATTTTTGCAAGGTTTCTCATCTGTGATACTGAGGATAATGATAGTACCAACCTCCTAATTTATCTGAGGGTTAAATTGGATACTATGAGATAACATTTAAAAGTGCCGCCCGGCTGGTGTGGCTCAGTGGATGAGGGTCAGCCCAGGAACTAAGAGGTCACCAATTCAATTTCTGATCAGGGCAGACGCCCAAGTTTCAGGCTCAATCACCGGTGGGGGGCGTGCAGGAGGCAGCCAATTGATGATGTTTCTCGCTTATTGATGCTTCTATTTCTATATCCCTCTTCCTTCCCCTCTCTCTAAAAATCAATAAAACCTTTTTTTAAAATGTGCCTAGTACAGAGATGGCATATTATCTATTGACTATTGTCTATTACTATGCTCTTTATTAGAGCATCTTAACAATTAAGCTATTACATTTGAAAAGATGTGACCATAATGAGGCATATAAAAGCATACTTGAAAGAGGCTAAAGAGACCTCAACTAATTCCAGTGGTAGGGGGTGGCTTCTGTATTCAAACTCTAACTGCTAGGCGCCCAAGACGTATCAGCTTTCAAGAGCTGGCAATAGAGTAGAAGCATTCCAGCTCCAATATCTCCATTTCCTTTGCACTAAAATTTGGAACATAATGCTATAATCTTTCTAAAATATAGCATTTCACATTAAAATGGTAATTGTTTATTTTAAGCTACTTTTGAAAATGCTCATTTTCTTAGAAAAAGACCATTTCAGTGTGGTTCAAATGAAATACCAGAACTTTGTTTGATAAAGAAACCATTAGATTTAAAGAACTGTATTCAATTATGATACACAATTTTGCCTAATAACAGTCTTTGTTTATTTTTTCAGAATCATATTTCTATTTTAAATGATCATTCAACCAGTTTAAAATTGAATTATAGTAAATAACACTGCTATGAACATAAGGATGCATCTATTCTTTCTGAATGGTGTTTCAGGATTCTTAGGATGTAGTCTCAGAAGGGATATCACTGGGTCAAAATGCAGTTCCATTTTGTTTGGACTCTCCATACTGTTTTCCACAGTGGCTGTACCAGTCTGCATTCCCACTAATATTGCACAAAGGTTCCCTTTTCTCCACATTCTCACCAGCACTTGTTTATTGATTTATTGATGATAGCCATCTGGCAGCTGTGAGGTGATATCTCATTGTGATTTTAATTTGTATTGCTCTGATGGTTAGTAACATTGAGCATTTTTTTTCACATGTCTATTGGCCATCTGTATGTCCTTTTTGGAGAAGTGTCTATTCAGGTCCTTTGCCCATTTAAAAAATGTTTTTATTGGTTTTAGAGAGAGAGGAAGAGAGAGGGAGAGATAGAAACATCCATTGGCTGCCTCCTATATGCCTCCTCCTGGGGATCGAGCCCATAACCTGGGCATGTGCTCTAACCAGCAATCTAACCGGTGACCTCTTGCAACTGGTGACCTCTTGGTGCATGGGATGATGCTCAATCTACTGAGTAACACCAGCCGGGCTTTAAATTGGATTGTTTGAAATCTTGGTGTTGATTTTATATGTATCTACATATATTCTTTATATATTTTGGAAATTAGCCTCTTATCAGATGTACATTGGCAAATATGTTCTCCCATACAGTGAGTTCTCTTTTCACTTTGTAGATACTTTCTTTTGCTGTGCAGAAGCTTTTTAGTTTGATGTAGTCCCATTTGTTTATTTTTTCCTTTGTTTCCCTTGCCCTAGGAAAGAGCATAGATCTTGAAACAGCCCAGTGCCCATCAGTAGAGGATTTAATAAAAAAGCTGTAGTACATTTGCGCAATGGAAGAAGAAAATCTTAACTTTTGCTACAGCATGTATAAACCTGGAGAGTATTATGCTAAGTGAAATGAGCAGTCAGAGAAAGACAAATACCATATGATTTTACTTATATGTAGAATCTAATGAACAAAATAAACTGATGAGCAGAATAGAAACAGAGTCATGGATACATGGCACAGACTGACAGCTGTCATAGGGAAGGGGAGTGGGGAGACTGGATGAAAGAAGGTGAAGGGATTAGCCAAAGAACATATATGCACAGTAAATACACAGAGACAACAACAGTGTGATAATGGCCAGAGGGAAGAGGGGTTGGTGGCTGGGTGGAGGTGGGGGTGGGTTGGGGAGCAGGAATGGGACATCTGTAATAGTGTCAAAATAAAAATAAAGTTTGAAAAAAAAGAAATTGAATTATAGGATAAAGCTAATTATGAACCAGAGAAGTTGGAGCCGGCCTTCTTTGGGGTCTATTCATGAACACTGGGGTGCCTACATTCCTCTCTCTTCTTTTTGGGATGGAGCTCTATACACAGGGACTCCCTTGGTTTCAGACCCAGCACTGGAATGCAGGCTTTCAGCATCTGCTGTTGTCACTGACTGACAATCCCCCATTGGCCTTTTGATCTCACCCCAACCACTCCTTCAATTGCTTGGGTCACTTTTTATCTTTATTTAACCTTCCAATGGGAATTCTTTACATTATCATCCTCTCGGCATTGTTTACTGAACTCATAAACTGACTAGTTGGTGAAAGTCTAGTAGAAAATCTAGGAGGAGTTAATTTAGGAGAACATTATGAAGAATTCCATGGGAAAATCTTTATTAAAATTTTCTTAACATTTGTCCCGCTATAAAGTACTTTTTAACTTATCTTTAGTTACCAGGTTATGTTCCTCATGACTGACTATTAGGAAATATGGTTGGTATCACACATTGGGCATTATTAGCCCCTTTTGTTTTTCTCTCAGACTTACAGGAAATGAGTATGGATCATCATCAACTACAAATGTTTATGGGCACATTAATGGAATGGCCCAGGCAACACATTTCATGGTGAATAAGACAATGACTTTATTCTCAAAGGCTTAGTTATACAGAGTACATTAATAAAACAATAAATATCAAATGATGTGTGGATTTTCAGTTTTGTTTAGTTTTACTTTGAGGTTGGCTATGTGAGCCCACACGTGTATGTGAAGGAACATTTGGGTATGTTGGAGGGGATGCTGATAATACTAAAAATGTTAAGGGTTGAATTAGAAAAATGGTAAGAATAAATTATTAGTTTTGCTCTCTTCTCACAACTTATCCCCCAGTCACCTCTAAATCATTTAAACAGATTATTAAGAGACCTCTACAAAATACCCATGTCAAGGTTATAAAAAATAAGGAAAGACTGAGAAATTATCCCAGACCAGAGGAACCAAGGAGACATGACAACAAAAGAGTGCTGTGGTGTTTGGGGTGGAAACATGAAACTGGAAAAGGATATTAATGGTAAAACATGTTGAAATTTGAATAATGTCTGGAGTTTAGTTAATGATAATGTAACTGTTAAATTTGAGGAATTTTAAAATTACAACTTAAAATAAAAGATCAATATCTATACTAATCATTGATACTTTCTATAATATCTAAAGCAAAGTTTTTAAAACATTGGCTTGAGTCATAACTTAATTGAATTATAAAATATTTTTTTTGAAAATTAATGTTATAAAAAATATGCGAATTTTTCTGCTTCATTTTATGTACAGTGGAACATCTGGATGTTTCCATTTATTTACAGAATTAAAACCAGTCATCCTTCAGGAAGCAAAAGGTAACTTCTATATGAGTTCCTTGATTTATGCCAAAATTTCAATTTCTTGAAATTTTCCGTGAACTAAAAATAAACACAATGAGTTATTGATGACTAGATCACTGATAAATTCACCCTGGGAGACATTCCAGAAGCTCTACAGATAATCATCTGCTTTTACAATAAATTTTATACAGTTAGCCCATGGGAAGTTTCCTCTCTGAAGTGAAAAAGAAAATGTTTGATTAATGCAAAAAATTCTTGTTCAAAGTTTAAAAAGGAAGCAATTATTTAGATAATTTGAGGAACTATGAAATAATTAGGTATTAAACTGGATGTTAAGTTCATATATTGGTGAATAATTACATGCTCAAACATGTATGTGGTGCCATTTTTTATGATGAGTCTCAAAATCCTTAATATATAGTAGTGGTAACAAGTTATACACTTCTTACACCTTTGAACTAATTCAAAAAAGTTCCAGCTAGAGATAATTTATCCAGGGATAAATATTTAGCTACAAGTCTCTTTCCCCCTAGAATTCAGAATCCTAATAATTCTCTGCAGTGCCAGTTTAAAGGAAATTTGCTAAGCAAGATATTTTCTGGATGTTTCTCATGGTTTGGAAAATGGTTTATGGGGAAAGAGGACACTTCTACTTCATGGGCATCAAGTCCCACATAACGACCAGTAAGCTCCAGTCACAGCAGCTGTTGAAGTGTTAAAGGACAGAAAGTGAAAGAGAGAGGGAAGGAGGGAGGGACAATTAGATTGACCTAATGTTCCAAAATTACTAATTCACCATCAAGAAGCCAAAATATTTTAGTAACTGTGATATAGAGCATCTGTACAACTTAGTTTTATTTCATTCTCATCAAAATACAGGCCTTTAAATTTTATCCTAGCCAAAATATGGATTTGAGTTTGTTCTGTATTAAACATTTTCTCCAATATGAATTGCTAACTACTCGGACCACAAGTGTGATACTCTGAAGTGCTGTCTGCATTTCTCACATCAACAATGCAATTTATATAAAAACATGCACAGCTAAATGGTCCTATCAGATAATCTGGAGTATAGCATCAGACAATCACTAGGGGATTATTAAGTGTTTTTTGACCCACATAAATGATGTGACATGGACAAGGAAAAATTTCTAGTTGAAGACTACCTTTGCCATGCAACACAGCAGGAAGTCCACAGTCTCAAATGAATCATTGCCAAGACATTTGGAAGTTTAACTTTGAGGGAAATTCCAACTCTGCCTGCAGCGTCCCTTATTATTTGGACTTCTATCCCAGCAAGAACCCTGGCAAGATTTCTCAACATTTGTAACAGGAAGTCACTCTCACTCATATGGTAACCAAAACATATCGATCCTCTTAATGAGTTGATTTGAAGTTCCTAACCTTTTGATTCCCATATCTAGTATAGACCTAGGCTCATGAACAATAAACATTTATCGCATGAATGAATAAACAACACTATTTTATCACCCAAGTTCCCTTGTGTAAAGTCTAACATGATGTCCTCAGAATTTGCCACCAAGAAATGTTGTCTCCTTTAAGGCATTAACAAGGATCCTATATTAGAATTCTTTAACCCACTAAACTTCACTTTTTGTCCTAGTTGCCAGATACTATGTTCAATCACAGTAATTAGCCTTTATAGCCAGAGTATTTTCTTTTCTGATTTTGGTCTATTAAACTTATCATTTAACTATATTTTATTCTAAGATGCCTCAGATTTGGAAATCTAATCATCATTAAATGAATAAATGAAAATGTGGAGACATGAGTTGTGTTAACTGAGCCATGAGTAGTAGCTATGTTCTGGGAGCCAGAGAGTTTCCCATTTCTTCCCCAAGGCAGTGGGTTTTCTTTTTATCCCTGGGCCATGACTTTGCTCCCTTCCCTTAACCACTAAGGCCTTTACTTGGTAAGAGGAAAGGTACATGGATGGACAGGTTTGTGCCATCACCAGGAGCAACTGCTCACCTCTGCCACCCACCACTGAGTGGGCCTTCCCACAGTCTTCAGACCTGCCCTTTCTCCTGGGTGAGTAGTTTGTGAGTGAGAACTCCTTCAAGTCTGGGCTCCCAGCTATTGCAAAGTAATATGCATGCCCACATGGCCTTTAAGAATTTGATAATATTCTCACTGGTTTCTTCTTGCATGCTTGTATGGTGCAACAGTTGCTGGATCCCAGCTCTCCTGGAGGGAATTAAAACCTCTTGGACATTTTGCTTACTTGGTGGCCTTGTCACTACAGTTCTCTGTCAGGTTCAAGAAAAGTTTGTAGTATATGATTTTGTATATGATCGAGATTTTTGTCATTGAAAGAGAGCTTCTTTTGCAGGTTTCTACACCCTAAGTAGAAGCAGAACTCCCCTAGATTCACAGTTCCCATACCATCCCTTGCCTTTCTTGCATCCAGCAGCATACATTAGAAGCCACAGGGTGGGGCTCTGATCATTTGTCAGGGTTCCCGTACCAATCAAACCTATGACCTGGGTTTTATTAGTACCATGCTCACAGCTAGGTAACCAGCCATCCTGATGTTAAATCAGAATTCAGGATGAGGGTGGAGAATGGATGCATCCTACATAATTATCACTTCACATCAGCATGGTATTTTGTCAGGACCTCAAAAATTTAGGACCTTTGAAAAACAACGTACAAGGCCTATGTGGTGTAAAGAGAACTAGAGATTAAATTCCTTTTAGTAATTAACATCTAGTAATTTGATCAACAAGATCAATCCAAATAACTTAAGCCTCCATGATATTAGCTCTCTAAAGTTACCATGAGCTTGGTTGGTATGGATCAGTACTTAACAGATTTGTACTTTTTCTTGAGCTTTATCAATTCAGGAAAATATATGAAGAAATCTGTATGAAAATATGAAGGTTTGGTACCTTCCGACATTTTTTCAAATTGTGGAGACCATTATAAAAATATATTGACTTATGCCAATAACATGCTGTTTTGATTATAATGGCCTCATATTATAGATTGGTATCCAATATTGTGATATCTCCAACTTATTTCTCAAGATTGCTGAGGCTACTTAGGGTGTTCATTGGTTCCATATAAATTTTTGGAATATTTGTCCTAGATCAGTGGTCAGCAAACTCATTAGTCAACAGAGCCAAATATCAACAGTACAACGATTGAAATTTCTTTTGAGAGCCAAATTTTTTAAACTTAAACTTCTTCTAACGCCACTTCTTCAAAATAGACTCGCCCAGGCCGTGGTATTTTGTGGAAGAGCCACACTCAAGGGGCCAAAGAGCCACATGTGGCTCGCGAGCCGCAGTTTGCCGACCTCGGTCCTAGATCTTTGAAATATGCCATTGGTATTTTAATAGGAATTGTGTTGAATCTATAGATTGCTTTGGGTAGTATCGGCATTTTAATGATGTTAATTCTTCCAATCAATACGTACAGTATATGCTTCCACCTATTTGTATTCCCCTCCCCCCTATTTCTTTCTTCAGTATCCTATAATTTTCCAAGTACAGGTCTTTTACATCCTTGGTTAAATTTATTCCTAGGTACATTATTTTTATTTAATTATTTTTTGCAATAGTAAATGGGATTGTTTTCTTTCTTTTTTTTTTTTTTTGCATTTTAATTTCTTTATTGGTTAAGGCAGTGGTCAGCAAACTGCGGCTCGCCGAGCCACATGCATGCGGTTCGCGAGCCGCAGTTTGCAGCTCTGTTGACTAATGAGTTTGCCGACCACTGGGATAGGGGCTTAATCACAAGGAATAACAACAGCCTGTAATAATTGGAATCGAGTAAGGTATTACATATTTGTCCTCATGCCCCCATTACTTTCCCAAACACCACCCCCCAACTCATGCCCTCACCCCCCTGTTGTCTGTGTCCACTGGTTAGGCTTATATGCATGCATACAAGACCTTTGCTTGATCTTTTCCCCTTACCCCCATCCTCCCCTACCTTCCCTCTGAGGTTTGACAGTCTGATAGATGCTTCCCTGTCTCTGGATCTGCTTTTGATCATTTGTTTATGTTGTTCATTATTTCCCATAGATGAGTGAGATCATGTGATATTTATCTTTCTCTGACTGGCTTATTTCACTTAGCATAATGCTCTCCAGTTCCATCCATGTTGTTGCAAATGGTAGGAACTACTTCTTTTTTAGCAAAGCGTAGTATTCCATTGTGTAGATGTACCACAGTTTTTTAATCCACTCATCTGCTGACAGGCACTTAGGCTGTTTCTAAATCTTAGCTATTGTATATTGTGCTGCTATGAACATAGGGGTGCATATATCCTTTCTGACTGATGTTTCTAGCTTCTTGGGATATATTCCTAGAAGTGGTATTACTGGGTCAACTGGGAGTTCCATTTTTAGTTTTCTGAGGAAACTCCATATTGTTCTCCACAGTGCTGCACCAATCTGCATTTTCACCTGCAGTGCACAAGGGTTCCTTTTTCTCCGCATCCTCGCCAACATTTGTCGTTTATTGATTTGTTGAAGATAGCCATTCGAACAGGTGTGAGATGGTACCACATTGTTTTGATTTGCATCTCTCGGATAATTAGTGACTTTGAGCATGTTTTCATATGTCTCTTGGCCTTCCTTCTGTCTTCTTTCAAAAAGTTTCTATTTAGGTCCGTTGCCCATTTTTTTATTGGATCATTTATCTTCCTTTTGTTGAGTTGTATGAGTTCCCTGTAGATGTTGGAGATTAAACCCTTATCAGTGATAACATTTGCAAATATGCTCTCCCATACAGTGGGCTTCCTTGTTGTTTTGTTGATGGTTTCTTTTGCTGTGCAAAAGCTTTTTATTTTGATGTAGTCCCATTTGTTTATTTTCTCTTTAGTTTCCATTGCCCTAGGAGAGGTATCAGTGAAGAAATTGCTTTGGCATATGTCTGAGATTTCTCTGCCTGTGGATTCTTCTAGTATTTTTATGGTTTCCCATCTTATGTTTAAGTCCTTTATCTATTTTGAGTTTATTTTTGTGTATGGTGTAAGGTGGTCGTCTAGTTTCATTTTTTTGCATGTATCTGTCCAATTTTCCCAACACCATTTATTGAAGAGACTGTCTTGACTCCATTGTATGTTCATGCCTCATTTGTCAAATATTAATTGAGCATAGTGGTTTGGGTAGATTTCTGGGTTCTCTATTCTATTCCATTGATCTATATGTCTGTTCTTGTGCCAGTACCAGCCTGTTTTGAGAACAGTGGCTTTGTTATACAGCTTGATATCTGGTACTGAGATCACACCTACTTTGTTCTTCTTTCTCAGGATTGCTGTGGCTATTCGGGATCTTTTTTTATTCCAGATGAATTTTTTGAAGGTTCGTTCTAGGTCTGTGGAATATGCCATTGGTATTTTAATGGGGAGTGCATTGAATCTATAGATTGCTTTGGGTAGTATGGACATTTTGATGATGTTGATTCTACCAATCCATGAACATGGTATGTTCTTCCATCTGTTTACGTCTTTCTCTATCTCTTTTTTTTTTTCAGTGTCCTGTAGTTTTTTGCATATAGGTCTTTTACCTCTTTAGTTAAGTTCATTCCTAGGTATCTTAATTTTTTTGGTAGGATGGTAAATGGAATTGCTTTTTTAGTCTCTCTTTCTGTAAGTTCACTGTTGGTGTATAGAAATGCCATAGATTTCTTGGTGTTAATTTTGTATCCTGCTACATTGCCTAATTCATTTATTAAGTCTAATAATTTTTTGATGGAGTCTTTAGGGTTTTCTATGTACAGTATCATGTCATCTGCAAATAAGGACAGTTTTACTTCTTCTTTTCCAATTTGGATGCCTTTTATTTCTTCTTCTTGTCTGATCACATGGCTAGTACTTCCAGTACTATGTCGAACAGGAGTGGTAAGAGAGGGCATCCCTGTCTTGTTCCTGTTTTTAGGGGAAATGGTTTTTGTTTTTGTCCATTGAGTATGATGCTGGCTGTGGGTTTGTCATATATGGCTTTTATTATGTTGAGGTATGATCCTTCTATTCCCGCCTTGCTGAGAGTTTTTATCAAGAAAGGGTGTTGGATTTTGTCAAATGCTTTTTCTGCATCAATTGATATGACTATGTGATTTTTCTCACTCAATTTTTTTATGTGATGTATCACGTTTATTGATTTGTGGATATTGTACCATCCCTGCATCCCTGGGATAAATCCTGCTTGGTCATGGTGTATGATCTTTCTGATGTAGTGTTGGATCTGATTTGCTAGAATTTTGTTGAGGATTTTGGCATCTACATTCATGAGGGATATTGGCCTGTAATTCTCCTTCATTGTGTTGTCTTTATCTGGCTTTGGTATTAGGGTGATGCTGGCTTCATAGAATGAACTTGGAAGTGTTCCTTCCTCTTGAATTTTTTGGAATAGTCTGAGGAGGATAGGTTTCAGTTTTCCTTGAATGTTTGGTATAATTCTCCTGTGAAGCCATCTGGCCCCGGGCTTTTGTTTGCTGGAAGCTTTTTGATGACTGCGTCAATTACTTCCATAGTTATTGGCCTATTGAGATTTTTAGAATCTTCCTGATTGAGTTTTGGAAGGTTGTATTTTTCTAGGAATATGTCCATTTCCTCCAGGTTGTCTGGTTTGTTGGAATAGAGTTGTTCATAATATTTTTTAACATTTCCTTTGTATTTTTAACAAATCCTTTGTATTTTGGTGGGGTCTGTTGTTATTTCGCCTCTATCATTTCTGATTTTGTTTATTTGAGTCCTTTCTCTTTGCTTCTTGGTGAGCCTGGCTAGAGGTTCATCAATCTTGTTTATCCTTTCAAAGAACCAGATCTTGGTTTCATTGATCTTTTGTATTGTTGTTTTTTGTTTTTTGTTTTGTTTTGTTTTGTTTTGTTTTGTTTTGTTTTTGGTCTCTATGTCATCACTCTGGGCTTTTCTTGTTGCTCTCTTTCTAATTCTTTGAATTGTAGCATTAGATGATTTACTACCATTTTTTCTTGTTTTTTGAGGTAGGCCTGTAGAGCTATAAACTTCCCTCTCAGGACTGCTTTCATTATGTCCCATAGGTTTTGGATTGTTGTGTTTTTATTTTCATTAGTTTCCAGAATGTTTTTAATTTCTTCTTTGATCTCATTTGTAACTCAAGAAATATTTAATAACATGCTTTTCAGCTTCCAAGTGTTTGAGTGTTTTGGATTGTTTTTATTGTAGTTTATTTCTAATATTATGCCATTGTGGTCTGAAAAGATGCTTGGTATGATTTCAATCTTCTTGAATTTGTGGAGACTTTGCTTGTGACCCAGTATGTGGTCTATTTTTGAAAATGTCCCATGTGCACTTGAGAAGAATGTATATTCCACTGCTTTGGGATGAAATGTTCTGAAGATGTCAATTAAGTCCGTCTGATCTAGTGAGTCATTTAGGATTGTTGTTTCTTTGCTGATTTTTTGTCTAGAGGATTTATCCAGTGATGTCAGTGGGGTATTAAAGTCCACTACTATGATTGTATTGTTGTTGATCTCTCTCTTGATATCTTCCAGGAGATATTTTATGTATTTGGGTGCTCCTGCACTGGGTGCATATATGTTTATCAGGGTTATATCCTCTTGTTGTATTGATCCCTTTATTATTATGAAGTAGCCTTCCTAATCTCTTGTTATGGCCTTCACTTTGAGGTCTCTTTTGTCAGATATAAGTATTGCTACCCCAGCTTTTTTTTCATTTCCATTTGCCTGAAAGATATTTTCCATCCCTTTGCTTTCAGTTGTGTGAGTCCCTTGTTTTGAGGTGGGTCTCTTGTAGACAGCATATATATGGGTCATGTTTTTTTATCCATTCAGCCACTCAGTGTCTTTTGATTGGAGCATTTAGTCCGTTAATGTTTAAAGTTATTATTGAAAGGTACTTGTTTGTAGCCATTTTTATTTTTTGAGGCTGTGTTACTTCTTACCTTTTTGTTTCTTCTTTTTACAGCATTTTCTTTATCATTTCTTGCATTGCTGGCTTGATAGTGATAAACTCTCTTAGCCTTTGTTTCATCTGCGAAGCTCCTGATTTCTCCTTCAATTTTGATTGATAGTCTTGCTGGGTAGAGTATTCTTGGATTTAGTCCCTTGCTTTGCATCACTTTGTATATATCCTTCTATTCCCTTTAACTTGATGTGTTTCTGTTGAGAAATCTTTGATAATCTGATGGGGGATCCTTTGTAGGTAGCTTTCTGACTCTTTCTTGCAGCCTTTAAGATTCTCTCTTTGTCAATAACATTTGCCATTGTAATTATGGCATGTCTTGGTGTGGGTCTTTTGGGATTCATCTTGCTTGTGACTCTCTGTTCTTGAGTAACTTCTTTTTCCCCATATCAGGGAAGTTTTCTGTCATTATTTATTCGAATACATTTTCTAATCCTTGCTGCTCTTCTTGTCCTTCTGGCAGCCCTATTATACGTATGTTGTTTCATTTTGCATTGTCCCAAAGCTCCCTTAGGCTCTCCTCCTGCTTTTTAATTTTTTTCTCTAGTTGCTGTTCAGATTGGGCTTGTTTCTGTACCCGATCTTCTAACTCACTAATTCAGTCCTCTGCTTCTTCTAGTCTACTGTTGGAGCCTTCCATGTTGTTTTTTATTGTAGCTATATCATTTTTCATTTCTTCCTGATTTTTGCATAGGTTGTTGAATTTTCATCCATCCGGTGTATGAACTGTATGACCATTACTCTGAATTCTTTTTCTGTCATGTTGCATGCTTCCATTTCACTTATTTCCTTTCTTGGCGATTCCTCCTTTCTTTCCTCTGGGGATTGCTTCGTTGTCTCCCCATTCTGACTATCACCAGAAGGTTCAAATGTTGAGTTGTGGGGGCCTGGGCCGTGTGCAGTGGGAGTTTTACACCCCCCAAGTGTCACTGAAGAGCTCTGACACCAAGATGTGCAGTTGCTGTGGATTGGTGGGAGCCACATTCGCCCTGGGTCAGAGTCACAGGTGCTTAGCATGGCCTTGTGTGTGCACCTGGAATCAGGGACTTAGTGTGGCCTGCGCCACATTGAAACAGAGGACCTACTGGCATGTGCCAAAAATCAAAGTCCCCTATTCCATGTCAGGAGTCAGAGGCTCCCTGTGTCCATGCCGAGAATTGAGTATCAGAGTCTCTGTTGCTTGGTGCTACCTCGCACTGAGAATCAGGGTCCCTGTGTGCACATGCGCCAAGAATTGGAGTCACTCGTTCTTAGTGTGAATGTACTGGGAATCAGGGATCCCAGGTGCACTCAATGAGGAACAGAGTCTAGTCACTGGTGCTCATTGCTGCCTCTTGCATGGAGATTCAGGGTCCCTTATCTACTTGGGAGACCGGGTTGCTCAGTCACACTGTGTTGGCAGGAGGTCCACTTCTGCCCTGCGTTAAACAGCCTTCTGTGTGTGCTTGCCCTGAATCAAAGTCAGGTGGCACTGCCACTTAGTGTGGGTGTGGGGTCTGGTCATGCGGGTGTGCAAAGTAGAAAACAAACTCCCATGTCCATGCACCCAGGCTCAAATTCAACACTGCCTCCCTGTGTGCACACAGTGTCTGTTCATGGGGAACAAAATCCCCGAGTTTGCACTCCCAGGCTCAAATCCAGCGCTGTCTCCCTGCGTGGGTGCAGGATCTGGTCGCAGGAAACAATCTCCCCAAGGTCGTGCACCTATGCTCAAATTCAGGACTGTCTCCCTGCCTGGGCGTAGAGACTACTCATGAGAAACAAATTCCCAGTGGTCGCAAGTCCAGGCTCAAGTTCAGCGCTGTCTCCCTTTCCTGTGTGGGCACGGGATCTGGTCGCAGAAAACTACATCCCTAAGAATAAGCAGCTAGGCTCAAATTCAGCTTAGTCTCCCTGCCTGGGCATGGAGACGAGTTGCGGGAAACAAATTCCCAGAGTTTGCGAGTCCAGGCTCAAGTTCAGTGCTGTCTCCTGCCCTACGTGAGCATGGGATCTGGTCACAGAAAACTACCTCCCTAAGGATGAGCAGCTAGGCTCAGATTCAGCTCAGTCTCCCTGCCTGGGTGCAGAGATGAGTCGCAGGAAACAAATTCCCAGAGTTCGCAAGTCAGGGCTCAAGTTCAGTGTTGTCTCCCTGCCCTGCGTGGGCACAGGATCTGGTCACAGAAAAGTACCTCCATAGCAATGAGCAGCTAGGCTCAAATTTAGCTCAGTCTTCCTGCCTGGGTGCGGAGACGAGTCACAGGAAACAAACCTCCTGTATCTGACACCAAGGCTCAAAGTCAGGCAGAGTCGCTGCTGCTTTGTGTGTGCAGAAAGCCTTATTGTGTGGCTGGGATCTGGTAGTTTCTATGTCACTGCCATGGGGGCGGCAGGGGAGGGGGATTGGCTTTGTGACTTACAGAAATCTGCCGCTGTGGTGCCTGGAGTCTTGGTGTCCCTGGGTCTGCAGTAGTGATCGCAGGTCTTTTACCAGTGTGGCTGTAGGGTCCTGGTTTGCTTCTGAGACCAGACTGGGTGTTAGTGAGGCTAGGATTCTAGTCTCAAGCAGTTCTGTTCTTCAAGATGGCATGGTCTCTGTGCCGCCAGTGTCCTCCCTGGAGTGTTTGCAGCGGCAGCGGGATTTTGCCTTCTAAGACTGCCCAGATTGCAGCCCCCTGGAAGAACTGCAGGGTCTAACTGTTCCTATTTCACTCACACACACACACACACACACATGTCCACACACACCTCTATAGCTCCCAACCTTCCTGCCGGTTGCCATCTTTCCTCTTCGGGATTGTTTTCTTAATTTCTCTTTCTGATATTACATTATTGCTTCATAAGAATGTCACTGATTTATGAATATTAATTTTGTATCCTACTACTTTGCCAAATGCACTTATTAGAGCTAGCAGTTTTTTTTGGTAGAGTCTTCAGAGTTTTCTATGTATAATGTCATCTGCAAATAATAGCAATTTTACTTCCTCCTTTCCAATTTGGATGCCTGGCATAAAAACAGGCATATAGGTCAATATAACAAAACAGAGAGCCCAGAAATCAACCCATGTCTCTATGGTCAATTACTATTAGACAAAGGAGGCAAGAGCATACAATGGAGTAAAGACAGTCATTCAATAAATGATGTTTGGAAAATAGGATAGATACATGCAAAAAAATGAAACAAGAGGGGAGATTCCTAGATGGCGGCCAGGAGGATGGCAGTGAGAGGGAGGGTGTGAGTGAGTGAGGGAGTGAAAGGGGAATGTGGGGAATGTGGGGACCTGAGGAAGTGAAAGGGATAGATCTCGCAGGACCTTTTGAGGCTGGCAGACAGGGCTTGCAAAGCCCAGCAACCTCTGCTACTGCTGTAATATCTCCTGGAGCATTGGCTCTGATGCAGAGGCTGTGCTATCTTGAAGGGGAGAGCTGCTGTGACTTGGAGCCCAGCTTCACCTCCACCCAGGGTGCTCTCAGACACCACCTGTGACCCTACAGCCACTCCAGCCAGGGACCGGCTGCCTTGGCTTCTGACCCAAAGACACCATGACTCCAGCCTCCCAAGCTGAGGGCTCCTGTGAGTTCTGGAGCACACTCCTGCCAGCCAGACACTTTAGCCCTGAGAACCACGACCACATCCGTGATCAGCCGAGCCTTATGCAGCAGTCCTGGGCACCGCAACTGCTCCAGCAGCCTTGAGAGCAGCCGCTGCCCATGAGAGCCCAAGGAGCAGTCACCACCCATGACCGCATGAACTGCCACTGAACCCACCACTGCAGCCACAGGCCCTGCCTGACTCCACACCTAGATCCTACAGTGAGAGCAAAAATGAGGAGACAGAAGAACAACCCCAAAGGAAAGAAAAGGAGGAAGCACCAGAAAATGAACTAAATGAAAGGGAAGCATGCAATATGTCAGAAAAAGAATTAAGAATAAGGGTCATACAGTTCATAATCCAGATGGATGCGAAATTCAACAATCTATGTAAGAATCAGGAGGAAATAAAGAGTGATATAGCTATAGTACAAAACACTATGGAAGCTTTCAACAGTAGACTAGGAGAAGTGGACAACCAAATTAGCAAATTAGAAGACAGGGAAGCAAAACACATCCAATCTGAACTGCAATTGGAGAAAAACAATCAAAATACAGGAGAGCCTGAGGGAACTTTGGGACAACATGATGCAAAGCAACATTCGTATAATACGGGTGCCAGAACAACAAGAAGAGGAGCAAGGGTTAGAAAACCTATTTGAAGAAATAATGTCAGAAAACTTCCCTGATTTGGGGAAGAAAAAAGTCACACCACCACAGAGAGTCCCAGAGAGTATGAACCCAAAAAGACCCACACCAAGACACATCGTAATTACAACGGCACATGTTAACAACAAAGAGAGGATATTAACGGCTGCAAGAGAGAGACAGAGAGTTACCTACAAGGGATCTCTCATTAGATTATCAAATTATTTCTCAACAGAAACACATCAGGCCAGAAAGGAATGGAAGGAAGTATACAAAGTGATGCAAAGCAAGGGACTGAATCCAAGAATACTCTATCCAGCAAGGCTATCATTCAAAATTGAAGGGGAAATCAGGAGCTTCACAGACAAAAAAAAAAAAGGCTAAGGGATTTTATCACTACCAAGCCAGCAATGCAAAAAATGCTAAAGGGAATGTTGTAAAAACAAGGGGGGGGGGGGAAGGGAAGAAGGAACACAGGCACAAACAATAAAAATGGCTACTAACAAGTATCGATCAATAATAACTTTAAATGTAAATGCCCTAAATGCTCCAATCCACAGACTATGAGTGGCTGAATGGATAAGAAAACATGACCCATATATATGCTGTCTACAAAAAACCCACCTAAGAACAAGAGACTCACACAGACTGAAAGTGAAGGGATAGAAAAATATCTTTCAGATAAATGGAAATGAAAAAAAGCTGGGGTAGCAATACTTACTCTGACAAAATAGACCTCAGAGTGAAGGCCATAAGAAGACATAAGAAAGGCCACTTCATAATAAAAGGGTCAATATAACAAGAGGATATAACTCTGGTAAACATATATACACCCAATGCAGGAGCACTCAAATACATAAAAAAATTCTGGAAGGTATTAAGGGAGAGATCAACAGCAATATGATCATAGTAGGGGACTTTAATACCCCACTGACATCACTGGATAAATCCTCTAGACAAAAAATCAGCAAAGAAACAGCAATGCTAAATGACCCACTTGATCAGATGGACTTAACTACATCTTCAGAACATTTCACCCCAAAGCTACAGAATATACATTCTTCTCAGTGCACATGGGACATTTTCAAAGATAGACCACATATTGAGGCACAAGCAAAGTCTCTTGAAATTCAAGAAGATTGAAATCATACCAAGCATCTTCTCAGACTACAATGGCATAATACTAGAAATCAACTACAATAAAAACAATTTTAAAAAATCAAAAGCTTGGAGGTTGAATAGCATGCTATTGAACAATGATTGGGTTACCAAAGAGATCAAATAAGAAATTAAAAACATCCTGGAAATTAATGACAATTAAAACAAAACAATCCAAAACCTATGGGACACAGAGAAAGGAGTCTCAAGGGACGTTCATAGCATTACAAGACCGACCTCAAAAAAACAAGAAAAACTGGTAATAAATTATTTAACTCACAGCTTAAAGTTTATAAAGAGAGCAAAAAGAAAAGCCCAGAGTGAGTAGAAAGAAGGAGATAATAAAGATCAGGGCAGAAATAAATGAAATAAAGACCAAAAAACAATACAAAGGATCAATGAAACCAAGAGCTCGTTCTTTGAAAGGATAAACAAGATTAATGAACTTCTAGCCAAGCTCACCAAGAAGCAAAGAGAGAGGACCCAAATAAACAAAATCAGAAATGAAAGAGGCAAAAAAACAACGGACCCCATAGAAATATAAAAGATTGTAAAAAAAATGTTATGAACAACTCTACTCCAACAACCTAAACAACCTAGAGGAAATGGACATATTCCTAGAAAAATACGACCTTCCAAAACTCAATCAAGAAGAATAAAGTAATCTCAACAGGCAGATAACTAAGGAGGAAATTAGCAGTCCTCAAAAAGCTTTTAGCAAACAAAAGCTTGGGGCCAGGTGGCTTCACAGGAGAGTTTTACCAAACATTCAAAGAAGAAATAAACCTACCCTTCTCAGACTCTTCCAAGAAATTCAAGAGGAAGGCACACTTCCAAGCTCTTTCTATAAAGCCAGCCTAACCCTAATAACAAAACCAGATAGACACCACAAAGAAAGAGAATTACAGGCCAATATCCCTGATGAACATACATGCTAAAATCCTCAAAAAAATTCTAACAAACTGGGTACAGCATTACATTAGAAAGATCATACTCCATGACCAAGTGGGATTTATTCCAGGGATGCAAGGCTGGTATAATATCTATAAATCAATAAATGTGATACATCACATAAATAAAATGAGAGACGAAAATCCCATAATCATATCAGTTTATGCAGAAAATCCAACACCCTTTCCTGATAAAAACTCTCAGCAAAGTGGGAATAGAGGGATCATACCTCAACATAATAAAAGCCTTATATGACAAACCTATAGTCAACATCATACTCAATGGGCAAAAACTAAAACCATTTCCCCTAAGAACAAGAACAAGACAGGGATGCCTACTTTAACCACTCCTGTTTGACATAGCATTGGAAGTACTAGCCATAGCAATCAGACAGGAAAAGGCATCCAAATTGGAAAAGAAGAAGTAAAATAGTCATTATTTGCAGACGACATGATATTGTACATAGTAAACCCTAAAGACTCCATCAAATAACTACTAGATTTAATAAATGAATTGTCTTTTTTATACACTAATAATGAACTCACAGAAAAGAAACTAAAAAAAAAAAAATCCCATTTACCATTACAACAACAACAATAAAAAATTAAGATACCTAGGCATAAATTTAACCAAGGAGGTAAAAGGTCCTGTACTCAGAAAATTACAGGATGCTGAAAAAAGAGATAGAGGAAGACATAAACAAATGCAAGAATATACCGTGTTCATGAACTGGTAGAATCAACATCATTAAAATGTCCATACTACCCAAAGCAATCTATAGATTCAATGCAATCCTCATTAAAATACCAAGGCATACTTCAAAGACCTAGAACAAACTCTCCAAACATTCATCTGGAATAAAAAAAGACACCAAGTAGCTGCAGCAATCCTGAGAAAGAAGAACAAAGTTGGAGGGATCACACTACCAAATATCAAGCTGTACTACAAAGCTACTGTTTTCAAAGCTGCCTGGTACTGGCAAAGAACAGACATATGATAGAGAATGCAGAGATTGACCCAAGCCATTATGCTCAACCAACATTTGACAAAGGAGGCAAGACAGTCTCTTCAATAAATGGTGTTGGGAAAATTGGACAGATAAATGCAAAAAAAATTAAACTAAACCACCAACTTACACCATACATAAAAATAAACTCAAAATGGATAAAGGATTTAAGCCATAAAAATCCTAGAAGAAGCCATAGGCAGCAAAATAGCAGACATTTGTTGTAGCAATATCTTTACTGATACAGCTCCTAAGGCAAAGGAGGAAGTAAACAAATGGGACTATCCTATATAATAAAGAGGTAATATGCAAATTTACCACCACTCCAACACTCAAGATGGCTCCCCCCATGTGGTCAAAGATGGCCACCCCATGTGGACACAAGATGGCCAGCAGTGGAGGGCAATTGTGGGCGATCAGACCAGCAGGGGAGAGCAGTTAGGGGGGACACAGGCTTGAAGGGGAGGGCAGTTGGGGGGTACCAGGCCTTCAGGGTAGGGCAGTTGGGGGGGGACCAGGCCTGCAGGGGAGGGCAGTTGGGGGCAATCGGGCCAGCAGGGGGGCAGTTAGGCATTGATCAGGCTGGCAGGGGAGTGGTTAGGGGATGATTAGGCTGGCAGGCAGAAGTGGTTAGGGGCAATCAGGCAGGCAGGCAGGCGAGCAGTTGGGAGCCAGCAGTCCTGGATTGTGAGAGGGACATCCCTCGAGGGGTCCTAGACTGGAGAGGGTGCAGGCTAGGCTGAGGGACACCCCCCATGCACAAATTTCGTGCACCGGGCCTGTAGTATCAAAATAAAAAGCTTCTGCATAGCAAAAGAAACCATCAACAAAACAAGAAGAAACCCCACTGCATGGGAAAACGTATTTGCCAATGTCATTTTTGATAAGGGTTTAATCTCCAAAATTTATATGGAACTCATACAATTTAACAAAAGGAAGATAAACAATCCAATCAAAAAATGGGCAAAGGACCTAAATAGACATGTTTCAAAAGAAGACATACAGAAGGCCAAGAGACATTTGAAAACATACTCAGCGTCACTAATCATCAGAGATTTGCAAATCAAAACGACAGTGAGGTATCATCTCACACCTGTCAGAATGGCTATCATCAACAAATCAACAAATGACAGTGCTAGAGAGGATGTGGAGAAAAAGGAACCCTCTTGCACTGCTGGTGGGAATGCATATTGGTGCAGACACTGTGGAAAACAGTATGGTATTTCCTCAAAAAATTAAAAATGAAACTTCCATTTGACCCAGTAATCCCACTTCTAGGGTTATATCCCAAAAAACAGAAACACCAATCTGAAAGGATATATGCACCCCTATGTTCATAGCAGCACAATTTACAATAGCTAAGATCTGGAAACAGCATAAGTGCCCATTAGCAGATGAGTGGGTTAAAAAACTGTGGTACCTCCACACAATGGAATAATACGCTGCTGTAAAAAAGAAGGAATTCTCACCATTTGCAACAGCATGGATGGAACTGGAGATTATTATGCTAAGCGAAATAAGCCAGTCAGAGAAAGATAAATATCAATGATCTTACTCATTTGTGGAATATAATGAATAACCTAAACTGATGAACAAAAATAGAACCAGAGTCACAGAAGCGTTGAACAGAGTTTTCAACCTACAAGGGAAGGCAGGGGGTGAGGTGGTAAGGACTTCTATGCATGCATATGAACATAACCAATGGACACAGATAGTACGGGGGGAGAGAGGAGGTGGGAGCATGGCTGGGGGGTTGGAGCGGCTGGGGAGAGATCAATGGGGGAAAGGGGAGACTTATGTAATACTTTAAACAGTAAAGAATTTAAATTATAAAAAAAATGAAATGACCACCAACTTACACCATACATAAGAATAAACTCAAAGCGGATAAAAGACTTAAGTGTAAGGCAAAAAACCATAAAAATCCTAGAAGAGAACATGGGCAGCAAAATCTCACACCTCTCTCATAGCAATATTTTTGCCTATATATCTTCTCGGGCAATGGAAACAAGGAAAAAAAATAAATGGAACTACATCAAACTAAGAAGGTTTTGCACTGTGAAAGAAACCATCAAGAAAATAAAAAGGGAACTCACTGAATGGGAGAACATATTTTCTAATGATACATGTGATAAGAGATTAACTTCCAAAATATATAAAGAACTTACACACTCAATACCAGGAAGACAAACAACCCAATTAACAAATGAACAAAGGACCTGAATAGACATTGCCCAAAGAGAATATACAGATGGCCAATAGACATATGAAAAATACTCAACATTGCTAATCATAGAGAGATGTAAATTAAAACCACAATAAGATATCACCTCACACCTTCCAGAATGTCTACCATCAGTAAATCAAACAACAAGTGCTGGTGAGAATGTGGAGAAAAGGGAACCCTAGGGAATTGTTGGTAGAAACACAAACTGATGCAGCCCCCATGTTCTAATGGTGCATTATGGAAAACTCTATGAAGTTTGCTCACAAAATTAAAAACGGAATTGCCTTTTGACCCAATGATCCCACTTCTGGGAATATATCCTAAGAATCCTGAAATACTAATTCAAAAGAAGATCTACACCTCTATGCTCATTGCAGCATTATTTACAACTAGAGGCCCGGTGCATAAAATTTGTGCATGGGGGTCAGGGGTCCCTCAGCCCAGGCTGCACCCTCTACAATCCAGGACCCCTCGGGGGATGTTGGACTGCCAGTTTAGGCCCGATTCCGTAGGGATTGGGCCTAAACCAGCAGTTAGACATCCCTTTCACAATCCAAGACTGCTGGCTCCCAATTGCTCACCTGCCTGCCTGCCTGATTGCCCCTAACCCCTCTGCCTGCCAGCCTGATCTCCCCTAACTGCCCTCCCCTGCCTGCCTGATCATTCCTAACTGCCTCTGCCTCGGCCTCCACCACCGTGGCTTTGGCCAGAAGGAGGATGACCAGAAGATGTCTGGTTTATCTGGTCTAATTAGCATATTACCCTTTTATTAGTATAGATAGCCAAGATCTGGAAACAGTCCAAGTGCCCATCAGTAGATGAGTAGATAAAAAAGCTCTGGTACATTTATACCATGGAATACTATGCAGTAGTTAAAAAGAAGGATCTCTTACCCTTTGAGACAGCATGGAGGGACCTGGAGATTATTATGCTAAGTGAAATAAGCCAATCAGAGAAAAACAAAATAGCATATAATTTCACTTATATGTAGAATCTAGTGAACAAAATATACTGACAGCCTTGGCCTGGTGGCTCACTTGATTGGAGGATTGTCCTGTGCACAGGAAGGTCATGGGTTCAATTCCTCAGGGCACATATCTAGGTTGGGGGTTCCATCCCAAGTCAGGACACATACAGGAGGCAACTGATCTCATCGATGTTTTTCTCTCCCTTCATCCCTCTCTAAAATAAATTTTTTCTAAAAGATAGTCTAAAAATAAACTGATGAACAAAATAGAAAGAGGCATGAATATATGGAACAGACTGACAGCTGTCAGTGGAAGGGGGTTTGGGACTGAATGAAAGAAGGTGAAGGGATTAGGCAAAAGGATATCTATATATATATATAAAACCCTAATATGCAAATAGGCTGAATGGCGGAACAACCGAACACTGAACAACCATTCGCTATAACGTGCGCTAACCACCAGGGGCCACACGCAGAACATGGAGGGCATCGGCAGCAGGTGACAGAATGCGGAACATGGCAGGTATTGGCCATGGCGGGATGGTGGAGCAAGTGAGCAGGAGCAGCAGACCAAGGCGGGGCACCAGTCGCTGTCATCAGGGTGAGCGTCTGGTGGTTACTGAAAATTCTTTGCTCTTGAGGGGTGATCAGGGCAGCAGCCAACGCTCACACCCACTGCTGGCACTGGCCCCAATTGCTTTGCGCTGTCAGAGGATGTGAGCGGGGCCGATGCTGTTAGCACATGGGAGCAGCGGCGACCAGAGCAGGGCTGCCAGCAGACAGGGGACTGGAGGCCATGGCGGGAGGGGTCAGACAGGGGCACAGAGGATGGGCCGAGACCCGCCCCTGTGCCCACCACAGCCTCGCAGCCCACAGTTCTTTTTAAGGTGCATGAATTCGTGCACTGGGCCTCTAGTATGCCAAGTATATGTATATGACATAGACACAGACAACAATGTGATGATAGCCCAACAGAAAGGGGTGGAAGTAGGTGGAGGTGGGCAAAGGAGAGTAAAATGAGGACAGAAAGATACTTTTCTTGGGGCGATCAGTACACAACGCAGTGTGCAGATGATATTTTATTGAGCTGTACACTTGAAACCTATATGGCTTTGGGGGCTACCTGAATAAATTCAGTTTAATAAAATAATATCTTGACTAATAAATAGCTTTATTATTATCTTTGTTTTTCTGTGTTAACTTGTCCTTATATAGTTAATGCTTCTGGTTAGTGTCATAACAGCCCTGAAGAAAGCAGGCAAAATGTCCATTGAACTCTCATACCACAGCAGTTAGATGAACACCAGTTTTCATTAAGTTGCTTGAAGACTGTACCAAGAAATTATATTGTTTAAAGTTTTGAAGTAAGTAATTTTAAGT
This sequence comes from Plecotus auritus, assembly GCF_963455305.1. Taxonomy (NCBI): domain Eukaryota; kingdom Metazoa; phylum Chordata; class Mammalia; order Chiroptera; family Vespertilionidae; genus Plecotus; species Plecotus auritus. The sequence goes on along the minus strand of NC_137772.1, from coordinate 102,347,536 downwards.
TTAAATAATGGCAGATGACTGGTTTTTTTCCTAATAAAAAGTTACAAATACAGTTACTCTGTTATAGGGCCACATACCACAATATTTTTCTGGAGCAATTTTTTATAGTTTAAATTACAAATACCAGAAGTTGAATGTTTATAATCAAAGCCTTAAGTTCTGGTATCACAAATCCCAGACTGCCAAACAGGGAGCACATACCTTTTTAATTGAGTATTATTGCCAGAGGTGCTGGCAAGCTGAAGGCTGAGACCTGCAGTGAGAGTGGTTGGGATGGGCCTGCTTCTATAAGCAGGATTTCCCCAGGGGACCCTCCAAGGGGGTAGCACTGTGCCTAACTCAAAAGGGTAGGATTATTCCAAAAGAGCAGCCTGGCAGTGAACACATCTGATAGAATTTATGATTGTGGTAATGGAACAGAGCAAAAGTCTGTCTGACTTTCTTGTGGGCCCAGCGTAGCAAGTTTTCTTTTGCAATTAAAAATGGCAGAGCAAGAATGTGTTTCCAGAAGCCAACTCCACCAAATCCTTCTCCAGAGAAGAGGTGAATGACAATTCCATATCTAAACTGAAAAGACTGGCCAATCATTTGTTAGATCAGAAACACATGTAGAAGGAAAAAATGCTGACTGCAAAGGTACTTTAACCAAAGGAAACTATAGCTCAAAATGCAACTTATAGACAAGGATATTAGCTTTCTTTAAGCATTTATAACAGATCAAGGTTATTTTTTATGCTCACTAACCCTTATCAATTAACTGACTGTATATTTATCTTTTAATAATGAGTTATTTAGAATCTAAATATTTTTAATTAAAATCTTATATGCCTTCCCTCAAACATTGTTTTCATTTATTTAAAATTATTTAAGATTTTATTTGATCAGATAATTTCTAATTGACTAGAAATATAGAATATATTTTGAGAGAAAATTTGTTTATTGCCATTATTTAACTTCTTTGTCGGAAAACTATTGAGATTTTCCATCACCTTGCATTTTCCAGATTTGTATAAACTATTTCAGCCGAAACCGGTTTGGCTCAGTGGATAGAGCATCAGCCTGCGGACTGAAAGGTCCCAGGTTCGATTCCGGTCAAGGGCACGTACCTTGGTTGCAGGCACATCCCCAGTGGGAGGTGTGCAGGAGGCAGCTGATCGATGTTTCTCTCTCATCGATGTTTCTAACTCTCTATCCCTCTCCCTTCCTCTCTGTAAAAAATCAATAAAATATATTTTTTTAAAAAAACTATTTCAAAATACCATCACACCTTTTGTAGTAGCTCCTTCGTTTTAAAGGGCACTAAATATGACTTCATTTACCTATGACAGAAATGAAATTGATCTAAACAAGATGAAAAACTACAAATCAAGAAATAATTTCTAAAGGAAGCCACTTGTGCTTTTAATGTAGCTAGTTCATGTCACATTGGCATCTCTTCAATATCCTTTAGTCACATCTGTTTCATGGATTTATTTGGAAAACCAAAGGGTTATGAGAGCCTGGAAGACACTGATGTTGTCACCAAACATGAATTCGATTTCTCAGCCTTTGAAATAGCCACCCAAGACACATTCTACACATCTGGTTCCATGTGGAGCAGCTTAAGTATTTCAAGAGGACTTCAATATTAGATCAAAAGTATTTTTCCAGATGCCACTTTAAAATAACAAACAGAGCTTTAGAGTTTACTTCCCAATTGAAGCAACATTTGGAAAAATGCTTATCATTAACAGCTCCAGCTTCTGATTAAAAACATTAATCTGCTCTTTTTTAAAGGCTACTGAAATATTTTGAACTTACCAAAAGAGAGTCTAACAGAGTCTATTAAATACCTGCCCTCCTTTGATTCTCTGCTTAGGTCCTGCACCTGTACTTCAGGAGCAGGAAACTGCTGACATGAGCAAATAAGAATCTGAGACTGGAAAAGGAACATTTCCAGTTAAAAGAAAGAATGAGGATTTGAGGTATTAATTTACTTTAAAATATTTCTGCTTCGTTCTTTTTCTAGGCTCTTCTCTAGTTCACATAATCCAACTAACCTGCCTCTCTTCAGCATGTCCATGACATTTTATTTACATCTTCCTCTAAGAAGAATGATAACATTGTACTAAGGAGTTTTGGGAACTTGTCATCTCTCCCAGAGTAAGCACTAGATTCTTTGAGCATCTGAACCACATCTTCATATTTGTGTCTTCCCTAGTATCTTCAAAATACAGATCCTTTACGTGGTAACTGATCATAAATGTTGAGTTGAAATTCGGTGGCATGGAACAGAATAAAAATGGGTGGAATGGATAAAAGAGAGACGACTGAATGAAGATAAAGGAGGTCCAAGACATTTATTTATTCAGTCAAAAAGAAGTTCACAAATATGTGTTCAGAGAATAAAGAAATGTGTTCCAATTACTTAGGGCAACCAAATTGGGAATGGAATGGCTATTTAAAGAAAAATATTTGAGTTCCATCACATCTACTCATAAACCACTTCTCCCTCACATAAAATAAAGTTTGTGTGTGCAGAGGGATGGAGGGAACATTCCTGTTCTGAACTCCAGGTGCACTTGGAACTCCATTAAATTCCCATTCCCCAATCCAGGTTTCCAGCTGCAGAATATATATATATCAGTGGTGGGGATGATGAATGAAATCTTCAGTCTCTTTGACCCCTATTAATTTAGCTCAGACTTTTCATCCTTACTGACAAAAAAAAAAAAAAAAGAAAAGAAAAGAAAGAAATAAAGAAAAGGAAAACTAAATTCCTTCTAAAGTGGCATAAAGAGCATGATGAAGGTGTCTCAGTATGGAAAATCTCACTCAGGAAAACCACTTCAAACACTCAAGGTAGAGCATGATACTCTTGGATTACTCCCGAAGTGTTATTCAGTCCCAAAAAGCTAAGTGTTATTTTGTCAATAAACAAATAAATACATAAAAAAATGTTGCTTCAGCATTTTTAAGTAGGGGCAACCTGAAAATGCTTTCCAGAAAAACAATTAGTCTGGATGTTAGACAGGTGTAATAGGTAGACTGTCTCTCTTAATCACTGAAAATAATAATCTCTTTTTCACTAACTTAATCCAGAATAATCTTCTCATATTATTATAGCACTTTCAGAAAGAAAACACTTGTGTGTATCACCTGGCACATTTTAAAACTTGTTAACAAGGTGGTGACAAGGAATTGGATGCTGTTTAACAGTGGTAGCTACATATTTCCAATAAACAAAATTGAATTTTAGCTCCCCAATCCTTTCTCACCAGCAGTTGAAATATGTGAATTTCTGTAAATGAGAGATAGGATCACTGTTCTTTTCCAGCAGGTGGTGCAAAAACTATATTGTAGAAATGTTCACAGAAAAAAAAATAGGATATTTCAACTCGGATATTCATGGTACATGGGCTTTGCTTTTGGAAGAAATGACAGTCAAACTCCTTATTTATATCAATTTATGCTACTTTCATAATGAATTGCCCCTTCACACCTCAACTACCTTGCTAATTCCATACATTGGGTTGGACATAAAGTTGATCCATGTTAGCCATTATAAGAAATTTTATATTTGTTAGCTCTCATCTCATTTTCTATGTTTTCCCCCAGGTTCTGGAAGTTCACTACAGGTATAGTCAAGATCATTAGCCATTCCCAAGAGAGATAAGTTATTTGTAATGTGACTCCATGAATTCCACACTCTTCTTCTCACCTTGCCTGGTAGGTCTCAGGAATAACTCAGGGTCCCCAGATCTAGTGGACCCTGTGTACTAGGTTTCTGTATCTAGGAGGCGGAGCTTTTGAAGCTGACTGGCATAGAAACTGACCAATCAGAACCAAATTTCTGTCTCATTTTCTGCTTCCAATCAGGCATGAGATCTCATATAATCAAGACTGAGTCAAAGCAATTTACTATTGTCATTATTTAATAACAGAAATAATGATCCCTGGGATGTGTTGTGGAGAATAAGCAAAATCAGTTTAAAAATGTCAAGCACTTTGAGCCCGGCTGGCGTGGCTCAGTGGTTGAGCACTCACCTATGTACTAGGAGTTCGATTCCCAGTCAGGGTACATGCCTGGGTTGAGGGATCCCCAGTGTGGGGCATGCAGGAGGCATCCCATCAATGATTCTCTATGATCATAGATGTTTCTATCTCTCACTCCCTCTCCTTTCCTCTCTGAAATCAATAAAAATATATTTTAAAAAGTGTAAAGCACTTTGTATATTAAAATGATCATAGAAGTTTTGAATAGTGTAAAATCTGCTTGATTATTTCCTACTAGTGGCCCAGTGCACGAAATTCGTTCACAGAGTGGGGGGCGTTCCCTCAGCCCAACCTGCACCCTCTCCAATTAGGGACCCCTTGGGGGACATCCCTCTCGCAATCTGAGACTGCTGGCTCCTAACTGCTCACTTGCCTGCCTGATCACCCCCAACTGCTTCTTCCTGCCTGCCTGATTGCCCCCAATTGCCTTTGCCTGCCTGATCTCGCCCCCAACGGCCCTCCCCTGCCAGCCTAATCTTGCCCCCAACTGCCCTCCCCTGCAGGCCTGATCTCACCCCCAACAGCCCTTCTCTGCTGGCCAATTTGGTTCTGATTGGTCAGTTTCTATGCCAGTCAGCATCAGAAGCTCCACCTCCTAGGCAGCCATTAGCTCCTCACAGTTGACCCAGATTTGGTTCTGATTGGTCAGTTTCTATGTCAGTCAGCATCAAAAGCTCCACCTCCTAGGCAGCCATTGGTTCCTCACACTTCACCCAGATTTGGTTCTGATTGGTCGGTTTCTATGCCAGTCAGCGTCTCTTGGCTTATCTACGGGGCCAGATCAGAAAGGTGGGGCTGATCAGCAGCCCTGGTGGAGGCCTGGAGAGAAATGGAGGTGCAGTTGCTGGCTAGACTGGGAGAGAAAGAGAAAGGCAAGTCCTGATCAAAAGCTGCCACAGAGGCAACAATCAGTCCCTGCTTCTCTCTTCAGGCCTCTCTCTGGCCCTGATTCACAGCCCCCTCAACAGTCAGTTTTGGGGTACCGAGCCTGCAGCAGAAGCAGTCAACACTGGGTTGCCGTGACTGCAGGATTGACTTCCGGTTGGTTGAACCTCCATCGTTACTGGACGTTACAACCCAGGGTTTTTATATATTAGGATATGATCTTCAAATTTTCAAATTCCTAACTCTTCTGTTCCTCAATTTATTTCTTTAATCACTTATTTTTTCCAGTTGACAAGAGAAGTCTAATGACTTGTAAGCACCAGAGAAACCAGAGAAAAGAGAATAAACTAGACCCAAATTTAATTCTGTGCCAGGCACTGTGCTGCAGAGTTTCACAAACTTTGGTAAGACATCTACAAGAAGTAGTTCCAGGATTCAAATCCAGGTCTTGGGTCTCCTAATGTGTTTCTCTTCAAAAACAGATCCATAAATTGTAATTCAATCCTATGTTAAAGGCTCTACTATTCAGATCCAAGTAGGCCCACAGGTTGAAAGTGCCACTAAATGCTATCTATGATCCTTAGCTACTGAGACCACTGTTACAGGAATGCTGATCAGAGAAGATCCCCTCCCAGACACACACACACACACTTTAAAATGCATTCTAATTTTACAAATGATAGAATGATCCTAGAAAGACTGGATATTCTGTCCTATGTGACTGAGATAGCTGACTGCCTGATAATAGATGATTTGTTTCTTTCAACTTGTGTCAGCATTGGACTAAAAGTGCTCAAACTCAGGTAGAAGAGTACACCAATTTTTTCACATTTCCCACTCTTCTGTGATAGTCAAAGATATCCTTGGGTAACCTACATAAACCTTCAATGATCTCACTACCACTTGGATCATTTCCAAGATTTGCCCCTTTAGCTTCAAAGCTGAGGCTTGGTTCCTCCAGTGGCTCACTTCTCTTATCAGCACCTGCATTCCAGTGTACCCAGGTGGCTGGCTCCTGGCAACCTCTCTCAACCTGCCCTCCTCCCTTCCTGTTTTCACCACCACACTTTTACAGGAGCCACTCTGGGATCATAACAGTCTCCCCGCTCCCCTCTCCAACCCCAGACTTAAGATTCCTAGGACTCAAACAAAGCCCCACTTTATTTAGTTATGGTTGTGTTTATGTGCAATTAACAAAGGATTTAGGGTAGCTCAACTTCATCCCCAAAGTTATTTTTTCCAAACACAGAATTTATATGCTCCACAAATGCAGGTTTTTAAATTTATCTGTAGTGTGAATATAGATTTTTAATATAATCCTATAAACTTGTATTAGATAGTATATTTTATAGATATACATTATCCCATTAACTCTCATTTTATTTGCACATGTTATACCTTAAGACACATTTTGATCCTAATATATTCTAATATCACACTTAAATATAAATGTTTGAGGTATATTTTATCCTTTTCATTCTTAATATTACTGGTGCTTAATTTTTCTACTCAACTTTTGCATTAAGTTATCAAGTGAATGATCCAGATGATTGCAGAGCTCACCTCTCATTTTTCATATTACCCATATTATTCAGTAAATATTAACTACAAAATAGTACAAGTCACTGAGCTTAGGCCCAAGAAAGAAAAAAATGAAAACGTAATGCTCTTGAATTTCTAGAAGTTTATTATCTCAAATAAGGAAAAGATTATGAGTATATGCACACATCTGCTCAAAAGCAGAATGGTGTAAGGCTATCCCAGAGGCATGAGCAGAGTGGTTGAGAAACAGAGGAGGGAGAGATGTTTCTGTCAGGCTAGAGATCAGAAAATGAATCAGAAAGAAGGTGGGGAGATCTATGCCACTTGAGGATAATGTATTTGCATCAGCCAAAATGAGCACTCCAGGCTGGGAACAGCCCTAGCCAAATAAAAAAAGAGAAGACCCAGCATGTCATGGAGTTGCCAATTAACTTTTTACTGAAGCCTACAGTTGGTGAGGGGAAACAGACACATATAATAACAGTAGCCACTAATTGAAAAGGAGGGTGTAGATTCAAGAGACATTTAAGTAAGAATTGTCACAATTCCATAAGTGATTGGGTAGGAGGACATGAGCCAACAGTACCTTAGGCACCAGGCACTAGGCACTGTTTTAAAAGGGTCATGTATGTTAGTCCTTAGGACAAACTCAATGCAAAAAACTGAGTTACAGAGAGGGAAATGAAAGAGCTGTTTGAAGGCCAATTTTCAAGAGCCTTTCTGGCTCTAGCAAGTGCAACAGTATTCTGCAGGCCAAGGGAAGTCCCTGATGGTTTTCAAGCAAGACTGTGCTTCGGCAATGCTGGCTAGTAAGTGATGGGTGGATGGGCTCTGGAGTCAAACTGTTGGGGTGCATCCCTGTTCTGTTATCTACTAGATGTGTCAACTTGGACCAGTTACTGGGGTGGATAATAACATTCCTACCTAGTCAATTTGGCATGAGGATTAAATAAGTTAATATATGTAAAGCATTTCAAGCAAGGCCCAGCACATGATGAACTCACAGCTCTATTTTCAGGGCTCCAAGCACGTTGGACAGCAGGTGCAAAAAACGGAAAACCTGGACTAGTGGAGCCGTTACAGGGCTATGGACATCATCAGTTGAGATAACATAGTGATGACCTAAACCAGGAGGGTGTGGATTCAAGAGACATTTAAAGGGAGAATTTCAGAATATGACATGGTTGGTTATCAGAAAGAAGAATCAAGAATGAGATTTTAAAGGTTAGATTATCAAGAGAATGGGGTTGGCAGCAACTGGTACAAGAAAGTCCACAGAAAGAACTGATGTGTGGACGAAGGCACGTATGGTAGGTGGTTAAGAAAAGAGATTAGATTTGGATGTGTTTAATTTGATGACTATCCAAATACAGGTGTATGGCAAGTGGTTTGAAATGCTTCCTAAGACACAGAAAAAAAAATCTATAAAATTTATCCTTTACCATTATTCCTATGGTAAACTGCCACTCAGTCTTCAAGATGCATCCATTAATGCTGTTGCTATTGTATTGTACCACTATTATACCATTTATGAAATTGCACTGTGTTTACTTATACACTAGAGGCCCAGTGCATGGATTCATGCATGGGTGGGGTCTCCCAGCCTGGCCTGTGCCCTCTTGCAATCTGGGACCCCTCTGGGGATGTAGCAATGCCAAAGCAGCAGGTGGCCGAGGAGAAGCCTTAGCTGGGGCTGGGCACAGTTCCATTGCCGCTCATGCCTGCCCACTGCACCTGCCAGTGCCACCGCCACCACTTGGTAGCACTGCCACGGAGGTGGGAGAGGCTCCCGCCACTGCAGCTGAGCTCGCCAGCCTTGAGCCCGGCTTCTGGTTGAGCAGGGCTCCCGCTGTGGGAGCACACTGACCACCAGGAGGCAACTCCTGTGTTGACCATCTGCCCCCTGGTGTTCAGTGTGCATCATAGTGACTGGTCAACTGGTTGTTCCAGTCATCCAGTCGTAACAGTCGCTTAGGCTTGTATATAGATATATCTTACTGCGATCCTGAAGAAAAATAATAGTGCCTTATTTTCATCTTTGTACTTATACACAACCATATTTGGTTGAATTGATAAAGGCATATAAACATCATCTTTAGAATATTGCTCAGGGGAAGTAAAAAGAGAGTAAAGAGGAAACCAAGGATAGATCTCCCCTTTAGGGGACACCTACATTTAAAGGATAGGAGGAGGTAGAAAAAGTAATTGAAGTGTTGCAGAAATTACCAGGCGACTAGAAGACACACAACAGGCACTCAGAAGATCAGAAATAACACTTTATTACAGGAAGCACTGGTGCTGAATGGCCCAGGGGAATTGGATCCCAAATCTGAGCACTGAATGTGGAGGCGGGGACTCTCCCTTTTATCCCCTTAGTTTCTTTGTCTCTCAAATATGGACCCGGCTTCCGGACTTTTCCGGGCTTTGCAGCCCCTCTGACAGTGCTAAGGAGGAAGAGAGATTACAACCAACTGCCCAGGCTAGCTGGCACCAGTAGTTCATCTTATGTGGAGGCTTTTTATGGCCCCTGCAGATAAGCATTCAGGGAAACAGGTTTTGCCAGGCTAGCGAGGACACAAGCAGAAAGGGGGTTAGGGATAGCAAGCAAATGCATTGGAATACAGGTTGTGGGGGGATCAGGCTGCCTTCACATTTCCCGCTCTTGATTCTCAAGCAGATATTCAGCCTTGGTGATTCAATAGAAGACTCAAAGCTAGGGAGTAAGGTGTTCAGCAGCTTGAGTCTTCTTAATCTTCATTACCCAAGGGATCATAATGGCAGTCCAGAGATCTGGTCTGGAGTAACATCGGGAGCTTCAGGGCTTACTGATTCTATCATTCATTAGCTATTCTAAAACCTGTTGGCTTTCTTAGAGGAAGGGAGAGGGATTCAACAAAAGTTTCTTCATTTTTGTTTCCAAATCTTGGCTATTGTAAATTGTGCTGCTATGAACATAGGGGTGCATATATCCTGTCTGATTTGTGTTTCTAGTTTCTTAGGATATATTCCTAGGAGTGGGATTATTGGGTCAAATGGGAGTTCCATTTTTAGTTTTTTGAGGAAACTCCATACTGTTCTCCACAGTGGCTGCACCAGTCTGCATTCCCACCGGCAGTGCACAAGGGTTCCTTTTTCTCCACATCCTCGCCAACATTTGTCGTTTATTGATTTGTTGATGATAGCCATTTGGACAGGTGTGAGATGGTACCGCATTGTCGTTTTGATTTGCATCTCTTGGATAATTAGTGACTTTGAAGATGTTTTCATATGTCTCTTGGCCTTCCTTCTGTATTCTTTAGAAAAGATTCTATTTAGGCCCGTTGCCCATTTTTTTATTGGATCATTTATTTTCCTTTTATTAAGTTGTATAAGTTCCCTGTAGATGTTGGAGATTAAACCCTTATCAGTGATAACATTTACAAATATGTTCTCCCATGCAGTGGGCTTTCTTGTTGTTTTGTTGATGGTTTCTTTTGCTGTGCAAAAGCTTTTTATTTTGATGTAGTCCCATTTGTTTATTTTCTCTTTAGTTTCCATTGCCCTAGGAGAGGTATCAGTGAAGAAATTGCTTTGGCATATGTCTGAGATTTCTCTGCCTGTGGATTCTTCTACTATTTTTATGGTTTCTCGTCTTATGTTTAAGTCCTTTATCCATTTTGAGTTTATTTTTGTGTATGGTGTAAGTTGGTGGTCTAGTTTCAATTTTTTGCATGTATTTGTCCAATTTTCCCAGCACCATTTATTGAAGACATGAACATTGTATGTTCATGCCTCCTTTGTCAAATATTAATTGAGCATAGTGGTTTGGGTCGATATCTGGGTTCTCTATTCTATTCCATTGGTCTATATGTCTGTTCTTGTGCCAGTACCAGGCAGTTTTGAGAACATTGGCTTTGTAATACAGCTTGAAATCTGGCATTGAGATCCCTCCTACTTTGTTCTTCTTTCTCAGGATTGCTGTGGCTATTCGGGGTCTTTTTTTATTCCAGATGAATTTTTGGAGAGTTCTTTCTAGGTCTGTGAAATATGCCATTGGTATTTTAATGGGGAGTGCATTGAATCTATAGTTTGCTTTGGGTAGTATGGACATTTTAATGATGTTGATTCTACCAATCCATGAACACGGTATGCTCTTCCATCTATTTATGTCTTCCTCTATCTCTTTTTTCAATGTCTTGTAGTTTTCTGAGGTCTTTTACCTCCTTAGTTAAGTTTATTCCTAGGTTTAATTTTTTTGGTGGGATGGTAAATGGGATTGTTTTCTTAGTCTCTCTTTCTGTAAGTTCACTGTTGGTGTATAGAAATGCCATAGATTTCTTGGCGTTAATTTTGTATCCTGCTACCTTGCTGAATTCATTTATTAAATCTAATAATTTTTTTGATGGAGTCTGTAGGGTTTTCTATGTACAGTATCATGTCATCTGCGAATAAGGACAATTTTACTTCTTCTATTCCAATTTGGATGCCTTTTATTTCTTCTTCTTGTCTAATTACTATGTCGAACAGGAATGGTGAAAGCGGGCATCCCTGTCTTGTTCCTGTTCTTAGGGGAAATGGTTTTAGTTTTTGTCCATAGAGTATGATGTTGGCTGTGGGTTTGTCGTATATGGCTTTTATTATGTTGAGGTATGATACTTCTATTCCCACCTTGCTGAGAGTTTTTATCAAGAAAGGGTGTTGGATTTTGTCAAATGCTTTTTCTGCATCAATTGATATGACTATGTGGATTTTATCTCTCAATTTGTTTATGTGATGTATCATGTTTATTTATTTGCAGATATTATATCATCCTTGCATCCCCAGAATAAATCCTACTTGGTCATGGTGTATGATCTTTCTGATGTATTGCTGGATCCAATTTGCTAGAATTTTGTTGAGGATTTTGGCATCTATGTTCATGAGGGATATTGGTTTGTAATTCTCTTTCATTGTGTTGTCTTTATCTGGTTTTGGTAATTAGGGTGATGCTGGCTTCATAGAATAAGCTTGGAAGTGTTTCTTCCTCTTGAATTTTTTGAAATAGCCTGAGGAGGATAGGTTTTAGTTCTTCCTTGAATGTTTGGTAAAACTCCCCTGTGTAACCGTCTGGCCCCGGGCTTTTATTTGTTGGAAGCTTTTTAATGACTGCTTCAATTTCTTCCATAGTTATTGGCCTATTGAGATTTTTACATTGTTCCTGATTGAGTTTTGGAAGGTTGTATTTTTCTAGATGACTGGATCAGAAAACTATGGTCCATCTACACAATGGAATACTATGCTGCCATAAAAAAGAAGGAATTCTTACCATTTGCAGCAACCTGGATGGAACTGGAGAGCATTATGCTAAGTGAAATAAGCCAGTCAATGTTAGAAAAACACCACATGACCTCACTCATTTGTGGATAATAAAGAACATTATAAACTGATGAACAAAAAGATAGATACAGAGGCAGTAAGGCATCAAACAGACTGTCAAATTACAGTGGGAAGGTTAGGGAGAGGTGGGGGAGATAAGAGATCAACCGAAGGACTTGTATGCATGCATATAAGCATAACCAATGGATGCAAGACATTGGGGTGTGAGGGCATGTATGGGAGTTGGGTGGGGGGGGGCAATGGGAAGATATGTACACATGTAATACCTTAATAAAAAAATGGAAAAAAAAAAGAAAAAATAAAAAAGCACTATTATGGGGGAAAAAAAGTTTCTTCATTTTTGGCTTCAGAGCAGTTGGAATGGTGAGAAGTGCATCTCAGGATCCCATCCATTTCTCCTCCAGTTGGCCCACTGTCCTTGCTCTACTCATGTCTATCTCCCCTCAAGGATCTTGGCTCTGAATTCTTTCAGGGAAAGTGGGCGTCGGTGGGCTTTTAACTGCTTCCATGCTGAGGGACGAAGGTTTCTTTCAGAGCCAAGAGATCCTTGCTCTCTGTTAGAGGGTCGATGAGGATTGAGCATGGAAGGAGATGGGCTTGTGACCTGGTGGAGACAAATTGTGTTATAAAATTTAGTATTATTGAGCAATTAGAACAGGAAGAATTATAACAAATGGTCTGGTAGAAGGGAAAAGAAAACATTTCACTTCTAATAATTCCCTACTGAAATATAATTTTTCTCCTTAAAATCACCCTTATTTTTATTAAAGAGACAAATTAAGTCCAATTTATCTATTGCATTAAGTCTAGTTTCAATTTGGCCTGATTGTTTGCATAAACACAACAAAAATGGTAACTGACTGCCTTTGCCAGAATTTCATGATTGAGTCTCAATGTGCCCCTCAGGAGGTAGAAAGCCAAGCCATCCAGCTGCCATCAGGCCTGCCTACAATATCTACAGGGTTAGGTGAATTCCTTACCAATATCTGTACCTGCAACAGCTCCACCCAGGCTCGCACCCTATTCTTCAAGGCCCACCTCAGCAGCTCTCCTACTCTTTGTCTCCTAGAGTATGTGGGGGGTTTGCAGGGATACAGAGGCACCTTTGCTGATCTCCTTCCACTATGACCAACTGCCAGTCATGGCAGGGTATGGGCCTGATGCTCTAGCGCCATCCATTTTCAGGACTATCGAGCTAGATACCAGGCTTTCTCCATGTCACTATTGGCTTCAAGTATTCAGAGTCCAAACAGGACTCTTTTAAACAGGACACTCCAGTCAAAGTTTTTGGTCAATAAAACAACCATTGGAAACCAGCCTTACTGAATTTATGCAAATAAATGCATTGCCATGATTCATTCATTAAGAATTGCCAAATTTTGGAGGGATCATATAGAAAGAAAAATACCCTAACTTGCTTTAAGATCTTCTGTTTTTTCTTGCCAGTGCAAGAACTCCTCAGAAGATGTAACATTTTCCCAAATGCATTATAACAAAACAGTAGCTGTCTTCAAATGACAAGAAGGAATTTAAAATGACCCAGTTATGGATTTCATTATATTGTAGATGACATTGACTATTGTCCTTTCTGCAAAACCCAACATTCTATAATATTATAACCAATAACCATTAGTTATAACTATATTTGACAAAGGTTCCTATGTACCTTCAGTATAAAATTTTCCTTCATGAGAGAGAAAACAAGCATTCAAGGCATTTCAGAGCCTATTTGGATGATCTAAAACCAATTCTAGGTCAAGAGAAAGTTTCTTAAAATTCAAACCCTTGAAGGATTGTCAAACTTGATTTTACCAAAAGATCATGTAACAAAGTGTATTAGACACAAACATAAGCTAGCAAACTTCAGTTCCCATAATTAAAAGATGTTTTTAATACCTGATTAATATAACATAACCATTTTACTAGAAAAGAACTACCCAAAATAAAGCTTATTTTCTAACTTCATTTGTCCTTGGTTGTGGACAGTAAATGACACTAATTAGATTTCTGCTATCAGTCTCCCTGAGTACACTAACATAAGCTATTTACCCTCTGTTTAGGGAGGCAAATGCAAATCATTTACTCTTATGTGTCCTTGGTTTAGGGAAGGTAGGATTTACTAGATGGCTCTACACAGCTTGGCATCTGGATTTTCTAGATGGTTGACTATTTCAGTTTCCTTGTTCTGCTTGTCCTGGCTTACTGGTCTGTGTCATTTATATAACTTCCTTTTAACATTTCTCCCTACAAACTTTCTATAACTTTCACAGATATTCTTACAACTTTCACAAACATTCTTACAACTTTAACTTACTTTCTTTTTCCTTCAAAATGCATGTCCATGCCTATGCTTTCTTTATTACATTAAAACTATATTTTCTTTCCAATTAGTTAGAATTCTTAGTCTTAATTTTAGGTGACATATAAGTAATTAACATTCCTCAGATTAGCAATACATTTATATTTTAAGAGAGATTTCAAATAAAATACAAGACTTATTCATTAACATATTTAACTTCATCCTCTAGATTCTCTAGAGGAGGAAAATTCAGATTAATTAATGTTTCAGTATCCTGTTATTTCAAAATATTTAGATGTTTATCATTTAACCCAGCAATGCTCCAAAGCCTTTAAGTTTTCAAAGACTTTGGAAAATTATGTATAGGCCTATGAGGCTGGAGAAAAAGACAGATGGAGAAGTAATCAGGCCCTGCAACTGGTTCCCAGACCTCTAACTGCTTGGATTCAAAACTGCCACATTTTTCCTTAGAAATAACATGCTAAGGTTTGGCTGATAATGAGTTCAGCTTCTGATAGTAGCCGGACTGTTAAGTAAAGAAATTATTCTTTGGGAATGGGGTGAGAATGCTGGCCTTGGGATCTAAAGGCTCAGTGAGGAGTCTCTTTCTTTTTATCTGTTATCCATATGCTCCCCTGCCGGGAGCCATAAAGGCAGAGTTCGGTCTCACTTCCTGGTCAGCCCTACTCCCTGATTGAGCAAGAACATAGAAAGCCCGCCCGCGCCAAAGAAGCCCGCGCGCGCCAAGGGCCAGAAGAACCTCCCACATCAGAATAACCAATCAGCTAGACAGATATCCTGTCCCCAACCAATCATCCCATGGCAACTCCTTATCCTACCCCTCCCCTCCTGAGTGCTTATATACCGCAACGCTCGAATAAAAAAAACAAGGCTTGATCAGAACCCTGTCTTGCCTCCGTTCTTCGTGTTCCTTGTTTGTTTCATTCTCTTAGGAGGTTCCTGCGTGCCCTCGTTGCTGCCCCGCGGGCCGGGGCAAATTGGCGCCCAATGTGGGGCACCCTGGGGACCCCCGACGAGAACGTCTACCGGAGAAGCCCTGGCCAGGCACCCCCTCCCCAGAGTCGCCGCGAGGACCCGCGAATGAAGACTCAGCACTAGATCGCCATGGTCCCACCCGCCGTGAGACAGATCGGAGTAAGGTAGGTAGACGATTTTTCAAACAAGATTTCAGAACATTTCACCCCTTTTTGCTTGACTGCTATTATTGGCTCTCTTGGTCGATTCCTTCCTGCCCACTAATAAGCCCTCACTTGTCGATTTGGGGAAGAGTGAAGGGTACCCATCTCCGGCTGTGAGAACTCTGATTCACTTGTATTAGTATCGTCGCCCGGCCTTCTTGTCGCGAATTCTCTCCAATTAGACCTACTCTTAAAACCTTGAGCTTGCTTTGAACAAAAGGTCGTTCACCTCACAGACTCAACAAAGGGAATTCCTACTCCCTGAAAAGGGCAAAAGGGGTCTTCCCGTCTGTGCGGATCCGTGTAGGCGGATTATACCTACCGACTGTTTCACGCCAGCAAGGGAGTAAAGAGTAGAGTCGAAAAGAGAGTAATTCCGCCTGAATCCCTGGGTTGACGGGAAAATTCAGGTTGACCTGGACGGGGATTATACGTCCTGGAGGCTTACGTGGGGGAGGAAGTCACTTGGAGAGCCATCCAGTCGACCAATAATGGGGAATTCTTTGAGTACCCATGAAATGTTCCTTGACAGTCTCAAGATGTCCCTCAGAGCGCGAGGAATAAGGGTTAAAAGAAAAGACCTTACGCAGTTCTTTGAGTTTGTTCATGATACCTGCCCTTGGTTCCCCCTAGAAGGAACTATTAATCAAAAATGCTGGGAACGGGTAGGAGATGCCCTACAGGATTTTTATCGGGCCTTTGGCCCTGAAAAGATTCCCATTACTGCCTTTTCTTATTGGAACCTAATTCATGACATTCTAAAAATCCATTCTCAGGACCCTGATGTTAGAGAGGTCATCAAAACAGGAGAGGAGATTCTTAAGGAAAACTCCCATCCCCCCTCAACATGCCCTTCAGTCGTTATAGATATCCCAGGAGAACCCCCAGAGACCCCTAAAGACCAAGAACCTTTAAATATTAAAAAAGAACCAGAAAAACCACAAGAAAAAATCCCCAATATCTACCCCTCGCTTACCTTTAAAAAAGATTACTCGGATCACCTAACCCCCAAAGAACAAGAAACCTTAGATGAGGAGGCGGCTCGCTATCATGATGACCCTTGGCACCTAACTGCCCCGGCGCTTCATAGGACCCCCCCCCCCACTATAATCCCAGTTCCCTAGTTCATCCTTCTCCTCTTCCAGATTTTAACTCCCATCCATCTGACCCCATCAGACAAGCTAAAATAACCCTTGCTCGAGAAGTTTCTTCTTTAAAGGAAATTTTACAGCAGAAACGAGAGCATGTCCAACTTATTAAAGAAATTCAAGCCCTCGAGGCTGAGCTTTCCACCCTAAGTCCTACCCAACAGAATACTCCTCCCTCAACAAAATCACCCCCCAACAGACGAAAAACTAAAACTAAAGCCCCGCCCCAGGCCCTATCGGCTAAAAACAAACCCCCTCTCCTTGCCTTCCCGGTCACCCGCAGTCGCGGCCCTAAACCCCCCTCAAAAGATATAGGGGAAGAGGAAGAAAACTCCCCTGATGAAGATGATACTTCCCCAGACTCCCAAAATCCTGATCAAGACCCTACAGATAATGACTCTGAAACAGAGGACCCAAACCCCGAGCCCCAACACAAGAATCAGAAATACCGTCGCCTAAACCTTAAACGCATAAAAGATTTAAAGGCGGCGGTTACTAATTACGGGCCCACGGCTCCTTATACAGTAGCTATACTCGAAAGCCTGAGCGATCGCTGGCTAACTCCTAATGATTGGATCTCTCTAGCCCGAGCGACACTCTCGGGGGGTGAATATGTCCTCTGGAGAACAGATTTTGTTGAAAACTGCCAAGAAACCGCCCAGCGCAATAGTGAAAGCAAAACCTCGCGTTCTTGGACGAGAGATAAGTTACTCGGCCGGAGTCCCTATGACTCCAATGAGGCACAGGCGGCCTTCCCCCCTGGGTTATTAGCTCAAATTCAAAACGCAGGCCTTAAGGCCTGGCGCCGACTCCCCCCAAAGGGCTCAGCCACAACCTCCTTGGCCAAGGTCCGACAGGGCCCTGATGAGCCTTATAGCGATTTCATCAGTCGCCTCACTGATGCCGCGGAACGGCTGATTGGCGAGGGCGAGAATGAGAGCACATTTATTAAACATCTTGCCTATGAGAACGCCAACCCGATATGTCAGGAAACCTTAAGACCGTACCAGTGTGGGAGCCTTTCTGATTATATCAAGTTATGTTCAGGGATTGGTACTTCCCACTCTCTTGGCCTAGCTATAGGGGCAGCTTTAAAGAACTTCGGCCCGAAAAAACAAAGAGCCTGTTATAACTGTAAACAACCTGGGCATTTTGCTCGTGATTGTCCTACAAAGAAGCCTCAGACGCCAACACTCCAGAAACCCCCCTCTAACAACTCATCAGATCGAAAACCCCCTAGAACCCCCTGCCCACGCTGCCGGCACGGTCTTCACTGGGCTAAGGAATGCTACTCTAAAACGGATATAGAGGGCAAGCCTTTACCACCAAAACAGGGAAACTTCCAGAGGGGCCAGCCCTCGGCCCCAAACCAGGGACTGAATCAGGGGGCTATCCGATTCGTCCCACAGACGCTACCCCCTCAACAGATCCTTCACACTCAGGAGTCAGTTCCCTCCTCCGGGCCACCCCCGGCAGTGCAGGATTGGACCTCTGTGCCGCCGCCGACTCAATATTAATTCCCGATCAAGGCATTCAACTCCTCCCTACAGAGACGTTTGGACCCTTACCTCCCGAGACCTTTGGCTTAGTATTAGGCCAAGGAAGCTCCACATTAGCTGGCCTCCACATTACCCCTGGGGTCATCGACAATGATTATACAGGCCAAATCACCCTCCTAGCTTCAGCCCCATCCGGGCCTATATCTATTCCCAAGGGAAAGAGAATAGCCCAACTTATCTTACTCCCCCTAAAACCTACTAATAAAAGTCACTCCCAATGCCCCAGACAAGAATCCGCCCTCGGGTCATCTGATACCTACTGGGTACAGCAGATTACTCCAGAGAGACCGTTATTAACCCTACAATTAGATGGAAAGACCTTTAGAGGCCTAGTCGACACAGGGGCCGATGCCACAGTAATTTCAGACCAACACTGGCCACCAAGCTGGCCTTGCGAGGTCTCCCTGTCTCACCTTAAGGGAATTGGTCAGTCCACCAACCCAAAACAAAGCTCAAAAATATTAACTTGGAAAGACAGCGAGGGTAATTCCGGACAGGTACAGCCCTACATTGTTCCGGGCCTACCTGTCAACCTTTGGGGGCGGGATATCTTATCCCAATTAAAGCTCATCATGTGTAGCCCCAACAAAGTTATTACTCAACAGATGCTCAACCAAGGGTTTTTACCAGGGCAAGGACTGGGGAGAAACAAACAGGGAATAAAGGCCCCATTATCCATAACACCAAGGAACAATCGTTCAGGCCTAGGGAGTGAACATTTTCCTTAGCGGCCATTGACTTTCCTGTACCCCACGCGGACGAGATAAAATGGAAATCTGATTCCCCCGTTTGGGTAGATCAATGGCCTCTAAATAACGAAAAACTTACAGCTGCCACTAAGTTAGTACAGGAGCAATTGGCTGCTGGACATTTAGAACCCACCACCTCTCCTTGGAATACTCCCATATTCATAATTAAGAAGAAAACAGGAACGTGGAGACTTCTCCAAGACCTCAGGGAAATCAACAAAACCATGTTCACGATGGGAGCCCTCCAACCAGGCCTTCCCTCCCCTATTGCCATTCCCGTCAACTATTACAAAATTATTATTGACCTCAAGGATTGTTTTTTCACCATCCCCCTGCACCCCCAAGACAGAGAACGTTTTGCATTCAGTCTCCCCGTTACTAATTTTAAAGGACCTATGCCCCGGTACCAATGGAAAGTACTCCCTCAAGGCATGGCAAATAGCCCCACCCTATGCCAGAAATTTGTGGCCCAAGCTATAGATCCTCTCAGACCTTGCTGGCCTTCCATCTACATTATACATTACATGGATGACATTCTCCTAGCAGGAGCTTCATGCTCTGAAGTCCTCAAATGCAGCCAAGAACTGGCTGCCTGTCTTTCCTCTTTGGGGCTTCAAATAGCTCCTAACAAAATACAGCTTAAAGACCCCTATTGCTATCTTGGTTTCGAGCTAAATCAAAACACCATTACCACTCAAAAAATTCAATTAAGAACTGATCAATTACAAACCCTCAATGATTTCCAAAAATTCTTAGGAGATATCAACTGGCTTAGACCCTACTTAAGACTAACGACGGGAGATTTAAAACCCCTCTTTGATATCCTACAAGGAGACCCTGATCCCCTTTCCCCCCATAAACTCTTTTCAGAGGCTAAATCTTCCCTCTCCAAGGTTGAAATTGCCATCCAGCAGCAACAAATTACCTTCCTATCCTATGATAAACCTTTTTCGCTTATCATCTGTGCTACTACCCACACACCTACAGGAGTTTTATGACAGGACAACCCCTTACTCTGGACCCACTTACCCTCATCCCCCTCCCGAGTTCTTATTCCATATCCATCATTAATAACCAAAATCCTCCGATTAAGCAGGGAATGGAGCCGTCAATATTTTGGTCGAGACCCCGATCATATTATACTTCCCTATACAAAAGAACAAATTAATTGGCTCCTCCAACAGGATGATGATTGGGTTATTTCCCTCTCCGAGTTCCAGGGAATAATAGATAATCATTACCCTCCTAATAAATCACTCCAATTTGCGCAAATACACCCTTTTATATTTCCAAAGATCACATCTAAGAGCCCCCTTAAGCAAGCATCCCTAGTATTCACAGATGGATCCTCTACTGGCATGGCAGCATACACCATTGATAATCAAGAATTCACTATTAAATCCCCTTTCAAATCTGCACAGCTTGTTGAACTATTTGCTGTTCTACAAGTCTTCTCCAAATTGCCCACCACCCCTTTTAACCTTTATACTGATAGCTCCTATCTAGCATCCTCCATTCCTTTACCAGAAACTGTCCCTCACATTAAACCCACCACCAATGCAGTCCCCCTTTTTCAGCAATTACAAACGCTAATTACAAATAGACTAGCCCCCTTCTTCATTGGACACCTAAGGGCCCACTCAGACCTTCCCGGCCCCCTTTCTCAAGGCAATACCGTGGTAGACCGAAACACCCGACTTATATACTCCCTTTCCTTAGATCCCCTTTCCCAGGCCCAACAGGCCCACAATATCCTCCACCTCAACGCTAACACCCTCCGCCTTCTATTCAAAATTACTAGAGAACAAGCCCGACACATCGTTAAAAGCTGCCCTGGATGTGTCACTCTCTTACCCCTCCCTCACCTGGGAGTCAACCCTAGAGGTATACTCCCCAATGAGATCTGGCAGATGGACGTTACCCACATCCCTGAATTTAGCAACCTTAAATATGTCCATGTCACCATTGACACCTACAGTGGGTTTATCTTCGCCACCCTCCATAGCGGAGAAGCCTCTAAAAATATCATAGCTCATGTCCTCCAATGCCTTACCGTTATGGGGAAGCCTCAAAAAATCAAAACTGACAATGTACCTGGATATACCTCTCAGGCATTCCAAAATTTCTGCCATCAATTCCACATTAAACACACCACTGGCATTCCTTATAACCCCCAAGGACAAGGAATAGTAGAACAAGCTCACCAAACCCTAAAAAACACCGTAAATAAGCTAAAAACAAATGATATTTATCCCACCAGGGGCTCCCCCCGTAACCTTTTAAATCATGTGCTATTTACATTAAATTTCTTACAACTAGACAAAGAAGGAAACTCGGCTGCCGACCGGTTCTGGCACCAGGAAACAAAAAATCAATATGCAAAAGTCATGTGGAAAGATCCTTTGACCTCAAAATGGCATGGTCCAGATCCGGTCCTCATCTGGGGACGAGGCTCCGCATGTGTTTATGACACGCAAGGAGAAGGACCCCGATGGCTACCGGAACGACTTATAAAGCCCATAGACCCCCTTTCCCCAGAGAAATAACCAAATCTCCTCCAGGGAAAGAAATCCCTGAGATAAACCCTTCTCTGTCCACAGACACAGAAAAATACAACGCCTAGCCAGACTGAGAAGTGACCGCTTGAAATGCTTTGGTACGTCTGGGTCATCATCATTCTTCTGCTTATCATCTTTATCACTGCCCTCTACCAGTGCCACCGAGACCCAAGGCTTGTTCCAGGAGGCAACCTTTTCTGCCCCTGCTGGGATCCAGAAAGACAGTAGATTTATCACCCAATGGCTACATCCCTCACCATCCTCCTAACGATCGCCTCTGTCAGCTGCAGTCGTCATCAACCCTTCAACCAAACATGGTCTGTCACCTCATATATCGACGGTAAAGTACTATATTCCACCACACGCATTGCCCCATTGAACACCTTCTTCCCCACTCTCAACTTTGATCTCATGGATATTATGGAACCAGGGCCTGCCAGGAACCCCTGTAGTCAAGGCAAGGTAGACTTTTACATCTGCCCCAGCACCCGAGTTAATAGAGCAAAAATTAGACAATGTGGAGGCACCGAATCCTCCTTTTGTGCCGCTTGGGGATGCGAATCACAGGCACCTTGGTTAAGACCAAGGCCTGATGCCCTTGTAATTTTCTCCAGAGATCCCCTGACCCTAAATAACTGTGATAATTATCCACTTAGAGGTCATAATCCAAAGACGCCACAAAAACCCTGCAACAGACTCCTCATTACCTTCACAGATAAAGGCAAAACTTATTCAGGCTGGACTTCCGGAGTAGATTTTGGAATTAGACAATATCTTCAAGGGACAGACTATGGAGGTGTCCTCACTATTAAACTACGAGCCACACCATCCATACCCCCGGTCAGTATCGGCCCTAACTTAGCTATCCCCCTAGCTGACAAGAATAAGCCTTCTCTGAAACCACTACCTACCAAAACAAACTCCAATACTCCCCCCACAACTCCGGCTCCCATACTGCCTCCCATTATACCTCCATCCACCAAGGACTCTATGTTATCCTTACTCTCTGCTACCTTCCACACCCTAAACCAATCTAACCCCAATATCACCCAGTCCTGTTGGTTGTGTCTCTCCGCCATCCTTCCCTTCTATGAAGGCATAGCAACGTCCAACAATTACTCCATTGTTCAGAACATCACTCAACGCCGTTGGCAACACAGTGGACAGGGAAAAATAACACTCCAGGCTGTCTCTGGATCTGGACTCTGCCTAGGGCCCGTGCCTACTTCACATCGGCACCTCTGTAATCAAATAATTACCACTCAATAATCAAGAATATTTAATTCCTAACAATAACACATGGTGGGCCTGCAGTGATGGCCTGACACCGTGCATCTATGCCCCCCTCCTCAGTAACTCCTTTTGTGTACAAGTTTCCTTAGTTCCTAAAGTATCCTATCTTAGTGATGAACAATTTTCCCACTCGTTATTCCCCGACAATGTCTCCCCTGATCCTTCCCTCAGACAGAAAAGGGAACTTATTACAACCCTCACGGTGGCCACCCTCTTAGGCCTCGGCGCCACGGGTACAGGGGTCGGAATAACCTCTCTTGTTCTTTCCAATCAATATTACAACCAATTACAAGAAGCTATCGATGAGGACATCAAAAGTCTAGAAGATGCCATTTCTCATCTACAAGAATCCATGACGTCTCTAGCCGAGGTGGTACTCCAAAACCGATGAGGCCTGGATCTACTTCTTCTACAACAGGGGGGCCTCTGCGCTGCCTTAGAGGAACAATGCTGCTTTTATGTTAACCATTCTGGGGTTATTAAAGACTCACTGACAAAAGTTAGAGATAGATTAGAGAAAAGGCGAAAGCTAAGAGAACAAAATCAAGATTGGGTAGAACGATGGTTTAACACCCCCCCCCTCCCGGCTTTCAACCCTATTACCCTCTATCCTAGGCCCTCTAGTCGGTCTATTCCTACTCCTTGCTTTTGGACCGTGGGCCTTTAGAAGGCTCACACATTTTATCAAACAACAAATAGATTCCCTCATAGCCAAACCCATACAAGTACATTATCACCGCTTAGCTGAGGCTGACCATGAACAGGACTATGACCTCTACCAGCGCTCCCTCCCTACGGGGACAGCATGATGACCAGAGGAATGCTTACCTACTCCCCTCCAGGAGAAAGGTATGGGCACCGAGCTGAGTGCAGAGCAAAGCACTGCAAGGGAAGGTCCCATAATCTTTCGACCCCCTCTGGTTTTCCCTGAGAGTATACCTGGCTTACATAGAGGTTGGTATCTATCAAATTTTTTTCTCTTAGAAGGCCAACAGAGATGCCCATACCGCATCCTACTCGGATGCTGTCTAATGAAGCAAGCCCTGGTGAGCTTGGCTGGCAGCCAATGACGGGTAAGAGGAGACGGCATATGCTGAGGGGCTCTTCTATAGGCCCTACCTGCAACCTAAGACAGGCACTGGATCAGAGCG
Organism: Plecotus auritus; assembly: GCF_963455305.1. Lineage (NCBI taxonomy): Eukaryota > Metazoa > Chordata > Mammalia > Chiroptera > Vespertilionidae > Plecotus > Plecotus auritus. Next base: position 102,323,763 of record NC_137772.1, on the reverse strand, counting down.
ATTCAGTTAGGCCGATGACGGGTAATGCAGGAGTTAAACCAGGTATCCCAAGTCTCCCGACCTAAGACAGGCACAGCCACCTCAGGGAAGGCTCTCTGGCCTTAATTCCAGGCTCTACCTCTCCTCCCCAAAATATACCGAGAGCCGTCACCTGTAGGCTTGGGAAACCCACGGGAGGAGCCGGGTCACTACTCCCTCGCTCGGTTAAAGCCCACTCCCGCTTAAAAACAGAAAGGGAGGAGATGCCGGGAACCATAAAGGCAGAGTTTGGTCTCACTTCCTGGTCAGCCCTACTCCCTGATTGAGCAAGAACAAAGAAAGCCCGCGCGCGCCAAAGAAGCCCGCGCGCGCCAAGGGCCAGAAGAACCTCCCACATCAGAATAACCAATCAGCTAGGACAGATACCCAGTCCCCAACCAATCATCCCATGGCAACTCCTTATCCTACCCCTCCCCTCCTGAGTGCTTATATACCGCAACACTCGAATAAAAAAACGAGGCTTGATCAGAACCCTGTCTTGCCTCTGTTCTTTGCGTTCCTTGTTTGTTTCATTCTCTTAGGAGGTTCCTGCATGCCCTCGTTGTTGCCCCGTGGGCCGGGGCACTCCCCCTCTTTTCCTGAGAATAGTATTCCCAAGATAGACATTAACTTATATAATTGTGGGCCTCAAAATGGGTCTAGCTCAGGGGTGGGCAATCTTTTTGACTTGAGGGTCACAATGGGTTCTTAAACTGGACCGGAGGGCTGGAACAAAAGCATGGATGGAGTGTTTGTGTGAACTAATATAAATTCAAAGTAAAGGAGCGGAGGGGAGAGCAAGAGAACCCTCCACTCTTTCAGCTCCGCTGGCCAGATAGAATAGCCGAATGGGCCGGATCCGGCCCGCGGGCCGTAGTTTGCCCATGGCTGGTCTAGCTGGTCAACTAAGCCATGTGGGTCTTCCAGCAGAGGTTTAACTCTTTTTTTTACACTGCTCCAACTCCTTTCACAGCCTAGAAAAGCTGGTTTCTGATGGCGCAGAGGCCTCAGGGCCAGTTGGATGAGGGGGAGGCTGGGATTGTAAATTGCCATCTTTGCTGTTCCCTCAGATTGTTCCCTGGTCGCATAGGGAGGGGAAGGCAGAACAAGGGATCTCATTTCTCTGAATGCTCTTGTTTTCTTTTAGGCTTCTCTACTTTTACAGGGAGAAGGACAACTGGCCCCTTCCTCCAACAGAGAGCATAATCAATCTCCTCTTGAGTGACTGGGCTTTTATTATTAACATATTTATAATTATTACTGAAAAACTTTATCATAAATCCTTCATTTTAGTTACATCTATTTATTATATCTTAACAACTTTGAGATTTTAAAGCCAGTTATTACCTAAAGCATTTTCTTGACCAATTTTGTAAGAGGGATAACTCAATGTGAAAGTACTATTTTATTTTTCTTTATAAAAGCAGGAGTGCCCCCACTTCACAGCTAAAGAGTACTTCTACAGATCTGTTACTCCCAGTGTTATGGGGAAAAAACAGAAATTGGGGACTAGTTATAGTTAAGGAAAATATTAATTATGCTGTTAACCATGATTGACCTTTCTGTTCAAAGAAAGGACATACCACCTTGCTGGGAGTAATGTGCCCCTGGGACTTGGGAGTCACCCTTGGAATGCAGTCCATCCTCATTCAAGAACTGCCCATTATCGTGGAAGCATTAACCTTGTTGCCCAACCCAGCCTGTATAGCTTACTTCTAATATTCATAAACCAGGAAAGAGCACACTAAAGTCCCTAAAAGATAGAAAGCCAAAATTACATTATAGACACACAGACAGAAATCTCACTAGCTAAGAGTTTCTGGTGGCTGAAGTCCTGAGAGGGAGAGCAGGAAGAGTCCACAAGATTAAAAATTCTTGGCAGCTGCTGGGACATTCCTGCAGTCTCTGTCACATGTACAGCCTCACCGCACATAACTGGGCTTCCCCAAAGTGGGACTTGCCCTATCTTTAAACAAATTAAACAAACAACAAAGAGACACAAAACATCAACACTCTTATACAGGCACACCTAACACACTAAAAGTTTACACTACAGAGCAATGTCTTCTGTCCCTGGTGCAGGAACTGCCCCTCCCCAGAATCTCATCATTCTCCCCAATGGACTATTTTGGGAGAATGTATTTCCTAGGCCTAGAATTTCTGTTTCCCATCCTTGGCCATAAGCTGAGGGCCCCTGGTTTCGAGGAGAGGCATCTGCATTGCAGGAAGTGGTCTGGACCCTTCTTAAAATTCTTTAGCATACTTTCTAAGACAGTGAGTTTAGAGGAACTACTTCCATGGTTGTGAGTGTAGTCCCTCACAGTTTAATGGAGATGTAGGACAAACACAAGGTAACTTTTGCTTCGCGCAGACTCTCACACTCACATTCATACACCAGTAAGTCCGAGTTTGACTTCCACCTGGGAAAGTCCCTGAACTGAGGCAAATATTTTGCCTAGGTGGTGATCAGTCCCCTCTTCTGTCCCAAAAGACAGGCCTGAACTCGGACTGGTTATTCGGGGAAACTTACCAATCAGATGTCTGGTCCAGGAAATGCTTTCCTGTCTTCCTTGGAGTCCACTGGAGCTTGAGGGGAGGCCCAATCAGTCCAGGCCTGGCGAGGACTGGGACGCAGACAATCGCTGGTGGTGCCTTCCCTTCATCATGGGGCCCTGTTGAGCGGGCTCACCTGCCTGCTCTCACACAGTGGTGACTGAAAGGGGAAGCTCAGCTGGGTGTTCTTGATCAGGGAACCAAATTATGTTGCAGAAATTACCAGGTGACCGGAAGACACACAACAGGCACTCAGAAGATCAGGATCAACACTTTATTACAGGAAGCACTGGTGCTGAATGGCCCAGGGGAATTGGATCCCAAATCTGAGCACCGAATGGGGGACAGGGGGACTTTCCCTTTTATCCCCTTAGTTTCTTTGTCTCTCAAATATGGACCAAGCTTCCTGTCTTTTCTCAGGCTTTGCAGTCCCTCTGACAGTGCTAAGGGGGAAGGGAGATTACCACTGACCGCCCAGGCTAGCTGGCACCAGCAGTTCATCTTCTGTAGGGGCTTTTTATGGCCCCTGCAGATAATCATTCAGGGAAACAGATTTTGCCAGGCTAGCGAGGACACAAGCAGAAAGCAGGCATAGCAGGCATATGCATTGGAATGCAGGTTCAGGGGGCCTCAGGTTGCCTTTACAGAAGGAGGGACAGAAAGAGCTGGATAGTGGATAGTGCTATGTCAGAAAAGCCAAAAGAAGAGTTTTCAAAAAAGAGAGGTAAATGCTGAGAGAGGCAGGGATGGAAAACTCTCAGAGATGCCTGTGACCCTAAGATGCTTGAAGTTGGCTGGGTGAGATCCAATAGGGGAAGTAAGGACCAACACATCACCTTAAGTGGCCAGCAGTCCTCAGCGCTGATGGCTCAGTAGAACTAAATCTTCTGAGTCTTCAAGGAAAGCCAGAATGAAGATAATCATGTACATATAAACCTTAGCAACTAACTCAAGTTTAAAAAATAAAAATATTATGGCCAACACTGCTGAGTCAAACAAATCTGACCTGACCTGGAAAACACCAGTTTAGGACATCAAGGCAAGAGTGACGAAGTTGATTTGTAATACTTTAAACAATAAAATAAATTTTAAAAAAGAGAGTGACGAGGTTGGAGAGAATAGAAGCTGGAAATGGTGCTAAGTGATTAGTGATCATCAAGACAAGACAGGACAGAAGTGACATTATATATTGCTAAGCAGTCAGGGGAGTGTGGAGGAAATAAGTGCATACTTGAAAAAACACACTCCCTTCCTGTTCTCTTGCTTTCTTGAACCATGAAGAAGACCATTTTGGGGAGAGAATTCACTTGCTCAGAACAATAGCCTTAGCTGGTTTGGCTCAGTGGATAGAGTGTTGGTGTGTGGACTGAAGGGTCCCAGGTTCAAAAGGGCACATGCCCGAGTTGTGGGTTTGATGCCCAGTGGGGGTTGTGTAGGAGGCAGCCAATCAACGATTCTCTCTCATCACTGATGTTTCTATCTCTCTCTCCCTCTCCCTTTCTCTCTGAAGTTAATAAAAATATATTAAAAACAAACAAACAAATAAACAAACAAATAAATAAATAAATAAATAAAACCCTTACTATATAATATCTGTAGGGGAGACTGGGTTTAATCAGTAAAGGTCAGTTCCATTAGCATCCATTAATGCTGTTGCTGTCTATGGTTTCTTTTGAAATTCTACAAGGCCCAGGCAGCTTCTTTCAAATGCTGAAGAGATTTTGTTTAAGCTGCTGCTGGCTGGGATGCCAAAATGAGAGCCCTGGGAGACTGACCACATATATAGGCTGGGTCATTGCCATCACTTAGCAAATATTCACAGTGAAAGGACTTTTAGCTGAATCTGTTCAGTGAGGTTAATTTTGCCTTTCAGAGGCCTTTCTTGGTCTCTAGATCCTGTTAGGGTTACCAAAGAAGGAACACACAGGCCAAAGTGGTAAAGGATTATGAATTATTAGGTAATCTGGCTACCAAATTGGCTGAGCCCCAAAATGGCGCCAGTACCCATGGACAGGGAGTCAGAGATTTTAAAGGACTCTAGGCGGGCTTTCTCTGGGCGGAAAATTCTCTGGGCAGTCAGGATCCTAGGAAGGTCTAGAGGGGAAAGATAATGGTTTTACAAGTGGTATGTGGTCTAAGTGAAAAGCAATGTGGTCTAAGCAAAAGGGAATGTCCGTTGTGAAGTGGCCTAAAGGTCAGTTCCCAGGGGAGGGGTATCGATTCATTTATTTAATCAGACCTAACATTTCCCACTGAAGACTGAGTAACTAGGGGAAGTTGTTTATCTCTTGTAGAATTTGGCTATTCCATCTATAAAGCAGAAATAATGATAATGTTAACGTAAAAACATTCAAACCTGTAAAGAATTTTTGTGAGTTTATTTGAATCAAACTGTTGACAATTGCTGGGAAGCAGAACCTCAGTGGATTGGGATAATGCTCTGGAGAATGGCAGTCTTTCATCTATTTTTATGCATTGCAATCAAAGGAGGGGACTTAGGTGGGTTACATGAAATCCATTGGTAATAGACTAGAGAGGCAGGAAAAAGCAAAGCGGGAGTAGGGGGGAGACCTCTGGGATTGGATAAAAAGTAAAATGATAGACACATACTTAGGTGGGTACTGGATAGTTAACAGTCAACAATTAACATAATAACAATAACAATGAAGGAATCTGTGGTATCTGTCCTGGCGCCCAGGCACATTAGATTGTGTCCCAAGGGGTCTGGAAAATGGGAAGTTACAAGTTACCCAGACACTTCAAGGATATGTTATCACAGATGCAAAAAGACAATAGGCTCAGTTAAGGTAAAAATTGAGCTTGTCAGGGAAAATACCGGCCTAGGAGTTGACTACTCACCATAACTCCTTTTAGTTAAAGTTTTAATTTCAGACCATCCTTTGTGCTTACTTAGGTCTTTAAGTTTGTAACTGAGCTTGTCAGGTTAGCATGTGGCCTTTTTATTTTTCTGTCCACAATAACAAGGCTAAGACCTGGTCCAGGAGGTTTCAGCATATATCATAGTGCAACGTAAAATTCAGTACTTAATAAATGTGTGTGTATGTGTGTGTGTGTGTGTGTGTGTGTGTATTTAATGGAGAGCTTCCATCACAAGTGAAAAACAAAGTAAACTGAAATTTTTTCTTTTTTAGTCCATTATTTCTGAATAACAAAATAAACAGATATCATAAGACACACCTCCAATGAGCTTTTATAACCACATTCTTTATCTCATTGGAGACATCCCTAATTTTTTCAGTTCAAAGACAGTGCTACTTAAAGGTTATGAAGTTTCTTATTGGAAAACTCTAGTAAGTATATCTTATTTCACTGAGCATTTCTGGAAACTTACTTCAGAATTATTCAAAATGTTGCAGGGCATTTCTGCTTCACTAAAAGCAATAAAGGGCAATTTAGCAGCTGTGGGTTGAAGCTAAATAATATTGCCAAAACAGAGTGGACTTACTTTAACAAATAGTAATAATTCTCATTTTCATGAATACTAAGTACAATTTAGGATTTCTGAAGTTGTCTCAATGTACAGTAGGTTAATTTAATATTTAATCTTTTTCATTGCTTTAAAGTATGGATTTGTTTATTTTGTAATAATTTCTGTCTAAAGACTATGATTATTTTATTGCTGTGCCTATTCTTGCAATCCTTGGGATTTTAAAAACTACCTATCACAGGCAATCACTAGGACCATTCTGCCAGAAGAGAATAATGGGATTAAAATACCACACACAAGCAAGGAATATCTAGGAATATAGTAGAATCAATTTAAATATATACTAAATAGAGAATAGATGTATTGGATAGAATGCAGATGCAAGTTCATTCAAATGCAAGGCTTGTGTGTTCAAAGCACCCTTTCCTCTAGCTAGTGCTGCTGGTGGCAAATCCCTGGCTTTGGGTAGCCTCTGGAGAGATTTGTCTCCTGTTGGATAATTCTACCCCATGGCAAGGAGCTGGGTGAGGGCCAGTGGCAACAATACACTGTGTTGGTCTTCCACATGTAAAGAAATATTTTTGCAGGCTTCAGAGAAATTTGACCTGACATGTTTTCTCATAGCAAAACTGCTCTGCTTTTAGAATGCCATTGTTCACCTTCATATGCACCAGTTTGTCCATTTCAAAGCAAGGGAATGCCTTCACAGTGACCAAGCTCCAGTGAGGGAAGCTGAGTGAAAAGGTATACGGACAAGCTGGTGAGATTAGCTCCTTGAAAATTTTACACAATTCTTTTGCATTAAAATGCTTGTTATAGACTGACTGCTTGTGTCCACCTAAAATTCATATGTTGAAATTCTAACCTTCAAGATGATGGTATTAGGAGGTGCTTTAAGTCATGAAGATGGAGCCCTCCTGATAGGGATTGGTGCCCTTATAAAAGAGACCCCAGAGAAAACCTTCACCCCTTTCACCTTGTGACTTAAACAGGGAAAAGACTGAACCAAGAAGCAGGCTCTTACTAAAGGTCAAGTTTGCCTATTGGTGCCTTGATCTTGGACTTTCCAGCCATCAGGAAAATAAGAAATAAATTTCTGTTATTTATAAGCCACCCAGTCTGTGGTATTTTGTTATGGCAGCCCAAACTGATTAAGACAATGCTAAAAGTAGAGACACCCATTCAGCTTTCTCTTATTTCTGATTTTTCATGATTAAAATGATGATATGACTTAGGGCTTGATGTGCACATGCTTCTAAAATATAAGGAAAAATAACCTCTACAATATCATTATGTTCTCATTAGTATGAAATAGAGTTAGTATAGTTCTTAGTAGTATGCAAAAGTACTTTCCTACAATCTAGCTTGTTCACACCTAAGAACTGAGGTAAGGAGACAAGTATTATTATTATGCTTTCTCCAACACAGGTACTGAGATACTCTGATACAGATTCAGAGAAAGCCACATTTACAAAGTGTCAGTGTCATTATTCCTCTGACTTTCTAAAGACCATTCTTTCTACCTCACACCATTAGTCTTTATCAAAATGTAGAATGACTCCTATTACACAGTACTGGAGGCAGGTTAAGTGTCTTGCCCACTTCAACAGTAACTCTAAAAAGCTACATCAATTATTCTGGAAGCCTGGATATAATATAATCATTTAAAATGTTAATAACATTGAGTATACTTGAAGTACCAAAAAGAACTTGCTATAGTATTTCTGTCTCATACAAACTTGAAAACACCAGTCCTGGGGATAGAGTTCATGACACCAGCACAGTTTTCTCTGGCTATCGCAATGGAGTTCTCTGCAAACCATGGAGCCCCAGCACTCAGCACAGCTCCTGGCAATGCTTGTTAAAATATGTTATTTATCTCTTGCTAAATGCTAATTACCATTTGATTCATTTAAAATACTAAACAATAGACATACATCACTGTCACTAAACAAAATGTGCACAAATTTAGTATATTTTTCTGTTTTTTACTGATTTCCTCCTATACTATACAGAAATCCTCTCTAATAAGCTGTGTGCATTATTTTGAAGTCTCTCATCACTGTCTTTTTTTCACTAATGTCTTTGCTTCAGTTCAATGACCCCCACAATATTGCTGATTTGATTCTTTACTAAGTTGTTTCTTAAAAGGTAAACTGCCCCTGTTAATCACAAAAATAGAAAAAAAACAACAACTAGCAAATAGAGGAACTGAAGGAGTGTCAGCTAGTCAAATGCTCATGGCTTCAAAGACTGTCTCCTGAGTTTTTGCTAGTGCCCATCCATACAGTTACTAACTACAATGTTGCTTTTCCTAGTGGTATTAGGAGCAATGATCTTTATTCTATAATTTATTATTTTTCTTTGCAAAGAGTTTTTTTTAATATTTGTTTTTTATTCATTTCAGAGAGAAAGGGAGAGGGGCAGAGATAAAAACATCAATGATAAGAGAGAATCATTGATTGGCTGCCTCCTGCATCCCCCATACTAGGGATGTAGCCTACAACTCAGGCATGTGCCCTGACCGGGAATTGAACTACGATTTCCTCATTCATAGATGGATGCTCAACCACTGAGCCATGTGCTGCAGAGAGTTTTGAACCATTATTTTATATCTTTCTCTTATAGAACTGGATGAAATATATTATTTCATGAGCTTAAACTGAAATATGAGGAATTTAGTGTGCAGGCCCTCAAACAATTCTTTCAACTCTGAAAATTACAGCTAGCAAGTAGGTAAACATACCTCTTATGATTTGAGGTTATTTTATCATGTAAACAAAAGGGGCCACATGCTAACCTAACAAGCTCAGAGAAGGCCTGCATAGCAGTCTTGCAAACTCAAAGACCTAAAGTAACTACAAAGGATAGTCTGAAATTAAATCTTTAACTAAAAGTGTTACAGAATTTACTAGGCAACCAAAAAATACACAGGAGTACTTGGAGATACAGGAAAAAATCATTTATTTTCAGATGTTTCACATGTACTAGTACAGTGACTCAGGGGAGACTGTTTCTCTCTAAATCTTGAGCAAATCAATATGGAGGAAGCTCTCCCTTTATACCCTTTGGTTTCTATGTCCCTTAAATATGGATGGGACTTCCAGACCTTTTGCAGGCTTTGCAAAAAAACCCGTGTGTTGGGATGGGGGCCGTGAGATCACACCAAAAGGCCTGACCTGGCACCAGCACTGATAACCCTCTCCAGGGGTTGTGTATTGTTCGTGGTTTATGGTCTCTGTAAAATGTAAGTATTTAGGCAAACTGGTCTTGCAAGACCAGATTGTGGAGATGAAGCATCTATCTTATATAAAAACTGCTGTTTGAAATTTTAACCCTGCTATTTGGCTTCTGTAAATGCTTGCTTACTTAAATAATAAGGAAAATAAGACTACTCCTACTTCAGAGAGACCATTAAACCTTCCCCGGATGAAATTATCAGTACTGGCACCAGGCCAAGCCTTTGGTTGAGGTCTCAAGGCCCCAGCACATAGGGGCTCTTTAAGAACTTGCAAAGGAGGCTAGAAACACCCCATATTTGGGAGACAAAGAAGGTAAAAACATATAAATAGGGAAAATTCCTCCATGTTGCGGCCCAGAATTTGAGAGACATTTTCCTCTGACCCATGCGTAATAAAGGTAACTCCATCTCTCTAAGTATTGCTTGGTTCTTTTCTGATTTTCTGTAACAGAGAAAGGGGCAGTCACTTAATTATAGGCTATCAAGAATTAGGTTACTGGCACAGATTCAGATTGCTACCCCCCCCCCAATGTCTTATTTTCCCCATCATTCCCTCCCCCACCACTTGATCCTCAAGCTGATTTTCAGCCTTGGTGATTCAATAGAAGACTGAAAGTTAGGGAGTAGGTTATTCCGCAGCTTGAGTCCTTTTTCATCTTTATCACCCAAGGGATAGTAATGGCAGTCCAGAAATCTGGTCTGGAGTAACATCTGGGGCTTCAGGGCTTACTGATTCTCTCTATTAGCTGTTCTAAAACCTGTTGGCTTTCTTAGAGGAAGGGAGAGGGAGTCTACACAGGTTTCTTCATTTCTGGCTTCAGAGCAGTTGGAGTGGTGAGAAGCATGTCTCAGGGTCCCATCTGTTTCTCCTCCAGATGGCCCAGTGTCCTTGCTCTGCTCATGTCTATCTAACTGCCTAACACATCCTCTAAAGGATCCTGGCTCTGAATTCTTTCAGGGAAAATGGACGTTGGTGGGCTCCTCTGACTACTTCCATGCTGAAGAGGGGTGAAGTTTTCTTTCAGAGCCAAGAGATCCTTGCTCTCTGTCAGAGGGATGATGAGGCCTGGGCACAGAAGGAGGTGGGCTTGTGACCTGGCAGAGACAAACTGTAATATAAAATTTAGTATTATTGAGCAATTAGAATAGCAAGAGTTACAACAGATGGCCTGGTGGAAAGTAAAGAAAACATTTCAGTTCTAATAACTCCTATTGAAATAGAATTTTTCTCCTTAAAATCACCCTTATTTTTATTAAAAAGACAAATTAAGTCCAATTTATCTATTGCATTCAATTTGGCCTGATTGTTTGCATAAACACAACAAGAATGGTAACTGACTGCCTTTGCCGGAATTTCATGATTGAGTCTCAATGTGACCCATAGGGCAGGGAAGCCAAGCCATCCATCTGCTGTCAGGCCTGCCTGCAGTATCTGCTGGGTTAGGTGAATTCCTCACCAGTAGCGACTCCACCCAGGCCCGCACCCTAGGCTTCAAGACCCATCTCAGCAGCCCTCCTACTTGTTGCAGCCTAGAGTGTGTGGAGTGGAGGTTCTGCAGGGACACAGAGGCACCCTCGTTGCTCTCCTTCCACTCTTACCAGCCGCTAGTGATGTCAGGGTATGGGTTGGGCACTCCAGCCCCATTCATTTTCAGGGCTACCAAGCAGGATACCAGGCTTTCACCATGGCACTCTTATTGGCTTCAAGTCTTCAGAGTCCAGACAGGACTCTTTAAAACATGACACTCCAGTCAAAGTTTTTGGTCAATAAAACCACCATTGGAAACCAGTCTTATTGAATTTATGCAAAGAAATGCATTGCCATGATTCATAAAGAATTGCCAAATTTCGGAGGGATCATATAGAAAGAAAAATACCCTGACTTGCTTTAAGATCTGATTTTCCTTGCCAGTCCTTTCCATTGACTCTTCAAAAGATGTAATATTTTCCAAATGCATTATAACAAAACAGTAACTATCTCCAAATGACAAGAAGAAATTTAAAATGACATGGTTATGGATTTCATTATAATGCAGATGACATGGAATGTTGTCCTTTCTGTAAAACCCAATATTCTATAATATTATAACCTATAACCATTAGTTATAACTGTATTTGACAAAGGTTCCTATGCACCTTCAGTATAAAATTTTCCTTCATGAGAGAGAAAACAAACATTTGAGGCATTTCAGAGCCTATTGGGATGGTTTAAAGTCAATTCTAGATCAAGAGAAAGTTGTGTTGTTTTTTTTAATTCAAACCCTTGAAGGATTGTCAAACTTGATTTTACCAAAAGATTAAATATTAAAGTGTATTAGACAGGAACATAGACCAGCAAAACTTCAGTTTCTATGATTAAAAGATGATCTTTTTATTAAATACCTGATTAATATAACATAATTATTTTACTAGAAAAGAACTGACCAAAATAATGCTTACTTTCTAACTTCATTTGTCCTTGGGTGTGGATAGCAAATGACACTAATTGGATTTCTCCCATCAGTTTTCCTGAGTACTTTGGCATAGGCTATTTACCCTCTGTTTAGGGAGGAAAATGCAAATCATTGACTCTTAAGTGTCCCTGGTTTAGAGAAGACAGAGTTTTCTAGATGGTTGCAAATTGCTATTTAAATATCTCAGTTTCCCTGTTCTGCTTGTCCTGGCTTACTGGCCTGTATTATTTAATCAATTTTCTTTTAACATTTCTTTTTTTCTTTTCATTCCATATATAACCTTCACAAATTTCACACTTTCAAATTAGCCTTCAAATTTTCTTTCTATGTCCTTCAAAAATGCATAACCATGCCTTAGACCAGCCGTGGGCAAACTACGGCCCGCTGGCCGGATCCAGCCCGTTTGGCTGTTCTATCCGGCCCACGGAGCAGAAAGAGCGGAGGGTTCTCTTGCTCTCCCCTCTGCTCCTTTACTTTGAATTTATATTAGTTCACACAAACACTCCATCCATGCTTTTGTTCCGGCCCTCTGGTCCAGTTTAAGAACCCATTGTGGCCCTCGAGTCAAAAAGTTTGCCCACTCCTGCCTTAGACCTTCCATTAAGTATTTCTACTTTAATTTTCTTTCTGTCATGCCATCAGCAACTTGTACAGACTTTTTTTTTCTTTAAAATGTATAGAAATTTTCACTCTCAGAAACCTTAATTTTTCAATCATTATCAAAAGGTAAACAGCCAGCATTTCTTATATTAATATTTATGAACACATTTTAAACACACTGTTACTTTCAAGAAAATATACCTTCAACCAAGTACAAGATATTTTCTGTAATAAAAACTAAGAGCAGGCAAATTAAAACTTGTCTAGCAGTTAATGTTTCAGTTTTTTGAAAAAATGTTTAGATGTTTATCATTTAACCCAGCAATGCTCCAAAGCCTTTAAGTTAATTAAGACTTTTGGAAAAAATCTGAGGCTAGAGAAAGAGAGAGCAGGCCCTAGCCTAGCCGCTTGGATTTAAACTGCTTCCTTAGAGATAACATCTAAGGTTCCTGCTGTGGCTTCTGTTGTTAGCCCTCTGGTCACTTGATTTACAATTGTGAACATTATGTTAGCATTTTCTTGAGCTGTCAGGCCAACTATTGGTGACAAAATGTAATTTATAATATTTCTTGGCCCAACAGGTCCTCAGGGTCTTGCCCAGAGTACTTTCTCATTTGATCTTTTAGTCTTGGTAAAATTCAGAAGGCCCTTCTTCTTTGCCTTGCTGAATATTGAAGGCCTTATTTAGGTTCTGAGTCCCACTGGGGCTCACGGGTTTGGAAATCTTACATCTGCTAGAAGCACACTAGGGCCAGCCAGGTGCTCCCTTTCCCAGATAGCCATAGCAGACTTTCAAATCACTCCCCCTTCTTTTAGGCTAGCTAGTCAGCTGAGCCACGTGGGTCTTCAGCAGAGTTTTTAACTCTTTTTTACTGCTCCAACTCCTTTTGCAGCCTTGAAAAGCTGGTTTCTGATGGCACAGTGGCCTCATGGCAGTTAGAGCCTTATCAAGATCACTCTCCTCCCAAGGGGGAGGCTGGGATTGTAATTCACTATCTTGGCTATTCCCTCAGATTGTCCCTGGGTCACATAGGTAGGGGAAGGCTGGCCAAGGGTCTCATTGCCCTTGTTCTCCTTTAGGCTTCTCTGCCTTTACAGGGAGAAAGAGGACTGGCCCCTTCCTCCAACAGAGAGCACAGTCATTCTCCTCTTGAGTGACAGGACTTTTGTTATTAACATATTTATAATTATTACTGAAAGGCTTTATCTAAATTCTTCATTTTAGGTCCATCTATTTATTATATCTTAACAACTTTGAGATTTTAAAGCCAATTATTACCTAAAGCATTTTCTTGACCAATAACCATGATTGCCCTTTCTGTTCAAGGAGAGGACACACTAATCTGGCTGGGAGTCATATGCCCCCGAGCAAGAACCACCCATTATCTTGGAAGCATTAATCTTGTTACCCAACCCAGCCTACATAGCTTACTTCCTTTTGTAATTTCAAGTATATTGTACTGGTCTAATTTAGTTCAAAAATATTTTTTTTAGGAAGAGAGTAGATCTTTGTGTCACCTCAGAGCCCTTGAGATAAATTCTCGAAATATTACATTTGGAAAAGCTGTCAAATATTCCCAATTTAAATGTTATTAAAACTTAAACCAGTTGTAACATTAAAGATTTGGTCTTGACCACAGGATTAATTATTTTCAATTTGGCTATTAAATTTTTATGTTTTAATAACATCACAGATACTTTGAATGTCTCAGAGAAAATGCTGGGAGGATATACCTACTGCCCACCCATTTCCTAACTGGCACAGAAGCCACAAAGTTGTGACTGCTTCATAGCCAGCTTCAGTTTCACCTAGACTGGCCTGTGCAGGTTTGTGACATCACAAGCAGGCGCGGGCCACCCACTTCCAGTCCTGGTCCCAACTCTGGTTAATACCAACGCTGACAACTGGATGTTTAATGGATGTGATACTGGGCGGGGATTTGCAAATTTCTCTGCCCTGCCAAGTTCAGCAAGTACAGCCTCCCATTCTGCCACTTGGAAACCTCGGGCTTTTTTTTTTTCCATTTTCCCTCCTACTTTGCCTCTGGTGGGGAGGATAATGGTTTGTTAATCACAAGCAGTCTTGGAACTAGCTGGCCTCTGTTTCAAACCTCCCTGGGTTGCAACCTTTATAAATTTTACACTTTTAAATTAACCTTAGAATCTTAAAATTTTAACCCAACACAGAAAATCATAAATCAGGGAAGAGCAAATTAAAGTCCCTACTTTACAGACATAAAGACAAAAATCTCACTAGCTAAGAGTTTCTGTCAGGCTAATACCCTGACAGAAAGAGCAGGATGATCTCCAAGAATAAGGATTCTTGGCAGGTGCTGGGATATCCCGCAATCTCTATCACATGTTCAGACACACGGGGCTTCCCCCAAAGCGGGACTTGCCCCATCTTTAAACAAATTAAACAACAAAAAGACATAAAACATCAACAAACACTCTCATGTTTCCCATCCTTGGCCATAAGCTGGGGGCCCCTGATTTCGCAGAGAGACATCTGCATTGCAGGAAGCTGTCTGGGCCCTTCTTAAAATTCTTTAGCATACATTCTAAGGCAGCAGGTTTAGAGGAGCTACTTCCCATGTTTGCAGTTAGACTGTGTAATCCCCTCTGAGTTAACAGAGACACAGGACAATACAAGGTAGCTTTCGCTTCACGCAGGCTCTCACACTCACATTCACACACCAGTCAGTCCAAGTTTTGACTTCCACCCATGGAAAGTCCTGAACTGAGGCAAACAATTTGCCTAAGTAGTGATCAGCTACTTCTACCCCTAAAGGCAGGCCTGAACTTGGACTGGTCCCCTGGGGGAAAACTCACTGGTCAGATGTCTGTTTCCAGAAAAGGGCTTTCCTGTAGGCCCATATCTTCCCTGACAAAGGTCAATCTTTACCTTAACTGAGCCCCTTGTCTTTTTTAATCTAAGATAACATACCTATGAAATGTCAGAGTAACTTGTAACTTCCCTTTTCTGGACCCCTGGGGCACAACCAAATGTAAGTGGGTGACAGGATGAAACCATAAATTCCTTCATTGTTATTGTTGTCATGTTAATTGTTCACTATTAACTATCCTGTACCCACCTAAGTAAAAGAAGTATGTGTCTATCATTTTACTTTTTATCCAGTCCCAGAGGTTTCCCTCCCCGCCTTTGCTTTCTCCCGCCTCCCTAATCTATCACCAACGGATTTCACATAACCCACTTACATCTCCTCCTTTGATTATAATGTATAAAACAAGGTGAAAAACCTCCATTCTCAGTAGCATTATCCGAATCCATTGAGATTCTGCTTCCCAGCAGTTGTCGACAGTTTGGCTCAAATAAACTCACAAAAATTCTTTCCAGGTTTTAATGTTTTTATGTTAACACTCTAAAGGGAAAAAAACCCAAGGGATTAATTAATTATTAATTACTTAATGATTGTTTCCAAGATCTATAAAACATGGCCTTGCCCTTGTGGCAGAGATTTAAATAGAAGAAGATGAATGGGTCCAAATCAGTGGTTCTCACAACTGAGGGTGCTCTTATCCAGCCTAGGGGACACTTGCAATGTCTTGATTTTTCTCATGATCTCAAGTGGGGTTTGGGAGCAGCTGCTCCTCTCATGTAGAGGCAAGGCCAGGGGTGCTGCTGAACATCTTACAATACAGGGGACGGCCTCCCACCAAAACAACAACCACAACAAAGAATGTCAGTACAATGAAACTAACACCTAAAGGGACTTAAATTAGGTTGAAAGAGTAGTTTCTTGACCACCACTACTAGACACCGAACAACACAAGTAGAGGAGTTTCCCTAACCTTTTGACATAGAGAAATGGATAGAGATGTAGTGATGATTTTCCAATTCTTGTGTCACCAGTTGCTGACGCTGTGAAATAATTACAAACTATCAGAGACATATTTATATCATGCCTGTACATACATTGATCCCTTCACAGGTTGTTCTTTCCTTTGATAAGATGTTGGAGAAAGCAGACTTGTAGAGGATTTTCTGAAGATCCATCTAACTTCAGACACTCTGATAGTGAAACAGGAATTTTTGGGGAGTGAAAAAGACAGGTTTTAGGAAATTTGAGAAATTTTGGAAATTAAGGGGACCATGGAGGAAGCACAGGGCTGCAGAGGAACAGAAGGTACTAGTATATTTCCATAGACTAGAGGAGCTGAAAAGCTGCAACAGGTACATTTCCATAGAATGAGGGAGCTGAGAACAGCAAAAGATCTATATTTACAAAATAAAGGGAAGGAAGCCCTTCATCCAGAAGAAGAAGAAAGCCCAAAGGGAATAGGAAAACAATAAAAAAGGGGGCGGGGCGGGGGGGGGAGGGGAGGAGAACCTCACATGTCTCATGTGAGGTTCAATCTTTGACCCCAGGAGTTACTATAGTAACCAGTCCAAGGGAAGAGTGACCAATTAGAGAGAATATCAAGGCACCAGGATATGAAGCCTTTATAAATCATAGGAAAAGGAACTCAGTGGTACCCTTTCCCCCTCCTTGTGTGGGAGTCTGTTCTGTGGGACTCTTCCCGCTCCCTACGTGGGAGTCTGTACTTGTTCTTTAATAAATTTCCACCTTTTCTATACCATCTTCTGTCCGTGGATTCATTCTTTGACTCCAGCGGACAATGAATCCGGGTTCCAGTCCAATAATTCCGTTTAAATAGGAATATATGTTTTTCTCTTCATTTTTTTTAACTGACTCCACTATGAATTAATGTTGCCTTTATGTTAGCTTTAAAATGAACTATAGACATTTAGAGCATATCAGATATCATTTAGGCTAAAAATCACAGTCATTAGATCTGGGATATGTTCTGTCTGTCCACTATGCCTGAAATTGTAGACTCCATAGTAACTAAACTTAACTTGGAAATGTTTTCTGTTGAGTTTATGTAACACGTTTTGACCTGCTCAGCCTAACAGGAAGCCAGAAGAGAAAACTGTAAATAGATTTAAAAAGCTTTTTAATTCAGTGCAAACAGTAATCCACATTCAGGATTAAACCTTAAAATTCCAGAAAGATTTGAAGGTTTATAAGGTTTAACTACCTATTATGTTAACTTCTACCTTTTTTAGTTTCTAACTTAATTTGAAAGACATCACAATGACAGTTCTTTTTCTAACCAAGGTTTTGCCAATAGCTTACTTTACTGACTCTGAAATGTTTGCTGTCTTCTGGGAATAATATCTTTAAAACTATAGCAGATGGCAATAAGTCAGCCAGGATGCTGTCTTAAGTGTATAAGATTTCTTTGGTGGAATTAATTATATAGGACACTGTGTGGTGTAGTATTTAAAATCCAAAACTAGTGTCAGACTGCCTTGGTTCAAATCCAGCCTTACCACTTCCTTTGGGGGAAGAGGAGGGTAAATCCACATTATTCAGTCTTTGTCTCAGTTTTCTTGTGTTTAAAATGGGGAAAATAATAGTATCTCCCTCATAGGTGTTTGTCAGAATTTAATTAAACTAGTGTGATCCACAAACCAGTAGCAAAAGCATCAACTGAGAACTTATTAGAAATGCACTAAATCAGGCAGTTCTGGTGCATGATACAACATAGATAACCTTGAGGATTTTCTGTTAAGTGAAATAAGCCAGTCACAAAAAGACAAATACTGTATGATTTCACTTACATGAAGTATCTAGAAAGAGAATATAGAATGTTGCTTACCAGGGGCTGATGGAGACAGTATGAGGGGTTACTGTTTAATGGGTATAGTGGTTCTCAACCTTTCTAATGCCGCGACCCTTTAATACAGTTCCTCATGTTGTGGTGACCCCCAACCATAAAATTATTTTCGCTGCTACTAGCGGGGTCGCCTAAGACCATCGGAAAACACAGATATTTACATTACGATTCATAACAGTAGCAAAATTACAGTTATGAAGTAGCAGCGAAAATAATTTTATGGTTGGGGGTCACCACAACATGAGGAACTGTATTAAAGGGTCGCAGCATTACAATGGTTGAGAACCACTAGTATAGAGTTTCAGTTTTGCAAGATGAAAAGTGTTCAGAAGATTGGTTGCACATTGTGCATGCACCACTAAACTGTACACCTAGAAATGGTTACAATGGTAAATTTTATGTTATGTGTATTTTACCACAATTAAAAATTTTAAATATATATTGAATCTTCCAATCTATAAACAATGTGTCTCTTCATTTGTTTAGATAATTCTTTCAAAAAGGTTTTGTAGTTTTTAGTGACCAGATTGTACAACATTTTGTTAAATTTATCACTGGGTATTTCATGTTTTTGATTACATTGTAAATGGTGCTGTTTAAGGACAGTTTTACTATTTCCTTTTCAATCTTCTTTCCTTCCTTCCTTCCTTCCTTCCTTCCTTCCTTCCTTCCTTCCTTCCTTCCTTCAATTCTTCTTTCCTTTATTCCTTCTTTTCTTTTTTGGCAATGTTGAACTCAAGTGAAGAGAGCAGACATCCTACCTTGTTCCCAGTCTTAGAAAATGTTCAGTCTTTTCATTAAATGTGTTGTTAGCTCCAGGTTTTTTCACAGATGCTTTGATCAGACTGAGGAAGTTCCCTTATGTTTGTAGATTGCTTAGAGTATTTATTATTAGTGGGTGCTGGATTTTGCTGATTTCTTCATATATATATACTAGAGGCCCGGTGCATGAAAATCCATGCCCTGGAAAGGGGGTCCCTTAGCCCAGCCTGCCCCCTCTCACAGTCTGGGAGCCCTCAGGGGTGGGAGGCGACCTGGCGATCAGGGGAAGGTGACACCCCCATCACACCTCTGCTGCTGCCACTGCCGGCAGCGCAAACCTCGGCTGGCTCTGGTTACCTGAGCCTCGGACAGCTGCCATCCGAGGCTTGCCTGAGCCTCAGGCCGGCCCTGGGTGGCTGGGGGGCTGAGGGCGGGTCCAGCTGCACCATGTGCCTGCCACCCCCCTGGTTGGGCTGAAAGGACTGTGGGACTCTGGTGGGATTGAGGGGACTGGGTGCCACCATCTTGTGGCTATGGGCACTTCCATCTTTGTGACAGCGTGATGATCAATTTGCATATTCCTTCTTTATTAGATAGGCTATTTCAGGCATACAGCATAGTGGTTAGACAATGATAATGATATACTTTACAAAATCATCCTCCCCCCTCCCAATATTTTAAGTACCCAAATTGCACCATATGTAGCTATTACAATATTCTAGACCAGCCATGGGCAAACTATGGCCCGCAGGCTGGATCCGGCCCGTTTGGCTGTTCTATCCGGCCCGCGGAGCCGAAAGAGTGGAGGGTTCTCTTGCTCTTCCCTCTGCTCCTTTACTTTGAATTTATATTAGTTCACACAAACACTCCATCCATGCTTTTGTTCCGGCCCTCCGGTCCAGTTTAAGAACCCATTGTGGCCCTCGAGTCAAAAAGTTTGCCCACCCCTGTTCTAGACTATGTTCCCTATGCTGTATTTTACATCCCTGTGACTCTTTTATAATTACCTATATAAATATTTCTCTCTTTTCCGTGTCCAGCATGGTTCAAGAGCAGTCTTGGTTCCTGAGTAGGAGCAGCTGGGGATTGAGAAAATGAAAGAAAGAGACAGACACAGAGATAGAAGGAAAAAGCTGGGGCCAGGTGGGACAGCTGTCCTCTGATGGAGAGATAGTGACCCAAAGCCAATACAGTGTGTTTATTTTTTACAGCAAAATACCAGGAAGTTTTACTAAAGCCCAAGACAAAGGATATCATGTGCATTCTTGTGGCTTCTTTGTAATCGTCACTTCTGGGTGGGCCAGGACAATCATGTTTGTTCCTGATGCTTGGCTGGATTTAGATAATGAAACCCACCCCCTGGCACCTGAGCTGAAGGTCAGGCTGACAACACACCTGCGTCTGGCAAGGTATATTTCCAGGGCATGGCTCTGCCGGGCACCGCTGAATTCAGATGACAATCAGCTCACGGGCCTTTCCCAGGCACTCTCTACATACCTATTTGTACTTTATAATCCATTCATCTTTTTACCCAGTACCTCAACCCATTCATCTCTGACAACCATTAATTTGTTCTCTGTATCTATGAGTCTATTTTTGTTTGTTTATTCATTTATTTTGTTCTTTAGATTCCACATATAAGTGAAATCATATGGTATTTATCTTTTTCTATCTGACTTATTTCACTTAGCATAATATACTCTTGGTCTATCCATGCTGTTGCAAATGAAAAGATTTCATTCTCTTTTATGGCCAAGTAATATTCCACCATATACTGAAGATGTGTCATTGGTGAATATGTTTTCCCACTCAGGGGATTGTTTTGTTGGTGGTTTCCTTTGTTATGCAAAAAAATGTTTTGGTTTGATGTAGTCCTATTTATTTTTGCTTGTTTGTTTTCTTTGCCCAAGGATATATATTAGAAAAAAATATTGTTATGAGAAATGTCAAAGATTTTACTGCTTATGTTTTCTTCTAGGAATTTCTTGGTTTCAAGTCTTACATTAAAGTCTTTAATCCATTTTGAGTTTATTCTTTTATATGGTGTAAGAGGGTGGTCTAGTTTTATTTTTTTTAAATGTATCTATATGTCCAATTGTCCCAATACCATTTATTGAATAGACTCTCCTTAACCCATTATATGTTCTTGCTTCCTTTGTCATACATTAATTAACCATATAAATGTGTAATTATTTCTGGGTTCTCTATTCTGTCCCATTGATCTATGCATCTGTTTTTATTTATCAGTTATAGTAGTATTTTGGTGGAATCTTTAGAGTTCTCTCTATTTAGTATCATGTCATCTACAAATCATAACAGTTTTACTTCTTCCTTTCCAATTTGTATGCCCTTTATTTCTTCTTCTTGTCTAATTGCTGAGTAGGACTTCCATACTATGTTGAATAAGAGTGGTGAAATTAAACATGCCTGTTTTATTTCTGATCATAAGGAAAATGCTTTTAGCTTTCTTACATTGAGTACAATGTTAGCTGTGGGTTTGTCATATATGACCTTTATTATGTTGAGGTATGTTCCCTCTATTACCACATTGCTGAGAGTTTTTAACATACATGGGTGCTAGATTTTGTCAAATGCTTTTTCTGCATCTCCTGATATGATCATAAAACTTTTATCCTTCATTTTATTTATGTGGTGTATCATGTTAATTGATTTGTGGAAATTGAATCAATCTTGCATTCCAGGAATGCATCCACCTTCACCCTGGTGCATGATATTTTTAATGTATTGCTCAATTTGGTTTGCTAATATTTTGGTGAGGATTTTGCAACTACGTTCATCAGGGGTATTGGCTTATAATTTTCTTTTTGGTAATGACCTCATCTGGTTTTGGATTCAGGACAATTCTAGCCTCATAAAACGAGCTTGGAAATCTTCCATCCTTGAGAATTTTTGGAATAGTTTGAGAAGAATAGGTGTTAATTCTGCTTTGAAGGTATGGTAAAATTCATGTGTGATGCCATTCAGTCCAGGATTTCTGTTTGTTGGGTATGTTTTTAATCACTGCTTTAATTTCATTGTTTGTAATCAGCCTGTTCAGATTTCCTACTTCTTGATTCTGTCTGGGAAGATTATACATTTCTAGGAATTTATCCATTTCTTCCAGATTATTCAATTTGTTGGCATATATTTGTTCATAGTATTTTTTCATAATCTTTTGTATTTCTGTGATGTTAGTTCTCACATCTCCTTTATTGTTTCTGATTTATTTATTTGGATTCCCTGACTTTTTTTCTTAATAAGTTTGTTTAAAAGTGTATCAATCTTGTCCAGCTGGTGTGGCTTAGTGGTTGAGTGTCAACCTGTAAACCAGGAGATCATGGTTGAATTCCTGGTCAGGGCACATGCCTGGGTTGCAGGCTTGAACCCCAGTAGAATGCATGCAAGAAGCAGCCAATCAATGATTCTCTCTCATCCCTGATATTTCTATATCTCTCTCCCTCTCCCATCCTCTCTGAAATTAATAAATATCTATAATAATAAAAGCATAATATGCTAATTAGACTGGATGTCCTTCTGGACAAAGCTGGGGCTGTGAGGGAAGCCTGGCTCCCAAATGCCAGAGGGAAGCCAGTGCGGGCAGCTGGGGGAAGGAAGGCCTACTCTTGCATGAATTTCGTGCATTGGGCCGCTAGTATATATATATAAAGTTTATCAATCTTGTTTAACTTATTAAAAAATCAGTTCCTAGTTTCATTGATTTTTTTTGGTATTGATGTTTTAGAGTCTATTTTGTTTATTTCCACTCTGATCCCCTTTAAATTTTTTCCTTCTATTCTCTTCAGGCTTTGTTTTTTGTTTGTTTGCTTTTCTAGTTCCTTTAGTGTAAGGTTAGATTATTTATTTGATATTTTTCTTGTTTCTTGAGTTAGGACTGTAATGCTATGGATTTCCCTCTTAGGAATGATTTTACTATATTCCGTATATATTTGGTTTTTATGTTTTCATTTGTCTCAGATATATTTTGATTTTTTCCCTTGATTTTCTTGTTATCCTATATATTGTTTAGTAACATGCTATTTAGCCTCCATGTATTTGTGTGTGTGTTTTTTTTTTCTTGTAATTGATTTCTAGTTTCTTACCACTGAAACTAGAGAAGATGTATGATAAGATTGTAATCCTTCTAACTTTATTAAGACTGGTTTTGTGGCCTAACATGGTCAACCCTGAAAAATGTGCTATGTGCATTTGAAAAGAATGTATATTCTGCTGCTTTGGGTTGAAATGCTTTGAAAATATCAATTCAATCCATCTGATATAGTGTGTCATTTAAGGCTGCTGTTTCCTTGTTGATTTTCTGCCTGGAAAATCTATCCATTAATGTCAATGGAGTCTAAAAATTCTCTTTTATGACCTTATTACTGTCAATCTCTCCCTTTATGTCCATCAAGATTTGTTTTATATATGTAGGTGCTTCTATGTTGAGTGCATAAATGTTTATAATGGTTAATCCTCTTATTGGATTGATTCTTTTATCATTATTTAATTTCCTTCTTTGTCTTTTATTATAACTTTTGTTTTAAAGTCTATTTTGTCTGATGTAAGTAATGCTAACCCAGCTTTTTTTCCCTTTTCATTTACATGAAATATATTTTTCCACCCCTTCATTTAAGTCTGTGTGTGTCTTCTATCTGAATTACATCTCTTATAGACAGTATATATATATATATATATCTTATTTTCGTAGCCATTCATCTACCTATGTCTTTTGTTTTGATTGGAGCATTTAATCCATTTACATTTAAAGTGATTCTTGATAGCTATGTAGTTATTGTCATTGTATTATTCATATTAATGTATTTTTTTTTCCTTTCTTTAACATTTCTTATAATACTCGTTTGGTGATAATGAACTCTTTTTGTTGTTGTTGTTTGGGAAGCTCTAGCTTTCCTTCCATTTTAAATGATAGACTTTATGGATGCAGTAGTCTTGATTATAGGACCTTACTTTTCATCACTTGCAATATTTTGTGCCAACCTCTTCTGAGAAGTCAGCTGATAGTCTTATGTGAGTTCCGGTGTAGGTAGCTAACTGTCTTTCTCTTACTGCTTTTAAGATCTTTCTTTGTCTTTAACCTTTGGCTTTTTAATTATGATGTGTCTTGGTGTATGCTTCTTTGGGTTCATCCTGTTTGAAACTCTGTGCTTTCTGGACTTATGTATGTTTTTTCTTCACCAAGTTAGCAATATTTTCAGTTATTACTTATTCATTTAAATTCTCAATCTCTTGTTCTCTCTCTTCTTCTTATTGTAATCTTATGATGGAATGCTAGCCATGTTTTTGTTTGTTTGTTTGTTTTTGATGCTGTGATTAAGTGTTGTCTGCTACCTTGTTTTCCAAATCAGTGATTCGATCTTCTGCTTCATCTAATTTGCTGTTGATTCCTTTTACTGTATTACTCATTTTAGTTATTGTAGTTTGCATTTCTGTCTGGTTCTTTTTTATGGTTTCTAACATTTTTTTTATGCTGTTGAAGTTCTCACTGAGTTTCTTAAACTCCTTATAACCATTGTTTTGAACTCTATCTGACAGATTACTCACCTCCATTTTATTTAGTTATTTTTCTGGAGATTTCTCCTTTCATCTAGGTCATGTTTCTTTGTCTCCTCATTTTGTTTGCTTCTCTGTGCTTGTATTAGGTAGATCTGCTCTGTCGTTCAGTCTTTGTAGGGTGGCCTTATATGGTAGGTTTTCTTTGGGGCCCAGTGGCACAGTCTCCCTGATCATTTGAACTGGCTGCTCCAGGAATGTTCCTTGTGTGGATTATGTGTGCCCTCCTGTTGAATTAGTGCCAGTAATGGGTCTGAGGCCACTTTGCAAAAGTCTCAAGGTACACCTAAGCCAGCTGCCACCTGATTGAGCTCTGTGGACCTTTGCAGTGTGGCAGGATCTCAGAGAGTCATCCAAGTAAGGCCAGTAGAGATCATCAGATTAAAACAAATTAAAATTTGGCATGTGGAGAAAGGGCTCACAGGAACAGTGGTGCCTCTCAGGCATTCAGAAATACTACCTTTACCCCAAAGCCACACAACTCAGTGTCTACCTGGGTGTTTCTGGCACCCCTCAAACTTACCCAGAATTCCTTGTGAGTTTTTCAAGAAAGGCTTGCTGTGGACCCAGGCTGGATGCCACTGGCATAGCCCACTGCCATGTGCAAGTTGGGTAAAGCAAGGTCTTAGGGAGTCAACAAAATGGAGCTAGTCCAGCTCCCTGGGCTAATGCCATGTTGGAGGAGGGTCCAATACAGGAACAATAGCACATGTGGAGCACATAAGAAAAATGGCTCTTGCCCTAAAGACATACAACTTAGTTTCTCCCTGTGTGTCTTTTTCATCCCCTGATTTTGCCCATAATTCCTCGAGAGTTTTTAAAAAAGACTGCAATGTGCACCCAGGTGGGGTGCTGCTGGCAGAGCTTAAAGCTATGTACAAATTGGGTAGAGCAGGGCCTCTCTGGAAGTTATCAGGGTGGGGTTAATGTAGTTCCTTGGGTTAAAGCCATGTGAAAAAGTGCTCTATCCAAAAAATCTTTGCCTGATCCATGGGTGTTGCAGGAGACTGATGTAACACAGGGATCTTGGCAGATGTCCCTCTAGCCCTCTCCTTGAAGCCACACAATTCAATCTCTCCCTGTATGACTCTGGCACTCTCCAAGCCACCATCCCTCTGCCAGAGCCCAGGGTGAATGCCTGCACATGAGATTTTGGGTCCCTTTAAAAGTGTAGCTGAGGAAGATTAAAAATGGTGGCGGAGTAAGTGGATGCTGCACAGACACTCTCCCAGGACAAAACTGGAATTACAACTAAAATGCAGAAAAACTTCCTGAATAATCAACAGAAGACTCACTGGAAAGAACCCTGATGGCTGAGGATGGAAAATGGAGACTACATAGAGACTGGTAGGAGGGGTGGAGACGAGAAAGGGCTGGCCAGGCTCCACAGATAGCAGCTGAAGTTCTGGAGAGATATTTCAGCTGTGGGGAGTTGCCATAGAACTCTGGGGCTCTAATCCCCAACTTGCCCCCCCCCCCCCCCCCGCCAGCAGAGAGCACCACAACTGTGAAGGATACCCACATAACATCTGGCTATGAAAAAAGTGGGGTTGCTGTCTGCCAGGGAGAGATGCCTGGAAATACAGACATCCTCTTAAAGGGCCAATGAACAAAATTCCCTGTGCAGCCACTCACCTTGGGCTCTGGCAGAGGAAGGGCAGAGTAAACTGGAGCTGTGGGAGCAGAAGCCAGGGTTGGGGGCTCTGGGGTTAGAGCTCAGAAGGCAGCCACCCCGGGTTCCTGAGTTGAGTCATTCCCTCATGCTGCAGAGGTCATCTTTCTCACACAGACAAATGCTATCTAGGCGGTTTGGTCTGGGTGGAAGACAGCTGATCCACCTTATTAGAAAACACCTTGCACAATGGTGTGGAGTTTCTGAGGCCCATTAGAGACTGAGAATAACCATTAGCCTCCAGGCAGAAGCAATCACCCTACCCTGTTAGGAAAAACTCTGGTCACACCTTATCAATGATGATTATTGATGAGGGCTATTTAAGACTAAATCCAGTCTGCAAATGGAGGCAGTCCCTGGAGGCTTTGAATCTTTGCCTGATCTAATTAGAAACAGTGTTTGACACTGTCCTACACTAAAGATGGAGAGGCGTAGCAGATCTACTTTATACATAGTCACAAACCCAAATAGGCACCCAAAATGAGGAGATAAAGAAACAACCTCCAAATGAAAGAACTAGAGAACTCTCCAGAAGAGATAAATGAAATGGAGATAAGAAATTTATCTGATATAGATTTTAGAATAATGATGGTAAAGATGCTCAACAGCATGAGAAAAAATATAGTAACTATGAAGACAGAAATAAAGAATGACAGTACAAATAAAGAACACATTAGAAGGAATACATAGATTAGAAAAAGCTGAGGATCAGATCAGGGAATTAAAAGACAGGGTTGAAAAACATCACTAAATCAGAGAACCAAAAAGAAAAAACAATTAAAAAACAGGAGGACAGCCTAAGGAAAGATGAAACGTAACAATATTTGCATAGGGGAGAGGGAATAATGGCGGCGGAATAGACAGACGTGTTCCGAGCCTTGTCCCAAAGCAGAAAGAAAGAACAGCTGAAGGTCGCATGAGGTGTGTTTGTTGGCAAGTTGGGAGACAGCTGAACTCCAGAAGAAGGTGGGGGACTGCTAGACGGGTTCCCCTGACTGGGCGGCACCAACTACGGCTGGGTCTCCTCCCGGAGCTGCGGGCTTGGACGCGGAGTCTGCGCCATCTTGAACCAGAAAGTGGAGCTTATCAGAAGCATAAGAATCCACAACTGCGGCACCCACGGAACAGCTGCGAGCCCCAGAACAATGCTCCCCAATTGGCGCATACACACGGGTTCAGAGGAGCTCTACAACTCCACCACGGAAAGGTCAGATTTCGCCTGGGATAAGGTGAGGTCTCTGGTCCTGGCGGGAGAGAGGAACGCGTGTTTTGCGGGAGCTGGAGGACCAGGGAAGTCTGTGCCTAGAAAAATCCGTGGCTGTTGGGGCTAGCGTGATCTGTGAATGTGGAAAGGGGTCCTCAGAGCTGCTAACAGAAGGGCTCTCTAAAAAGCAACCCATTTTGATCTGAAGTGCAGGGACACCCTAAGAATTTCAGGCTGCCTAGATTTACGCGCAGCCCCAGAGTTTGCACACTTGGACTTTTTCCTCTTGAAATTCTTGCTTCTGATTACTAAGCCCAATACATAGGATCACCCAGTTGGGGACACCCTGGGAGACTGCAGGGGAAAGTTGTTTTTCTGGAACCTGGGGATCGGAGCGGGGAGTGACCATCGGAGAGCCAGCTCTGAGGCAGCCCACTCCCACAAACCAGTAGTGAGTGCCACAGGGAAAGAAGGCTCTAACACTGCCTAGGGAGGCCATAGATAGACCCGGAAGTCAATCCAGAAACAATGCCACCCAGGGGCTGAATCACAAATTGACTCTTGTGTAATCAAAAATAAAGGAATACGAGAAATTAAGACACACCGCCTGCTTAAAATCAGGACTGGCTTACTACACTGAAGAGCAGTGGAACGCAAGGAACTGCAATACTGTCCAGACTGAGAAACAGGCGTGCCAAACAGAACAACAGAAGTGAATGACCTTCACTACTCCACATTTTATTTTTATTTTTTATTTTTTTATTTTTTTTATTTCCATTTTTTGCATCTTTTACTCAAGAAACTAACTTTTTTTCTTCTTTCATCACTTGATTTTACCTTCTTAATTATGACATTTTTATTTTCAATCCGTATTATTACTACTGCTATTGTATCTTTTTTTTTTTAAAGTGTCATTTTATTTTCTATTCATTTTATTTTGGGATTAGTGTTCTACATTCTATTTTTATCTTTCCTTTAGCATCATTTTACTCTATCTCAACTCTACCTTTATGCTATCACTCTCTTCCTAACCTTCCCCTTTTTGGTGTCCTGTTTATCTTACCCCTTTCCTGCTTTAGATTTTCCCTATTCTTTCTGTTTACCCCTTATTAAAATTTCACCCTACTTACATATCTAATCTGCAATCCCCTGCTCCAAGTCCATACACACCTCTCTCTTCGCTGTCTTAACTATCCAAAAAATTGTTTTTCTCTCTTTCCTTTTGTTGTTGTATGCTTGAATGTAGATTATATCGAATTTTTATGCTTTTTTGTGAGATTGTTTTGCTTATTCTTCTTTGGTTTATTTTTTTGTTTGTTTTGTGCTTCAGCTTTCCCTTGCCCCACTCAATATTAGTTGGTGTTGTAGTTTGTATTAATCCCCAGGCACTTGTTGCTGGCATTTGCTGGGATTAGTGATTGTTCTATTGGAGTTTTATCCCCAATATATATAGTCTGTTCCCCTTTCTCTCTTAGTCTCTTTCTTGTCTCTCTTACTTTTTTTTTCTTTTTTTTCTTTCCCTTTTCCCAATTTCATTTTGACACTCCTTTTTTTTCTTCTTCCTTCTTTCTTTTTCCTCTTCTTCTTTCTCTCCTATCACCTAATTTGCCTGTCTCTGGTGGTCACCTTTATTGGAGGTTATTAATATCGTGAATACATTTCTGTTCAGTGCCTTGTGAGTTGTACCTGGTAGTGCTGTATTTTGTGCCTTTAAATCAACGCAGGAGAGAGAGAACTACATAACCAGACACCCAGAGAAGAGAGAGCATGGGGAGACAAAGACACAGCCCGCATATGAAAGAAAAGCAGGCATCACCAGAAAAGGAAGTAAACGAAATGGAGGCAAGCAACCTTCCAGAGAAAGAATTCAGAGAAATGGTCATAAGGTGGCTGAAAAGAATGGAAAACAAATTCGACAATATGAGCAAGAACCAACAGGAAATGAAGAAGAACCAAGAAGAAATGAAAAATGACATCGCTGCTGTAAAGAACTCAATAGAAAGCATCAAGAGTAGACTAGAAGAAGCAGATGACTGCATCAGTGAGCTAGAAGACAAGATGGGAAAAAATCCCCAAGTACAGCAACTCCTAGAAAAAAAATTAAAAGGCAGGAGGAGAGCCTAAGGGAACTTTGGGACAACACGAAACAAAACAACATCCGCATAATAGTTCCAGAAGGAAAGGAAGCTGAGCAAGGAATAGAAAACCTATTTGAAGAAATAATGACAGAACATTTCCCTGATATAGGGAAGAGAAAACCCACACAAATCCAAGAAACTCACAGAGTCCCAAGCAAAATGAACCCCAAAAGACCGACGCCAAGGCACATTATAATTAAATTGGCAAACACCAACGACAAAGTAAGAATCTTAAAAGCGGCAAGAGAGAGACAGAAAGTTACATACAAAGGAACCCCCATCAGACTAGCAACTGATTTCTCAACAGAAACTCATCAGGCCAGAAGGGAATGGAATGAAATATACAAAGTCATGCAAAGGAAGGGTCTGAATCCAAGAATACTGTACCCAGCAAGGCTGTCAATCAAAATTGAAGGTGAAATCAGGAGCTTTACAGACAAAAAAGGAATAAGGGAATTTATTACCACCAAACTAGCAATGCAAGAAATGCTAAAGGGTCTGCTGTAAAAAAAAAAAAAAAAAAAAAAAAAAAGAAATAGGAAGCGAAGAAGGAACACAGGGGTAAAGAATAGGAATGGTGAAAAATAAGTACCTATCAATAATAACTTTAAATGTAATGGATTAAATGCACCAATCAAAAGACATAGGGTAACGGATTGGATAAGAAAACATGACCCATATATCTGCTGTCTACAAGAAACCCACCTCAGAAAAAAAGACGCACACAGACTGAGGGTGAAGGGATGGAAAAAGGTTTTCCAGGCAAATGGAACTGAAAAAAAAGGTGGGGTAGCAATACTTATATCTGACAAATTAGATCTCAAAGTGAAGGACATAACAAGAGATAAGGAAGGCCACTTCATAATACTAAAGGGAACAATCCAACAAGAAGAAATAACTCTGGTAAACATATATGCACCCAATACAGGAGCACCCCAATACATAAAAAAACTCCTGGAGGATCTCAAGGGAGAGATTGACAGCAATACAATCATAGTAGGAGACTTTAATACCCCACTATCACCATTGGACAAATCCTCTAAACAAAAAATCAGCAAAGAAACATCAATCCTAAATGACTCACTAGACCAGATGGAATTAATTGACATCTTCAGAACATTTTACCCCAAAGCCACAGAATATACATTCTTCTCAAATGCACATGGGTCATTTTCAAAGATAGACCATATGTTGGAACATAGGCAAAGTCTCTTCAAATTCAAGAAGATAGAAATCATATCAAGCATCTTCTCAGACCACAATGGCATAAAACTGGAAATCAACTACAATAAAAACAACCAAAAGAAATCAAACACATGGAGGCTAAACAGCATGCTATT
Source organism: Plecotus auritus (assembly GCF_963455305.1). NCBI lineage: Eukaryota > Metazoa > Chordata > Mammalia > Chiroptera > Vespertilionidae > Plecotus > Plecotus auritus. The sequence continues at coordinate 102,293,060 of NC_137772.1, read as the reverse complement.
AAACCATGACTGGGTTACCAGAGAGATCAAAGAAGAAATAAAAAACATCATGACAACAAATGACAATGAAAACACTACAATCCAAAATCTATGGGACACAGCGAAAGCAGTCTTGAGAGGGAAGTTCATAGCTCTACAAGCCTACTGCAAAAAACAAGAAACAATGGTAATAAATTACCTAACCCAACAACTCAAAGAGTTAGAAAAAGAGCAACAAGAAAAGCCCAGTGTAAGCAGAAGGAAGGAAATACTAAAGATCAGAGCAGAGATAAACGACATAGAGACCAAGGAAACAATACAAAAGATCAACAAAACCAAGAGCTGGTTCTTTGAAAGGATAAACAAGATTGATGAACCTCTAGCCAGGCTCACCAAGAAGCAAAGAGAGAAGACCCAAATAAACAAAATCAGAAATGAAAGAAGTGAAATAACAACAGATCCTGCTGAAATACAAAGGATTGTTAAAAAATACTACGAACAACTCTATTCCAACAAACTGGACAACCTGGAGGAAATGGACATATTCCTAGAAATATATAACCTTCCAAAACTCAATCACGAAGAATCTAAACAGCTCAACATGCCAGTAACTATGGAAGAAATTGAAGCAGTCATCAAAGAGCTTCCGGCAAACAAAAGCCCGGGGCCAGACGGCTTCACGGGAGAGTTTTACCAAACATTCAAGGAAGAACTAAAACCTATCCTCCTCAGACTATTCCAAAAAATTCAAGAGGAAGGAACACTTCCAAGCTCCTTCTATGAAGCCAGCATCTCCCTAATACCAAAACCAGATAAAGACAACACAATGAAGGAGAATTATAGGCCAATATCCCTCATGAATGTAGATGCCAAAATCCTCAACAAAATTCTAGCAAATCGGATCCAGCAGTACATCAGAAAGATCATACACCATGACCAGGTAGGGTTTATCCCAGGAATGCAAGGATGGTACAATATCCACAAATCAAAAAACGTGATACATCACATAAATAAATTGAGAGATAAAAATCACAGAGTCATATGAATTGATGCAGAAAAAGCATTTGACAAAATCCAACACCATTTCTTGATAAAAACTCTCAACAAGGTGGGAATAGAAGGATCATACCTGAACATAATAAAAGCTATATATGATAAACCCACAGCTAACATCATACTCAATGGGCAAAAACTAAATCCATTTCCCCTAAGAACAGGAACAAGACAGGTATGCCCACTCTCACCACTCCTGTTTGACATAGTAGTGGAAGTATTAGCCACTGCAATTAGACAAGAAGAAGAAATAAAAGGCATCCAAATTGGAAAAGAAGAAGTAAAGCTGTCCTTATTTGCAGATGACATGATATTGTACATAAAAATCCCGAAAGACTCCATCAAAAAACTAACAGACTTAATAAATGAATTCGGCAATGTAGCAGGATACAAAATTAACGCCAAGAAATCTATGGCATATCTATACACCAACAGTGAACTTACAGAAAGAGAGACTAAAAAAGCAATCCCATTTTCCATCGCACCAAAAAAATTAAGATACTTAGGAATAAACCTAACCAAGGAGGTAAAAGACCTATACTTGGAAAACTACAGGACACTGAAAAAAGAGATAGAGGAAGATGTAAACAGATGGAAGAACATACCATGTTCATGGATTGGTAGAATCAACATCATTAAAATGTCCATACTACGCAAAGCAATCTATAGATTCAATGCACTCACCATTAAAATACCAACGGCATATTTCACAGACCTAGAAAGAACTCTCCATAAATTCATCTGGAATAAAAAAAGACCCCGAATAGCCACAGCAATCCTGAGAGAGAAGAATAAAGTAGGAGGGATCCCAATACCAGATTTCAAGCTGTATTACAAAGCCACTGTCCTCAAAACAGCCTGGTACTGGCACAAGAACAGACATATAGATCAATGGAATAGAATAGAGAATGCAGATATCGACCCAAACCAATATGCGCACTTAATATTTGACAAAGGAGGCATGAGCATACAATGGAGTCAAGACAGTCTCTTCAATAAATGGTGTTGGGAAAATTGGACAGATACATGCAAAAAAAATGAAACTAGATCACCAACTTACACCATACACAAAAATAAACTCAAAATGGTTACAGGACTTAAATATAAGACTGGAAACCATAAAAATACTAGAGGAATCCACAGGCAGCAAAATCTCAGACATATGCCAAAAGAACTTTTTCACTGATACTGCCCCTAGGGCAATGGAAGCCAAAGAGAAAATAAACAAATGGAACTACATCAAAATAAAAAGCTTTTGCACAGCAAAAGAAACCATCAACAAAACAATAAGAAACCCCACTGTATGGGAGAACATATTTGCAAATGTTATCACTGATAAAGGTTTAATCTCCAACATCTACAGGCAGCTTATACAACTTAATAAAAGGAAAATAAATGATCCAATAAAAAAATGGGCAACGGGCCTAAATAGAATATTTTCGAAAGAAGACAGAACAAAGGCCAAGAGACACATGAAAACATGCTCAAAGTCACTAATTATCCCAGAGATGCAAATCAAAACGGCAATGCGATACCATCTCACACCTGTCAGAATGGCTATCATCAATAAATCAACAAACGACAAGTGTTGGCGAGGATGCGGAGAAAAAGGAACCCTCGTGCACTGCTGGTGGAAATGTAGACTGGTGCAGCCACTGTTGAGAATAGTATGGAGTTTCCTCAAAAAACTGAAAATGGAACTCCCATTTGACCCAGTAATCCCACTCCTAGGAATATATCCTAAGAAACTAGAAACACCAATCAGAAAGGATATATGCACCCCTATGTTCATAGCAGCACAATTCACCATAGCTAAGATTTGGAAACAGCCTAAGTGCCCATCAGCAGATGACTGGATCAGAAAACTATGATACATCTAAACAATGGAATGCTATGCTCCCATAAAAAGGAAGGAATTACTACCATTTGTAGGCACCTGGATGGAATTAGAGAACATTATGCTAAGTGAAATAAGCCAGTCAATGAAAGAAAAATACCATATGATCTCACTCATTTGGGGATAATGAAAAACATTATAAACTGATGAACAAAAAGATAGATACAGAGGCAGTAAAGCATCAAACAGACTGTCAAATTACAGCGGTAAGGTTAGGGAGAGGTGGGGGAAATAAGAGATCAATTGAAGGACTTATATGCATGTATATAAGAGTAACCAACGGATGCAAAACATTGGGGGGTGAGGGCATGTATGGGAGTGGGGTGGGGGGGGGCAATGGTAAGATATGTACACATATAATACCTTAATAAAAAAATATTGAGGAAAAAAAAAACACACAAAAAAACAATATTTGCATAGCAGGTGTGCCAGAAGAGTCAGAAAGTAGAAAGGGATAGAAAACAGGTTTGAAGAAATAATGGCAGAAAACTTCCCTAACCTGAGAAGGAAAAAGTCACACAAGTTCAGGAGACACAGAGAGCCCCAAGCAAGAAGAACCCAAACAGGCCCATACCCAGACACATCATCATTAAAATGACAAAAATTAAAGACAATTGAGAGAATCTTAAAGGCAGCAAGAGAAAAGCAAATAGTTACTTACAAAGGAGCTCCCATAAGGCTGACACCTGATTTCTCATCAGAAACTCTACAGGCCAGAAGGGAATGGCATGAAGTAATCCAGGTAATGGAAACCAAGGATATGAAACCAAGATTACTATATCCAGCAAGGCTATCTTTTAAAATAAAAACCTTTCCCAGACAAAAAAAGGCTAAAGGAGTTTATCATAACCAAGCCAGCATTATAAGAAATGCTAAAGGGACTGCTATAATGAGAAGAAGAAATAGAGAGAAAATACTAGGCATACAGAATTAAAATGGCAATAAATAAGGACCTATCCTATATAATAAAGAGGTAATATGCAAATTAACCCTCACACCCTCACCAGATGGCTGTCTATGACCAGGCTAGCAGGGGGGCTAGTGAGGGATGACCAAATGACTGAAAAAGCAGGCTGCATGGGTCAACAATGCTGGCAGGGGGTTTAGTGAGGGACGACCAAATAACTGAACAAGCAGGCTGTGTGGGGTCACCAGGCCAGCAGAGGGGGCAGTTAGGGGTGACCAGTCAGGCAGGCAGGTGAGCGATTAGGAGCCAGCAGTCCAGGATTGTGAGAGGGATGTCCGACAGCCGGATTGGAGAGGGTACAGGCTGGGCTGAGGGAACCCCCCATGCACGAACTTCGTGCACCAAGCCTCTAGTCAATAATAACCTTAAATGTAAATGGTTTAATGCTCCAATCAAAAGGCATGGGGTAGCTAAATGCATATAGAAAACATGACCCAATTATCTGCTGTCAACAAGAGACCCACCTCAGAACAGAAGACTCACACAGGATGAGAGTGAACGGATGGAAAAATAATTCTATATAAATGGAAAATAAAAGCTGAGGTAGCATTACTCAGATCTGACAAATGAAGGCCATCACAAGAGACAACAAAGGTCACTAAATAATGCTAAAGGGATTGATCCAACAAGAGAATATAACCCTGGTAAATACATATGCCCCCAATATAGGAGCACCTAAACATATATCAGTAAAAAATCTCCTAGGGAGAGAGCAACCACAATACAGTCATAGTAGGGGACTTTAACACCCTGCTGACTTCACTGGATAGATCTTCCAGACAAAAAATTAACAAGGCAAGAGTGACCCTAAAGGACACACTGGATCAGATGGATTTAATTGACATTTATAGAACATTTCACCCCAAAGCTGAAGAATATACATTCTTCTCAAGTATACATGGGTCATTCACAAAGATATACCACAATCTAGGATGCAAAACAAGTCTCTACAAGTTCAAGAAGACTGACAAAATAACAAGAATCTTCTCAGATCCCAGTGGAATGAAATTAGAAATCAAATAGAGTAAAAACACCCCAAAACATTCAAACACATGGAGGTTAATAGCATGTTATTAAACAATGAATGGGTTATCAATAAGATCAAGAAAGAATTCAAGCCGAAACCGGTTTGGCTCAGTGGATAGAGCGTCGGCCTGCGGACTGGAGGGTCCCGGGTTTGATTCCGGTCAAGGGCATGTACCTTGGTTGCGGGCACATCCCCAGTGGGAGGTGTGCAGGAGGCAGCTGATCGATGTTTCTCTCTCATCGATGTTTCTAGCTCTCTATCCCTCTCCCTTCCTCTCTGTAAAATATCAATAAAATATGTTAAAAAAAAAAAGAAAGAATTCAAAAACTTCCTGGAAACAAATGAAAATGAACACACAAAAACCCAAAATCTATGGGACACAGCAAAAGCACTCATGAGAGGGAAGTTCATAGTACTACAGGCCTACTTCAAAAAAGAAAATTAATAATAAACTACTTAACTCTACAACTAAATGAACTAGAAAGAAAACAACAAGAAAAGCCCAGAGTAAGTAGAAGGAAGGAAATAATAAAGATTACAGCAGAAATAAATAACATGGAGACTAAAAAACAATACAGAAAATTAATGAAACCAAGAGCTGGTTCTTTGAAAGGATTAACAAGATTGATGAACTGCTAGCCAGATTCATCAAGAAACAAAGAGAGAGAACCCAAATAAATAAAATCAAAAATGAAAGCAGAGAAGTAACCACAGACACCACAAAAAATACAAAAGAAAATACTATGAACAACTAAATGCCAACAAGCTGAATGATGTGGATGAAAGGGACAAATTCCTAGAAAAATACAGTCTCCCAAAACTGAATCAGAAAGCCAGAATAGGCCAATAACAACTGAGGAAATAGAAACAGTAATCAAAAAACTTCCAGCAAACAAAACCCCTGGTCTGGATGGCTTCACAGGGGAGTTTTACCAAACATTCAAAGAAGAACTAACACATATACTCCTCAACTATTCCTAAAAATCCAAGAAGAAGGAACACTCCCAACCTATTTTTACGAGGCCAGCCTTACCCTAATTGCAAAACCACATAAAGACACTACAGAGAAAGATAATTACAGGCTAATAACCCTGATGAACACAGATGCTAAAATCCTCAACAAAATATTAGCAATCAGATCCAGCAATATATTAAAAAGATCATATACCAGGAACAAGCAGAATTTATTCCAGGGATGCAAGACTGGTACAATATTAGCAAATCAATAATAGTGATACATCACATAAACAAACTGAAAGACAAAAATAATATGATATACCAATAGATGCAGAAAAAGTATTCAACAAAATCCAACACCCTTTTTTGATAAAAAATCTCAGCTAAGTGGAAATAAAGGTAGCATATCTCAACATGATAAAGGCCATATATAACAAACTTACAGTGAACATCATATTCAACAGGCAAAAACTAAAACCATTCCCCCTAAGAACAGGAACAAGACAGAGATGTCCACTTTCAGCACTCTTATTCAACATAGTGCTGGAAGTCCTAGCCACAGCGATCAGACAAGGAGAAGAAATAAAAGGCATCCAAATTGGAAAGGAGAAAGTAAAACTGTCATTATTTGCAAATGACATGATATTGTACATAGAAAACCCTAAAGACTCCACCAAAAAACTATTAGATTTAATAAATGAATTTGGCAAATGTAGCAGGATACAAAATCAACACCCAAAAATCTATGGCTTTTTTTGTACACCAATAATGAATTCCCAGAAAGAGAAACTAAATAAGCAATCCCATTTACCATTGCAACAACAAAAAATTAATATACTTAGGAATAAACTTAACCAAGGAAATAGAAGACTTGTACTTGAAAAACTACAGGATGTTGAAAAAAGAGATAGTAGATATGAACAAGTAGAAGAATATACCATGCTCATGGATTGGTAGAATCAACATCATTTAAATGTCCATACTATGTAAGGCAACCTACACATTCAATGCAAACCCTATTAAAATACCAACAACATATTTCACAGATCTAGAACAAATATTCTGAAATTTTATATAGAACCAAAAAAGACCCCAAATAGCTGCTGCAATCTTGAGAAAGGAGAACAAAGTTAAAGGAATCACAATACCAGATGTCAAGTTATACTACAAAGCCACCATAATCAAAACAGCCTGGTACTGACATAAGAACAGGCATAAAGATCAATGGAACAGAACAGAGATCCCAGAAATTGACCCAAGCCATTATGCTCAATTAATATTTGGCAAAAGAGGCGAGAGCATACAATGGAGTTAAGACAGTCTCTTCAATAAATGATGTTGGCAAAATTGGATAGATACATGCAAAAAAATAAAACTAGACCATCAACTTACACCATACACAAGAATAAACTCAAAATGGATAAAAGACTTAAGTGTAAGTTGTCAAACCATAAATATCCTAGAAGAAACCATAGGCAGCAAAATTTTAGACATCTGTCATAGCAATATTTTTGTGGATACATGTCCTAAGGCAAAGGAAACTAAGGCAAACTTTTTAAAAAATGCACTACATCAAAATAAAAATCTTCTGCATAGCAAAAGAAACCATCAATAAAACAAAAGGGAACCCACTGAATGGGAGAACATATTTGCCAATGATACATCTGATAAAGTGTTAATATCCAAAATATGTATGGAACTCATACAACATAACAAAAGAAAGACTAACAATCCAGTTAAAAAAATGGGCAAAGGACCTAAATTGACACTTCTCCAAAGTAGACATACATATGAAAAGATGCTCAAAGTCACTGATATCAGAGAGATGCAAAGGACAATGACAATGAGGTATCACCTCACATCTGTCAGAATGGCCACCATCAGCAAATCAACAAAGGACAAGTGCTGGTGAGGATGTGGAGAAAAGGGAACCATAGTACACTGCTGATAGTTATGCAGACTAGTGTAGCCATTATGGAAAATAGTATGGTGTTTCCTCAAAAAATTAAATATGGAACTGACATTTGACCCAGTGATCCAACTTCTAGGAATATATCTTAAGAAACCTGAAACACCAATCAGAAAGAATGTATACACCCGTATGTTCATGGCAGCACAATTTATAATAGCTAAGATCTGGAAACAACCCAAGTGTCCATCAGTAGATGAGTGAATAAAAAAGCTGTGGCACATTTATACCATGGAATACTATATGCAGCAGTAAAAGAAGAATAATCTGTTACCCTTTGAGACAGCATGGAGAGACCTGGAGAGTATTATTCTAAGTGAAAAAGTCAGTCAGAGAAAGACAAGTATCACATAAATCTCACTCATATATGGAATCTAACAAAATAAACTGATAAACGGAGAGAATCCAGAGACATGGAAGCATGGAACAGAGTGTGGAATCTTGGAGGGAAGGCAGGGGATGGTGGGTGGGTGGGAGTTAATCAACCAAAGACCTTGTATATATATATGCATAACCCATGGACATGAACAATTAGGTGGAGAAAGCCTGGGGCAGGGAACAGGGGCAGGCTGGAGGGAGTTAGTTGGAGGAATAAAAAGGGACAGATGCAATATTTTCAACAATAAATATTAAAAAAAAGATTTCACCATTGGAGGCAAGGAGGAGAGTGTACCTGGGTTTCCAGCAGTCTTGTTTTTATCCTGGTGGGTGGAATCCTTGCTGATTTTCACAGCTAGATGATATGTGGACTCCTCTTCCCAATATTGGTGCTCCAGGCCAGAGAGTCCAGTGTGGGGTTGAGACCCCTTGTTCCTTGGGGGCACCTATGCAGATGAGATATCCCTCCAGATTCTCAAACACCACATGGGTATGGAGGAGCCAGCCTTATGTGCATCTCCACCTCTTCTACCAGTCTCAATGTAGCTTCTTCTATATATCCTTAGTTATAGGATGTCTATTAAGCTATTCTTCAGATGGTTCTCCAAGCTAATCTATATATATAAAAGCCTAAGCGACCGTCACAACCGAAACAACTGAATGGATGACTGAACAGGCTGCGTGGGGTGACCAGGCCAGCAGGGGGGTTAGTGAGGGAAGACCATACGACAGAGCAGCAGGCTACGTGGGGTGACCACACCAGCAGGGTGGGTAGTTGAGGGTGACCAGACCGGTGGGGGGGGGCAGTTAGGGGTGACCAGGCTGGCAGAGGGGGGCAGTTAGGGGCAACCAGGCCAGCAAAGGGGAGCAGTTAGGGGCAACCAGGCTGGCGGGGGCGGGGGGCAGTTGGGGGCGATAAGGCTGGCAGGCAGAGGCAGTAAAGGGTGATCAGGCCTGCAGGGGGGGCAGTTAGGGGCAACCAGGTTGGTGGGGAGGGCAGTGAGGGGTGATCAGGCCAGCAGGCAGAGGCAGTTAGGCTGATCAGGCTGGTAGGGGGTGCAGTTAGGGGCAATCAGGCAGGCAGGCAGGTGAGCAGTTAGAAGCCAGCAGTCCAGGATTGTGAGAGGGATGTCCCAGATTGGAGAGGGTGCAGCCTGGGTTGAGGGGACCCTACCCCTCCCGTGCATGAATTTCATGCACTGGGCCTCTAGTCCTATGTAATAAAAGCCTAATAGCAAATTTTCCCCTCAAGAGTTCTACTGCTCGTTATGACGTGTGCTGACCACCAGGGGGCAGTGCAGAACATGGTGGACGTCAGTGATGCGGCGCTGGCAGTGGGCAGCAGTGGAGGCACTGCTAGCCCCGATGGGCCGTGCCAAGAGCAGGACTGCTGCGGGATGGTGGAGCAGGTGAGCGGGCGGTACCAGGCCAAGGCGGGTGTGAGCAGGGCCCAATTGCCCTGCCGATTGCCCTGCAGATGGCGATCAGTGGTGGTTGCAGGGGGCAGGGATGCTGCCCAGCTCCCAGGTGCTGAGGGAGCCCAGTGGAGGCCCAATGACTCAGGCAGAGGGGGGCATGTGGGGGTCCGGGGGCCCAGGTGCTTCCTAGGGCCCAGAGGTCAGCTGGGACCTGCCCTTCCACACCAGATGCTTGCGCTTTGATCCCCGGCCAGGCCTAGGGGCAGCACCCGTGCACAAATTTCGTGTACTGGGCCTCTAGTTATTCTATAATTTAGTTGTAATTTTGGTGTGGTCATGGAAGGAAGTGAGTGCAGTTTCCATCTATTAGGCCAGTGGTCGGCAAACCACGGCTCGCGAGCCACATGCGGCTCGTGAGCTGTGGTTTGCTGCTCTAGTGACTAATGAGTTTGCCTACCACTGTACTAGGCCATCTTTGGAAAATCCTCTGCTTACTTTTAATTTATTTTATTTCTGAGAGTTTTTACTTCTTGTGTCTTAAAACTGTATAATTAGGTGCATACATATTTATACTTGTTAGATCTTGATGAATTGCATCTAATAATTAGGAAATAGCTTTTTAAATCTTAGATGTGTCAACTGATGGTTATTGGTGCCAATTCAGTGCCAACAGAAACCCCCAATTTTGGGTGCAGTGAAGAAGGAAGTATGATTCAGTATAAAACAGCTCAATTGTGATACAGCACTGCTGTGAAAACAGCACAGCTGTGAGGAAGCCCTGGGGCCAGGAAGCCCTGGGGCCAGGAAGCCCTGGAGCCAGGCTCCTCTCCACTAGACAGCTCTGCTCTGCTCTGCTCCTTGACAGTCTGGTCTGCACTGTGCTGGTCTGCTCTGCTGTGCTTTGGTCTGCTGTGTTCTGTGCCAGTCTACTCTGGCCTCTGCTTGTCTGCTCCAGTGAGACATCTTGCTGTTTCAGCTCAGCCAGGAGAACACAGTCTTTCGTGTTTAGTGGAAAGGAAAAGTATACTTTCAGAGCCAGAGGGTAGCTGGCTTACATGGACACATACATCCCCACCCATGGTTCCTGACTGGTCTGTCCTTATGCAATTAAGGACTCCAAAATCTTGCAGTTTGATTGGTCCAAAAGGCACTGTCCTGATTGGTCAGAATTGAGCTGCTCTGGTTGATCTGAGCTCGAAGCTCTGATTGGATGGGGGAAATCCTCAGTCCTGTTGATTGAAATAGGATTCCAGAAACTCTTTTTATAAGGGATGGCTCAGAGAACAGAAATACCCGACAGGCAGTTTAGTGCAGGCTTTTTCCTAAAGTGCAGTTTGCATGAAAGGCCCCTGTGTAGAAATGGCTTCCAGGCTGTTTTGTTTTGTTTTAGATTTGAGCCCAGTTAGCCACCAAAAGATCTTATTAGGTGTCCTTTCTCAGAGTTCACAGGTAATAGTTCCTGTCATAAAGGCTACCTTATCTGATATTAATATAAGCCTTGGCTTTCTATCTTTTGATTAGTGTGTTTTACATTTTGTTTTTTTTTCCACCTTTTACATTTTAATATAGCTGTGTTTTGGTACTTAAAATGAATTTCTTGTAGATAGTGTATAGTTTTATCTGCAATTTGGTAATCTCCAACTTTAATTCGATTGTTTAGTTCATTTATATTTACAAATTTACACATTTGAGTTTAAGTCTAGCATCTTGCCATCTATTTTCTATTGAAGTCATCTGTTCTTTCCTTCTTTATTACTCTACTCTTGCTTCTTTTAGTTTCTTTTAGTATTTTAATGTATTCTATTTTACCTCCATTATTGGCTTATTAGCTATTTATTATTAGTATTGGTATTTATTAGCTGCCCTATATTTTATAATAAGTACAATTAACATGTCTTATCTTCAAATAGTACATCTTTTCATGTGTAATGTAAGAGCCTCTATCAGTATACTTCCTTTCACTCAACATTATTCTTTGTACTATTGTCATAAAATTTACTTCTATATTTATTACAAACTCCACAAGAAATTGCTGTTCCTTCTTTAAACTGTCTTTTGCATTTATCTATACATTTACCATTTATGGTGCTCTTCTTTCCTTTTTAAAATTCAAGTTACTGAGCCTTAGCTGGAGTTTCTTAGTGGTTAGAGAGTTGGCCCATGTACCAAAGGGTCACGGGTTTGATTCCTGGTCAAGGGCATGTACCTGGGTTGCTGGTTAGATCCCTGGCCCCAGTTGGAGCACATAGGAGGCAATATCCTTGAGTGAGAATTAACAACACCCATCAAAAATCCAAGTTACTGGAATGATTTTACTTCAACCTGAGTAGTTTATTTTAACATTTCTTACGGTTCAGGCCTACTGGGAAATAAATCTTTTTAAAATTTATTTGTCTGAAAATGATTTTTGCCTCTACTTTTGAAAAATTTCATTGGAATATTTTCATTATTTTCCCACTTTTCTTTCATCATTTTAAAGATGTCTAACCATGTTTTCTTTATTTCAGTGATATTGATGAGAAGTGTGAGACATTCTTAATTTTGTTCTTATGTACATGTCTTCTTTTCCCCTCTGGCTGCATTTCAGGTTTTCTCCTTATCAATGGTTTGTAGTAATTTGGGGATGATGTGCCTTGGTGTGTTTTTCTTCATGTTTCTTCTGCTTGGAATATATTGATTTCCTTGAATCTATAGGTTTATAGTTTCATCAGATCTTGAAAATATTTGACTATTATTTCTTCAAATATTTTTTCTGTCCTCTTTCCATTCAAATTATATGTTAAATCATTTGATATTTTTCCACATGTCAACAAAGCATTGTTCATTTTTGTTGTCTTTTTTTCCCCACACTGTGCTTCAATTTAGGTGGTTTCTATCACTATGTCTTTAATTTCACTGACTTTTTTTCTTCTGCAGTGCTTAATCTGTTTAATCTGCTGTTAATCCCACTCAGTGATTTTCTTTTCAGGTATTTTTTTTCAACTATAGAAGTCATATATATACACACATATATATGTACATATACAGTTTATCTTCTATATACATATGTATCTTACATTATATGCATGTATGTTCTACATTTTATATATATATACATGTATGTCTTACATTTATATACATACTAGAGGCCCGGTGCACGGAATTCGTGCACTGGGGGGGGGGGGGTTGTGTGTCCCTTAGCCCAACCTGCACCCTCTCCAATATGGAACCCCTCAGGGGATGCCCCACAGGGATCGGGCCTAAACAGGCAGTCAGACATCCCTCTCACAATCCAGGACTGCTGGCTCCCAACTGCTCTCCTGCCTGCCTGATTGCCCCTAACCGCTTCTGCCTGCCAGCCTGATCACCCCCTAACCACTCCCCTGCCAGCCTGATCGATGCCTAACTGCTCCCCTGCCAGCCCAATCATCCCCAACTGCCCTCCCCTGAAAACCCAGTCACCCCCAAATGCCCTCCCCTGCATATTCCCTCTTTATTAGATAGGGCTTTTTCTTTAATATATTGGATAGCCCTAACTGGTTTGGCTAGGTGGATGGAGCATCGGCCTGCAGGCTCAAGGTTCCTAGGTTCGATTCCAGTTAAGGGCATGTACCTTGGTTGGGGGCACATACCCAGTGGGGAGTGTGCAGGAGGCAGCTGATCAATGTTTCTCTCTCATAGATGTTTTTAGCTCTCTATCCCTTTCCCTAAAAAATTAATAAAATATATTTTAAAAAAATAAACATTTAAGATTCCTCCATATCTGCCTGGCTGGTGTGACTCAGTGGTTGAGACCCCAGACTGCCGCAGCTGGGAGGGGATCACACCATGGGGGTGTGGCGCCCCTGCCAGGCTGAGACCCCAGCCCAGGCTGCTGGCGCTGGCAGGGGATCGCGCCGTGGGGGAGCGGAGAGACCCCAGCCCAGGCTGCTGGCGCTGGCAGAGGATTGCGCTGTGGGGAGTGAATTTGCTTTTGTTTTTTATAAAGGGTCAGGAGGGCCTCTGCGCAGCATTCCACCAAGCCGCTTACTCTGCAGGCTGTCAGCGGCAGCCCTCCCTGAGACTGGGGGACTCTGGCGGGGCTGAGAGGACTGGGTGCCGCCATCTTGTGGCTATGGGGGCCGCCATTTTTGTTGTGGAGTGACAGTTAATTTGCATATTACTCTTTTATTAGATAGGATAGTATATCTTACATTTCCCTTCTTATTATGTACATCTTTCCTTAAATCCTGAACACAATTTTAAGTTCTTCCAGGTCTAAATCCAGGATAATAATACATCTCACATTCTTTTCCTTGCTTCAGGATTAACAATCCTGTTCTCTCTGTGGTCCAATGCCTTCAAGCGGTTGTTTCACATATTTTGTCTACTTTTCTAGTTGTCTATGGAAGGAAGACAAGTCAGTAACAATGACTATAACATGACTGGGAGTGGTGCTCTATAACTCTTTCCCTCCTGCCCTATTTTTTCAGTTTCTCCTACTAGAATGTAAGTTCTGTCAGGTGAGGGACTTTGGTCTGTTTCCTTCTGGATGTACATCCATTACCTAAAATATAGCAGAAATATTTGTTCAATATTGAATCAATCATTTATTTTGTAATTTAAAGTACTTCAGCCAGGAAATAGTGATACTATATTTTTTCCAGCAAATTCAAGTTTATTTTTTTTGGTTATGTTTTGTTTTCTTTTATTTGCTAAAAGTTTAGTTAAAATTAATATTTTAAAGATAAAGATTCTGTATAAATTAGTTAGACAAAATACACATCCAGTCATATTCTCACATTCTCACAGTCTTGTTTATAATCTAACTAGAGGCCCGGTGCATGAAAATTCATGCACTGGCGGGGGTGGGGTTCCTCAGCCTGGTCTTCCCCCTCTCACAGTCTGGGAGCCCTCAGGGGTGGGAGGCAACCTGGTAATCAGGGGAATGCGACACCCCTATCACACCTCTGCTGCTGCCACTGCCGGCAGTACAAGCCTCGGCCGGCCCTGGTTACCTGAGCCTTGGGCGCCCTGAGCAGCTGGGGGGCTGAGGGAACTGGGGGACTCTGGAGGCAGGTGCGCAGAGTGGCCAGACCTGCCTGGGGTTGGGCCCCGCTGTGCCGCAAGCCTGCTGCCCCAGTGGGGCTGAGGGGACTGGGCGCCGCCATCTTGTGGCTGTGGGCACTGCCATATTTGAGGGTGGGGCAGTCAATTAGCATATTCCCTCCTTGTTGGTTGTGGGTGCTGCCATCTTTGTGAGGGTCAATTAGAATATTCCCTCTTTATTAGATAGGATAATTGCCATATAGAGATTACACATTTGCTTTTTGCCTAACAAATTCGCTGTTTTTATGTTTTTTAATCTTTATCATTGAGAGTATTACAGATATCCCACAGTTTCTCCCTCATTGTCCCCCTCCACCCAGTTCCTGCCCCCCCAAGGCCTTCACCACCAATTACCTATAGACACATACGAATCCAATGAGTCATGTATGAATCCAGATACCCTCTGGATCTGAAAGTGTGCTTTTCCTTTCCACTAAACACGAAAGACTGCGTTCTCCTGGCTGAGCTGAAACAGCAAGATGTCTCACTGGAGCAGACAAGCAGAGGCCAGAGTAGACTGGCACAGAACACAGCAGAGCTGTCTAGGTGGAGCGGAGCCTGGCCCCATGATTGTAGACAGTGCATAGTTTTATCTGGAAATTGGAACCTAAATTGGATTGTTCATTTATATTTACAAATTTACACATTTGAGTTTAAGTCTAGCATCTTGCCATCTATTTTCTATTGAAGTCATCTGTTCTTCTTTATTTCTCTACTCTTGATTCTTTTAGTTTCTTTTAGTATTTTAATGTATTCTATTTTACCTTCATTATTGGCTTATTAGCTATTTATTATTAGTATTGTCTTTAATTATGTCTTTAATAATGAACAAAATAAATTGAAGAATAAAATAGGACAGAGACTTGGAAACATAGAACAGACTGAGGAATCTCAGAGGGAAGGGTGGAAGGGTGGGTGGGAAGAGGGTAACCAGTAAATTAAAGTTTTGACACAACACAATTTTCATAATCATGAATCCACATTTAGGAGAGTTTAGCTAAGGTTACATCAGTCAGCTCTTGAGGCATTATTAATCAGCATAATGTATATGAAAAAAGGGATCTCACTGGTGAAATCAAAAGATATTTAGAGTATAGAGATAGACTAACATATTTCAGAAATATTCTTCACCCTCATAGGACATAAAAATTCAATGAGCCTATAGTTTGAGACCTTAGTGATGTTACAGTTTGAAACAATCTTGTCTCCAGCCATTAGTCGGGCAAATATCTGTTTGCCTGACACCAACTATGAAATATTGTCATGCATTTTTTTTAATTTTTTTTTTTGCAAAATGCTAGTCAGAGTAGTCAAATGTACAGAGAGCTGGAATTTCACCTAGATTGAAGAACCAGGTATATAAAATTTTATGTCTACTTTTCTATCAATATTTATTTAGTAAATGTTAGTACATGTACAATGTTAGGTCTAATTTATGCTTTCATTATACCTGGTAGGAAGGTTGTGGAGCAGTAGCTAACCTTCTACCTCAAACTTTTCAGAGGTTACTGCTTCCTACCAAACAGCTAAGAGTTGTGCAGGACCAAATTTATTTAGATCAATTTGTAATTGACCAAGTTGGGTTTATTCCCAAGAAAGTTAATGTAAGACAAATCTAGTAATGTAATTCATCTCATAAATAGAAAAAGGAGAAAAATCTTGTGATTATGTTAGAAATGTATCATAGCTTTGATATATAATTTCAAACTAATGTTTTATTTTAAAAAATGTAGCAAACAAGAAATATAAGAGACCTTTTTTGACTTGAAAAATGTTGTACCAAATTCTAACATTAAATAGACCTATGGAATCAAATTAAAAAAAGGAACAGTTTGTTTTATGATAATATATAAATTAGTAAGAAAAGTATTAACTGCTCAACAAATTGTGCTCCTTTTACTAGCTGGAAGGAATTTGAGTTTTGTGGTTTTGTGGTAACCTAAGAGTCCTAGCAAATTTTGATAAAAAGTCTGAACTACTTTAATAGAAAGTAAAAAAGACTAAATACCTCATCTCTTACTAACAGTATTTCAGATACAATATTTTTGTGTGCCAATAGTTATATTTCATATATCAGAACAACTGGCTACACCTTAGGGAGAAATACATCTATTTCATATTATACACAAAAATAAATTCTAAATGCGTTTAAAAATCTAAGTGTAGAAAGTAAAAGATTGAAAACTAGAAGAAAGCATTAGAGAATATTTTTATGATTTTGTAATAGGGAAATATTGCTTAAACAAAACAGAAAAAGCAAATGCCTTATCAATTTATCAAAAAATTGATCATTTTTATTATATTAATACTAGAGGCCTGCCTGGTGCACGAAATTCACGCATGGGTGGGAGTGTCCCTCAAGCCTAGCCTGCACCCCTTCCAATCTGGGACCCCTCGGGGGATGTCCGACTTCTGGTTTGGATGTCCGATCCCTATGGGACTGGGCCTAAACTGGCAGTAGGACATCCCTCTCACAATCCGGGACAGCTGGCTCCTAACCACTCACCTGCCTGCCTGCCTGATTACCCCTAACCACTCTGCATGCCAGCCTAATAGCCCCCTAACTGCTCCCCTGCTGGCATGATCGTCCCCAACTGCCCTCCCCTGCCAGCCCAATCGCCCCCAACTGCCTTCCTCTGTGGGGCTGAGAGAACTGGGGGACTCTGGCTGGATGAGGCAGGGCTGAGGCAACTGGGCACCATCATCTTGTGGCTGTGGGTGCCGCCATCTTTGTGAGGGTGTGATGGTCAGTTAGCATATTCCCTCTTTATTAGATAGGATAATTTAACATTAGTATAAAAAGGATAGCTTAAACAAAGCTTAAAGGTAATTGCTACACATATAACCAACCACAAATTAGTAACAAAAATTTATATATAACATTCAGTAAATCAATAAGTAAAACACAAACCAAGGCAAAGAAATGAGTGGGTAGTTCAAAGAAAAAGAAATATAAATGGCAAATAAGCACTTCAAAAGATATTCAACCTCACTAATAATCAGGGAAATGGAGCTAAAAGTAAAATATTATTTCATCAACATGAGCTTCCCAAAGTTTAAAACAAAGCATTGGTTGGCAGCAGTGGAGGAATGAGGACTCAAGGAGCACAGAAAATCAGAATGACCACTTTGGAAAGCAATTTCACAATAGGTAGCAAATCCCTAAATTCTGTGTTTAGGTAACTTTGTAAAACTCTGGTATATAGCATTTAGAGCCATATACAAAGATGTTCAATGGATGTCCCTTGCAATATTGTAATAGTGAAAAGCTGGAAATAATCTAAATACTCATCACCAGGGCAATAAATAGACATTAAACTGTAAGATCCATGTGGCACAGATGATTATCTCTTTTGTCCTTTCCAACACCTCCAACAAGGCCTGGCTCTTAGTAGATGCTAAAAACTTAATTGTTATATATGTGAAAAAATAAATTCTGGTACATTTGAAACATGTTATATTGTACAGCAGATAAAACAATCTATATGCATCAATATCAATTACTCTTAAAGAAAAAGTGGCCTGTAAAAATTTTGTAGAGTAGAAATCCATATATGTTAAGTTTCAAAACACACAAAACAACATTATATGTTGTTGATGTACATGTAGGTATAGTGGAGCGGGCCCGGCTGCTCCGCGTGCCTGCCTCCAGAGTCCCCCAGTCCCCTCAGCCCCCCAGCTGCCCAAGGCCAGCCCGAGGTGTAGGCAAGCCTCGGTTGGCGGCTGCCCAGCTGCCCAGGGCTGCCCGAGGCTTAGGTAACCAGGGCTGGCTGAGGCTTGAGCTGCCAGCAGTGGCAGCAGCAAAGGTGTGATGGGGGCATCACCTTCCCCTGATTGCTGGGTCACCTCCCATCCCTGAGGTCTCCTGGGCTGTGAGAGGGGTCAGGCTGGGCTGAGGGACGCCCCCCTCCAGTGCATGAATTTTCATGCACCAGGCCTCTAGTTTCAAAATAAAATGAATTCAACCACTCCTACCTATGCCCATGCTACCAGGTGAGGCCAAGCCTTCACCAACTCTGTCCTGGATTATTGCTGTACCCTCTTAACTGGTCTCCCTGCTTCTACCTGTGCCCCATCTGATATCTATTCTTCATCTAGTAGCTGGAATGGTCCTGTTAAAGATATGTCAGTCATGTCACTCCTCTGCTCAAAACCCTCCAATTGCTCCTGTCTGGAAAACTCCTAATGATGGACTTTAGGGGTCCATCTCAACCCAGCCTTGATCCTCTGAGCTTGTTCATTCCTCCAGAGCCACCACAACCTCTCCTTATTCCTTGAACCTATGCTCCCTGGCCTGGAATGATCTCCTGATGTCTGTGTGCCTTACTCCTCCACCTTCTTCAGGTGTTCCTCAAATATTATCCTATCACCTTATCAGACACCAACAACAACACACCCTTCATAGTCCCCTTTCCTGCTTTATTTTCCTCCAAAGCACATCTTCTCAGCTAACATAACATATATTTTTACTTAGTGTTTGCTCATTGTCTGTCGCTGCATCCTTTCACATGTCAGCTCCAAGAAGGCAGGGATGTTTGTCCATTTTATTCACTGCCAAGTACCTAAGAACTAGAACATTTCCTGGTGCAGTGTAGACTCAGAATGAAATATAAAGGCACGCAGACCTTTTTCAGGATAGATATTGCCTCTGGGAACCAAAAAATGTAGGTAGGGTGTGTCCCTTGCAACATTTTGTAATGGCTCCAAATATATTTTGTATTGTTTTATATCTAATATAATATCAGGTAATATGCAAATTGACGTCACACCCTCACAAGATGGCTGCCTACGACCAGGTTGGCAGGAGGTTTAGTGAGGGATGACCAAACAACTGAACAAGCAAGCTGCGTGGGGCGACCAGGCCAGCGGGGGGGGGGGGGGGGGCAGTTGGGGGTGACCAGGCTGGCAAGGGGGGAAGTTGGGGGCGATTAGGCTGGCAGGGGGGCAGTGAGGGGCAACTAGGCTGGCGGGCAGGGCAATTGGGGGTGACCAGGTTGGCAAGGGGGCAGTTGGGGGGGACCAGGCCAGCAGGGGGGCAGTAAGAGGCAACCAGGCTTGCAGGGAAGGGGCAGTTGGTGGCAACCTGGTCGGCAGCGGCGGGCAGTTAGGGGTGACCAGGCCAGCAGGGGGGCAGTTAGGGGCAATCAGGCCAGCACTCAGAGGCAATGAGGGGTGATCAGGCGGGGCTGGGGGGGCCAGTTAGGGGCGACCAGGCAGGCAGGCAGGTGAGCGATTAGGATCCAGTGGTCCAGGATTGTGAGAGGGATGTTAGACTGCAGGGATCGGGCCTAAACTGACAGTTGGACATCCCCTGAGGGGTCCCAGATTGGAGAGGGTGCAGGCTGGGCTGAGGGGACCTCCCCCCATGCACGAATATTGTGTACTGGGCCTTTAATATATATAATTTGTTACTGTTCAAAGTATAACATGAGTCTCCTTTTTCCCCCATTGACCTCTCCCTGGCTGCCCCACCCCCAGCACATGCCTTCCCCCTCGCCCCTATCTGTATCCATTGGTTATACTCATATGCATGCATACAAGACTTTAGGTTGATCTCATACCCCCTTACCCCTCGCCTTCCCTCATAAGTTGGACAGTCTGTTCCATGCTTCTATGACTCTGGTTCTATTTTTGTTCATCAGTTTATGTTGTTCATTATATTCCACAAATGAGTGAGATCATGTGATATTTATCTTTTGCTGACTGGCTTATTTTGCTTAGCATAATGCTTTCCAGTTCCATCCATGCAGTTGCAAATGATAAGAATTCCCTTTTTCTTGTTCTTTTTTTAATAGCAGGGTAGTATTCCATTGTGTGGATGTACCACAGTTTTTTAATCCATTCACCTGCTGATGGGCACTTAGGCTATTTCTAAATCTTAGCTATTGTAAATTGTGCTGCTATGAACATAGGGGTGCATATATTCTTTCTGATTGGTGTTTCTGTTTTCTTGGGATATATTCCTATAAGTGGGATTACTGGGTCAAATGGAAGTTCCATTTTTAGTTTTTTGAGGAAACTCCATACTGTTTTCCACAGTGGCTGCACCAGTCTGTATTCCCACCAGAAGTGCAAGAAGGTTTCTTTTTCTCCGCATCCTCTGCAGCACTTGTCATTTGTTGATTTGTTGATGATAGCCATTCTGATAAGTGTGAGATGGTATCTCATTGTTGTATTCATTTGCATCTCTCAGATGATTAGTGACTTTGAGCATGTTTTCATATGTCTCTTGGCCTCTATGCCTTCTTTTGAAAAGTGTCTATTTAGGCCCTTTGCCCATTTTTTTATTGGATTGTTTATTTTCCTTTTGTTAAGTTGTATGAGTTTCGTATAAATTTTGGAGATTAAACCCTTATCAGAGATAACATTGTCAAATATGTTCCCTCATGCAGTGGGCTTTCTTGTTGTTTTGTTGATAGTTTCTTTTGCTGTGCAGAAGCTTTTTATTTCCATGCAGTCCCATTGGTTTATTTTCTCCTTAGTTTCCATTGCCCTAGGACAGGGGTGGGCAAACTTTTTGACTCGAGGGCCACAATGGGTTCTTAAACTGGACCGGAGGGCCGGAACAAAAGCATGGATGGAGTGTTTGTGTGAACTAATATAAATTCAAAGTAAACATCATTACATAAAAGGGTACGGTCTTTTTTTTTTATTTCAATAGTTTTATTCATTTCAAACATTTTAACAAGAAGGATGTAAACACTAATTATTATAATTTGAAACTTCAAAAAATGGAGGAATCATAGCACAATAACAAACCTTATATTGAAGATGGCAAAGGCAAAATAAAATTGCCTAACAAAGGAAAGGTACAAAAGCCTTTCAAATTAAACTTAAATATAATAAAATAATTTAAAACTAAAACAAATAAAAGAACAAAATGTGTAAACAGTAAATTAAACATTTTCTTTAGTGCAACTTCCAAATTATGCCCGGGACGTAGATGTAGATGGCAATGTAGACTGGGTTGAAAGGTTTTTGGTCTTTAAAACATCAACTTCAGTGGGAACAGTGTTGTTGGTCTCCTTTTTTAGCTAATGCATCAACATCTGGAGTTAGTTTTGTTGTGGCTGTTCTCAGGATAGATCTGAGGTGTTCGTCAGTTAAGCTGGATCTGTGAGGGGCTTTGTTGATGTTCATGATGCTAAATGTCTGCTCACAAACATAGGTTGACCCAAACAGCACCCGTATCTTCTGTGCCATCCTCCGGATGTTTGGAAAAGTGGCTTCATTAAGTGAAGCATAAAAGTCTTTTAGTTCAAGAGAGCTGAATTTCTCCTTTAGGACAAAGTCAGACTGAAGATCGATGAGTTCCAGTTGCACCTCTTCTGGTGCTGTTTCAGGGTTTTGTGACAAAGGACAGGCCACCAGTTGAAGTGATTGGTCAATTTTTTCAACATCAGAAAACCAACGACAGAATTCTGCATGCAGGTCATCCAGTGATTTTCTGTATTTCTTCACGTTTTGGATGGTCTCCTTCTGGGTGGCTAGTGTGGCAAAATGAGTGAAGACTTTGTCTGAAATTTGTCTGGAAAAGAAAATCAGCTTTGATTTAAAGGCTTTCACATTAGTGTACATGTCATGTACATACTGATCTTTTCCCTGTAGCTTCAAATTTAGCTCATTCAAATGTGAAAATATATCTACAGCAAATGCAAAGTCACACAGCCAATTCTTGTTGCTCAGCTCAGTAAATTCGTCAGACTTCCCCTTTAATTTCAAAAATGCACCAATCTCTTCTTTGAGCTCCCACACTCGTTGGAAAACTTTGCCCAAACTCAACCAGCGGACACGAGAGTGGTAAAGTAAGTCGTGGTGATCCGCATCAGTTTCCTCCAGAAACTTAATAAACTGACGGTGCTGAAGTCCCTTTGCTCGAATGAAATTAACAAGCTTTACGACTGGATTAACAACATGATTAAGTTGTAATATAGACTTGCGCAATGATTCCTGGTGAATAATACAGTGAAGAAAAATAACATCTTGGTTAGGGTTCTCCTCTTTCACTTTATCCTGAATTCTTTTTAGCAGTCCAACATTTTTTCCAGTTAAATTTGGAGATCCATCTGTCATGACATTAGCAAGTTTACTCCATGGTAGCTTCATTTTCTCAATGACAGTAGACACCCGGTCATACAAGTCCTCTCCCTGTGTTTTTCCTTTCAGTGGCTCCATGGCTAAAAACTCCTCCGTAATTTCAAAATTGTCATTAATCCCTCGGATAAAAATTAAGAGCTGAGCAGTATCCTTTACGTAATTACTTTCATCCAATGCTAGTGAATAAAACTTAAAGAACTCTGCCTTACTATTTAACTTGCTGGCCAAGTCTTCATCAATCAGTTCCACTTGGCAAGTCACTGTCCTGCACGATAAGCTGAGTTTTTCAAACTTGCCTTTGCTCTCTGGACACAAGAGACCTGCTGTCTCTATCATACATTCTTTCAAAAACTCGCCTTCAGAGAGAGGTTTGCTAGCTTTTGCTAATTTGAATGATAGCATAAAACTTGCTTTGGTAGTTGTCTCTTGAATTGCAGTTTGTCTGTGAAAGACATTTTGCTGAGCCTGTAATTTAGCCATCAACCTCTGTGCAGTAGCCTCCTGTTCTTGAGGTGACTGCTTGCTAGCATAGTTGCCATGCTTTGTGGCAAAGTGACGGCTGAGATTGTACTCTTTGAAGACTGCAAGTGTTTCCTGGCATATCAGACATACCGGTATTGATCGGACTTCAGTGAAAAAATATTTTGTTGTCCACTCCCTCTTAAACACTTGGCATTCACTGTCCACTTTCCTTTTCTTTGGTCCACTCATGTTTAATATTGGGCTAAAACCAACAGTACCATTCTCTTATTAAATTCTTTATTAAAATAAGACAGTAAAGTATAAAAACAAGTGATTAAATTTGCTCTACTATAACATTTTTGGTCTTCTAAAATATATATATATAACAAAATCATCTGAAAAAGTTCAGACATGGGACAGAGGCACACCCTGACCATAGAGAACAACCCCTTTCCTCCATAGGAAACCTGTGTATCTTTCACACAGGCCCTTTGTTTATGGTAACACACATAGCTGCACATTGCTGTGCCTTCCAGACACACTTGCATGGGAGGTGCTAGGGCAATGCAAAACATGGGTAACCAGTAGTTACCACTAGCACTTCTGTTACTGGCAAAAAACAGCCGCAGTGCACATAGTGTGAAAGAGCCCATTATCAATGTCAGATTGCATCCACTGGACTCTATAAAAACAACCAAGTGCCACTTTTAAATGCCCATTGCAACAGTTTTTCTTATTAAAAGCTGGAAATGGCAGGATATTTATATATATATATCCCTACTGTGACAGCCTGGCAGAGCATTACAAAGGAGAAAAGCCAGCATCTGGTGATGTCCATAAGTACAAGACTTCAGGCTGTCATTACCAGGAAAGGGTTTCATCCAAGTATTAGATATGAACATTTGATTTTCAGTTTTTCATTTGTCCAATTACTTCTGAAACCCTGAAATTAAGTGATTTTGTAATAAAATCTTTAGTTCATCACATTTCTATACAATCTTTTTGTTCAACCGACTGAATTAGGGTTCGTTCACACTAGCCGTGCTGCTGTTGCAGTGTGGTGCAGTACTGCAATGCAGCACAGCTAGGGTTAATGCAGGGTACACAGGTTTCCATCATGTTTGCATTGATGCTAATGTGCAGTGGTGCATGTTAACACAAATGCCCTGTAGCATGCATTTTTACAGGCGCAAGGGGGAGAAGCAAACGCAGCGCAAAATGCATTTGTTTTGCCGCTAACACATGCGTTTAGTGGCCACGGTAGCGTTACTGATACCGCATCCATATCAGCAAAAAAATGCAGCTGCAGCATGGCTAGTGTGACATGTCCTCTGTGTGTCTTTTTCCCTGCTGCGCGCGTCCGCAGTGGGAAAAAAAACTGCAGTGGATACAAGCCCTAAAAGCTGAAAGTCTTTGTTGTTTTATTAACAAGTCATTGTGATGTACAGAATGTGGGAACAGGAAAAAATTGTGTTTGAGTAGAGCTCTTAATCTTACCTCAGAAAGGCTCTGATACTGTGCTCTCCAGGGGAGTGTCTCCCTACATCACCACGATAACGTGTCTACGCATTCCCAGGGTGATGTCGGGAGACAGGTCTGCGGGCATTACAAGGAGCCTCTGGAAGATTGAGAGCTTGTTCCTTCTACTGAATGGGTGGATATAAATCCGCCCACTCAGAAGAAGGAGCTGCGGCCATGTTTCCCGATGTTGCCATGTTAACACTGCTGCTGGTGAAGCAGCGGAAGGGAGAGCAAGAGAACCCTCCACTCTTTCGGCTCCGCGGGCCAGATAGAACAGCCGAACGGGCTGGATCTGGCCCGCGGGCCGTAGTTTGCCCACGGCTGCCCTAGGAGCTGTATCAGTAAAGATATTGCTAAGAAAAATGTCTGCTATTTTGCTGCTTATGGCTTCTTCAAGGGTTTTTATGGTTTCCTGTCTTTCATTTAAGTCTTTATCCATTTTGAGTTTATTCTTATGTGTGATGTAAGTTGTTGGTCTAGTTTCATTTTTTTGCATGTATCTGTCCAATTTTCCCAAAAACATTTATTGAAGAGACTGCCTTGACTCCATTGTATGGTCTTGCCTCCTTTGTCAATTAATTGAGCATAATGGTTTGGGTAGATCTCTGGGTTCTCTGTTCTGTTCCATTGGTCTACATGTCTGTTCTTGTGCCAGTACCAGACAGTTTTGAGAATAGTGGCTTTGTAGTATAGCTTGATATCTGGTATTGTGATCCCTCCAACTTTGTTCTTCTTTCTCAGGATTGCTGGAACTATTCAGGGTCTTTTTTTATCATTATTATTATTCCAGATGAATTTTTGGAGAGTTTGTCCTAGGTCTTTGAAGTATGCCATTGGTATTTTAATGGGGATTGCATTGAATCTATAGATTGCTTTGGGTAGTATGGACATTTTAATGATGTTGATTCTACCAATCCATGAACATAGTATATTCTTCCATTTGTTTATGTCTTCCTCTATCTCTTTTTTCAGCATCCTGTAATTTTCTGAGTACAGGTCCCTTACCTCCTTGGTTAAATTTATTCCTAGGTATCTTAATTTTTTTGTTGCAATAGTAAATGAGATTGTTTTTTTAGTTTCTCTTTCTGTGAGTTCATTATCCTATATAATAAAGAGGTAATATACAAATTGACTGTCACACTCTCACAAGATTGCTGTATATGACCAGGCTGGCAGGAGGGTTATTGAGGGACAACCAAACGACTGAACAAGTAGGCTGCATGGGGCGACCAGGGTGGCAGGAGGGTTAGGGAGGGACGACCAAACAACTGAACAAGCAGGCTGTGTGGGGCGACCAGCCTGGCAGGGGTGTTAGTGAGAGATGACCAGGCCGACAGGGGGTGGTAGTAGGGGGCGACCAGGCCAGCAGGGGTGGGCAGTTGGGGGTGACCAGGCTGGCATGGGGGGCAATAAGAGGTGACCAGGCTGGCAGGGGGGGGCAGTTAGGGGTGACCAGGCTGGTGGGGGGGCCATGAGGGGTAACCAGGCCAGCAGGGGGGCAGTTGGAGGAAATTAGGCTGGCAGGAGGGCAGTGAGGGATGACTAGGCTGACGGGGGGGGGGGGGGCAGTTGTGGGTACCAGGCTGACAGGGGAGCAATTAGGGCTGACCAGGTCAGCAGAGGGGGGCAGTTGGAGGCAATCAGGCTGGCTGGGTGACAGTAAGAGGTAACCAGGCTGGCGGGGGGGGGGGGCAGTTAGGAGTGACCAGGCTGGCAGGGAGGGGGCAGTTGGGGGCAACCTGGCTGGCAGTGGGGAGCAGTTGGGGGCTATCAGACCGGCAGGGGGGGCAGTTAGGGGAGTCTAGGCAGGCAGGCAGGTGAGTGATCAAGAGTCAGCGGTCCAGGATTGTGAAAGGGATGTCCGCCTGCCGGTTTAGGCTCGATCCCCAGGATCAGGCCTAAACCGGCAGTTGGACATCCCCTGAGGGGTTCCAGATTGGAGAGGGTGCAGGCTGGGCTGAGGGACACCCCCCGTTGTGCACAAATTTCGTGCACTGGACCTCTAGTCCTATATAATAAAAGCCTAATATGCAAATTGTCCCCTCAACCAGAGTTTTGCTGGGAGTTTGACCACTTGAGCAATCACTATGATGTGCACTGACCACCAGGGGGCAGATTCTTCGACTGGTAGGTTAGCTTGCTGTGGGCACTGGTGGGCTGGATTGGAAAGTGAGGTGTGAGGTGGGAGCCATTAGGAAGCTCCCAGAGTTTGGCCTGAGCCCCGGTGGAGGCGGGCAGTGGCAGGAGCCAGGAGGGACCTTGTGGCATGGTAGGCTGCTACACTTGATCTGAGAGCCATGGGCTGTGCAGCCCTTTGCAGCCTGTGGCATTCTCAGTGTGCAACTTATAATCTTCAGAGCTTCTTCTTTTTATTTGTTAAGTTTCACTAACTACTCCAGGAGAGTGGGTAGCACCACTACAGTGGGGCAGGCCAAACATTCCTGCTGGAGGCCAAGGGGTGGCCTCAACCTCCCAGGGATGCAGCAGAGAGGGGGGCAGGACTGAGTTGGAAAAACTGAGTCCAAAACTTGAAAGGAAACGCGAGGCAGTGAGAGTCAGAGGGCAACAGCTGCACAGAGGCCTAGAAAAGCTGCTGGGTGGGGACAGGCTCAATGTCCCTCCCTCCCCTTCCCCTTGACCTGTCACCCTAGCTCTCCTTTGAGGCCCCTCCTGGGCTCGCCCTGCACAGCCCCACACAACCCCACATAGCCCCGCCCTGCCCTGACCTACACAGCCTTTGGGGAGCTCCACGCCCCCCCCCCAGGAGAAAGGTGGAGGCTGCAGACAGGAGGTTACAAGAGGAGGGGCCAGAGCAGGGTCCACAAAGTTAGATGGAGGGGAGGGAGGGAGAGACCCCATAGGACTGGGGACAGAGATGGGCGGGGAAGGAGGGCCATGTGGAAGCATCACCCTTGGTTGAAGTAGAAATCATGACCCCATTTTACAGACCCCAGTAGAGTGTGGGGGCGTGGGATGAAGAAAAAAGAGGGTGTGAGGGGACTGGATGGATGGAGAGTAGCAATCTTTGATTCATGGCCTATTTATTTTTATTTTCGTTAATATATTTTTATTGATTTCAGAGAGGAAGAGGGAGAGAGAGATAGAAACATCAATGATGAGAGAGAATTGATCTGCAGCCTCCCACACCCCCCTTACTGGGGATAGAGCCTGCAACCCAGGAATGTGCCCTTGACCGGAATCGAACCCAGGACCCTTCAGTCCTCAGACCATGGCTCCATCCACTGAGCCCATCTGGGTGACCCATGGCCTATTTAAAACTGCTGCAGTAGGCTGAGCAAGGGACTTACCACGATGGTGTTACCTGATAATGAGAGTGTCTCTCCTTATGCTGGGGTAATCGGAACTGCAGTGAAGTAAAGATACACCCATGGAGCCTGCAAAGGATTTCCATGCACACGATGCAATTTACTTCGTGTGGCAGCTGAAGAGGGTGAGCAGAGCCTTGGAAGGACATGAGGTCTCCAAGATCAGGGGCTGGAGGGAAAGTGCCTGCTAAGCATTCCACACCGTGAGTTACAATCTTTATATATAAAAGCCTTATATGCTAAGTGTCTGACTGAGCGGATGACCAACCTGTTGACCATCTGGTCACTATGGGGACAGATGCTCTGACCGCCAGGGGACAGATGCTTTGACTGGTAGGTTATCTTGCTGCTGGGGTCTGGCTGACTGGGATTGGGCAAGACGGGGCCAGACACACCCTAGAGCCCTCCTGAAGTCCCTCCCCTGGGCCTTCCCCAGTCACTGGCCACCGGCCCCAATCAGCCCCGATCAGGACTGGCGAGATGGCCCTGATTGGCCCTGATTGCTGGCCAGGCAGAGGGACCCCACCCATGCACGAATTTGTGCACTGAGCCTCTAGTTGGTATATAAAAAAGCCATAGATTTCTGGGTGTTAATTTTGTATCCTGCTACATTACCAAATTCATTGATTAGTTCTAGTAGTTTTTTGATGGAGTCTTAGGGTTTTCTATGTATAATATCATGTCATCTGTGAATAATTACAACCTTACTTCTTCTTTTCCATTTTGGATGCCTTTTCTTTCTTATTCTTGTCTGATTGCTATGGCTAGCACTTCCAGCACTATATTGATCAGGAGTGGTTAAAGTGGGCATCCCTGTCTTATTCTTGTTCTTAGGGGAAATGGTTTTAGTTTTTGCCCATTGAGTATGATGTTGCCATAGGTTTTTCATATAAGGCTTTTATTATGTTGAGGTATGATCCCTCTATTCCCACTTTGCTGAGAGTTTTTATCTGGAAAGGGTGTTGGATTTTGTCAAATGCTTTTTCTGCATCAATTGATATGATTATGTCTCTCATTTTGTTTATGTGATGTATCACGTTTATTCATTTACAGATATTGTACCAGCCTTGCATCCCTGGAATAACCCCCACTTGGTCATGATGTATGATCTTCCTAATGTAATGCTGGGTCCGATTTGCTAGAATTTTGTTGAGTATTTTAGTATGTATGTTAATCAGGGATATTGGCCTGTAATTCTCTTTCTTTATAGTGTCTTTATCTGGTTTTGGGATTAGGGTAATGCTGGCTTCATAGAATGAGACTGGAAGTGTGCCTTCCTCTTGAATTTTTTGGAATAGTCTGAGAAGAATAGGTTTTTGTTCTTCTTTGAATGTTTCATAAAACTCTCCTGTGAAGCTGCCTGGCCCTGGGATTTTGTTTGCTGGAAGCTTTTTCATGACTGCTTTAATTTCCTCCTTAGTTATCGGCCTATTGAGATTTTTTTATTCTTCTTACTTGAGTTTTGGAAGGTCGTATTTTTCTAGGAACATGTCCATTTCCTCTAGGTTGTTTAGTTTGTTGGAATAGAGTTGTTCATAGTATGTTTTGTTTTGTTTTTTCCAATCTTTTGTATTTCTGTGGGGGTCTGTTGTTATTTTTCCTCTTTCATTGCTGATTTTGTTTATTTGGGTCTTCTCCCTTTGCTTCTTGGTGAGTTTGGCTAGAGGTTCATGAATCTTGTTTATCCTTTTGAAGAACTAGCTCTTGGTTTCATTTGATTTTTTCCCCCTTATTTTATTTATTTCTGCTCTGATCTTTATTATCTCCTTCCTTCTGCTCACTCTGTGCTTTCCTTGTTGCTGTATTTCTAATTCTTTAAGTTGTAGATTTAGATAATTTATTACCAGTTTTTCTTGTTTTTTGAGGTAGGCCTGTAATGCTATAAATTTCCCTAATAGGACTACTTTCACTGTGTCCCATAGGGTTTGGATTGTTGTATTTTCATTGTCATTCATTTCCAGGATGTTTTTAATTTCTTATTTGATCTTTTTGGTAACCCAATAATTGTTTAATAGCATGCTATTCAGCCTCCAAGCATTTGAATTTTTTATTGTAGTTGATTTCTAATATTATGCCATTGTGGTCTGAGAAGATGCTTGGTATGATTTCAATCTTTATGAATTTTGAGAGACTTTTCCTGTGCTCCACTATGTGGTCTATCTTTGAAAATGTCCCATGTGCACTTGAGAAGAATGTATATTCTGTGGCTTTGGAGTGAAATGTTCTAAAGATGTCAATTTAGTCCATCAGATCTAGTGGGTCATTCAGGATTGCTGTTTCTTTGCCAGTTTCTTGTCCAGAGAATTTATCCAGTGATGTCAGTGTGGTATTAAAGACCCCTACTGTGAACATATTGCTGTTTATCTCTCCCTTGATATCTTCCAGAAGTTTTTTTTTTTTTTTAAATGTATTTGGGTGCCTTTGCATTGGGTGTATATATGTTTACCAGAGTTATATCCTCTTGTTGTATCAATCCCTTTAGTATTATGAAGTGGCCTTCCTTATCTCTTGTATGGCTTTCACTTTGAGATCTATTTTGTCAGATATAAGTATTGTTACCCCAGCTTTTATTCCATTTCCATTTGTCTGAAAGGTATTTTTCCATCGCTTTACTTTCAGTGTGTGTGAGTCTCTTGTTCTTAGGTGGGTCTCTTGTAGACAGCATATAAATGGGTTTTGTTATCCATCTAGATAAGAAAGTTTCATGTTTTCTTATCCATCCAGACACTCAATGTCTTTTGACTGGAGCATTTAGAGCATTTACATTTGAAGTTATTATTGATCGGTACTTGTTTGTAGCCATTTTTATTTTTTTGTGCCTGTGTTCCTTCTTCCCCATTTTTTTTTCTTTATTTTTACAGTATTCCCTTTAGCATTCCTTGCATTGCTGGCTTGGTAGTGATAAACTCCCTTAACCCTATTTTGTCTGCAAAGCTCCTGATTTCCCCTTCAATTTTGAATGATTGCCTTGCTGGATAGTGTATTCTTGGATTCAGTCCCTTGCTTTGCATCACTTTGTATACTTCATTTCATTCCTTTCTGGCCTGATGTGTTTCTGTTGAGAAATCATTTGATAATGTAATGGGAGATCCCTTGTAGGTAACGCTCTGTCTCTTTCTTGTAGCCTTTAAGATTCTCTCTTTGTTGTTAATGTTTGCCCTTGTAATTTCAATGTGTCTTGGTGTGGGTCTTTTTGGGTTCATCTTCTTTGGGACTCTTTGTGCTTGTGTGACTTTTTTCTTCCTCAAATCAGGAAAGTATTCTGACAGTTTCTTCAAATAGGTTTCCTAACCCTTTCTCCTCTTCTTGTTGTTCTGGCACCCCTATTATATGTATGTTGCTTTCTTTCATGTTGTCCCAAAGCTCCCTCAGGCTCTGCTCCTGTCTTTTGTTTTTTTTTCTCTAATTACAATTGCAATTCAGATTGGGTATGTTTTGCTTCCCTGTCTTCTAATTCACTAATTCAGTCATCCGCTTCTCCTAGTCTACTGTTGAAAGCTTCCATAGCTATATCACTCTTTATTTCCTACTGATTCTTACATAGATTGTTGATTTTCTCATCCATTTGGTTTATGAACTGTATGACCCTTAGTCTGAATTCTTTTTCTGACATATTGCAAGCCTCTGTTTCATTTAGTTTGTTTTCTGGCAATTCCTCCTTTTCTTTCCTTTGGGGGTTGTTCTTTCTCCCCATTTTTGCTCTCACTAAAGGATCAAGGTGTTTGAGTGATGTGGGGCCTGTGGGTGCAGCGGTGGGTTTGGTGACAGATCATGCAGTCATGGGTGGTGGCTGCTCTTCGGGTGGTTGCGAGCAGCAGCTGCTCCTCACACAGTTGCAGGGCAGCTGCTTCTCAGGTGGTCACGGATGCTGGCTGCTCCTCGGAGGTTCGCAGGGTGGCTGCTCCTCAGGCAGTCACAGGCCATGGTTGCTTTACTGGCTGCTGAAGCAGTCATAGTGCCTGGGGCTGCTGCATAAGGCTCAGTTGTTCATGTATGCATGTGGCCATGGAACCCAGGGCAAATGTGTTTGTGTGGCTGGAGGTAAGCGCCCTCCGAAACTCACAGGATCCCTCAGTTGGGAAGGCTGAAGTCCAGATGACCGTGGGTCAGCAGCTGAGGCAGCAGATCCCTGGCCAGAGTGGCTGTAGGATCCCAGGTGGTGTCTTAGAACAACCCGGATGGAGGTGATATTGGGCTCCCAGTCACAGCAGCTCTCCCTTCAAGATGGTTCAGCCTCTGTGGCAGAGCCAGCACTCTGGGAGCAATTACAGCCATAGCAGAAGCTACCCGGCTAGGCGAGCTCGGTCTGCCAGTCCCCAAAGGTCTTGTAAGATCTAGCTGTCCCTCACTCAAACACACACACATACACCACATGTCCACACACTCCTTCCACTGCCTCACTCATTCACACTCTCTCCATCATTGCCATCCTCCCTGCTGCCATCATGGAATCTCTTGTTTTATATTTTACCTAGAGGACCTGTGCATGAAATTCATGCACAGGGGTGTGTGTCCCTCAGCCCAGCCTGCACCATCTCCAACCTGGGACCCCTCGAGGGATGTCCGACTGCCCGTTTAGGCCCGATCCTACCTGGATGGGTACTGTGGTGTGGGACAGCCTGGGCAAGGAGCCTATGGTGGTTTGCAGGCCAGCCACACACCCCGGTGACCCAAGCATAGGCCAGGGTCGGCTGGAAGCAGGTATCTGGGATTTATTTATTGTCTATAATTGAAACTTTGTAGCCTTGAGCGAAGGCCAGGACAGGCCAAGGTGGGCGGGAAGCTTGGCTTCCTTCATCACTGGGGGCAACCCAAGGCTCTTGCTTGCTCCAGCTCCGTGGCTGCCACCATCTTTGTTGGGATTTATTTATCTTCTATATTTGAAACTTTGTAGCCTTGAGCGGAGGCCAGGGCCAGCCAGGCTGGGCAGGAAGCTTGGCTTCCTCCATCGCTGGGGGCAACCCAAGCCTCCAGCTCACTCCTGCTCCATGGCTGCCGCCATCTTAGTTGCATTAATTTGCATACTTGCTCTGATTGGCTGGTGGGCGTAGCAGAATGATGGTCAATTTGTATGTTTCTCTCTCTTTTGTTTTCCATATTCCAAATAGTTTAATTTTTAAAATATTCTATTCAGTGCTAAAATATGTCTTCACTCACTGTTGCCCATTTCCATTTCTTAAACTTTTATGAAACAAAAAATAAAATCAGGAAGTTCAATTAAACATGCAGATTTTAAAGAAAGGGGATCTTTCTAGAAAGTCTGAGCTGAAGGAGTACTCTGGGGGATGGGTACTGTGGTCAGACTTCAAATTCTTGCTGGGGCAGTTTGTGGCATGAATGCTGGGGTCTGTGGCAGGAGGCAGAGAATGCTGGAATGAAATGTATGGGTGAAAACAGAAAGCTGCATGTGTGTGTATGGGGGAGATAGTTTTCTTTTGGTGGTTGTAGGGGAACTGTCAGCAGCTAGAGAGCCCATTAGAGGCAGGATAACCTCAGGAATGGGCAGAAGTGCCAGGGCAGCAAGAAATCTATATGGACTTTTTTGCCCTCATGTGGAGAAAAGCACCTTCCCTCCAAAGTCTCTACCTAGGCATTCTCCAATAATGGCCTACAGGGCACCTAGCCCTATGAGAAAGTCCAGAAATCTACAGTCGCCATTCAAATTCAAGTAACTCTTGGCACTCTCTTCTCTAAAGGGTGCCTTCCACATCTCTTTCCTCTTATAGAAGCGCCAGCAGCTCAATCCAGAGGTTCTGGAGCAGAGATTGCTACCTGGAGATGACAGATAAACCTTGGGATGGCTAATGCTCCAGCCTACTTGGTATACAAAGAGGACATGAGCATTCCTCTTCTCAGGAACAAGCAGACATAGGTGCCAGGGAGGGAAGATGATGCTATAACCCAGCCGTGGGCAAACTATGGCCCGTGAGCCGGATCCGGCTGTTCTATCCGGTTCTCTTGCTCTCCCCTCCGCTCCTTTACTTTGAATTTATATTAGTTCACACAAACACTCCATCCATGCTTTTGTTCCGGCCCTCCGGTCCAGTTTAAGAACCCATTGTGGCCCTCGAGTCAAAAAGTTTGCCCACCCCTGCTATAACCCCAAGTCCTATGTGAGCCTTCCAGAATAGAAGGCTCCTATGGGCAGGCTCTGGACCTCAGTGCTTGCCCTTAGCCCAGCAACACAGCACAGCCAGAACCAGAATGCAATAAATAGAGGCAGGGGGCCAGGAGGTGAAGGGTGCCAGGATGGTGCTAGCTTTCTGAGGCTGTCTGCGGCACTGCGGGTTGGTCCACACAGACACGTTTCAGGGGTGGGGCACCCGAGTCTTCCTCTTCCGTGTCAATCTGTGTCTCCAGTGGAACTGGTTCTTCCTTCGTGAGGGTGGGAGGTTTATCAGCCACTTCTGAGGCAGGCAGGGAGGGTTCCTCAAGGATCTCCTGGCCCAGAGTAGGGGGTTGGGAGTCATCTGTGCGGAAGTCAGAGGTGTGTGCTGGGCTCAGGGACTCGCTCTGCTGGGGGCTGGGGCTTGAGTTGGTGCTGCTGTCCACCTTGAGTTGATAGACATCAGACACAGAACTCTGGTTGCTGTTTTCATCCTGGAATTCAAGGAGAGAGGAATTGGCTGATGCATCAGAGGGAAAGCCATTAGGTTCCCGGGCTGCTGAACCATTCGATTTTGACTTTTCTTTCTCCTTGTTGTCTGTCACAGGAACCCACTTAAATATCCTAAGGGATGTGTCACCCACAGTAACCCATTTTTTCTCCACCCCACCTGCCGGTCTGGTGTTCCTCTGGGCCTGGACCGGCGAACCCTGCCAGCACCCTCGGCCCCGGCTACGGCCTCTCACCATTTCCGCACTTTCTCGATGGCAGTCATCACCTTCTTGATATCGTCCTCGGCCTGGCTGCGGGTCTCGGCCCTGACTCACCTGCCCCACATGGCGGCGGCGGGAGCCGCGAGAGCAGGGCACTGCTCCCAAGACTTGCTTCACGCACCGCCACCCGCCCGCCGCAGCAGCTTCACCGCGGCCCGTCCTCTCTTTTATTAGTGTAGATAAACCCATGTGATCACTAGCTAAATTAATATTTAGAAAATATTCAGTACCCTATAAATTTTGCTTGTGCTGCATCCCAGTTTTTTTTCTATCACTTCTGATCCTGATAATCACTATTCTAATTTCAATTATCAGTTAAATTGGTCTGTTTCTAAAATTTATATAAATGGATTCATGCAATATATACTCATGTGTCTAGATTATTTTACTTGACATAACATCATTGATATTCATCTATGTTGTTGTATATACCAGTATATTACTTTTTAAAAATGCTATGGAATACAGCAGGCCCTCCATATCTGTGGGTTTGGGACCTATAGATTCAACCAACCACAGATCAAGAATATTCTGGGGGGGAAAAAGTCCCAGAAAGTTTCTAAGAGTAAAACTTGAATTTGGCATGCATCAAGCACTGCACTGAATTCACAAATGATATGATGTGTATGCAGTCTCTGCTGAAGCCTCTATGCAAATATAGGTTATATGCAAATATTGCATCATTTTATATAAGGGACTTGAATACCCAGAGATTTTGGTATCCACAGGTTCTTGGAACCAATCCTTAAGGATACCTAGGGATAACTATAGGCCATTGTATGAATACAGCACAACTACTTATCTAACCTCTCACTGTGGAAATTTGATTTTTCCTCCCAGTTTTTGTCCATAATGCATAAAGCATCTATAAATCTCTTGAACATATTTGTTTGTGAACATATGCCCTCATTTCTCTTGTACGTATATCCTAGAACTAGAATTTCTGAAGCTGAGGCTAAGTATATTTTAGATTTAGTAAAAACTGTCAGATAGTATTCTGAAGTTGTTGCATCATTAATGCCAGCCAACTTCTGAGTTTCAATTGCTTTAATCCTCATTAACACTTGTTATTTTCAGTCTTTTAAAATGTTAGCTATTCCAGTGGTGGTGTGGCAGTACCTCTCTTAAGGTTTTAATTTGCATTTTCCTAATGAGTAATAAAGTTGAATACCTTCATTGACTTGTTGGCCATTTGAATGTCCTCTTTTTTGATGTGCCCAATTTTAAAATTTGGTTGTTTTCCTTTGCTTATCATTTGTAAGAATTCTTCGTTTATCTTGGAGTGTTCTTTAGGTCCACATATTGAAAATATCCTCTCCCAAGTTTATGACTTGTTTTTCACTTCTTAACCATGTTTTGGTGAATAGAAATTTAAAATCTTAGTGAGATATACCTGCATGCTTTTGAAAATTTAAAATATTATGTAATTAAATTTTAATTGAAAAAAAAAGATAGAGAAATGGGGCCTTTTCCCTTTTCCTCCTAGTTAGACAAAACAGATGGTTAAAGAATCCTTTCTTTTTATTTCCTTCTATTTTCTCCTTCCTTCCTTCCTTCCTTCCTTCCTTCCTTCCTTCCTTCCTTCCTTTCTTCCTTCCTTCCTTCTTTCCTTCCTTCCCTTTTTCTTTTTTTCTGCCTTCCTTCTTTTTTTCCTTCCATCCTTTCTTTTTTCTTTATTTGCTGTATCCTATCTAATAAAGAGGGAATATGCTAATTGACCCCCACCACCTCACAAAGACGGTGGCACCCACAGACAATAAACAGAAAATATGCTAATTTACTGCCACATCCTCACAAGATGGCAGTGCCCACAGCCACAAGATGGCAGTGCCCAGTCCCCTCAGCCCCACCTCATCCAGCCTCAGTCCCCCAGTCCCCTCATCCCCTCAGGGGAGGGCAGTTGGAGGCGATTGGCTGGCAGGGGAGGGCAGTTGGGGATGATCATGCAGGCAGGGGAGCAGTTAGGCATCAATCAGGCTGGCAGGGGAGTGATTAGGGGGCTATTAGGCTGGCAGGCAGAGTGGTTAGGGGTAATCAGGCAGGCAGGCAGGTGAGTGGTTAGGAGCCAGCAGTCCCAGATTGTGAGTGGGATGTCCGACTGCCAGTTTAGGCCCGATCCCTGGGATTGGACATCTGAACCAGCAGTCGGACATCCCCTGAGGGGTCCCAGATTGGAGAGGGTGCAGGCTGGGCTGAGGAACACCCCATTTCATGCACCAGGCCTCTAGTATTTATATAAAATTGTATCTGACTCCAAGATCAATGTGGAAGATAATTTTTAAATTGGCAGGATCAACTCCCCTAAGCCTATTCTTCATGGCCCTTCCTCCTTCATTTCTGACCTCTCCTGTACAAGTCTTCCGGACAGCATCTCCCCTACCAGCAGTTGCAGGTCTTCCCTCAGGGGCTGGTGACAGGTGTGAAGGGGAGTTGGGGTTTAGGCCCTGGGCCACAGTCCTGTAGTCCTGTGTGCACCTGAAGGAAAGGAGCATGGCAGGAAGCAGCTGCTGTTGAAGCAGAGCATGAGCCGCACAAGTAGGGGGCAAAGGTTTCTGAGGCTTCTGCTTCATCAAGTTCCTGAAAAGTCCACCTGGATAATGCGAGAAAATGTGAGACAGATACATGCCAGTCCCAGACACACTCACACTCTAGGACAAATAGTCCAATTCTTACTTGAGAGTAATTCAGTCCATTCTGCTTCATTAGCTTCAGGAAAAAGGATGAGAGGGAAAATAACTCCTGTTTGATCAGTGTACTGAGAAGCCTACTGCTCACACAGAAGGAAAAGGCAGGAAATGAGTTTATGGTGGATGAACTTAATGACTATACATTCAGCCAGATTTACAATCCAAATTATTGCCTGGGCACCAGAAAGAGGAGTGGGGGCAAAGCTGGTGGGGAGGGAGGAGGGGGGAATATTGTCAATAAAATAAATAAATAAATATTTTTAAAAATTGTACTTCATGAATACAGGGAAAACATCTTCTGAGAAGAAAGTAATATCTACTACCTATCTATAGTCTCCACCACACCAGTAGAAGGCTAAACTTCATCATTTCAGTTTGAAATCTAAACCCTAATTTATTCCATACTGAGCCTTCATGTAGGTGCTTTCTACCAACACTGCTTGTTCACATTATCTAGGTACACGTCTATCTCTGACACCACATATAAACTTCTTTAAGGTCAGTGTTATGGTTTATACTCTCTGTGTCTACTATAATATTTTGCTTGTGTTAAAAAACATTAATAAAAATTCTTGTCACCTGGGAAACCAAGAAAAAAGTCTTTTTCTAAACATTTTATATGCAAAGAAAAATTCTTACCACTTTAAGAACAAGGAACAATTCTTGTTGGAAAATGTCCCCTTTTCCAGGTACAGCATATGACATTGCAGAATAAATATGCTAGGAAAGAAAAACAGATATCCAACTTAAAAACTCTTTGAAGTGTGAGTCTTTTCAAACTCTGATTGTAGATGCCACCACAGCAGTCTATCTCTTTGTAGTTTTCAGCAGAATTTCTCTGCATGTCACTCACAAACTTCAACAACTGCCTTAAGTAGCAATGTCTGTTTTGGAAAGCTAGTCATGAAGAATTCTGGATTCTCTGGCCTCTAACAGAAGTTTTCTATTTTACTTCTTAAGGTAACTCAGAGGGGGCTGGTTTTAATCTACAAAGCTCTATTGTCTAGGTAAAAATTCCTTAGAGATTTCTGCTTTCTTTTACACACTTTTCATGGTAATTAAGATACTGGGATCTGTTACTACTTATTCAAAGATCTCAATTTCAGGGAATATGACATTTTGTTTCAGTTGCAATCTTGATAGTCCTCATATTAATTCACATTAGATTAAGCAGGCACAATTCTGAATAGCATCCAACCTGTGTATTTATTTGTTTTTTTTATTTTTTTTTATTTTTTTTAAATAAATCTTTATTCAGATTATTACAATTATTTCTCCTTTTTCCCCCCATAGCTCCCCTCCACCCATTTCCCACCCCACCTTCTGCCCTTACCTCCCCCCCCACTGTCCTCATCCATAGGTGTATGATTTTTGTCCATTCTCTTCATGAACCCCCCATACCCCTTTCCCCCTGAGAATTATCAGTCCACTCCCTTTCTATGCCCCTGATTCTATTATATTCACCAGATTATTCTGTTCCTCAGGTTTTTAATTCACTTGATTTTTAGGTTCACTTGTTGATAGATATGTATTTGTTGTTCATAATTTTTCTCTTTACTTTTTTCTTCTTCCTCTTCTTTAAGAATACCTTTCAGCTTTTCATACAATACTGGTTTGGTGGTGATGAACTCCTTTAGCTTTTTCTTATCTGTGAAGCTCTTTATCTGCCCTTCAATTCTGAATGATAGCTTTGCTGGGTAGAGTAATCTTGGTTGTAGGTTCTTGCTATTCATCACTTTGAATATTTCTTGCCACTCCCATCTGGCCTGAATAGTTTCTGTTGAGAAATCAGCTGACAATCGTATGGGTGCTCCCTTGTAGGTAACTAACTGTTTTTCTTTTGCTGCTTTTAATATTCTCTCTTTGTCTTTTGCTCTTGGCATTTTAATTATGATGTGTCTTGGTGTGGTCCTCTTTGGATTCCTTTTGTTTGGGGTTCTGTGGGCTTCCTGGACTTGTAAGTCTATTTCTTTCACCAGGTGGGGGAAGTTTTCTGTCATTATTTCTTCAAATAGGTTTTCAGTATCTTGCTCTCTCTCTTCTTCTGGCACCACCATAATTCTGATGTTGGTACGCTTGAAGTTGTCCCAGAGTCTTCTTACATTATCTTCAACTTTTTGGATTTTTTTTTTTTTTTGCTTTTTGCTTTTTCGGTTGAGTGTTTTTACTTCTTTGTATTTCAATTCTTTGACTTGATTCTTGTGTTCTTCTATTCTGTTTCTGGGTCTCTGTATAATATTTTTTATTTCAGTCAGTGTATGTTTAATTTCTAGTTGGTCCTTTTTCATATCTTCGAGGGTCTCGTTATATTTATCAGCCTTTTCTAGGATATTCTTAAAAAGTCTTATAACCGTGGTTTTGAATTCTATATCCAGTCGTTTGTTTTCCTCCATTTCTTTCGTTTGTGATCTGATTCTTTGACCCCGCATTTTCACTGATTCCCTGAGTTGGTAAGGTAGATATTTGTGCTAGGTTTCCAATATGGCCCAGTGGGTCTGCTTCCCCAGTTAACCTGAGGTGGACACTCTTGGTGCACCCCTTTGTGGACTGTGTGTACAGCCTTGTTGTAATTAAGTCTTTATTGTTGTTGGTATCACTGGGAAGAATTGACCTCCGGGCCAGTTGGCTGTAAGGATCAGCTGTGTCTATGCTGGGAGAAGTTCGGTGCTGGAGACAGCCTTATAGGATTAGACTTGCCAAATTGCAATAGCCTCTGTGCTCAGCTTGGATGGGGTGGAGTCTCAGTCTTGGCTTCCTGTCAGCCTTGCCCTTGCGCGCATGTGCGCTTTCAGTCCTCCGCCTTCCCCAGCTCGAGTCTCCGCCTGAGAGTCCAGACTCCCCCCACAAGAGCGTAGGTCCCCAGGGGCTCTCCTGGAACTGGGGTTCACTGCAGTCAGAACTGGGGCTCAGTGCCGTCAGGAGCCTCTGACTCCCTTTCACTAGGGAAAGCCTGTGGCAACCTCCGCAGCCTTTGTGCGCACTGGCACGCGTGCACGTGCGCACTTTCAGTCCTCCGCCTTCCCCGGCTCCCGAGTTTCCGCCTGAGAGTCCAGACTCCCCCCACAAGAGCGTGGGTCCCCAGGGGTTCGCCCGGAACTGGGGTTCAGTGCAGTCAGAACTGGGGTTCAGTGTGGTCGGAGGCTTCCTTCCCCCTTCTACCAGAGAAAGTCAGCCAGGCTCTCAGCCGCCCTTCCTCTCTGTGCGCACAAAGCCCCTTTGCTGTACCTCCAATTCTCTGTGAGCTTTTCTCTTTCCTTCTAGTTGTAGAATTTTCACTCAGCCAGCTTTCCTGTGGTTCTGGATGGTGTCCGTTCTGTCTTTTAGTTGTAGTTTTGAAATTGTTGTGCAAGGCAGCAGTTTAGGTGTTTACCTATGCCACCATCTTGGTTTCTCCATCTATTTGTTTGTTTTTTGATGATGGAAAACAGGAGTAAGTAGGCTAGTGAAACTTACCAGTGAAATTGAGAAATATTATTTAAAAAATAGATTTTGAGAATACTGAAGAATTTATAGAAGAAAAAAAGAGATAACATATTACAAAATAAAGCATAGTTAACCCTGGCTGGTAGCTAAGTTAGTTGGACCATCATCCTGATACGCCAAGGTTGCCGGTTTGATCCCTGGTCAGGGCACATACAAGAGTCAAACAAATGAATATATGAATGGGTGGAACAACAAAGTCAATGTTTTTCTTTCTCTCCCTTCCTCTTTTTCTCTCTAAAATCAGTTTGAAAAATAAGGAATAGCTTATAAAACATAATACATGCTAATCCACCCATTGAAAGAGTAACAACCAAGAGGATCAAATTTGAGAAACAGATCATTCCTAACAGAAATTAGTCATTCATTTATTTAACCAATCTTTATTAATCATCTGCTGGGCCACAGACCATATGAGATGCTAAGAATGGTTACCAACTTATTTATATAAGGCATTGATCCAGTACCCAAAGGAGCTTTCAAGACAGGATGGGTCCTGCACCAATTAATGTATGAAATACACAATACAAGATTTATCTTCAGTTTTCCTACTCCTCTTTTTGCAACCTTCTCCCAGACTCTTTCCTCTCTCTGTAGTTAATTTTCTAATTCTAAGCACCAAAATTAAAAAGTTATTCAAGGAAATATATACAGTTAGTGTAGTTACATGTCAGTGTGAATTTAGGTCAATGTATTTCTCCTAATCTATAATAATAAAAGCATAATATGCTATTTAGACCAGACATCCTTCTAGACAAAGCTGCAGCAGGCGGGGGCAGAGGTGGCAGAGGTGGCAGAGGCCCACAGCAGTGCAGTGGAGGTTGGGGGCCACAGCATAGCGGGTGGGGGTCTTGCACGAATTTTGTGCATTGGGCCTCTAGTAGTATCTATATATCTATATATCTATATATATAGTATCTATATATATAGTATCTATATATCTATATATCTACATATCTTCATATCTACATATCTACATATATATATCTACATAAATATAAATATAAATATAAATATAAATATAAATATAAATATAAATATATATATATATATATATATATATATATATATATATATATATATATGGAAGGGGTATCTTCTTCACCTGAGGATATTTTCCGATTGATTTTTAGAAAGAGTGGAAGGGATGGGGAGAGACAGAGAGAAATATCGATGTGAGAGACACACATTGATTGGTTGCCTTCCGCATGCACCTCAACCAGACCTGGGGATCCAGCCTACAACAGAGGTATGTGCCCTTGACCGGAATCAAATCCTGGACCCTTCAGTCCATAGGCCTATGCTCTATCCACTGAGCAAAACCAGCCAGGGCAGTATGTATATTTTAAAGTTTATCTATTTCAATTGAAATGCTTGACTGGCTGCAGTAAAACAAATCAGAAGAAGGTGGAGATGAAGTCATCACCAGAAGATGCCAACAAAAAGCCCGTTCTGTTACCCCACAGGTAAAGCTATCCTACATTTTATTATTGTTAAGAACTTGAGGGCTAGCTTGTTTAACTGTAAGTTTGACATAAACCTTAGTTATAGTCATAAAGAAAGTTGGGTCAAATACTCCAGGGATATACATCATGGTACAATAAAGGAATATTTTCTCTGGAATCTGAGAAGACTACAGTTGAACTGTGCAGAGCAATATTTTTTAACAGAAGTTGATATAACTGACAGGGTCCAGAGCAAGTTACCCAAATGATCAAAGGAATGACTTGTGCATTAAGATCAAAAGACCTGGCAGTGTGTCAACAGGCCAAGTAATTGTGGAGAGGAGATACCTGGCTACTAGATAAGAGTCTACAAATATTTAAAAGGTGTTAACACCAAAGAAGGCAAGTTCTTATTTTGCTTGCTTGGTTATGACATAACGTGAAACAGTAAAGGTGAAACTAAAAAAAGAACAATGTACCCAGAATATTAGAAAATATTTCCAACAAATAACAATTGTGGTTTTTGCAAAATTAGACAGTGTGAAACATTACATCTACTATGCCATAGCAGAAACTAACCATGAATAACTTCCCTTGTTTGTGAATCACTGTATCTTACTGTCTTTCTTGCCTCTATTATCCATCATTTAATACTTAACTAACCTCCACCCTCTTCTGTTATTCAAATTCTTCCATATCCTTATAGGTCTACTTTTAGGCAGAACATGCTTTATATATCAAAGTCATACAGACATATATAAATAAGAAAGCATGTGCATTGCTGCATGTGTTCCATACATAGCATCTTTTTAACTCAAGGAATGCATAATTTAGAATTTTAAGAACCAGAAACAAGTTTGAGGTAACCACTCTCATCAGACATCAGGGTGATGTCTCTGCATGAGCCTGATGACTGAGCAGAGACTAAAACTTAGGTCTTCACCACAGTGGGGCCCGATTCCCATCATATGACAATACCTTTTTCTTTCCAAAAATGCAATGCTTTCTGGCTCTGTGTGACAGTCTCAGTTTAATTTTTCTTAAAGCTATGATTAGGAAATTTTAGAATTTTCTCTTTATCAGATTTAAAAATTTTCACACTTTTATTGTTGCTAAAAATAGATTTAATTAAAATT
Source organism: Plecotus auritus (assembly GCF_963455305.1). Taxonomy (NCBI): domain Eukaryota; kingdom Metazoa; phylum Chordata; class Mammalia; order Chiroptera; family Vespertilionidae; genus Plecotus; species Plecotus auritus. The sequence continues at coordinate 102,249,315 of NC_137772.1, read as the reverse complement.
GAAAATTAGGTTCATTAGCAATACAGCTCTTATCCTAATGTGAAAATGATTTTGCACCAGGGTCTCACAGAAGGTCAGTCCATCCACACAGTGAGATGCTTGAAAGCTGAGAAAGAAAGGGCTCTCCTTCACACACAAATAAACACTCTGCTCAGCACAACATCTCTGCCTAGACTATTCCCCTTGGGCACACACCTAACTCTGAAATGGAAGACTGCCAAGAACCACTTTAGCATTCTCACCATAGTCTGAGGCAATGTTACCAAATGAAGAGTTTTATTGATGGGACTATGGTTATTTATTTTTATCTAAAAACTTCACTAGTGCAAGATGATTGTGGTTTCTTAAGAGCACATACAATAATGAATGATATGTTTCACTCATTGAACTCACACTTGATTGACTACCAATTTGGTTCTCAGCTCTGAGCCAGACTTTAGGGAAAAGGATGAAAACAACATGGTTCCTTCCTCCAAAGAGCCCAGGTTGTAAGGAGCAAAGTGGAAACAGAAACAAATTTAAAAGACTGTGATAGATGCTAAGATAGAGATGGTAAGTACTATGATGAGGAATCCAAGAGGGAGAGAAAACAGGCACAAAACCTTGTGAGGTTAGGAAAAGCTTCCTTAAAGAGCTTTTTTGTTTGTTAAGCATCCTTCCTTCTCTATTTCTCTCTATATGTACACAATTATTCATGTGAAAAGTCTTTGGTGGCTTTATATCATACAGATTGTTATGCAGCTTGTTTTTAACAAAAACTCAAGAAATACCATAGCCATCCTTCTATATATATTTACCTCCATTTTTCAAATAGCTAAAAAAGTATGTATTTCCATCATTTATTTAACTGTTGCTCCTTTTTAAGACAATTGTGCTTCTAATTTTTACTAATTTCTTTTTTTAATTCTTTATTGTTGAAAGTATTACATATGTCTCCTTTTTCCCCCATTGACCTCTCCCAGCCCACTCCAGCCCCCCTGCATAGGCCCTCACCCCCCTATTGTCTGTGTCTATTGGTTATGTTCATATGCATGCATACAAGACCTTTGGTTGATCTCTTACACCCCCTCATATCCTCCCATGCCTTCCCTCTGAGGTTTGATGGTCTATTCAATGCTTCCATGTCTCTGGATCTATTTTTGTTCATCACTTTATATTGCTCATTATATTCCACAAATGAGTGAGATCATGTGGTATTTATCTTTCTCCAATGGGCTTATTTCACTTAGCATAATGCTCTTCAGGTCCATCCATGCTGTTGCAAATGGTAAGAGTTCTTTCTTTTTTACAGCAGTGTAGTATTTCATTGTGTAGATGTACCACAGCTTTTTTATTCCACTCATCTGCTGATGGGCACTTAGGCTGTTTCCAAATCTCAGCTATTGTAAATTGTGCTGCTATTAACATAGGGATGCATATGTTTTTTCTGAGTAGTGTTCCTGATTTCCTGGGATATATTCCTAGAAGTGGGAGTATTGGGTGAAATGGGAGTTCCATTTAAAATTTTTTTAGGAAACTCCATTCTCTTTTCCACAGTGGCTGCACCAGTCTGCATTCCCAGAAGCAGTATACGAGGGTTCTTTTTTCTCCATATCCTCGCCAGCACTTGTCATTTGTTGGTTTGTTGATGATAGCCAATCTGACAGTGTGAGATGGTACTTCATTGTTGTTTTGATTTGCATCTCTTGGATGATAAGTGACTTTGAGCACTTTTTCTGTATGTCCGCTTTGGAGAAGTGTCTGTTTCCAGCTGTGGGCAAACTGCGGCCCGCGGGCCGGATCTGGCCCGTTCGGCTGTTCTATCCGGCCTGCGGAGCCGAAAGAGCGGAGGGTTCTCTTGCTCTCCCCTCCGCTCCTTTACTTTGAATTTATATTAGTTCACACAAACACTCCATCCATGCTTTTGTTCCGGCCCTCTGGTCCAGTTTAAGAACCCATTGTGGCCCTCGAGTCAAAAAGTTTGCCCACCCCTGGTTTAGGCCCTTTGCCCATTTTTTTGATTGGATTATTTATCTTCCTTTTGCTAAGTTGTATGAGTTTTTTATATATTTTGGAAATTAACCCCTTATCAGATGTATCATTGGCAAATATGATCTCCTATGCAGTGGGCTCTCTTGTTATTTTGTTGATGGTTTCTTCTGTTGTGCAGAGCTTTTTATTTTGATGTAGTCCCATTTGTTTATTTTCTCCTTAGTTTCCTCTGCCCTAGGAGATGTATCCACAAACATATTGATATGAGAGATGTCTGAGATTTTGCTGCCTATGGTGTCTTCTAGGATTTTTATGATTTCACAACTTACATTTAAGTCTTTTATCCATTTTAAGTTTGTTCTTATGTATGGTGTAAGTTGGTGGTCTAGTTTCATTGTTTTGCATGTACCTGTCCAATTTTCCAAACACCACTTATTGAAGAAACTGTCTTGACTCCATTGTATGCTTTTGCCTCCTTTGTCAAATATTAACTGAGTATAATGGCTTGGAGTCAATTTCTGGGTTCTCTGTTCTGTTCCTTTGGTCTGTATGCCTGTTCTTGTGCCAGTACAAGGCTATTTTGAGTACAGTGGCTTTGTACTATAATTTGATATCTGGTGGTATGATTCCTCCAACTTTGTTCTTCTTTCTCAAGATTGCTATAGCTATTCCAGGTCTTTTTGGCTCCATATAAATTTTTGTAGTGTTGTTCTAGATCTGTGAAATATGTAGTTGGTATTTTAATAGGGATTGCATTGAATTTATAGATTGCTTTGGGTAGTGTGGACATTTTAATGATGTTGATTCTACCAATCCATGAACACGGTATATTCTACCACTTGTTTATATCTTTCTCTATCTCTTTTTTCAATGTCCTACAGTTTTCCAAGTGCAGGTCTCTTACGTTCTTGGTTAAGTTTATTCCTAAGTATCTTAATTTTTTGGTTGCAATAGTAAATTGAATTTTTTTCATTTCTCTTTCTGAGAGTTTATTATTGGGGTATAAAAATGCCATCGATTTCTGGGTATTCATTTTATATCCTGTTACATTACCAAATTCATTTATTAAATCTAGTAGTTTTTAAATGTAATCTATGCACAATATTATGTCATCTATGAATAATGACAGTTTTACTTCCTCTTTTCCAATTTGATGCCTTTTATTTTTTCTTCTTGTCTGATCACTGTGGCTAGGACCTCCAGTACTATTTTGAATAAGCGTGGTGAAAGTGGACATCCCTGTCTTATTCCTGTTCTTAGGGGAAATGGTTTTAGTTTTTGCCCATTGAATATGATGTTGGCTGTAGGTTTGTCATAGATGGCCTTTATTATGTTGAGGTGTGATTTCCTCTATTCCCACTTTACTGAGATTTTTTATCAAAAAAAGGTAGACCCTGTTCTTTACAAGATTAATGACCTTGGCCAAACTCTATCAAAGGTGCATCAACCTCTCTCATGGCCTGATTACTATTACCAATGTTTCCACATTGTTACCTGAGAATGTCTCTGCATGGGTCATCATGGCAAATGTCACCACAAGCAAGCATGTTTCCTCTGATCTCCAAGTTTCTTCACTGAGCGCAGAGATGAAGCTATCATATCATTATCCGCCACACAAACAATGTTGCGATGGATGCCCTTGTCAATGACCCTTGTAAATACACAGGATACATTACCAGAATTAAAATGGATAAGTACAGCCATGTTCCCACCATCAGTGCATGAAAAATTCTCTCCTCCTTATGTGTTTCCAGCAATTTATAAGTTAAGGAAGAATTTTAAGGATGTGATGAAATTAGGCAGGAAGGAGAGCAAGGATAGGAGGTGCACAGGAGGTACTGTAGATGAAGCAGCACTGAGAAGAGTGGAAAGACAACACATATGAGAACTAAATTAATTCATGCACATACTCATTCACTTATCCATTCAATGAAATTTCCTCATTGTATTGGGCAATGTGCTAGCCATTGGTGTGCATTGCTAAACAAAATCAGGGTTTATGCTATTGTTCAGAATTGCAAAGAAATCAGGTTGGAAGCAGTATAGAGGTTAGATGACACAGTCATAAGAAAGCTTGGTCCCCATTCTATAGGTAAAAAAAGAAATGAAACAATGTTATGGCCTGAATATTTGTGCTCCTCCAAATTCATATGTTGTAACTTTAATCCCACTGTGCGGGTATTTGGAGGTGGACCTTTGGGAAGTAAGTAGGTCATGAGAATAGAGCCCTCATAATGGGATTAGTGCCCTTATAACAAGAGATCAGGGAAAGTGTACTTCCTCGCTCTCTGCCTCTTCCCTCACACCATCCCCACTATGTGAGGAGACAGGAAGAGGTGGCCAGCTAGTAGTACCTTGATCTTAGACTTCCAGCTTCTGGAACTGTGAGATATAATGTTTGTTGTAAAGCAAGCCAGTCTATGGTAATTTGTTTTAGCAAACTGACCTGAGTAAGACTCATGACCTTATGGGAAAATAGACTTAAGGGAGCTGAGACTTAGAGGCCTGATGGGAGGAGGAGCGGAGAATGTTTGTTTTTCCCTCCACCAGAGAGAAACGTGATGAACTAGTACACTTCTGGATCAGAATTGGAGAATTTATTCCAGTGTAAAAATGTATGCTGCATTGTCACATGTAAAGAAGTTATTTATACCTTAAAAACAGTTATCCTAAAAATATCAGTATTATCAGGTATACAAATGCTGAAAACCCTCCCAAATATAAGCTCAGTGCTCTGAAAGTGACTTGATAACTTGATATTGCTGTTAAAAATAAGGATACTCTAGTTGGAGAAGCTATGCTTCCCTAATCATAACACATCCAGATCTGGGGGAAAAAATGTCAAACTTTTTAATTTTGCATTAGTATACAATGGTAGATATTAGAGGAAGGGAGTAGGTAAAATTGGAAATAAGGTTAGAAGGGAAAACATGTAAAATAAAATGAGGTAAAAGTGCAATACAATAAAACAAAATGTGATATAATAAAATAATAACTCAGAAGAGTCTGTACATAAATAATAGTATACCACAAACTAAGAGTAATCCATTGATGGATTGTGTTATAGGAGTATACAAACACAGTCAAGTTTAAAATGCAAGTAGGAGATTTGGAGGCAATATTGACAGTATCCTATATAATAAAGAGCTAATATGCTAATTAGACCAGATGGCAGAACAGTCTTCCAGAATGACCTTCTGGACGACCTTCCCGAATGACCACTGGGTGGGGGGTGGGGCTAGTATGCCTGCACCACCAGACCAGGCATGGTGGTCCCGGCACCCCACCTTCTCCAATGGCGGGAGGAGAGGGGGCCTTTGTAGAGGTGGGACGGGGCGCAACCGCAGCACCTCAACCTCTCACAGCCCTCCCACCCCCGCAGCCCCGCTGGCCCGGGCCCAGATCACCACCCCCCCACCAGTGGGCGGGGGGCTGGACCAGGGCTAAGGAGCAGTGAGCCCAGCTCCTGGTTGACCAGCACTCCCCTCTCCCCACTCAGCCAGAAGCCAAGCTCACAGCTGGAGAGTGCAGTAGTAGTGGCAGGAGTCTCTCCCACCTCCATGGCAGGTGGGTGGTAAGGAGCGAGGGGCTCTAGACTGATTTATTTAGTATACAAAAGTAACTTATTAAACAATACAGAAAAGTATAGCATAGCCACCTTTTTATTTTAGAACAATGAAAGGTGTGTGCATATGTGTCATGTGTTTCCTTGTGAAGCGTGTTTGTGTGATGTGTTATGTGGTGTATGTGTGTGTGTGCACATGGTGAGTTTGTGTGTGATATGTGGTGTGTACATATGGTGAGTGTGGCGGTGTGTGGAGAGGAGGGGTTGTGGATGTTGTGTGTGTGAGGTATGTATGTGTGCCTGCACAGACGCACATTTGGAAGGTCCCCCATCACATGGGTTGGCAAAGTGGACCCAGTGTAATGGAAATGACGAGGGAAAGAGTTCATGTCACTGTACATATTTCAGTGTCCTTTGAGTTCTTATTACAGACTCTTGTCCTGATGTTCTCATGTCTGAGTCATGTTCCTCTTTTCCTGCTGGACCTTTAAAGAGGAAATGGTGCAATTTCTATTCAAATTCCAGCACAAGAGACCCTTTTCTTAGGAGCCTCATTTGAGGATGGTGTTATTTTGCAATCTCTCCCCCAATGTTAGAGACATTCCCAATAAAGGGAGTAATTGTCAAAAACATTTTTTTTCATGAAACTTGCCACATAGATACATTTATGCGATAAAACAGCAGCAATGCGCTTCCTGTGTTAAATATCACACCAAAGTAGCACTTAAGATACCAACCAGAGGTTAAATAAATAGGAAAGGAAGAAACCCTTTGGTAGAAATTAGTTGTTAGTTACATTCTCTATTCAATATTAGCCAGTAATGAAAAAGGCAGTCACAAGAGAGGTAGCAACAGCAGTGGTTGATCTACATTCATGTCCTCTAATAAAAAAAATATCTATCTAGAAGTATGTTCAACAGCTGTTGACAGAGGTTACCTCCGGGGGAAGAATGAGGCTTCCGCCTCTCGCTTTAATTATTTAAACATATATTCTTTTCAAAAGAAGAATAAATTAGAATTATGGGTGAGTTATTTTTTTTACTGTTTTTCTGTACTTACCCAATTTTCTGTAATAAATATGTGGGTTTTGTAATTTTAAAAAAACCCAATAATTGAAATTTAACATTTTTAAATGTTTTTTTTTATTTTTTTATTTCAAAGAGAGGAGGGAGAGGGAGAGATAGAAATGTCAATGATGAGAGAGAATCATTTATTGGCTTCCTCCTGCATGCGCCCTACTGGAGATCGAGCCCATTACCGGGGAATGTGCTCCAACTGGGAATAGAACTGTGACCTCCTGGTTCATATGTTGATGCTCAACCACTGAACCACACCAGCTGGGTAAAATTTAACATTTTAAAAAGGAGGACAAATAAGCCTCTTGTGGGGAACTCCTGTGAAGGCTAGTTTATATACAAATGCTATTAACACTTAGGTTGGCAGGGCTTGAAAATTAAAACAGCATTTTAGAGAGACATTTAATTAGCAAAAAATAATAGTGAAATCCTATGAGCTTGTAAAAGAATACAGCTTTAGAGTCATACACTCTTGAAATTGATTTTAACCATGTAACCATGGAAAGTGACATAGCTTTTCTGACCCTTAGTCTCCTGGTCTGTGAACTAGAGAGTTGATTACCAAGCTAGCAGAGTGCTAGGTTGAAAAGAGATAGTTAACCAGGAGCTATTACTAATAGCTCTGCAGAATACATATAAAAATTGAGAATTCCACTGTGTTCTCAATCTCTTGGAGACCCGAAATGAACAGACATACCTGGTGGGCACGGGCAGCGTTCAAGATCGGGAACCCAGACGAGGCGAGGAGTTCCGTCCTCTCAGTGAAATGGTGGGATAGTCGGGGTGACTGCAGAGGAGGAATGTGCACTTTGGGTGCCAGCACCCATGAGCGAAGGCTGCCCTGACTGAGCCTCACTCGCTTGGGCCTAGCGCGCTCCTATGGGGCAGTGGGTGACAGGATGTGTTTTTCTGAGTTAATGAGAGAAAACATTGATTCTCCTGCTGCCGCGAAGGTGGAAAGTGGAGTGGGGAGACATGTGGGGAGCGAGCGAGGTTCCCTGTCTGGGGGTTCCAAATCCGCTGTTGGTTCCATTCACCGCTGACTAGAGATGTACAGGGTGCCCCCCCCCCTCCCAAATGTATACACACTTTGAATACCTACTAATTCCAATGGGTTTAAGCATGAAAAAAAAAAAAAAGAAAGAAACAACAATGGAGCTGTCATCTGTTAAAAGTGCGGGCACAAACTGGCAGTCAGACATTCCCCGAGGGGTCCCAGATTGGAGAGGGTGCAGGCGGGACTGAGGGCCCCCCCATGCACGAATTTTGTGCACCAGGCCTCTAGTTAGGAGAGAAAAATAATAATTTGTCCGTAGCAATTTTGTTTAAAATGTACTACAAACTGTATTCCTAAACATTCTCTTTACCTATTTATCACCATCTGAAAGTGAATGTTTCTCTATCTACTCTAGCACTTTACCTTGTAGCTCAGTTTTATCTATCAGAACTACTCTACTTTTTTTTTTTACAAAATAAATTTTCTCTTTTTCTGATTTTAATCAGAAATTATAACTATTCTGTGTGTTTTATGCCCCTAATTACATGCTAGATGCTTTTTCAATTTCATAAATAGTTGCATTATTAAGTATTTTGACTATCTAATATCATGCTCCCTGATGCAGCTGAAGCCAAATTTATTTATTTTTCTTTATTTCTTTCTCTCTCTCTCTTTCATTTATTCTTTCTTTCTTTTTGGTGGTATTATTGTTACTGATCAGAAACTAACCCAGAGGGTGTGTGCCTCCTGCCAGTCAATAGTATGTAGGTTCTTGATTTTGTGCAGGAAACATTTTACAATGTGAGTTCAGGTGATTTTGAAAGTATAATCACAGTGAAACATGGAAAGGCTTACGATAGAAGAAGCAACAAGAGAGAGCCTAGGCAGGGCTGCTTTGGTTCTCTAGAAATGTTATAAGAGAAGAAATGAGCTTTGCTATTGGATCACTGAAAAGTCAGAGAAAAGGGGGCCTTTGGGACAGGTTCAGAGGGTTAACCAGGGTCTAGCTGCTGCTGCCACTGCCCATTGCTCCCCTGGTTGCAAGACTGCTGGGGACCCTTAGAGTTTAGGAGATGCATGCCTGTGGAGGAAGAGGAGGAGGAAGGAAAAGGAGCAGACATGCTCCCAGGAGGGAGAGTGGCCTTGGGTCCTTTGTCTTTAGGTGTTTTTTTTGTTTTGTTTTGTTTTTAATATATTTTATTGATTTTTTTACAGAGAGAAAGGGAGAGAGATAGAGAGTTAGAAACATCGAACAGCTGCCTCCTGAACATCCCCTACTGGGGATGTGCCCACAACCAAGGCACATGCCCTTGACCGGAATCAAACCTGGGACCCTTCAGTCCAAAGACTGGTGCTCTATCCACTGAGCCAAACAGGTTAGGGCTGTCTTGAGGGTTTTAAAGGCTGGGAGTTTAGGGGAGGTCTTAGAAGAAGAATATCTCAATAAAATATTCATCAGCTTTATGCTGATGCACCAAAATGAGATTTATTTTCTTAACTTCATCTGTCCTTGGGTGTTGTTGGCACTAATGGCATTAATTGGATTTCTGCTATCTCCCTTACACTGTGGCTGGGGAGGTGAAGTGTAAACCATTTACTCTTAAGTCCTTGGTTAGGGAAGATAGAATTTTGCTATTTACTAGAAGACTGTAAACTGCTTGTCCTTTATCTATCTTGATTCCCCTATTCCACTTCTCATGGCTTACTAGTCTGTCTCATTATTCTGAAGACATTTCTTATTGTTTCTTTCTATATTTTTCACCATTCCATTAGCATTTTTGTTAGCATTGTCAATCTCTATTAATCAGAATGAGTTTTAAATAGGAAGAAGAGGAAATGGAAAACATTCAATTAATTATAAAATATATTTTATATATTTATCTGAAAGCCAGCCTGGTCTCAAAAAAGTTCTTTAGGGTGACATGGCAGATAAGAATGATTTTGAGCCCTAGCCAGTTTGGCTCAGTGGATAGAGCATTGGCCTGCAGACTGAAGGATCTCTGGTTTGATTCTGGTCAAGGTCACATACTTAGGTTGCAGGCTGGATCCTTGGCCCTGGTCAGGGCATGTGTGGGAGGCAACCAATCAATGTGTCTCTCTCATATTGACGTATCTCTGTGTGTGTGTGTCTCTCTCTTACTCTCATCCACTCTTTCTTAAATTCAATGGAAAAATATCCTCAGTCGAGGATTAACAAAAAAAGAAAAAAAAATTAAAAAGAATGACTTTGGAATCTCTTAAGCCAAATTGAAGAACAAAAGGCAGCAGAGCTGCAGCTAGATGGTTTGAGGTAATGAAAGGAGTTAGAGACAAGAAAAGCAGATTAGGGGGAGGGGAGCCCATGGGAGAGGAATACATACATGATGGGCAGAGACAGCTCCTAGCCACCAGATTGTTTACAAGAGTGTTACAAGATAAGGGGAAGGAGAAAAGGGGACACTGGGTGAGCTTTGAAACTTTGAAACTGATACCATGCAGGGTAAAGGGGAAAAGTCGCCAATTAGGAAAGCACAGGGGACATAAAATAAGGAAGGGTCCAATTACAAAGTGTCATGAAGAGACAAAGAAGCTTCCAGCATTTATTAGCCCATAGACAAAGAGACTCACAGGACTAGGTTTTTCCATTTTAGAGAGACCAGAGCAGGCTTTTCCCATTTGGGGACCCCTCCCCAGGGGGAATTTGTATATACTTACAATAAATTTCCACACTTTTACTAAAAAATCTTTTAATCCTCAAATTTTCTTCAAATTTCCTAGGACAAGATCCCGTGAGGAGAGTCCAAGCTTGCTAATTCCATGTTTCAGAATTGGCGCCCAAAGTGGGACTTGTGCAGTGTCATCTTTCCACACTGAGTAAGCGGACTCTGTCACTTCCTCACTATCCCCTTTGCAGTTTTGGAGACATTGCCAGGCAACCACATAATTCGGCTGCTGTCTCAAGTGGGTAATTCTCTTTCACTTTTGTTTGTTTTTTGCTGTTAACCCATTGATCACTAGGTCACGTGCTTTTGTTTTGATTGCAAAAGTCTGTAAAGTAAATTTAGAGCTGTTATTATGTCTTTTTCTTTGTTAAAAGTGTGTTTGAAACAAAGTGTTTAAATATGCTCATAAGGGTCAATCTAAGGAATGCTATTTGTTTACTTTTCTTCATTATTAGAAATGAGGTTTCTAAGAATTATTCATTGGAAATGAAACAGTGGGATTATATAAGGCATAAGGTATGGAGATTCATTTTGAAGGAAATAGAGACTAGGTTCTTAAGCTGATTATTTCTGAAGTTGTAAGATTTGTGAAGAAGGTTCATGAAAGTGATAGAATGGGAAGAGGAATGTTGAAAGGAAGCTATATAAATGACACAAGCCAGTAAGCCAAGGTAACAGGGAACAGGGCAACAGAGACAAGGAAGTTAAAATAAAGGCCAAACCATGTAGACAATTTATAGTCAGCCTATAACTAATAAACTGTAATCTTCCCCAGCCAAGGACACAGAGCAAGTGGTTAATACAGAAAGGAGAGGGAAAGGAGGGGAAAAAGGAGGGGCCATTTTATTCCCAGAGCAGAGGAATTTTAAGACCTATGGACAGGAATATATACAATGCATCAGACTGCCCCCCACGCACCACACACACACACACACACACACACACACAGCCTGCTCTTCAGATTGGTTGGAGGCCCGTCTGATCCAGAGTAAAATTTGCACATATGTAAATGAGTGCTAGACAAAAGAATGATATTCAAGAGTAAATCCAAGTTTTAAAAGCAAACTTTAACAATTCCTTCCACTGCAATTTACAGAGTAATCTAGTATTTACAGAGTAACCTGGAAATTTTTATTCAAGCACTAAATCTTGGCATTAACTAGTCACCATAAGTGTAATAGAAGTTGCGTTTACCTGAGGTGTGCTTACAACATCAACTAGCATTTCTCTTTCCTAATTGTTTTTGGGGGAGTGACCAAGATTCTTGGTGACCTTGTTTCAACAAGGTTTATAGTGTTAAAAAAGAAGAAACTAAAAACTCTTTCAAGTAATATTTTGATGTTTTTAATCATGTATGTAAAGTTCAAGCCAGTAAACAGGATAACTGAAGGGCTCATTGTAAATTCAAGAGTGTTTCCTAGGTAGAAATATTGACAGGAAAAATCAGGAGAAACGAAAAACTAGATTACAGGAATAAATGAACTAAGAGTAACTATGTAGTTTTTGTAACTTTTACTAAAAGAATTGCTGATTTTTTAAATCGTACTTTTTCAGATACAATCAAGCATTTTTAAAGCAATTCTGAAACATATTTTTCTCCCTACCTGATCCCTCCAGAATTTGGCAATTCTTAATAAGTGAGACATGGCAGTATGTTTCTTTGCACAGTTCAATAAGACCAGTTTCCAATAGTGGTTTTGTTAACCAAGACTTTGACCAGAGTGTTATGTCTGAAAGAGATGTCACCAGAAGACCTGAAGCCAATGTGAGCAACTTGGAGAAAAGCCTGGTACTTTGCTTGGTCATGTGGTTCATGACCATTTTTCCAGATAAGGAATGAAGGCTACTTTCCTGAAAGATGGCAAGGAAGGAACTTCAAGATATCATTAGGGACCACAACTTGAGTAATTCACCCAAGTCTACAGTTTTTACAGGCAAGCCAGATGGCAACTAGGTGGCTGAGCTTCTTTGCTCTGAGGGGGGCTCATTAAAGCTCAATCATGAGATTCCAGCAAGCATATTTTAAAAGAGCCTATATAGTCAATTGCTACTCTTTGTATGTTCATGCAAACACTCAGACCAAATTAAAATTAGACTTAATACAATAAAGGGATGGTTCTTAATAAAAATAAGGGTTATTTTAGGGAGAAAAATAATGTTTCACCAGACTCTATAATATACAGTTATGAGTAGATTCCAATTACTGTTTCAAAGTTTTATTTTTCACCTATAAATTGAACTGAAACTTAAATTTGTCTAGTTTTCCTGGATATTTAGTTATGAATCGCCAGACTAATGCTTACGTTTCTCCCATCCTTAGCCTTGGAATCATTGAACACTAAAATGCTTTTCCTTCCACTATACCAGTGGTTGGCAAACCACAGTTCACGAGCCACATGCTGCTCATAAGCCACGGTTTGCCGCTCTGTTGACTAATGAGTTTGCCGACCACTGCATTATACCATTTAATTGGTATAATTATTGTCCAGTTTGTCTCCACCAGGTTACAAGCCCTACTCACATACAGGGATACCTCCTCTGAACACCATTGCCACCTCCTTCCATGCCCAGGCCTCAACAAGAATTTCTTGGCTCTGAAGAAAAATGTCACATCTTTTGGTCAAATAAGTTTGACAACCTTCAAAGTGTTTGAATTTTAAGAAACTAGCTTTAGATTTGTGAGGATTAGAGGAAGTCTTAGTCCTTACTAGAATTGTAGAAAAGCCTAGGAAGAAGTGCCCCTGCTCAAGAAACATGGCATACTACTCCCCAAATATCGGAGGGCATATGGGCCCTGGAGTAGAGGACTCTTTTCTTTTGTGTGAAAAATAAATAGACCAGAGGAGGGCCAAAAGTGACTAAAATAGGCCCTCCAGAATTATTTACAGTGCCCTCTGTTTTCCCAGGTATATAATAACTAGACACCTATATCATCAAGGAAATTAACTTATCAATAGATATATAGTCCTAATATTGGCTAAAGTAGGGTTCCACACTTTCTACATAAATCCCTCCTTACTGTCAGACTTGGGAGACCAGGACAAAAAAATAGACCTTCTGATAGCGAGGGCAGACATAGGAATAAAGCTGAAGCCATTTGTATTCCCCTTAGAGCTGTAGGTATGGGCCAAACTCTCTGAGCCCTCGGCCTAGAGTCACTTCCCTTTTAAACTCCCTTGGAAAACTTGATAGGTACTTCAGAAACATTAGAACAATCTCAGGCATTTTCAATCAGGGACACAGATTAGTTCAGACATCCCCACCTCTGGAAGGAGGTAGGACCATGCTTGTATGTGCAACCAATCCAGAGGTCCATCCTGTCAGTTATGCACACTAACAGGCATCCTTCACAGAACCCAGGTTATAGGCACCCAGGTCTCGCTGGTAAGGCGGCTAGCTCAGCAGATGCTCACTCGCCTGCCACATGCAACAAGGCACTAAGTATTGATGCTCTTTGTTTGGGAGGGGAACATCCCTGCCAGGAAAGGGCCACAGAAGATCTTTCTGTGGGTTTTCTTTTAGCTGGGAAGCTCATCATAGACATCCCAGGAGAGCAGCTCGTTGAGTTGCATTAGAATTCCTTTGATCTACAAACATTAAAGACAAAATCCCCAATTTTCTTTTGTACCCAGAATTATCCCCAGTACCATCTATCATATGGGGAAATACTAGCCCCTGAAAGGAAGTATTAATTACAACACCCTTTTACAATTAGATCTTTTTTATAGAGAAAAGAGAAATGGTCAGAAGTCCCCTATGTCCAGGTTTTCTTTACTTTAAAGGACAAACCAAATTTATGTAGGGATATCCAGAAGTCTATAGATTCTTCAGCACACATAGTCCTTACTCACAGAGAAGCCCTCAATTATTTACTGGCCAATGGTGGAGTTTGTGCCATGATTAATAATTCTCACTGCATCTATATAAACACTTCCAAAGAGGTAGGGGAATGAACTACTCAAATCCTTCAACAAGCAGGTTGGCTAAAAGAAAGGGCCTCACAATCTCTCACCCCAGAAGTCTGGGTACAAATTAAGGAAATAATGTTATCACTAAGAAGTTAGCTATCCCCTCTTCTTGGACTCTTGTTTATACTATTTTGCTTCTTATCTAGAAATGCTAAAGCTACAAACAGTTCTCCAGTGGAACCACAAATGGAAGCCACATCCTTCTTTCTTGGACCCCTAGATTGCCCACCTCCTATGGAAACCTGACTGCTGCCCCAGTCAATGTCCCTGTCCAGCAGGAAGTAGCTAGAATGATCATCGTCCCTTGTCCCCAACAGCAGTTGGGGTTTCCTAATCAAAGGGAGGACTGAAAAGAGTTAGAGACAGGAGAGGCAGATTAGGGGAAGGGGGATAATGGGAAAGGAATGCATACATGACAGGCAGAGACAGCTCCAAGCCATCAGATTATTTACAATAGTGTTACAAGATAAGGGGAAGAAAAAGAGGGGGGCACCAGGTGAGCTTTGAAACTTTGAAACTGATATTACAGGAAAAAGGGGGGAAAGTGACCAATTATGAAAGCACAGGGGACATAAAATAAGGAAGGGTCCAATTACAAAGTGTCATGAAGAGACAAAGAAGCTTCCAGCATTTATTAACCCATAGACAGAGACTCACAGGACTAGGTTTTTCCCATTTTAGAGAGACCAGAACAGGTTTTTCTCATTTGGGGACCCCTCTTCAGGGGAGTTCCCCTTTGGGTACCCCTCTCCAGGAAGAGTTTATATATGCTTACAATAAATTTCCACACTTTTGCTAAAAAATCTTTTAATCCTCAGATTTTCTTTTTCTCAAGAAAAATGATTTTAAATATACGTTACATACAGTAAACACCAATTATTCAAGAAAAATGATCTTAAATATAATAACATTATATGCAATAAACATTAATATTTCAAGAAAAAAGGATCCTATCTAATAAAGAGGGAATATGCAAATTGACCATCACGCTGTAACAAGATGGCTGTGCCCACAGTGGAGGATGAGTTCCCATAACGAGCCTTAATGAGCAATTAGCAGGAACCTGAAGCTGCATGGCGCTGAGCCAGGGCAGGGGACCTGAAGCTACACCCCCCACCTGGTGGGGCTTGAGAGGGGATGTCAGGCCACACACCCCCGCCCTGGCACCAGGCTGGGGGACCTCAGGCCGTGTCCCCCACCTGGCAGAGCTTGACGAGGTCCTCAGGCTGCGCCCCCTTCTGGGCAGGGCTTGACGGGGGACCTCAGGCCTGCCCCATGCCCTGAAGGGGCTTGACAGGGAACTCAATGTGTGCCCCCAGCCCCAGGTCAGGCTGGGGGACCTCAGGCCATGCACTCCACCCCAGCGCGGGCCAGAGGACCTGAGGCTGCACCCCCTGCCTGGCGGGGCTTGACGTAGGACCTCAGGCCATGCCCCTTGGCCCGGGCCAGGGGACCTCAAGGTGCACCCCCCGCCCGGGCCAGGGGACCTCAGGCCATGCTTCCTGCCCCAGTGCCAGGCCAGGCAACCTGAGGCTGTGCTCCCCCACCTGGTGGGGCTTGAAGCAAGTGGGGCCGGCCAGGTCTGGATCTAGCCCAGTGGGGGTGGGGCCAGCTGGGTCTGGGTCTCACACGATTTCGAGGCGCACATGGGTGGGCAGGAGCTTGACTCTAGTTCCCATAGAGCGCCCAAGACTCTGACAGGAGGAAGATTTTCATATACATTTTACTAATTTTCTTTCATCTCTGACAGATCTATTGTAGAGAAAGGGCAAGTAGCAATATTAAAATATTTCCTCTAATTAATTCCCTTTTAATGTGCATACATTTTGTGCACCAGGCCACTAGTTTTAAGTATAATAATATTACCAAAACTGTACTAATATAGTATGATATCACAAAAGTTGTAGGAAATATTAAAAATCTGCAAATAACAGGATTACTTCTATTATATTCTAAAACTAGTGGCCCGGTGCATGAAATTCGTGCATTGGTGGGGGGGTCCCCTCAGCCCAGCCTGCACCCTCTCCAATTCAGGACCCCATGGGGGATGTCTGACTGCCAGTTTAGGCCCGATCCCACCACAGGGATCGGGCCTAAACTGGCAGTCGGACATCCCTCTCTCAATCTGGGACCGCTGGATCCTAACTGCTCACCTGCCTGCCTGCCTGATTGCCCCTAACCCCTCTGCCTGCCTGCCTGATCACCCCTAACCTCTCTGACTTCCTGCCTGATTGCCCTTAACTGCCTCTGCCTGCCTGATCGCTCCTAAGTGCCCTCCCCTACTGGCCTGATCTTGCCCCCCAACTACCCTCCCCCACCAGTCTGATCTCTCCCCCAACTGCCCTCCCCTGCCGGCCTGATCTCAGCCCCAATACCCCTCCCCTGCTGGCCTGATCTCACCCCTAACTGCTCTCCCCTGCTAGCCTTATCACCCCTAACTGCCTCTGCCTGCCTGATCACCCCAACTGCCTTCTGCCAGCCAGACCTCACCCCCAATTGCCTCCCCAGCTGGCCTGATCTCACCCCCAACTGCCTTCTCCTGCCGGCCTGATCTCACCCCCAACTGCCATCTCTTCCTCAGCCCCACCACCATGGCTTTGTCCAGAAGAAGTCAGACTTCCAGAAGATGGATGGTCGACCCAGTCTAATTAGCATATTGCCCTTTTATTAGTATAGATAGATTATATAGGATAACATTGCTTAAATGGGGGTGGGGGGGGTTTCAGCAGGAGGAGATGCCCTTGGCAGACAAAAATACATAATCCCTATATCTGTACTGATAGCCAGCCATATGCACTATACTGCCAAACTGGTCATTAAAAAATTGAACCACTTTCTTACACCTTATACCAAACAGCTGTTACCCTTAAAACCCCTCCTCAGCCGCCACCTTAGGTTCTGCCTTCACAGTTCACCCAGATTAGGTTCTGATTGGTCAGTTTCTATGTCAGTCAGTGTCAAAAGCTCCGCCTCCTAGGCAGCCATTGGCTCCTCACAGTTCACCCAGATTTGGTACTGAGTGGTCGGTTTCTATGCCAGTCATTGTCTCTGGGCCTATCTCCGGGCCTGATCAGAGAGGTGGGTCTGATCAGCAGCCCCTGCGGAGGCCTAGAGAGAAAGAGAAGTGTGGTTGCTGGCCAGGCCCAGAGAGAAAGAGAAAGGTAAGGGCTGATCAACAGCTGCCATGGAGGATATGGATCAGACCCTGCTTCTCTGTCCAGGCCTCTCTCAGGGCCTGATCCACAGCCCCCTCAGCAGGCAGTGCTGGGTTGCCACAGCAACCCAGCACTGACTGCAGGACTGACTTCCGGTAGGTCAAGCCTTCAGTCGTTAAGGACCATGGGTTTTTATATATTAGGATATTATTTTTTTCCCTCTGGCTCTATTTTTGATCATCAGTTTATGTTGTTCATTATATACCACAAATGATTGAGATCATGTGATATTTATCTTTCTCCGACTGGCTTATTTCGCTTAGCATGATGCTCTCTAGGTCCATTTATGCTGCTGAAAATGGTAAGAGTTCCTTCTTTTTTTACAGCAGCATAGTATTCCAATGTATAGATGTACCACAGTTTTCTATTCATCTGCTGATGGACAATTAGGCTGTTTCCAAATCTTAGCTATTATAAACTGTGCTGCTATGGACATAGAAGTGCATATATCCTTTCTGATTGGTGTTTCTGATTTCTTTGGATATATTCCTAGAAGTGGGATTATTGGGTCAAGTAGGAGTTCCATTTTTAATTTTTTGAGGAAACTCCATAGTGTTTTCCACAGTGGTTGTACCAGTCGGCATTCCCACCAGAAGTGCAAGAGGGTTCCTTTTTCTCCTCATCCTCGCCAGCACTTGTCATTTGTTGATTTGTTGATGATAGCCATTCTGACAGGTGTGAGATCGTATCTCAGTGTTGTTTTGATTTGCCTCTCTCAGATGATTAGTGACTTTGAGCATGTTTTCATATATCTCTCAGCCTTCTGTATATCCTCTTTATAAAAGTGTCTATTTAGGCCCTTTGCCCATTTTTTGATTGGGTTCTTTTCCTTTTGTTAAGTTGTATGAGTTCTCCATAAATTTTGGAGATTAAATCCTTATCTGAGATAATACTGGCAAATATGTTCTCCCACGAAGTGGGCTTTCTTGTTGTTTTGTTGATGGTTTCTTTTGCTGTGAAGAAGCTTTCTATTTTTGTGTAGTCCCATTTGTTTATTTTCTCTTTAATTTCCATTGCCTTAGGAGCTGTACTGGTAAAGAGATAGCTAGGACATATGTCTGATATTTTGCTGCCTATGGATTCTTCTAAGATTTTTATGGTTTTCCATCTTACGTTTAAGTCTTTTATTCATTTTGAGTTTATTTTTGTGTATGGTGTAAGTTGGTGATCTTTATTTGCATGTATCTGTCCAATTTTCCCAACACCATTTATTAAAGAGACTGTCTTGACTCCATTGTATGCTCTTGCCTCCTTTGTCAAATATTAATTGAGCATAATGGCCTGGGTCAATTTCTGGGTTCTCTGTTTGGTTCCATTGGTCTATATGTCTGTTCTTGTGCCAGTACCAGGCAGTTTTGAGAACAGTGGCTTTGAAATACAGCTTGAAATCTGATATTGTGATCCCTCCAACTTTGTTCTTCTTTCTCAGGATTGCTGGAGCTATTTGGGGTCTTTTTATTTTATTTTATTCCAGATGAATTTTTGGAGATTTTGTTCTAGTCTGTGAAATATTCCCTTGGTAACTTAATTGGGATTGCATTGAATCTATAGATTGCTTTGGGTAGTATGGAGATTTTAATGATGTTGATTCTACTGATCCATGAACACGGTATATTCTTCCATTTGTTTATGTCTTCCTCTATCTCTTTTTTCAACATCCTATAGTTTTCTGAATATAGGTCTTTTACCTCCTTAGTTAAGTTTATTAAGGTATCTTAATTTTTTTGGTGCAATGGTAAAGGGATTGTTTTTTTAGTTTCTCTTTCTGTGAGTTCATTATTGGTATATAAAAAAGCCATAGATTTCCGGGTGTTAATTTTGTGTCCTGTTACATTGCCAAATTCATTTATTAAATCTAGTCATTTTTTGATGGAGTCTTTGTGGTTTTCTATGTACAATATCATGTCATCTGTGAAGAGTGATGGTTTTACTTCTTTTCCAATCTGGATTCCTCTTATTTTTTTCTTGTCTGTTTGCTATAGTTAGCACTACCAGTACTATGCTGAACAGGAGTGGTGAAACTGTCTTGCTCCTGTTCTCAGGGGAAATGGTTTTAGTTTTTGTCCATTGAGTATGATGTTGGCTCTAGGTTTGTCATATATAGCCTTTATCATGTTGAGATATGCCTCCTCTATTCCCACTTTGCTAAGAGTTTTTATCAAAAATGGGTGTCGGATTTTGTCAATGCTTTTTCTGCCTCTATTGATATGATCATGTGATTTTTGTCTTTCAATATGTTTTTGTGATGTATCACATTTATTGATTTGCGAATATTGTACCAGACTTGCATCCCTGGAATAAATCCTACTTGATCATGGTGTATGATTTTTTTAATATATTGCTTGATGTGATTTGCTAATATTTTATTGAGGATTTTAGCATCTATGTTCATCACAGAAATTGGCCTGTAATTCTCTTTCTTTGTAGTGTCTTTATCTGGTATGGGGATTAAGATAATGCTGGCCTCATAAAAAGAGTTTGGAAGTGTTCCTTCCTCTTTAATTTTCTGAAATAGTTTGAGGAGTATAGGTGTTAGTTCTTCTTTGAATATTTGGAAAAACTCCCCTGTGAAGCCATCCAAACCTGGGCTTTTGTTTGTTGGGAGGTTTTTTTTTTTTTAATTTACTGCTTCTATTTCATCAGTGGTTATTGGCCTATTCAGATTTTTTTATTCTTCCTGATTCAGTTTTGGGAGATTGTATTTTTCTACAAATTTGTCTATTTCATCCACAGTGTCCAGCTTGTTGGCATATAGTTGATCATAGTATTTTCTTAATCCTTTGTATTTCTGTGGTGTTCATGGTTACTTCTCCATTTTCATTTCTGATTTCACTTATTTGGGACCTCTTTGTTTCTTGTTGAATCTGGCTAATGTTTTATAAATTTTATTTATCCTTTCAAACAAGTAGCTCTTAGTTTCATTGATTTTTTTGTTTTTGTTTTTTTTAGTCTCTATGTTATTTGTATCTGCTCATATCTTAATTATTTCTTTCCTTCTACTTACTCTGGGCTTTTCTTGTTGTTCTCTTTCTAGTTCTTTAAGTTGTAGAGTTAAATAGTTTATTGCTGATTTTTCTTGTTTTTTTGAGGCATGCCTGTAGTGCTATGGACTTCCTTCTCAGGACTGCTTTTGCTGTGTCCCAGAGATTTGAGGTTGTTGTGTGTTCATTTTCATTTGTTTCCAGGAAGTTTTTTATTTCTTTCTTGTTCTTGTTGGTAACCCATTCATTATTTAATAACATGCTATTTAGCCTCCAGGTTTTTGAATGTTTTTACTGTAGTTGATTTCTAATTTCATTCCACTGTGATCTGAGAAGATGCTTGATATGATTTCAATCTTCTTGAACTTGTAGAGATTTATTTTGTGCCCTAACATGTGGTCTATCTTTGTGAATGATCCATGTGCACTTGAGAAAATGTATATTCTGCTGCATTGTGGTGAAATGTTCTATAAATGTCTATTAAATCCATCTGATCCAGTGTGTCCTTTAGAGTGTCTGTTTCCTTGTTAAGTTTTTGTCTGGAAGATCTATCCAGTGAAGTCAGAGGTGTGTTAAAGTCCCCTTCTATGACTGTATTGTTGTCAATGTCTCCATTAAAGTCCTCTAGAAGTTTCTTATTTATTAAGTGCACCTATGTTGGGTGCCTATATGTTTATCAAGGTTATATCCTCTTGCTGGATCTATCCTTTAAGTATTATGTAGTGACCTTTGTTGTCTCTTGTGATGGCCTTCATTTTAAAGTCTATGTTGTCAGATATGAGTATTGCTACCCCAGCTTTTTTTTCTTTTCCATTTGCATGGAAAACTTTTTTCCATCCCTTCACTTTCATCCTGTGTGTGTCTTTTGTTTTGAGGTGGGTCTCTTGTAGACAGCATATAGTTGGGTCATGTTTTTGTATCCATGCAGCTACCCTATCCCTTTTGATTGGGACATTTAATCCATTTACATTTAGGGTTATTATTGAGAGGTACTTATTTATAGCCATTTTAATTCTGTATGGCTAGGTTTCTCTCTCTGTTTCTTCTTCTCAGCAATCCCTTACAGCAATCCCTTTAGCATTTCTTGTAATGCTAGCTTGGTGGTGATGAACTCCTTTAGCCTTTTTTTTTTTGTCTGGGAATCTCTTTATTTGACTGTCTATTTTGAATGATAGCCTTGCTGGATATAGTAATCTTGGTCTCAAATCCTTGCTTTCCATTACATTAAGTACTTCATGCTATTCCCTTCTGGCCTGTAGAGTTTCTGATGAGAGATCAGGTGTCAGCCTTATGAGAACTCCTTTGTAGGTAACAGTCTTTTTTTTTCTCTTGCTGCCTTTAAGATTCTCTTTGTCTTTTAACTTTTGGCATTTTAATTATGATGTGTCTGGGCACGGGTCTGTTTGGGTTCTTTTTGTTTGGGGTTCTCTGTGCCTCCTGAACTTGTGTGACTTTTTCTTTTACCAGGTTAGGGGAGTTTTCTGCCATTATTTCTTCAAACATCTTCTCTTTTCCTTTCTCCCTTTCTGCCTCTTCTGACACACCTGCTATTCTAATATTGTTATGTTTCACGTTGCCCCATAGCTCCCTCTCCTCCTGTTTTTTTATTGTTTTTTCTTTCTGATTGAGTGATATTTTCAACTCTGTCTTCTAATTCACTCGAACCTCAGCTTCCCCTAATCTGCTGTGTGTTCCTTCCAATGTGTTCTTTATTTGTGTTATGTCATTCTTTATCTCAGACTGTTCTTTTTTCATAGTTACTATATCTTTTTTCATACTGTTGAACATTTTTACCATCATTACTCTGAACTGTTTAAGATAAATTTCTTATCTCTGCTTCATTTATCTCTTCTGGAGAATTCTCTAGTTCTTTCATTTGAGGGTTGTTTCTTTGTCTCCTCATTTAGATTGTCTGTTTGGATTTGTGACTATGCTTTAGGTAGATCCTCTACACCTATCAATCTCTAGTGTAGGACAGTGTTAAAGGCTGTTTCTGACAAATTGAATTGGGCAAAGACTCAAAGCCTCCAGAGACCACCTCTCTCTACAGACTAATAGGATTTCTACTTGAATTGCCCCCAGGCAATCATCCTCAGGTGTAGCCAGAGTTTTTCAACAGGGTGAGTCAGTTGCTTCCGCCTGGAGGCTAATTTTTACTTTTAATCTCTTAAGTGGCCTCAGGGCAAGGTTTTTTCCCATAGGATGTGTTGACTGTCTTCCCCCCAGGTAAGGCAAATGTCTATGTGGGAAAGATGTCCTCTGCTGCATGAGAGAATGACTCAGCCCAGGAAACTTGGGGTATCTGCCTTCTGAGCTTTATCCCCTGAAGTCCCTAGTCCTGGGTTCTGCTCTCACAGCTCCAGTCCACTTCACCCTCCCTCTGCCAGAGCACAAGGTGGAAGGCTCCACAGGGAATTTTTGTGTGTTAGCCCTTCAAGAGGGTGCCCAAACTTTCAGCTGCCACTCCCTAGCAGACAGCACGCCACTGCTTTTCACAGCTAGATGTTATGTGGGTACCTTCCTCAGATTTGGTGTTCTCTACTGGGGAACTTGGGGATTAGATCCCAGAGTTCTCAGTGGCACCCCCCACCCACAGCTGAGATATCTCTCCAAGACCTCAGTTGTTTTCTGTGGATGCCTGCCCAGCCCTTTCCTGCCTCAGCCCTTCGTACCAGTCTCTATGTGGTCTTCACCTTTGGTCCTCAGGGTTCTCTCTTGTGAGTTTTCCATTGATTATTCAAGAAGCCTTTCCATATTTCAGTTGTAATTTCAGCTTGTTCCAGGGTGCATGTCCATGCAGCATCCACTTACTCTGCCACCATTTTTAATCTTGAATTTTAGTTTTCAAACTTCATAGGACAAGAATCCACGAGGAGAGTCTTAGCTTGCCATTTGGGGTTTCAGTTACTTCACTGTCAATAAAGCCCATTTTTAAATCACTGATTGTGGTTGTGTATGTATGTATCTACTGAATTAATTTGTTGTTGCTGTTTTACCAGAATCAGAACCACTGCATTACAGATAGTTTTAACAGATTCTCTATGGATGGGTCACCACTTTGAAGCCTCTTGAATTTGACAGATTATTTAAATGACTAATGGCTCTATTGTCCTTAATTATGGATGAATATTTCTAATTTCCAATTTTACATGAGGGAATTTAAAATTTGAAGCTAACAGTGTATAGCACACAATGTAGAATACATAAAAAGCTTTAAAAATTAAGTACTGATATAATCAAAATTAACTTTATTGCTCTGATAATAGAAAATACACAATCTTTTAATTAGGCCCATGGTACAATAACATATTTTTAAGTCACAAAGAAGATAACAATAATTAACAAAAATTGAAATAATGTAATTTATAATATTTAAACCTATATTTTTAATATAAAGAAAATATGAATAAGTATTAACTATTTGGAAATGGTGAAATTCTTTCTTAAACCACATGTGGATCAAAGAAAAAATCTAAACCAAATATTTAGAAAATAATGATGATTATTAAAACACTATAGAATTTAAAGAACTTCTGGTTTTGGCTTAGAAGTCATGGAAAGAGCTTAGAATTCATGAATCCCATCCTCACAAGAAGAAAAAAAGTTGAAAAACTGAAAATTAAGGATTTTTCTAGATCTGTCAGAATATTAAGGTCACAGGTCAAACTGTCATCACAAAATCTGGAGAGATGGGCAAATACAGGTAATCAAAACAAAGATCTGATTACTTGAAGCAGAAACCACAGGAGCCAGTAACTGTTAGAAACACATGGTAATTTTGATGAATTCCTGGAGGCTGAGTGTTGACTTGTGTGAGAATTAAAAACTCCTAGGAGGCCAGTTTTAGTGGGACCACCACACTTATACTTTACCTTCAGGAACTCTGCTAGGTTCTCACAATGATGATCAGAGAAAAAGAAAACCTTGTATTTTGGGTAGAGGAAGGAGAAAAGTAACCATTTAAAAATATGCCCAGAATAGTATCCCTAACAAAAACCTGCCCTCCAAAGGAAATTGTTTTACCAGAGACTTATCTGATCTTGAAGAACAACAAGTCAACCATAGTCCCCTCTAGTATTCCTGCATTTAAAAGACTAGGAAAGGTTAAGAAATGCTTCACAACTCATGGACTCAGGCTCACTGTAAGACTTAGGTATAATCATAAGATCATAGAAAGCTTTCCTTCCCCAAAATATTGCCACCATGTTCAAAGGGCTTAAGTAAAATCACAATGGATTACATTGAGAGAACTATAAGACAAAGATTCTATTTAAGAAGTTCTTAGGGAAATCCAATTGACACTGTTGTAATTAACTATTTATTATCTAGAGGCCTGGTGCACAAATTATGCACATTGAAGGAAATTAATTAGAAGAAATATTTTAATATTGCTATTCACCCTTTCTCTATAATAGAAGTGTCAACCAAATTCACAATTTACAATGACAGATGGAAACACATGTGTGCAATTTGCGCCAGCGAGAGCTTTACCAGTATATGTATTGCTCATGCACAAGTCAACTTAGCCTTTTATATATATGGAATAAACTTGCTTAATTAGACCTGTTTTCTGATTTAGCTAAACTTTTCCAGCTCAGTGAAGCACCCCAACTTATCTTTCAGTAACTGTCAGCAACACAGCAGTAAATATCAACATGAAGCAGATTATTATTGTAGATCACGCAGGGAGAACAAAGGGTAAAATATTTAACTGCAGCAGTGTTTGACTATATTCTGCGCAGTGAGAAAACCTGAAGTCATTTTCAAGGTCCACCATTTCTCACTTCTTTTCAGTCGGGTCAAGGTTCTAAGCTTTCTAAATCCCCGTTTTCCAGCTAATGAAAAGAAAATAGGATTCCACTGGATCTCCTATTTACCTACTCCAGGACTTCTGTGATGATTAAATGAGATGAGACATGGGAAAACACTTCACAGACATGTGGTTAAAGTGTAAAATGTTTCCACCTGGCTATAAAGCAAGTTGTGTTCATGGGCTGAAGAAACTCCAAGGAGGCTAGTTGCTAGGGAGAGGAAGCCGGGCATTGCTATGTGACATTACCTGGTGCCCACAGCCACCATTTCCGGGCTGGGCTGGGCTGGGCTGTGGGCCGCATTTTGTGCCATGGGGTCTTGGCAGTGTTAGCTGTGATTTAGTGGGCTGTTGCTCCACAGTGGTGGCAGGGCCTGTGTCCCACTTGGGGGAAACCAAGTATTGCTTTGTTGGCACCAGGTCCACAGTGCTGTTTCTCTGTAAATGGCCAGTGCGCATCATGGCAGCTCCTGCATTGAGCGTCGGCCCCCTAGCGGTCAGTGTGCATCATAGCGACTGGTCAAACAGTTGGACACTTAGCATATTAGCCTTTTATATAGATAGATAATAGAAAAGGAGCAAAGAGAAGACCAGACATTATAAACATAGCCATTTTGGCAACATCATCAAGAAGCTGCAACTTTACACTCCCTAGGGAACCACCAGTCCATTCCCTGCAAATCACTGGGTGAAAGGACTGGACAAAGGGCAGATGGATGCATGCACAGGAAAGTTGGTGCCTGTCAGTGAAAACTGGGAAGAGAGGTCATTGGCTAGAGGGGGTAGGGTCACTGCAATCCCACGAAAATTTGGAAATACATAATCCCAGACAAAGAAATTCTCACTCTCTTGGCTCTTGGCTTTCTTGGCTCCTGTGGCTGTCTTGCATTTGCCCTTGTTCCCTCTGTAGCCATTTGGCTCTGCAGACCCCACACACAATGGACTATAGCTGTAAACACAAACTAAGCTAAGCTGGCCTGTTGCTGGATTGGACTATGCCAACATGGAATGGAAACTCTGAGCAACAGCTTTAATCTTACCTCTGCTGAAAGCAATATGGGACTTCTTTTTTGGAAGGATGAAGAGAAATAGGACCTTGGAAACTAAGGAGTTTAATTCCACAGAAATAAAGCTTTCTACTATATTTCATCCTCCCATGTGAGTCTCAGAAAATTCATTTTCTCATGACATCACAAGAAATACATATCCCCCAGCAACAGGTGGGGATAAGGAGCATTCTCTACCAATAACACAATGACAACAGAGGAAAAAAACAAAACATGGGAACTGTAGGATATGGAAACTTCTGGCACCTACAGCTATAGCATTAAACACAGGCTAGATCCTAGCCAGATTAGCATAACACTAGCTTAGCATCACATAAGAGATTTACTTCACACCGAAGTTTAATTACCTCATACATCATGCCTCACTTTCATTAAAAAATTACAAGGCATGCCAAAAGGTGAGACAAAACAGTCTGAAGAGACAAAGCAAGCATCAGAATCAGACTCATATATGATACAGATTTTAGAATTATCACATAGGGAATTTAAAATAATTATAATTAATATATAGGGGTGGGCAAAAGTAGGCTTACAGTTATAATACAATTAAATAATACTATAATTAATAAATAAGAATATAAGAATAAGCTGTATTGTGTACTCACAACTATATACCTACTTTTGCCCTCCCCTGTATTAAGGGCTTTGATGGGAAAAGTAGACAATATGATAGAACAGATGAGTAATACAAGCAGAGAGATGCAAATTCTAAAAAAGAATGAAAAATAAATGTTACAAATAAAAAAACACTGTAACAGAAATGAAAAACACTTTGATAGGTTCATCAGTAAACTGGACACACTGAAATAAAGAATCAGTGAAAAAATATCAGTAAAAACTTCCCAAACTTAAATTCAAAGAATTAAGAAAAAAAATGTGGGACAGTTACAAAAGTTGTGATATACAAGTAATCATAATGACAAGAGAAGAAAGGAGGAGGAGCTGAAGAAATATTTGAAATAATGGCTGAGAATATTCCAAAATTAATGACAAACATTAAACCACAGACCCAGGAAGCATAGAGAATACCAACAAAAATAAAAACTAAAACATCTATGCCTAGTCATATGATATTTAAGCTACATATTTAAGCTAAAACCAAAAACAAATATAAAATCTTGAAAGTCTAAAGAAGAATAAATTTACCTATTCAAAAATAAGAATATTAGACTTCTCATAAGAAACTATACCCGGCTAGTGTGGCTCAGTGGTTGATTGTTGACCCATGTACCTGGAGGTCACTGGTTTGATTCCTGGTCAGGGCATATGCCCAGGTTGGGGGCTCGATCCCCAGTGGGGTTGTGCGCAGCAGGCAGCCAATTGATGTTTCTCTCTCATCCATGTTTCTATCTCTCTATCCCTCTCTCTTTCTCTCTCTCTAAAAATCAACAAAATACATTTTAAAAAAATAAACTATGAAGGCAAAAAGAAAGTGAGATTAAATATTTAAAGTGTTGGGGGAAAAACTTTGTTATTGTTGTAATTAGCTAGTTTATTAATATTAATAACAGGAAAAGAACAAAGAGAAGGCCAGACATTATAAACATGGTCATGTGGGCAGTTTCACCAGGAGCCACTGGTCCATTCCCTGCAGATCAGTGGGGGAAGGAATTGAACAAAGTGGGAGAGGGGCACACGTGCAGTGAAGTCGGGTTAATATAGGAAAGGTACTTGTCTGTCAGTCTAGCCTGGGCAAAAGATTATTGGTTAGAAGGGTAAAGCCACTGCAAGTGTGCAAAATCTTGGAAGAGTGAAATCTCCAGAGAAAAAGTTTCCTCTCTTGCTCCATGACCTGCAATTGCCCAATGCTCTCACCTGCCATGTGGCCCTAAGCAGCAGTTTGGCCCATGGCCATGCAAACTTCACACGCAGGATGCTGGACTGGACTATATACTTTAATATGGAGCAGAAATTTTAGGCAGTGGCCTTAATTCTAGCCCTGCAAAAGACAAGATTGAACTTTTTATATGGTGGGGAAAAAGAGATGGGATCTTAGAGGGGAATCCCCTTAATTTTACATAATCAATAAAGATTTCTACAAAATACCATCCTCCCATGGGGACCTCAAGAAATTCTTTTGCCTGAGGCACCCCCAAGAACTCTACTTTCACCAATCACAACTTCACCAATCTAGAATTATGTATCTGTATCTGGAAAAATTATCTTCCCAAAGTGAAAAAGAGATAAATACTTTCTCAGGCAAATGTAAACTGAAGGAATTTGTTGCCAGTAGAGCAACAAATATATTAACTAGCTGCCCAAATTTTCTGCCTGACAAGAAACATTTAAAGAAGTTCTTTAGAGAAAAAGAAAATGATAGAGGTTAAACACTTAGATCTACATAGAGGAAGAGTGAGTAAATGAAGCTAAAATAAAATCTTTAATTTTTCTTATTCTTAATTGATCTAATAGATCACTGTTTGAAGTAGTAATAGCAACAACGTGTTGGGTGATTAAAGCATATGGGTACATGAAGTAAATGACAGTAATGTTCTAAGAGATGGGAGAGAGGAATAGGAATGCTTGGTTATAAGGTACCTGTACTTCCCATGAAGCAGTATAATGTTATATGAAAGTAGATTTAAATTAGTTTTTAGTGGTTGCCCTAGAGTTTTCCATACACATTTACAAGTAATCAGCAGATTGGAAAGGAAGAAATTAAAATTTCTTTGTTCACAGATGGCATGATTATAAACAATCCCAAAGAACTGACCCCCCAAATTGAACAAATTGATCCAAAGAATTGACCAAAACACTCCTGGAGCCAATAAGTGATAACAGTAAGATTACAGGATATAAGGTTACTATACAAAACACTATTGTTTTCCTATATATGAACATTGTACAATTGAAACCTGAAATTATAAACACAATATCATTTATATTAACACCCATCAGAAAAAAACTAAAATAATTAGATAACTTTTTTCAATGTGTAAGATCTATATGAGAAAAACTATAAAGTACTGTTGAAAGAAGTCAAATAAGATCTAAGTAAATGGAAAGCTGTTTCCATGTCCTTGAAGATTCACTATTGCTAAGATGTTAATTTTTCCCAATGTGTTCTATAGGTTCAATGCAATCTCAATCAAAATCCAGTGAATGATACATGACATTATTAATTTGTTAATATCTACAGAACCGTTCAACACAAAGTGTGAACTTTGTATAAACTAAGGACTTCAACTAATAATAACATATTACTATTGGTTCATTAATTATTACAAATATATCACACAAATGAAAGATGTTAATAATAAGGTAAATTGTATATAGAGTACAAGGTGTATATGGAAAATATATTTACTAGCTGCCCAAATTTTCTGTAAATCTAAAACTATTCTTAAAAATGAAATCTATGTATATAAAAAATTTAAAAACCATCATGAGATACTACTAAATCCCATTCGAATGGCTAAAATTATAATGATTGACAACTCCAAGTCAAGGGAGTAGAGCAAATGGAAATCTTATATACTCTTGACAGGGATGTAAAATGATACAACCACTTTGGAAAACAATTTGAATGTTTCTTAAACATAAACCTAGAAATTCTACTTCTTGGTATTTACCTAAAAGAAATGAAAATATATACCCATTCAAAGACTTGAACATGTGTTCATAGCTGCTTTATTTATTATAGCCAAAAATTGTGCTTTAATCCCTTTCTTTAATAACTTTCAGTAATACTCTACTTCACTCAACAGTACCCATGAACTGGCACTTTGGGAGAAGGAAGAATCTTCTGCCCATAAAGAAGATATACCCAGCACAGGGGGTATTCACAGCAGCTGAGAGGGTTTTTCAGGAAGCAGATTGTAGGGCATACTGAGGAGGAGAATGTAAGCCTTCTGAAACGTTGGATAAAGGTTCTATATTAGTTTGCTACTGCTACCCTAACAAAGTCCTACAGACTGGGTGGCTTGAACAACAGAACATGATTTTGTCATAGTCCTAGAGACTAGAAGTCTGAAATCAAGGTGTTGGCAAGGTTAGCTCTTTCTGAGAGCTCTGAGTGAAGCAGCTGTACCAGCTCTCTATCTTTGGCTTGTAGATGGCCATTTTCTCCCTGTTTTTCTTCACATTATCTTCCCTCTGCGTGTGTCTGTCTCCAAATTTTCCCTTCCTATAAGGACACCAGTCATATTGGCTCACCCTAATGAACTTATTGCGACTCATTTACCTCTGTAAAGACCCTATCTCCAAATAAGGTCACATTCTGAGGTATATTTGAATTTGAACAGATACAATTCAACCCATAATAGGTTTGAACCATTTTCTTTTTATGATCATGTATAAAGTGGTCCCAGATCATATAAGAATAGTCATAGGACTCTGAAAAGCATCTGGGTTACTCTGCCTTCATATTTAATTTCAACTCAATTTTTTGAGTTTGATTTCCCAGTTAGTATTGGTGTTCACTATTGTTCTTTAATTCTCACAGAGAAGAAAAAGAGGGAACTTAGCTTTCCTACTAAGAATTTATTCTGCTTGATGTTCTTCTTCCATTTTTTATTGTGGTAAAATACACATAACACAAAATTTACTATCTCATCCATTTTAAGTGTACAGTTCAGTGATTTTAGTACATTCATATTGTTGCACAACCATCACCACCATCCATCTCTAGATCTCTTTTTACCTTACCAGACTAAAAATCTGTATCCATTAAGTAACAACTCTCCATGACCCCATCTCCCAAGCCCCTGGTGACCACCATTCTTCTTTCTTTCTTAATTTTTTTTCATCTCCTCTTTTCCACCATTGCCTCTGGTAACTACCATTCTACACTGTGTTACTATGAGTTCAGTGAGGTTTCTGTATTTTGCTTTGTTTTGTTTGTTTTAGATTCCACATATAAGTGAGATCATGCACTATCTGTCATTCTGTGTCTGCCTTATTTCACTTAGCATATGTCCTCTAGGTTCATACATGTTGTCGCTAATGTCAGGATTACCTTCTTTTTTAAAGCTGAGTAATATTCCATTACATATATCCATTTTCTTTATCAATTCATCCATGTAAGGACACTTAGGTTGTTTCTATATATTGGCTATTGTAAATAATCCTGCAGTGAACATGGAAGTGCACTTGCTTTGAATAAATACCCAGGAATGGGATTGATTGAAGCTCTCTATGTACATTTATTGTCTCAACAACATTAACAAGGTAGATGTTGTTTCCTGCTAGTAGTTTAGGAAAATGAAGCTAAATGAGATTAAGCAGTTTGCCCCAATTGTCCAAGCTGTTATTACATTTCAAATAATGAGAGATATTTAAACCCAGGCCTTTCTGACTCTAGTGTCCCTGCTCTTTTCTTTACAGTGAACTACTTCACACACACAAAAGTGTGTAAATGAAATAAATTCCAAAATTATTCCTCCCAACTTATGAAGAAGGTTGTGCTTATCCTATCTAATAAAAGAGTAATATGCAAATTAACCACCACTCCATTACACCCACCAGCCAATCAGGAGCGAGTATGCAAATTAACCCTACCAAGATGGCTGCGGCCATGGAGAGAGCAGGAGGGAGGCTTGAGTTTCCCCAGCAATGGAGGAAGCCAAGCTTTCCTCACACCCTGACCAGCCCAGGCCTCCACTCCAGGCTACAAAGTTTCAATTATAGAAGATAAATAAATCCCAACAAAAATGGCGGCAGCCACGGAGCTGGAGAGAGCAGGAGGCTTGGGTTGCTCCCGGCGATGGAGGAAGCCAAGTTTCTGCAGCCCTGGTCTGCCTTGGCTTCCGCTTAAGGCTACAAAGTTTCAATTAAAGAAGATAAATAAATCCCAACAGAAATGGCTGTAGCCAAGGAGCAAACAGAAGGCTTGGCTCCACTCCAGGCTACAAGGTTTCAATTATAGAAGATAAATAAATCCCAGATACCAGGGCCTCCGCTTGGGTCGCTGGAGAGCGTGGCTGGCCTGCAAACCACCACAGGCTCCTTGCCCAGGCCTCCCCACGCCTCAAGGGAACCCCCACCCTGATCTGGAACACCCTTCAGGGCAAACCAGCTGGCCCCCACCCATGCACCAGGCCTCTATCCTACCTAATAAAAGAGTAATATGCAGATTGACCATCACTCCAACACACAAGATGGCTGCCCTCATGTGTCAAAGATCCTGCCCCCATGTGGACACAAGATGGCCACCACAAGATGGCCAGCAGGGGAGGGCAGTTGGGAGAGACCAGGCCTGCAAGGGAGGGCAGTTGGGGGTGATCAGGCCAGCAGGGGAGGGCAGTTGGGGGGGACCAGGCATGCAAGGGAGGGCAGTTGGGGGCGATCAAGCCTGCAGGGGAGGGCAGTTAGGGGTGACCAGGCCGGCAGAGGAGGGAAGTTGGGGGTGACCGGGCCTGCAGGGAAGGGCAGTTGGGGGGGACCCAGGCCTGCAGGGGAGAGCAGTTGGGGGGACCAGGCCTGCAGGGGAGGGCAGTTAAGCGTGACCAGGCCTGCAGGGGAGGGCAGTTAGGGGGTGATCAGGCTGGCAGGCAGAAGCGGTTAGGGGCAATCAAGAAGGCAGGCAGGCGAGCAGTTGGGAGCCAGCAGTCCTGGATTGTGAGAGGGATGTCCGACTGCCCGTTTAGGCCCAATCTCACTGGACATCCTGGTGGGATTGGGCCTAAATGGGCAGTCGGACATACCTCGAGGGATCCCAGATTGGAGAGGGTGCAGGCTGGGCTGAGGGACACTAATTTCTTGCACCGGGCCTCTAGTTCTGATATAATCAGGGATGTATTCTATGAACAGAAATTTTGAAAAGATGGTACTACAAAAGAGTGCTAGGTAACTCCAAGAACTTTGAAACTTAATGGGAAAAATATTATGAATTACCTAAACATATATCTCACAATCATAGGAGTTTATGTGATTTGCCTGTCAAGAAAGCATGCTTCAGGTGTTGTAAAGAAAATAACATTCAGTGGGGGTACATGAGACACTCCTCAAGAACCTCAGTAAGCCCCCTTTGTTCTTGGATATGAACAATTGATTTTTCCTCAGTCTTAAGTGCAATAAAATGCAACCTTGAGCTCCTCAGATCAGATTGCTGCCTGGCCCTATTACACACCAGGTGGCTGAAATGCAAGGAGGAGTTTTAAAAACCACGTATATTATACTATGCCATGGCCCTAGAAATCGTCAATAAAGTACTATAACTTCATATAGGAATATTTAACTTCCATAGTAGCATATTTATTATCACCATAGCTTCAGATTCAATTTCACTAATCTAAGCTTCCTGGAGGGCAAAGAGGAAAGTTTTGAATCAGCTCCCCTTCATGATGCTGTTTAGCAATAACAATGGTCCAGTCCACATGTCCAGAATGAAGGGAGCTCAGTGGGATGGGGCACAGCACTAATGATCTGGGGTCAGAAGGTCATTGCTCACTCTAAGGGGCCTTTAGCCACACTCTACTGTTGGCGACAGATGGGGCCCTTACCTCAGTCACTTTTCATCTCACACCTAGGGGGTACTTGGCCACAGAAGGATCAATTCAAAATAATTTTCAGTGATTTGGTGAATATACTCTTCCATTGGAGATAATATTGCATTGCTAGGCATATTTTGAACTGCAAATCTTCCTTGGTGAGGTTTATATAAATTGAGGATCATTTGACTGATTCTCATTAAAGTCCTGCTTCCAAATGCCTCCTAGAAGCTTCCAGGGGAACTTTAAGAATCCTAAATCAGTCCCTCACCTATTTCTATTGATATTGAACTCTATCAAGACATTAGGATTTACTTCCTTATTCAGATAACCTTACAGAGCATCTAGTTGTTGAACATCTATCATTTAATATGTCAGTGTATCAGGAAACTTTATTCCTAGGTGCAGTTTGATGGAGTACAGATTTCATGCTGGGCTAACTCAGAGAAGAAATGGACAAATGCCCACTTGGAAATATTTTGTCCTTTTAAATATATATATATATTTGTATTCAAAGGAAATGTTATATGTAGGTCGGGTATCACAGGAGCTTTCCTAGTCTACTCTCAGGAAGTCATGGAGAACCACACCTGCACTTCTAGTACTATAGGCTCTGGGCATCTTT
The DNA here is from genome assembly GCF_963455305.1 of Plecotus auritus. Lineage (NCBI taxonomy): Eukaryota > Metazoa > Chordata > Mammalia > Chiroptera > Vespertilionidae > Plecotus > Plecotus auritus. The sequence continues at coordinate 102,214,908 of NC_137772.1, read as the reverse complement.
GAGAAATGACATATGAGGTAGAAAAATTATAAAAGAAATCTTGAAAAATAAACATGACTATTTAAGTGTTATACTGAACTCAATAACTTCAAAGCAAATATTTTGCTATTAAAATTTGTTCAGGAATCATAGAAGTCTGGAAATAAACACATCATGAACTACATTTTCAAATATCACATCAGAAAAAATTGGACAAGGCCAATTAGAGAGGGGGTACAGATTTCTTTTTATATAAAAATGATTAAATTCTATTGTCTTCTGTTTTGGAAAAAAGCTTTTGTTTAACTGACCTTCTAAATTGTTTCCATTACAAAACAGAAAGTTTTCCTTCATTCCATGAAAGTGGTCTGGAATTTAGAAATGCACTGTATCCTGGATTATAATGAAGATGAAATTTCTTATTACCTTCTATTTTGGTAAATACTAAAAATAATTCTATTTTATTGAACTCTATTTTAAGAAACAGTAGTAAAAAATGCTAAATAATGTGTAATAGGTTTAATTTTAAATTATGGAGAATTAGTCTACTGTGATGATTTTTAGTGAGTTAAGAGCTCAAATTATGGAGTTAGGAGAATTAGCTCTAAAAGGTAAGGGACACAGCTTTGGGGTAAGCACAGGGGTAGTACCTTTCCTGTACATAATTCTTTTCTTTTGTAAACTTTAAAATACTCACAGGTGTTAATGAAGTATACCTATCTAAGAACTACATGTTTTAAAATCTAATTTTCAGAATCCCAAACTAAGACCTAGACTAAGATTAAGTCTCTGCCCAAGGGCTTATGTGAGAAAGTGGCAGATATCAGTCACTGATTAATTGTTTGTTACCTGCCCATTAGTTACTTTAATTAAAACATTGCTGTTTAATTGGCAGTCGATTCTAATAATTTAAGTTTCAAGGAAAAGACAGTTTATTTAAAATCCTTAAAAACTTGTCACATTGAAAACAAAAACACATTTTTAAAAATATCTTTTCCAACTGACAGTGCCCCTGGGTTTTTTCTGGAATGGTCTTAGAGTGATATTTAATTATTCTGAATATTTGACAGTCTTTGTAAAAAAAAAAAAAAGTGATTTTTATGTCAATTAAATGCTGCCATTTGGAACCTGGATGGATCAGGGATCTTATCATACTGGAATCATGCAGCAGCAATTGACTTTTCCAACTGGGAAGCAGATAACAGAAATTGTCCTGCCAGAGGCACAATAGTCTAAAATCAGGCAAACTCTGGCTTCTCTTGAGCTGTACTCCCCCACAGGCTGAATTATAACTCTCCTACCAGTCCCACGGCGCTGAATGATGTCATGGGATCTGCAGTTCAGGGAGATGAAAGGGATAAAGCAGAACCCGCTGGCACTAGGCAGCTTCCAGCACACAATCCACAGCACAGCTTGGGAACCGAAAAGGCTATGGTAAGGATCCAGCCACTCAGCCCAAGCTTGGGAGAGCCGCGGTATTGCCTTCTTGGAAAAAAAAAAGCGCGGGTGGGCGGGGGGGCGGGGGGGGGGAAACGACGTGATCCATGTTAAACAAAAGAGTTTGTGGACTAAGAGGCGGGAGGGTGACTACCTGCTGAAAGTGAACTTTCTTGATATCCCTGCTTATATATAAATTTAGCTCTGCCTTTGATGTTCTGCAACTGATCACAGATCAGATTACGGGCATTTCATCTCCCTGCTCCCTGCCTTTGATCTGCATGGTTAATTTTATTTTCCTGGATTTGAAGTTTCGTCTGGGCTTGTGCTGACACACAGTTTTGGGAAGGTAGAAGCATTTGGCACAGCAGTGCTGCCAAGGAGAAGTTAAGTTGCCGGAAGGGTGAGTACTGGAAAGAGTTCAGCACGTTGCAGGTACAGCATTTTATATTTTGTTGTGGCTTTCACTTCACCTTTTCTATGTGTTCTAAGAAAAAGATGGTTTTACTCAATTAAAAACAAGCATTTCTATGTTTGACTACTACATTATGCTCTATATCTGTGTCAAAGTAAATATGATACTGGATGCCATGTTAGTAGTTTGTACAAAAGGGTTTGCAATCTTCCATGCAAATTTTACTTGGGAATGAGTTGTTCAAACCAGACAAAAAAAGAAGAGTGCTAACTTTAGCACACAGCCCATGCTCCAGAGCCGGAGGTCTGTGAGCTATACTTGCTCTAGGTATTTACAGGTTACTTTTCTTAGTAAACAGGCAGTGGGACCTTACTTGATGCCAATGTTTTCTTATATTAAAGAGGACAGCACATCTCTGGCAATATTGTTTCTGTAGTTTATTTATTCTCTCACCTCCAAGATGTAAACCTATCAAATATATTTCTCTATGCAGTTTGAATCCTCAAGGGAATCATTGAAAAGGCATTCAAACACAATTACAGCTTTTTATGTGTAAATCTAAAGAATTTTAAAACAGTGAAGGTAAATTGGGGCTAAGTTTGGTTTAAAAATCCTCTAGTGCTATTCTGTAACCTTTGAAAACAACACATGCCGTATCTACCAGAACATTTACAAGTTTAATATTCTTAAATTAACATTTATGTTAAGTGTATAGTGACAGCTATTGTAAGTTACAATTGGCCAACTGTTTATGAAAACTATCTGAGTAATCCACAGTTATTATGTTACATTAAGTTTTTACTTAGTTTATATTCAACATGGCAAAACCAAAATATATTGGTGTGCTAAATTTGAAAGTTAACTGTTTTGAATTTGTTTTTTTGTCAATTCAGTAACCCACCGCCCTCCCCCCTCCCCACGCCCCCCCACCCCTTACACACACACACACTCATGCACATACACACCAAGTAAAATCTTTACATTGGGATGCAAGAAATTAATACAGTAAAAACATAAGATTTCGATGTTCAGGTCAGTTTATTTTAATGTTCTAGTCCTAAATTTACTAGGGTAAAATATTTAATGATCATCACAACCAACAGTCTATTTTATGCTCTGTGAACCACAAAGAAATTATAAGTGAAAAGACCAGTCATCCTTTAATCTGAAATTCTGATGAAACAGGAAGTATATTCTTTATTTTTAATTTATTTATGGATTTTGAGAAAGAGAAGAAGGGAGGAAGAGAGAAAGGAAGATGGAGAGAAAGAGACATCGATTTTTGTTCCATTTATTTATGCATTCATTGGTTGTTTCTTATATGTGCCTTGGCCAGGGATTGAACTTGCAACCTTGGCATATTGGGATGCTCTAATCAGTTTAGCTACCCGGACAGGGCAGGAAAGGTCTAATGAGGCTCATTACATATGTAATTAATTTTCAGAACCAATTAATTGAATTACTTTCTAAACTTTCCTTCTGATATTAGGAGGCTGATTAGCACTGTTTGCCTAATTTTAAAACATTGATAGCTGTTAAGTGGAGATTATTTTAAACCATACTAAACTGACTATATTTTTTCAATATGTCAGTAGCAATTAAATCTAAAAGACTAAACTGCTGTTTATATAGTTATGCCAAGAGAGGTATTTAAGTTTTTGTTTTACTGACAGTGTAACAAAATATGTTAACAATATCCTAGATTATCATTTTAGGTTGATTTTTTTTCAGTTATTTGCTTAAAAAGTTCTCTTTGTATCACAAAAACAGTATTAATGCTCACATTCAGATAAAGAAAATTAAACTTTTAAAGTAATGAATGACTGGAGAAGATTCCTAAAGAAAGAGTGTGCTTAGGAACTTGATCATTTAATTCAGATTTGGGATTTTAAAAACTTTTAAATGACTATTCTTGTTACTAGGTTCATGTCAACAAATGCAGACTGTACACAGCACAAAACAAAAGGCAGAATTAGCAATTATCTGATTAATTTAGACTTTGTAGAAAACAAACTTGGGTCAGTCAAGTCTCTGAATTAATTCAGTTAATTGTTATTTCTTGTATCTTCGTTGAGAAATGAAACAGATTCTATTTGATTTTAAAGGAAAGATGGCTATTGCTGAATGTAAGGTACAATCTCAAAGGCATTTCTTAATTGCCACATGATGCTCTTGATTATAGTTTAAGTAGATACACTCCATAGTATTTCTACTGAAGGAAACCCTTATGTTACATTTTTCAAAGCACTTTCCTATCTTTTGCTTCAATGACAGCTTTGTTACTGCAGAAAGTCCAACTCTTCAAAAGACTTTTATTTCTAGTCATGATTGTGTCACTGATTAGCTATGTAACCTTAAAAGAATCACTTTACTACTCGGTTTTCTCATGGGTGAAATGATGGCATTGATCAGATCATCCTCATAAAATAAGCAGGGTGCAATTTTTAAAAATATACTTTTATTGATTTCAGAGAGAAAGGGAAAGTGAGAGAGAGATAGGAACATCAATGATGAGAGAGAACCCTTGATCAGCTGCCTCCTGCAGGCCCCCTACTGGGGATCAAGCCTGAAACCCCAACAAGTGCTTTTTTTTTTTTTTAATAAATCTTTATTGTTCAGATTATTACAGTTGTTCCTCTTTTGTCCTCCCCCCCATAGTTCACCTCAACCCGGTTCCCACCCCACCCCATGCCCTTACCCCCCACCACTGTCCTCGTCCATAGGTGTATGATTTTTGTCTAATCTCTCCTACACCCCCACACCCCCTTACCCCTGAGAATTGTCAGTCCACTCCCTTTCTATGCTCCTGATTCTATTATATTCACCAGTTTATTCTGTTCATCAGATTTTTTATTCACTTGATTTTTAGAGTCACTTGTTGATAGATATGTATTTGTTGTCACTTTGTTGTTCATAATTTTTATCTTTACCTTTTTCTTCTTCTTCCTCTTCTTAAATAATACCTTCAGCATTTCATATAATACTGGTTTGGTGTGATGAACTCCTTTAGCTTTTTCTTATCTGTGAAGCTCTTTATCTGACCTTCAATTCTAAATGATAGCTTTGCTGGGGAGAATAATCTTGGTTGTAGGTTCTTGCTATTCATCACTTTGAATATTTCTTGCCACTCCCTTCTGGCCTGCATAGTTTCTGTTGAGAAATCAGCTGACAGTCGTATGGGTACTCCCTTGTAGGTAACTAACTGTTTTTCTTTTGCTGCTTTTAAGATTCTCTCTTTGTCTTTTGCCCTTGGCATTTTAATTATGATGTGTCTTGGTGTGGTCCTCTTTGGATTCCTCTTGTTTGGGGTTCTGTGCACTTCCTGGACTTGTAAGTCTATTTCTTTCACCAGGTGGGGGAAGTTTTTGGTCATTATTTCTTCAAATAGGTTTTCAGTATCTTGTTCTCTCTCTTCTTCTGGCACCTCCATAACTCGGATGTCGGTATGCTTGAAGTTATTCCAGAGGCTCTTTACACTATCTTCATATTTTTGGATTCTTTTTGCTTTTTGCTTTTCTGGTTGGGTGTTTTTTGCTTCTTCATATTTCAAATATTTGACTTGATTCTTGGGATCCTCTGCTGTTGGATCTCTGTATATTATTCTTAATTTCAGTCAGTGTATGCTTAATTTATGATTAGTCCTTTTTCATATCCTTGAGGGTCTCACTAAATTTCTTGGAGGTTTCTAGATGATTCTTGAGTAACCTTATAGCTGAGGTTTTGAACTCTATATACAGTAGTTTGCTTTCCTCCATTTCTTTCATTTGTGACATGTTTCTTTGTCTCTGCATTTTGGCTGCTTCCCTGTGTTGAAACAGTGGTTTTGTGTACTAGGTGTCCTATAGGGCCCAGTGGCTGCTCAGCCTCCCCAATCACCTGAGGTGGACACTCTTGGTGCACTCCTTTGTGGGCTGTATGCACAGTCTTGTTGTAGTTAAGCCTTGATTGCTGTTGGTATCACTGGGAGGAATTGACCTCCAGGCCAATTGGCTGTGCGGACCAGCTCTGTCTACAATGGAAGAACTGCTGTGCTGGAGACACCCTTATTGGGCAGGACTTGCTTCAGTGGGGCTTTGGTGCTCACTGACTCTGCCCTTTGAGTGTGTCGCCTATGGATGTGAAGAGTTGTAATCTGGTGTGGTCTCACACTGACCACTGGGTACACTGGCTCTTGGATCTCCAAGGAGGTGCAAAGTCAGCCATTGCCTGAGGCCACCCAGCAGGAGCTACAGAGAGATCTTCAGATTCCTCCTCTTTGTTTGGGGTTTGGAAGAGCCCAGATGAGGCCCAGCTGTGAAGCAATGCAGGCTGCTGCTGCCAGGCCTTGGGTCTTCTTTTGGAAGTTTTGGAGCTCTCTGACCCAGCTGCAGTTTGTTAGGTTTTAGGCTACAAAAGGACAGGCCATTCATATGCAAAAGCCACTGTGCACAGCTTGGGTGGGGTTGTAAATTGGGTGGGGCGGGGTCTCTGGGAATCACTAGGGCAGAGCAAACAGCAATGGCTGCCAGTCAGCACTGCACTGGAGAGTTCCCTGGGTCTTTGTGTCACGTGTCCCAGTGCAGGAACAATGATCGCTGTGAGCACCTCTGAGAGAAAGCCGCCCTTGCGTTCCGGCCCGATGCCAGACAGTGCAGTTTCTCCCTGTATGAATCTGGGTCCCCAGAGCTTTGCCTGGAACTGGAGTTCAGAGCACTCAGATGCTCATATCTCCCTCCCGATTGAAAAAAAACAACAGCACACCCAGTTGCCAGCCCGTATCGCACGCGCTTCCACACCTCCGCACCTCTGCACGTCCTATCAGTCTCAATGAACTTTTTTCTTTCCTTCTAGTTGTTGAACTTTCACTCAGCCAGCTTTCCCATGGTTCTGGATGATATTTGTTATGTCTTATAGTTGTAGTTTTGATGTGGTTGTGAGAGGCAGCAAGTACAGGTGTTTACTTCTGCTGCTATCTTGGTTGTTCCCAACAAGTGCTCTTGACCAGAATCAAACCTGGGACCCTTTAGTCCGCAGGTCAGTGCTCTATAATAGATATGTCAATCAACTGGTTTAGTCTGGTTATTTCCCAACTGCTCCTTTTGCTTCTATATTTCTAAGCAGTCTAAACACAATTATTGCTACACATAATTTACTATAACATTTAAAATAATTTCCCCCAAAATTTAATATATCAATACAATATGAAATTATATATATTTGTGTGTATATGTGTATACAAGTTTGGCATTATATAAGCACATCTTTTCATGTTTCCAAGGAATTGAAGATGTCAGTAGGGTCCACGAAAAGTTAAATTGTGAATTAAAGGTTGTTACTCCTCAAGAGAGATTTCCAGTGGGATTTGTGAGATTTCGGTTTGCAAATTCAACATGGGTTTGTACATGATATGTGTTCCATATTACTTTTGTGGTTCAGACATGATGTTATATATGGATTTGTGATTACACTAAGAATCCTTGAATATGTTTTCATTAACTTTCTGTGTTGTTTTTTTCTTGGGAAAAATGAATATATTTCTTGTGAATAAACTTATGTATTGACTGTAAATTGTACACATATACACTGCTCTTGAGGCCAAATAGATGTCTGTCAGTCATGTTTTATCACTGTCATAAAGGTTTCATATAAAGCTTTATAGATGATTACTTAGTAATGTTCATTAATATTAATTAATTAATCGGTTATTAATTAATTCAGTAATATTTATTGATTACTTGTGTGCCAGGAACTCTAACAGTATTTTTTAAAACACTGTCTCATTTAAATGTACAATTAGGTTTGTCATGCCCATTAGACAAATGAGGAAAGTGAATCTCAGAGGAGTCAAATAATATGTGCAAGATCACAGGGCTAATTAAATGGTAGCACTAGAGTATATCTGGGTTCTTTTGTTCTAGGGCTAAGCAGTTAATTCTTTCTGTTATAAGAATTAAAAAGAGCTGAATTTAACTGTTAGCAAACATTGTAGCCAAAATTTTGGCTAAAAATGGGTTCTGTTTTTTTTTTTCTTTCTTTTGATATATTTTATGATAGCTATTAGAAGCTTTTGATAGAGTTTTCCATCAGTTGGCCTAGGATTTTCAGCTCTAAATAACCTGAAGATATAATCTATTTCTTCTCTGCTTCAGAACTGGACCAAACTCAAGCATCCACATTTGGTTTGGTCAGACGCCCCTTTGATTGCCGGGCCAGTCCAAGGCACCCTGGAAAAATTAATAATTTGATGCTCCTTTAAAGAGTAATTCTTTAAAAATTTGTCAGCCCAATTTAGAAGAATGGGCAATGAAAGGAGAGCAAAAAGAGACTCCCTTGTGGCTATGCTTAATTTATCTTCTACTGTCAAAGTCATTCAGCTTTGCCTCCAAATCCACCCACTTGCTGAAATCACCACTCAGAAGTTACCAAGTTTCACATCCTTAGATTGAGAAGTACTTTACCACCATTCACTGTGATTTAACGTTGCTCTTTGGTGAGAAGGGTGAGGTGGGGGTGTTGAGCAAATTATCAAACATTACTTCCAACATAAACTACCCTCTCTCTGAGATGAGTTATGATAAGTACAGTTTTCTCCATCTTGTTAAATGTCTCTAATACTTTGGTAGCCTCATGACCTAGCCTCACGGGCTGCTGCCCAGTGAGCCTGGTCTTTAATTCAGCCATATGCAGAGGAGTTAACCATATTTATCTGAAGGAGAGGAGGACAGTCAGTGGCCCATTTTTTCTCTCATTAAACATATGAAAAGTGTCTGGCCAACAGAGGTGTCATAAACTCACAGAGATCAGTGCAATTGCTACAACTTACAACAACTTTGTTCTATAAATGTCATGAGTTTAACATTAGAAAAACTAAATAAATAACCTCCCTGGCCTTTTCATGTGTATTGTTTTATGCACTAGCAGTATAGTGAAGATTATATTAGGATTCAGGGAGCCTGGATTTTTATTTTAGCTTTATTATTAACTTGGTGTATGATCTTGAGCAAGTCACTCAACATTTGGCCCCAACCCTGCACTGATAGTCTATAATTGGTAGCAAGGGGTATTGGGAATTATTTAAATCCTGGGTCCTGGTTCATTTTTTTCCTTATTTTCTTAACTATATTTGATTTTGAAAAATTTATTGATTGAGTTTAGAGAAAGAGAGTGGGGGGCAGAGAGAAATATCAATTTGTTGTTCCACTTATTTATGCATTCATTGGTTGATTCTTATATGTGCCCTGACCAGCGATCGAACCAAAATTTTGGCATATTGGGACAAAGTTCTAACTAACTGCTCCAGTGCACCACTGTGCCTCCACTCCAGCCAGGGCCTGCAGGACACACTGTGGAGCGTGGCGGGTGGAGCCTCTCAGGTGACAGGGAAGGTAGGTGTCCTGATTACCAGGGCCTTTAACTATATTTGGCAAATTTTATTATATTTTGAGATTCCTACCCCATTCATTAATTCATTCAACAAATTGTCGAGTACCTACTAGGTACAGTCACTGTGACCTAAGAGACAAAATTCAGAATTTTTAAAAAATATATTTTATTGACTTTTTATAAAGAGGAAGGAAGAGGAAAGGGAGTTAGAAACATCGATGAGAGAGAAACATCTATCAGCTGCCTCCTGCACACTCCCTACTGGGTATGTGCCCGCAACCAAGGTACATGCCCTTGACTGGAATCGAACCTGGGACCCTTGAGTCCGCAGGCCAACGCTCTATCCACTGAGCCAAACCAGTTAGGGCCAAAAATCAGAATTTTTATGTAGCTTTCATTCTCCTCCATTTTCCCCAGGAATAATAGTTTACACTAGGAATTACTAGGAAGTCAAATAGTTTTCCATTAACTTTTCTTCCAGTGAGCTAGCTTATCACTGAAAGTATTTTTCAAGAAGTTTTCTAGCCCTAACTGGTTTGGCTCAGTGGATAGAGCATCAGCCTGTGGACTCAAGGGTCCCAGGTTCGATTTTGTTCAAAGGCATGTACCTTGGTTGCGGGCACATCCCCAGTAGAAGGTGTGCAGGAGGTAGCTGATTGATGTTTCTCCCTCATGGATGTTTCTAACTCTCTATCCCTCTCCCTTCCTCTCTGTAAAAAATCAATAAAATATAATTTTTTAAAAAAGAAGAAGTTTTCTACTTCATTAGTTCAACTTTTGTGGGGAAAATATTCTAAACTAGAGGCCCGGTACATGAATTCGTGCAACAGTGGGGTCCCTTGGCCTGGCCTGCGGGATTGGTTGAAACCGGCTCTCCAACATCCCCTGAGGGGTCCCGGATTTCGAGAGGGCTCAGGCCAGGCCGAGGGACACCATCAGTGTATGATCGGGGCCAGGGAGGGACACAGGAGGTTGGCCAGCTGGAGAGGGGCCGCAGGAGGGCTCGAGGGCATATCCAGCCCGTCTCAATAGTCCGGATCAGCTGGACCCTAGCAGCAAGCTAACCTACTAGTTGGAGCATCTGCCCCCTGGTGGTCAGTGCATATCATAGTGAGCGGTTGAGAGACCTTAGCATATCATTAGCATATTATGCTTTGATTGGTTGAACGGATGACTGGACAACCAGACACTTAGCATATTAGGCTTTTATTATATAGGATAAACATAATGCCTTAGCTTAGATATTGCTAAAACTAACTTCAGAAATACCAACCCTAAAACAACAGCACCTCTACCAAGATCCATGTAACAATTTGGCTTTTACAGTAAAAATGTCAACCCATTAATAATAGTCAGTGTTTTAAAGGGAGAAAAATGCTTGCAGCCCCAATTATAACCATCAGTTTCATTCTGAATGAGCCCAGGGATCATACAGTTCTTTTTGTACCACTGCTGGTGCTTAATTGTGGGCCTGGATTCTCCTTCAGATACTGTCTTCAGATCATATATACTTTCAAAGTGAGGTAAAGTGGGGAGTATATATTAACTTAACATGCTTTTCTTTAGAGAATAAGATTTATTTAATAGCTAGAGCACAGAGGTTCAATGATCTTTGTCCCCACTGTCAAATATCATTTTTATTATCATTTATTTACTGATGGTAGGCACTGTCTGCCCTACAAAAGGTATGCTGCTGCTAATATTGACTGGCATTGAGTGAGCACTTCCTATGTGACAGGCATTAGGTTAAGTGATCTCAATACCTTATCTTATGTAATAACCACCAATGAAACCACTCATTTTACAGTTGAAGAAATGGAAATTTAGGGAGGTTAAGTAACTTTTCCAAGGGCTTGCAACTAGTGAATGGCAAATTAAGATCTAAGGCTAGATTATCTAATGCCAAAGCCTGTGTGTGTTTGCAATAGGGTCTCTCTCCACAGTGAGCTAACAAGCTTACTGGGAAGATCAATCACATACCCAGGAAATAATGCAAGAACTACATCATGTGTCACTGGCTCTAAGGACAAAAGGTGGCCATAGAAGAAAGGACATTTGGCTAAAGTCAAAGAGGTAGTTCCTGAGCTGGCAGAATAACATTTGTTGAATATTTATGGGAATATTTGATACTATCAGAGATACAAGTTTGAACAAAATATAGCCCTTCTCTGAAAGTAGAACTCCTATTAATTCCTTGAGGAAGAAATCTCAGTCATATATGAGAGAATGTGGCAAGTACTATCATTCTAATAAGAAGGCCACAAACCTTGAAGACTGGTGAGAGTTGTGACTTTTAAGTTGGTCGTGAGAGTCAGATAAGTAAGGCATCAGAGAGGTGAGGGAAATAGGTGGATATGAAGAGGAAGCTTAGAGAGCAAAGAGAAGGGCAAATTTAGGGTACTTTGAGTCAAGGCACTCAGACCAGTTTGGCCAGAATCCTAATACATGTAAAAACCCAGGTGCCATCATGAATGGAGGGACGACTGAACACCAGGCTAGGGAGCTGAGGAAGCAGGAGCTGATCAATCGGTGGCAGTGGTGACTGGCAAGTGGCGACTGGCAAGTGGCTGGAAGGCAGACCTCTTGGTCTCTCTCCCCGGCCCTCAGATGCCAATCAATCCGGTGGCAGATGTGGGACAAAACTGAGGACTGACTCCCTTAGTAGTCCTGCAGGTTCAATCTCAAGAGGACAGGCCAGGCACCAATGGACCAGTGCTACCGGCCCGATCCCGACAGCACTGCCAGCCTCCTGGATCTCGGCCTCGGGCACTGAGGCTGCTTCCCCTCCCTAGACACTCCACAAAGAAGAAAGGATATAGCCAGCAGTGCCAGGGGTGACCAGCAGTGACTGCTCTCCCCGTACTTCCTTCAGGTCACTCTAGCCTGCCCTGCTCCAGATGAAGTGTGATCACTGTACACAGAAGAAATGTAGTAAAAAAACCAAAAACCGATGACCAAGGGCCTGCCTCCACAAGCTCTCGGGAGCATCTGAGAGCTGGGCACCCCGACTATTTTAGGGGCTTCAGGTGAGCAGGAGATGCAGAGGGGTCAGGAAACCTCCCTGGAGGTCGGGCCGTTGGTCTGATCACGGATCCATCCGTCCTGCCATCTGCCAACAGCTGCCTCTTCGGAGAATGTGAGAACAAAGGGAGGGGGTGGTTCTGCAAACTCCAGAGGGAATCCAGGGTCCCAGGTACTCTGCCCCACCTGCTGACACTTTCGGTTTTTCCCCGAGTCAGAGGTGCCACTTGAGAGACCCTGGGTGGGTGCCTGGCGCAGCCACCTCTCCGCGTTTGCCTGTTCGACTTTGTGTCTGTCTCTGTGTCTGTCATGCTGTCCCCGAGCTTGCCTCCACTTCTAGAACTAAGCTTTGGTATAGCGACAACTTGTGAACCCTCATCCCTTTCCTATAGCAGGATACGTGCCCCACACAGGCTACACCCTTTCACCCCCTCTTCCCTACTCTGTGAAGGCTGGGTACCTGGAACAGGTGCAGCATCCTGGGCCCTGATCAGTGCCAGTGCCTGCCCATGTGCCTACCCCTGCGCCCGGCTTCACTCTCTTCCCCTGACCCTGCCCCAGTGCCTTGGGGCCTGCTGTCTCCCTCTTGCCACTGCCCAGGGTGCCTTCTGACCTCGAATTCTTGGTGTTGATTGATCAGATCCTGATTCACCAGAGAGCTGCGCTAGTGGAAACACTCCTAGGCTGGGAGACAAGTAACCAGTATGAACTGCGCTTGGGCTGGACAGCCCTGGGTCAGGCAACTGCTGTGCTGTGGTACGGCCGGCCCCTTCGCGTCTGTCTGGTGGACTCTGGGGACTGAGAGATGGAAGTACAGTCACCACCAAGCATCACCATTAGCCATGTGCTGCAGACCTGGAATCCCTTCCTCCCCAAGTTCTCCATTCAAGATGCCGATCACCATAGGATCCTGTGAGTGGTGGGGCCCTGCTGGACCTGTGGTTGTGGCACAGACACCAACTTTGAGGTGAAGACTCCGGATGAGTCCCACAGTGTGGGCCACATCAGCAAGCAGTGGTGGGGCGGGGTGGGGGGAGGCTGCTCCAAGAAGCCTTCCCGGTTGCAGATGACTTTGGCTTGCAGTTCCCACTGGATCTGGATGTGAGAGTGAAGGTTGTACTGCTGGGAGCCACTGGGCCCTCTGCCATCACCAGTTAGACGGCATCTCAGGGTGAGGACCATCACCTCAGCCAGAACTCAAGATGCTCACCTGGCCTGGCCTGGCCCCTCCTCAGAGGCAGCCCCTTTCCTCCATGTGCACTGCAGAGGAATGCCTAAGAGGCTGGGGCCATGGTGCCCCATCCCTACCCTATTCCGCTGGCCTCCTTCACCTGTGGCCCCCACAGAAGGGCATGTATGAGAGCCCTTCCCCTGCTACCTCTCACCACTGTCTCTGGCAATCCCTCAGCACACAGGCATATGGACTTTCAAACTGGCCCTACTTACTTCCTCTCACCCCCTTCCAGGGCCTCTGCTCTGGATGGGGCCTTTGGAATCCAGGGCTCTGGGGTTTTACAACAGAGCTGGGGTGGGAAAGGGTAAACAGCACCAAAGATGGCTGATATGGCCACCCACCTCTGCCTCAGCTTGACCATTTAGTTCAGCCTCAGAACGTGGCACTCAGAGGACATCCCTACTTCCCCAGCAACGGCTCTAGGGCCTCAGCCCCAGTGCCAACCTCCTCTCCCCCTTGGCCCTCACTGCAGCTGGTGTTTGCTGCAGCTCCGTGTGCCTTACTTAACCACCCCGGCCTTCCCTGTTCCTACAAAGGAGGCTGCATATTTGTATGTTATATTCATATAAACTTTGTAACATTTTGGAAAAAACAAAACAAAAACGATGACCAAGAGAATGCCATAGTCAAAGTCCAGAGTCTGACTCAGGAGAATGGAGAGAAGGGAGAATTCCATAAGTTGGCCAATGCAAAGATATTTCTGAGTGACTGCCTGGCATGTGACAGTTGTGTGACCACAGAGGAAGGAGTTTAAGTTTCTCAGTAGTCGTAAGGAGCAGTGAGCAGGCAGGCAGTAAGGAGTGAGGGGTTCCAGACTGTGAGAGGGATTTCCAACTGTTGGCTTAGGCCTGTTCTGGGGAATGGGCCTAAGCCAGCAAGCAGACATCCCCTGAGGGGTCCCGGACTGAGAGAGGGTGCAGGTGGGGCTGAGGGACACCCCCCCCCCGCAAGTGCATGAATTTCATGCACCGGGCCTCTAGTATCTATAATAATAAAAGCATAATATGCTAATTAGACCAGACAGCTGAACGACCTTCCAGACGAAGCTGGGGCTGCGAGGGCCAAGCCCCTTGAACAAATTTCATGCATCAGACCTCTAGTAAAGAATATAAAGTCTAAAGAAGAGAAGAAAGGTAAGGCTGAAAATATGGGTGGAGTCCAAACCTGGAAATCTCTGAATCCTAATTCAAGGACTATAGAAGCCATTCTTTAAAATAAGGAATGTTAACAATTTTACTGGATAGTGACAGTAATGGCAGGGAGGTTGAAATAAGTCCACTGGACAAAACAGCAAGGAGAAAGGTCTAACAATATTCAAACCCTGTAGGGGCGACATTCAAGTGAAAGGTGGGGAGGGCCTGTACCTTGGTGGAAATAGTGAGACCAAGAGAAAAAGAGGAGAAAGGGATGAATGCTGGAGTCCTTATAAAGGAAGATGTGGTAATTCAGCCTAACAAATTACTGAGTATCCTACGTGCTAGCTAGGCTCTGAGATATTAAGAAAAGATTTATCCTCAGGAGATTGAAGTCTAGTTGGAGAGAGGAACCCAGACAAACAGATAACTTCAATATAATAAGGAGCATGTTAGTGCAGGACACTGAATCTTTAGTAGTACTAGGTAACAGCTACTAAGGCAGGGAAATGTGTACTTACTTTAAGGTTCAAATAAGCTAGTGTATATCATTTGTAAATCATTTACAAATAAGTCATTATTTGATTTTTTTAAATTTCTTTATTGATTAAGGTATTACATATGTGTCCTTATTCCCCCATTACCCCTCACCTCCCACTCATGCCCCCACCCCCCTGTTGTCTGTGTCCATTGATTAGGCTTATATGCACGCATATAAGTCCTTTGGTTGATCTCTCCCCCTTACCTCCACTGTCCCCTACCTTCCCTGAGGTTTGATGTTCTGATTGATATTTCTCTGTCTCTGGATCTATTTTTGTTCATCAGTTTATGTTGTTCATTATATTCTACACATGAGTGAGATGAGATCATGTGATATTTATCTTTCTCTGCCTTGTTTATTTCACTTAGCATAATGCTCTCCATCTCCATCCATGTTGTTGCAAATGGTAAGAACTCCTTCTTTTTTACCGTAGAGTAGTATTTCATTGTGTAGATGTACCACAGTTTTTTAATCCACTCATCTGCTGATGGGCACTTAGGCTGTTTCCAAATGTTAGCTATGGTGAATTGTGCTGCTATGAACATAGGGGTGCATATATCCTTTCTGATTCATGTTTCTAGTTTCTTGGGATATATTCCTAGAAGTGGGATTACTGGGTCAAATGGGAGTTCTATTTTTAGTTTCTTGAGGAAACTCCATACTGTTCTCCACAGTGGCTGCACTAGTCTGCATTCCCACCAGCAGTGCACGAGGGTTCCTTTTTCTCCGCATCCTCGCCAACACTTGTCGTTTGTTGATTTGTTGATAATAGCCTTTCTGACAGGTGTGAGATGGTACCGCATTGTTGTTTTGATTTGCATCTCTCTGATGATTAGTGACTTTGAGCAGGTTTTCGTATGTCTCTTGGCCTTCCTTCTGTCTTCTTTCGAAAAGTGTCTATTTAGATCAGTTGCCCATTTTTTGATTGGTTTGTTTATCTTCTTTTTGTTAAGCTGCATGAGTTCCCTGTAAATGTTGGAGATTAAACCCTTATCGTTGATATCATTATTTGATTTCTATTCTGACCATGTTAAGATTTGAAGTAGACAATCTTGATGTGTAATACTTGGGATGATAATATTTTAATATATTTTTCACAAGTAACTGGTACAGCACTACAGTGTTCTCAGTATGGATCAGGAGTTGTGGTTATCAGTAATTAAGTCTAATAACATTCATTCATTCAACAAATATTTATTGAGAGGCCTGTATGGGCCTTGGGGTATATAAAACATAGGATTTGGTTCCATCCAAAAAGACTTGCAGCAGTGTGGGAAAAACAAAACCAACACATAAGTCATCCCCAGTATCTTGGGTTTGAAAGTATTGGTCTATTTATTCACTCACTGGACAGATAAAACAATAATTGCTTATATATCTATAGCTTTCTACTGCTGCAAAAGTACTTTTATTACATACATAATTCTTTCACTCCTTCCAACAAATCTGCAAAGTGGGTACCCTCTCTGCTTCATATGTTATCAAATTGAAGTTCAGAAGTGTCAAAACCTTATACAAAGCACTAATGAAGGCACGGAGGCCAGGCTCTGTGCTTCCCTACATCACCAGTGGCTCTGAGTTTATTTAGTCATCCTGAGAGTTGGACTGAGCTGGTCTTGGCGTGGACACAGTTAACTAGCACAAAAACCCTGAAAGGGTGTTGGGTGAACATCTGCTGGAAAAATCCATCAATGAATGAATGAGGCGGCTGTTGGTGAGCTAGGCCATCATGATCTTGATAGACCAGAGCAAATGTGCCACACCGTTTTCCAGGGGCCTTTGCTCCTTATGCTGAAGCGGGCTTGCGTAGAATGTGACCCGCAAGGGAAAGCACAAAGGTCCTGGGAAAACACGTGCAGGGTAGAAAGGAAGGTTCCCTCCCTTCGCCAAGACAGTTCGTCTAACACAGTCAAGCTCTCGGTGGTCTTGGTGTCTCTCCCAGTCCCTACCCCGCTCCATCCCCGCCCCAGGTCGCACTCACCAGCTCCCCCAGCCAAGGACTGCGGGCCACTGGCACAGGCGAGCTAGGCTGGAAGGGAGACTGCGAGGGGGCGCCAGGGAGAGCCTAGGGGCGGTGCCACGTGAAGGGTGCGGGAGGCGCGGTGGGCGGGCCCAGAGGTGGGCGGGACCCCAGGAGGCGGCGGCCGTTGCCGGGCTACAAGACCACCGAACGCGCAGTCCCTGGATGCGATCCTCGTGCGTGCTGGGAGTGGACCCCAGTCCAGCTCCGAACCTCATACCCTGAACCGGCCGGTCCAGCGCGCTCCTGTGCTCCACTCCAGCCGGGGCCTGAGGGCACGCTGCGGAGCGCGGCGGGCGGAGTGTCTCAGGTGACAGGGAAGGTAGGTGTCCCGCTTACCCCGGGCTGGGCAGCGCTGAGCCGCAGTCCATAGCCCTCGCCCTGGCGGACCCTTGCGAGAAGGCGGCCCTAAGAGGGGGCAGCAGCCCGATGGAGGAAAGGGGCAGCTAGGGTTGCTCTTGTGCAAAGTAGGGGGGTAGGGGGACTGAGCTGGGCGAGAGCGACCCCGGGAAGGAGTGACAACCTGGGACTGCGGGGGAAGGAGGCTCCCCAGACGCCGGAGCTTCGGTCGCAGTTGCTGGAGGGGCTAGTGTGAACGTATCCCGGTTTCTATTGGCGTACGGAATGACAGGACTTAATCTTTCTCTCCAGGGATCTTGTAAATATAAGTCTGCTCCTAAGGCAGACGTGTGTAAGTACATAAATCGCGCGGCTTCACTCTGGCCTTTAACAGACTGCGCTCGCTCGGCCCCTGCCCGAGACACCTCCAACCCGCGCCCAGAGCGCACTTCTCAGGAGGAAGCTGTGTGCAGGCCCAGACTACCCAGTTATAGCTGAGGAGGAAGAAAGAGAACATTTACACGATTTGTAAGTGGTTCATAAACATGTTCATTGTGTGGGGAAAAAAAGTTTCGCAAATGTAAGCCTATTAGTACTGTGATGATGGGTAGAGCATAGAATAGTAAGAGAGAGAGGTCAGCTTTCATAGCCTTCTGATGCCATTTCATTGAATAGAAATTTAGCGACTACTCTTCAGTGGTCTGTTTTGATGGTAGAGAACTATGCATCAAACCTACATTTACCATTGTAAGAAATCCATGTCACCTTTTTTTTGCATTTAGTAAAAGGACTCAATTTTCAAACAAAACCATAAGCATTGTTCGGTATTTCTTTAATTGAAACAATTTAACTCAAAATATTTATGAAGTTGTGGTTTTGACTCCAGTGACAATTTTTCTTTACTAGAAGATGATTTTTTTATGTAAGCAGGAAACAGTTTTCTTATGCAAACAGACAAATTTATTTTAATGTTGTTTTTTTCCATGATCAGATACTTTATGTAAAAGGGAGGATTATATTGCATTAGTTTGGGATTTACTCAATATGTTTTCTGTTGTTCTGGTTCACCTTAGGCATTTTTGCCAATGCTACTTTCAATGTAATTTAAAAATTATTTTATTTCAAGCACTGTTTATTATCTGGTTTAAAGATATGTAACTAGAGGAGGTGAGAATTGAATCCTACTGTAGAAAACAGTTTTTAACATTATTATTCACAGAGATGTGGGTACTTAAAAAGAAATTTTCTTTGCATAATATTTATCAAGTTGTTCTGAAATAATACAAAATAGAGATGCCATTTCATTTTTAAAATATTGCCTTAACATTAATGCATGATGTGTTATCATGAGCTCTGTAAGTTCATTACTTTTTAGCCCATGAAAATGTCCTATGACATTTACTTTATCACTGAGGCCACGTTAGATTTTTTTCCCCCATAGTTAGTGCTAATTTTGGGATGTTGTGTTAATATTTTCTGGGGCATCATGGCAGTTATTTGTTTCTTTGATTGAGAGTGTCATTTTTTTAAGTTCTTTGAAGTTCTCAATTTTTAAATTTTTAAAAAATGTATTGATTTTAGAGAGAGGAAGGGAGGGGGGAGAGAGAAAACAAACATACATTGATTTGTTGTTCCACTAATTTATGCATTTATTGGTTGATTCTTGTATGTGCCCTGACTGGGTATCAAACCTGCAACTTTGGCATATTGGGAGGACACTTTAACTGAGCTACCAGGCCAGGGCCTGATGGGAATGTCTTTTGACTCGGAGTTCAGGCAGGATCTTGAATGTGAAGTAAAGGACATATGAAGCCTTTTTATTCACTTGAAAATGCAATGTAAAGTGCTTTTCCTACCCAGAAAACTGGGTGGGGAAAAAATTGAGAGATGTAGTAGTCACATATTGTGCTTAATGTATTACTTTAATTTACTAGTTCTAATATATGAATCTAGTGAGGTATTCTGATACATAAGTGAGGAATTCTATTAATATTCACTTGATTCTCCTTTGTTGTTGTTGTTGTTTTATTGATTTCAGAGAGGAAGGGAGAGGGAGAGAGAGAGAAAAAAAGAAACATCAATGATGAGAATCACCAATTGGCTGGCTCTTGCATGCCCCACACTGGGGATCGAGCCCGCAACCCGGGATTATGCCTCGACCTCGACCTAGAAGACCAACTGGAAATCGAACAGTTACCTCCTGATTCATAAGTCACCGCTCAACCACTGAGCCACGCTGGCTGGGCTGATTCTCCTTTTTAACCTATTTCAATCTCTGAACTCACCCATAACCCAATCCCCTACGACTAATCAGTCCTACCATTCAAAAATTAACACAACATGGGCCCTAACCGGTTTGGCTCAGTGGATAGAGCGCGGCCTGCAGACTCAAGGGTCCCAGGTTCGATTTCGGTCAAGGGCATGTACCTTGGTTGCGGGCACGTGCCTAGTGGGAAGTGTGCCGGAGGCCGCTGATTTATATTTCTAACTCTCTATCCCTCTCCCTTCCTCTCTGTAAAAAAATCAATGAAATATATTTAAAAAATTAACACAACATGGGAAGACTCAGGCATTTTAATACAGGAAAAAGGCAAATCCATTTCAATTTGATGAATCAATATGTAAAATCAAACATTTAAAATTCTGGAGAAGGCCAACAATCTCTGTGTTGACTTCAGGTTGAGTAAGAATACCTACCTTGAGTATATGTACACCAGGAGCAGTTAAACAGTTAAATATGTTTGTCACATGGCAGCTAATTAGTAAAGATCATAGCCTTTTTAAAGTAACTTTCTAGCTGAAGAAAAAGAACAATAAAGCAATATGAACACAACTTCTCTTCATGATTTACTGGTTGGGCAGTGAGTCCATTCACCGTATTTTCGTATTTTATCTGTCTAAAATGTTTACATTTAAAGTAAGATGTTTAAACAGTATTGGGTTATCTTCTTGTCCACACATCACAGAATATGTACCTTTTAAACCAAAGTTTTAAAACCTGGGTTTTAAAAAGAGAACAACCACCTATCAGCAATTATAGAAGACAAAAAAACTTGTATATCTGAAAATGAAATGTTATTTGGCCACTCTTGAGTTGCCTTAGCTGGGTCTAATATGAGGAAATTCTAAAAGAATGGGGGCTACTTATACTGGAGAAGAACACTACACATGTTGCCGAGAGTGGTTTTGGAATCTATCCAGACTCACTTCTAAAATAAAAATTTAAACAGCTGTGTTTCAGAAATGCTTGTGCACAATTCTCTTAGAATAGATTGGGCTGATGCTTGAGGTGCCTTTAGTCCTTAATGCTGCAAATGTTCTATTTATATTTTAGGATAAACATTTATGAATTTGGGGGAAAGTACCTTAGTTACAATATGCTTGTTTATTGAACATTTCAAGAACACTGTATTATGGTTATTTTACTAAGGCAAGGATGATAGAGTCTGCAACTTAGAGAAATAAAAGGAATTAGTTTCAAAACTCTATCATAGTTTAAGTTTTGTTAAGAAAAAATTTTTGGAGCCTGACACTGAGCAGTCCCTAAAAGTTTTTAAACTTTGGGGGAATTGAAGATATTGTATTTGGCAAAAGAACATTTTAGAGCATGTAGAAATTTAGTAAAAAAATATTTTATGATTTGAAAATAAGGAAAATCATTCTCATTTCTTAGCAAATAACAATATGTCTATTTTTATTATAGCACACCTTTGGAGCTTCCTAGGCTACAAAAAGGGCAGCCAACTCCATGATGTAGGAAGAACAATTTTCAGAATACAGTGAAATTGCAGGCTAAGGTACAGAATAAGTAGAGGCTATAGGGATTATTGTTCTAATTCTTTTTTAATTCTCTTAGTATATGGGACTGACATTATTTCTTAGCCATTTACTATTATACTCCACATTAAAATGTAAAATTCTGTATGTATAGCACAGGCTTTATTTCAATGATGATTTTATAAATCGTAAGCCTGCCGGTTTACTTTAATGTTGACTTAAAAATATATTTTAGCTTATTGCATATTGGAAAAATGTCTGAGTTGGATATATTGCATTGCATAATGTTAATATAGTTTTACTAGAAAAAACTATTACCTGTTGCATGCACTACATGTTTGATAATAAATCCAATGGCTTTCAAAGAATGGAAAAATAAAGAAAATTAATTTATTCTGAAAAATTATCCAGGTTATTGGAATTATTCTGAGTCATATATTTGGGTCAATTATAAGATCAAAAATAAAAAATCTTTCTCAGAAAGGTTACTGATTTGTTAAAATTAGAAAGATAAACACCAGATCTCCCTCCTTAGTGATCATTGTGATTATTATTGCACTATTTACAAGAAATGGGGTCCTGACCTAAGTTGTATTTTATCACAGTAACTTATATTTCAATCTCAAGTTATAGGTGCACATATTTTTCACATATATTGTTTTAGTCATTACAACGACCCTGAGGTAAAATATTAGCCCTAAGTAAATACTTCTTTTTTCATTCATTCAACATGTATAGGGCACATTTTTGGGGTCAATTACAGTTCTAGAGCAAAATCACATTTCTTGTCATTAAATCCTCAAACCCTAATAGTTGGTGGTAAATTCCAATGTCTTGGTTGGTGAAAAATGAAGGGAGCCCAGTGCAACAATAGGAAATGGTAGAAACTGAGCCTTACAAAGTATATGTTTCTCTTTGTAAGGAATACCTGATGCTCAGTTCTAGCTCATGTTGCTTAGTCGTGGGACTCATGGTGGCCAAATTTTCTAATTTTTCAAAAACATTATTCATTTTAATATTGAAAACTTATTTTAAAAATTAAGTGTTGCCCTAGCTGGATTTGGTTAGAGGGTCAGCCCGCAGACTGAAGGATGGTGGTTGGGTTTGATTCCAGTCAAGGGCACATACCTCCATTGCAGGCTAGATCCCTGGCCCAGGTTGGGGCAGGTGCGGGAGGCAACCAATCGATGTGTCTCTCTCACATCAATGTTTCTCTCTGTCTGTATCTATCCTTCCCTTCCACTGTCTCTAAAAAAATCAATGGGGAAAAAATATTCTCGGGTGAGGATTAACAAACAACAATAATAATAAAAGTTGTGGTGACTGCAGAAAATAATGCAGCTGCTGGCAACACAAGGGCTACAAAGAGAAAGAAGTAACCAGATAATTATGCTGTGAGATACATAAGTCCAGGGTGCTATGGAAGAACAAAGGAGAAGTGCTCATTTGGGGAGGTTCCAGGAGAACTTTGATAAATTGAGAGGCAAGCCTGGTGGATGAGAGTAGGTGTATAGGAAGGCACAGAGCCAAAGAGGGAGCAACAGTTGAGGGAAGTGCAGGCTGAAATAACCACAGTGGTTTGGGATCCAGTGGTCTGCCAGCCAATAGATGTGGCCTAGGACTGTTCCTCCTCAATGGGGTTCCTGTGAACTGCCATCACTGAGGCCCTGCTGCTTTGCCTGGTGACACACCAGCACAGGTTTCCATGATTTGGACAAAGAAGTAGAAAAAGTATGCATTTCAGCATCTGTTCGATTTACCTTCTTTAGAGGCTGACCAATTAGGACACATTCGTGTTAGTTAACATTCATTTAAATGAGCAAAATGAGCTGTTTGATTTGATAAGCAGCCACTTTCTGTGCAGCTTATCAGAATGTTTGCCAGCCCTGGGCTTTAGGCTCCAATCTCTTCTTTTTTGCTTGCCTGGTTCTTCTGGTACTGCCACCCTGATGGATATTGTTGAATAGCAGATAGTGAGGCAGAAAGCCCATACTCCTAGAATTCAGTAAACCAAGAATTATTAGTATTCTTATTGCTTAGCTAGGGCAAGTTCTCTGCACACATTTTGCCAAAATGGTTGCCAGATATTTAGTAGATGTTGTCTAGTCTATGTATTTTGGCAAACTATTGACAACTCCAGTGAACCCATTGTGCATACTATCAATAATTTGTATTTCATGTTTGATAAGTATCCCCAAATAAATAGAATATTGAAGTATATAGAAGCATTTTTCTATTTCAGCCAAACCTTGAATTCCCAGAAATTAAAACCAATTTTAATAAATACCTTTTTATTGCCTTATTCTAATTTTAAATACTGGTACTTAAGCACTTGTTATTTTGTTAAATTTTCCTTTTTTTTTTTTAATGAATGCCAAAGCATTCCTTAAGCTGGTTCATTTTTTTCTAAGAAATTCAAGGTCACACTCATAACACCTCATTAGACTTCACCACCCCTGCTAAGCTAGGAGTGCCCTCTAAAGTGCACCTTAGTTGCACTAAGTTAGTTACAACTAAGGTATGCTTAGTTGCTTGGGCATCGTCTCATGTATCAAAGGGTTGCTTGTTCCATTCTGGTCAGGGCACATGCCCAGGCTGCAGGCTTGATCCCCAGTGGGGCATGTAGGAGGTAGCCGATCTATGTTGTGCTCTCACATCTATACTTCTCTCCCTTTCTCTCTCTCTAAAAATCAATAAACTATTCTTTAAAAAAAGAAAAGTGCACCTTTGTAGGTGTCCTCCCAATCTGATTTTGCCTCCTTTCAGGCACTTAATAACTCTTTAATCAGGGTGTATTGAATAAATGGATAAATCATGAAATGTATTATTTTGTTAAATTGTTTTGTTTTTGTTGATTAGTTTTGTTGATATAGTTCTACTGTGCCAAATGGAAGGGGCCATTGGATGCTGCAACACAGGATACAACAGGAAGTCAACCTGGCAGAATGGGCAAGAGCCCTGTTTTGTTTGGAGTCAGCAGACATGAATTAGATTCGTTTCCACCCTTACTAGGACACGTGTCCTTTGACGCACCGTTTTCTCTCCCATTGTTCCTGTGTGGGGATAAATGTCAACTTTAGAGTGTGGTAGTAAGGGGAAAAGTTATATTTTTGTGAGGCCTTAACATAGTACTTGACTTTAGAGATGCTTAGTTTAAACTTTGGATTATTTCTTAGTCGTCAGATGCTTTCTGCAGGCATGTATGTCTAAAAGTCTAAAATCCTCTGAAAAATGTCTCATACTTGTCTAACAGGTTACAACCTCAAAAAGCTGTCACATACATTGGATCCTTTGATCCTCATGGTAATCTTCTATCTATATATATAAAAGCCTAAGTGACAATCGCAACCAAACAGACGACCCAAACAGGCTGCATAGGGCGACCAGGCTGGCAGGGAGGTTAGTGAGGGGTGACTAAATGACCGAGCAGCAGGCTGCGTGGGGAGACCAGGCCTGCAGGGGGGTTAGTGAGGGGTGACCAAATGACCAAGCAGCAGGCTGCATGGGGAGACCAGGCTGGCAGGGGGGTTAGATCAGGATTGGGCCTAAACCGGCAGTTGGACATCCCCCGAGGGGTCCAGATTGGAGAGGGTACAGGCTGGGCTGAAGGGATCCCCCCCCCCCATGCACGAATTTCATGCACTGGGCCTCTAGTATATATATAAAAGCCTAAGTGACTGTTACGACCGAATGACCGGAATGACCAGTCAACCAGTTGCTATGACATGCACTGACCACCAGGGGAAAGACACTCAATGCAGAAGCCACCCCCATTGGTCAGTGTACTCCCACAGCCAACCTCCCACCATCCATCCCCCTGGCTGGTCCCTCCCCTTGGCCAGCAGGCCCCAATTGGCCCAGCCCCGATTGGCCCAGCCCTGATTGGCCCAGCCCTGATCAGGACTGGGCAAGATGCCCCGATTGGTCCTGATCTCTGGCCAGGCCTAGGGACCCCACCTGTGCATGAATTTGTGTACCAGCCCTCTAGTATCATTAATAATGACAGTCATCATTGCTAACATTTACTTAGCACTTCTGGCATGCAAGAAACAGTTTCTATCAATAAACTCCGTAACTTGTCCAGGTCACACAGCTAATAAGTGGTGTTCATAAGAACAACAGCCACAATAACAACATCAACTGCCACCACTGATTATGCTTTCATTCTGTTCTAGGCACTTTGTATGTATTATCTCAGTTAATCCTCACCAGCCCCCCCCCCCCAGGAAATAGGTTCTATTTTATTCTCTGTGTAGTTTCCATGTGATAGTGCTAAGAAATGGGACTGAAAATCCAGATGTTCTAGTTGCCATTTTTCCCTGACAGTTCCCAATAAAACTCAGGTTATTTTTACCCATGTTGGGTAAACCAGGACTTTAGAGTGTCCCAGCCTCTTGATATAAAACACAGGATGAAAGGGAAGTTACAGAAAAGAGAAGTGACATATTTCAGTGGCACATTTCAGTCTCCAGCCCCCAATGTAAGAAATCTTGCATTTTTAGAAGTGAATTTGGATTTTTACAAATATATTACTGTATTATTTAATGCCTTGAAGATGTATTAAGATTATATTAAAAAGTATATATTAGAATGTTTATTCTATTCACCACAGATGAATTAAGTCTGTTATATGCAACCAAATCTCACTTGTTTTCCACAATATAGTCTACCTTGTTTTGTGCTTCTTCATTCACTTAATTCCCAAACGTTCATTGAGCACTTTTATGTCTAGCACTTATATGCTAGACACTGAGAATACAAAGAGTAATAAGGTGTATTCCCTATTTTAAAGAGCATATAATGTGGTGAGTAAACTGAGATACAAATAAGCATAATTGTTGTGCAACATGATAAATACTGTATGTGAATGTAGAAGGGCTATAGGGCCATAGGGAGCAACTCTATTCTCTGTGCTTGGTTATGGACAGCAGGGTAACAGTTGAGCTGGTTCTGGTAGGGATTCAGTAAGAGAAAGGCCCTCCAGATTGAGGAGGGCCTGTTCACGAGAGCAAGATTACAGGTATTCAGGAGAAGCATGAGTATGGTGGTAGGGCTGAGCTGGATGGGCAATGAGAGGAGTCACCAGTCGAGAGACTGGCAGGCCATCCAGTGAGATTATAAAAGGCATGGGGCAAAACTAAGGAGTTTAGAATATGATTTGTGCAGACAAAATCTACCTATACAGGAAATTTAGGCAAGGCAATGCTACTTTTATATTTTCCATTCAAACTATTCAATTTAGCACATGTATTGGGAGAACAATAGAAGTCAGCACATAAGGTATAGTTTTATTAATTTTTTCTACCCTATAATCTAAAAAAAAACCACACCTCCTTGTGATGCAAAAATCATAGTACTTTATTTAATTTTCTTCTTTCTTTGGTGGTGTTTATATGGTTTTTATCTTGTTACCTCTTTTATAAACTTTTCAAGGAGGACCATGTCACTTAGCTTTTCCTTCATTATTAATGAAATATTTACACTATAAAGAAATGTTGGGAAAACAGGAAAAATTCACCCAGAGTGCCACAATATAAACCTAGCCATCTTATATAATAAAGAGGTAATATGCAAATTGACTGTTGCTCCAACACACAATGTGGCCACCCCCATGTGGTCAAAGATGGCTGCCCCCATGTGGACACAAGATGGCCATCACAAGATGGCCAGCAGGGGAGGGTAGCTGTGGGTGATCAGGTCAGCAGGGGAGGGCATTTGGGAGGGACCAGGCCTTCAGGGGAGGGCAGTTGGGGGTGACCAGGCTTGCAGGGGAGGACAGTTTGGGGGGACCAGTCCTGCAGGAGAGGGCAGTTAGGGCTGACCAGGCCTGCAAGGGAGGGCAGTTGGGAGCAACCAGGCCTGCAGGGGAGGACAGTTAGGGGTGACCAGGTCTGCACGGGAGAGCAGTTAGGGGCAATCAGGCCTGCAGGGGAGGACAGTTAGGGGTGACCAGGTCTGCACGGGAGAGCAGTTAGGGGCAATCAGGCTGGCAGGGGAGCAGTTAGGCATCAATCAGGCTGGCAGGGAGTGGTTAGGGCAGGGGTGGGCAAGCTTTTTGACTCAAGGGCCACAATGGGTTCTTAAACTGGACCGGAGGGCCTGAACAAAAGCATGGATGGAGTGTTTGTGTGAACTAATATAAATTCAAAGTAAAGGAGCGGAGGGGAGAGCAAGAGAACCCTCTGCTCTTTCGGCTCCGCAGGCCGGATAGAACAGTCGAACGGGCCGGATCCGGCCTGCAGGCCATAGTTTGCCCACGGCTGGGTTAGGGGGTGATCAGGCTGGCAGGCAGAAGCAGTTAGGGGCAATCAGGCAGGCAGGCAGGCAACGGTTGGGAGCCAACTCTCCCAGATTGTGAGAGGGATGTCCGATTGCCCATTTAGGCCCGATCCCACCGAGTCTAAATGGGCAATCGGACGTTGGGATCAGGCCTAAATGGGCAGTTGGACATCCCTTGTGGGGTCCCAGATTGGAGAGGGTGCAGGCTGGGCTGAGGGACACCCCCCATGCACGAATTTCTCTAGTCTCTCTATATAAAACCCTAATATGCAAATAGCCTGAATTGTGGAACAACCGAACAACCGGTTGCTATGATGTGCACCAACCACCAAGGGGCATGCACAGAACATGGTGGGTGTTGGCAGCAGGTGGCAGAGCGCAGAACATGGTGGGCATAGGCCCAGTGGGATGGTGGAACAGGTGAGTGGGACATCAGACTAAGGCCGGGCGCCGGTTGCTGTCATCGGGGCAAGCCTCTGGTGGTTACTGAAGATTCTTTACTCCCATGCGCCGTGGTCTTGCCTGGCGCTCCCACCTGCTGCTGGCACGCAGCGCCAGCCCTGATCACTTGGCGCTGTCAGCAGGTGCAAGAAGCGGCTACCAGCCCTGATCGCCCCTCAGGGCTCCTCTATCTCCCCCTGCTCCTGAGGGTCAATTGGGGCTAGCAACCACCTCTCACACCTGCTGCCGGCTCTGGAGCCACTGCTAGCACCAGCTGCCAGAGCCCAGCACTAGTCCCGATCACTTGGCGCCATCAGCGGGTACAAGCAGTGGCTGCCAACCCCAATCACCCCTGAGGGCTTCTCTACCTCCCCCTACTCCTGGGGCACGATCAGGGCAGCAGCTGCTACTCACACCCGCTGAAGGTGCTGGCCCCGCTTGTACCTGCTGCTGGCGCCTGGCACCAGTCCTGATTGCTCGGTGCTGTCAGTGGGTGTGAGCAGTGGCTGCTGGCCCCAATCGCCACTTAGGGCCTCTCTACCTCCCCCTGCTCCGGAGGGGCGATTGGAGCCAGCAGCTGCCTCTCGCACCTGCTGCCGGCGACGGCCCCACTTGCACTCGCTGCCGTTGCCAGAGCTGCCACTCACACCCGCTGCTGGCGCCGGCCCCACTCGCACCCGCAGCTGGTGCTGGAGCCGCTGTTTGCACCTGCTGCCAGCACTCAGCGCCAGTGCCAGTCCCGATCGCTTGGCGCCATCAGCAGGTGCAAGCAGCAGCTGCCAGCCCCGATCGCCCTGAGGGTTTCCTCACCTCCCCCTGCTCCTGTGGGGTGATCAGGACAGCAGCTGCCACTCACACCCACTGAAGGCGCTGGCCCCACTCACACCCGCTGCTGGTGCTGGCCCCAATTTTTCCACGCCGTCAGCGGGTGCAAGCGGAACTGGCGCCGTTAGCCTGTGGGAGTGGCAGAGGGAGCGGGGATGCCAGCAGATAGGGGACTGGGGACTGCGGCGGGAAGGGCCAGGTGGGGGCACAGAGGATAGGCCGAGACCCTCCCTTGTGCCCACCACAGCCTCTTGGCCCACAGTTCCTTTCAAGGTGCACAAATTCATGCACTAAACCCCTAGTTGATAATATTTTTTATATAAAATAGGTGTATTTTATGAAGTCAAAATCATGCTTTCTAGCTTGTTGTCAATTGCCTTTACAAGAATATGCTACTGTAGTTATTCGCCTTCCTCAGTCATTAGTACAGGATACCAGGAGAGTATTCTGTCCAAGCAAGTTGCTCAATTATGGTATGCAATGACTCTGTCAGTCTCTTTTTTCCTCATATTTTGTGTAAATGCTTTGATATATATATACCCTCTTTTCCATATTAGTTTAATTCCATATAATTTTTGTTTGTTTTTTACTTTTAAAAATTAACATATTAAAAAAATTTTGAGATCATGTCAAGATCATGCAGCATACCTTTCATGGAATGTGATTTTATCTTCTGACCCCAATCCTGTGTCTACACAAGCATGATTGGGTAATTGCTGGATGATTTTGAGATATGCAAAGGGGGAAAGGAAGGCTATGGCCAAGAGGCTGGAAAAGCAATAAAAGCTGCTTGAGTTCACTAAAAATGAGTCATTCATTTGACAACTTAAAAATGATATTTTTATTGCCCTGATAATTGGATCTATTCAGGCAGCTGAAATGATCATCTGGGTTGTGTGTGTCCAGGCTGTGTTCAGGTGCGCTCCAGGTGCACTACGTGGCTAGCAGTTGACACATCAACCTGTCCAACTCTGCTTCCTTTGTTATTGTTTGTTTTGTTATTGTTTTTCTTGAGCTATTTGGCCCACAGTTCTGGTTCTCTGCTATGGTTTCTTTTTAAGTAGTCAGATTATTTGCCCAGGGTCTCTGTTACTTTCGGAAGATTCAACCCTAAAGGGAAACTGAATCCTGGTTTCTCTACCTGATAGATGGAGCCACCAGATAAGTTTTCATTTTAAAAAAGTCTATTCCCATGCTATGCTCTGGATCTACATTTGTTTCTACATTTTAGATCATTTCTGGTGAAGATAAAGAGGCTTGGATTATCTTTTATTGAAATGTTAGATTAGTGCCTCCAATTTCATCACTTGTAAATTAAGTTTAGATGTTTTTAAATGAATGCGTATTTTTTTCTGCTAGTATATAATTTGCACTGAACTGGTTTGGGAAACAATGCTAAATGTTAGTTGTGTCTGCTTCTTAGTGGAGTTAAGGTCAAAAATCCAAACAGATTGTTTTGCAAGGTATAGTGACACAGGGACACTGTAGCCACCCCACCTGAGTTTGTATCCAGCTCTGCCTCTTACTAGCAGTGTGACCATGGGCAAGTGACTCAGCTCTCTCTGAGCCTCAGTTTCCCCTCTTTAAAATGGGGGTAACAATAGTATCTATCTTCTAGAGTAGTTGAAAGATTAAATGAGTTAACATGCTGAAAACAGTACCTGGCACATAGTGCTTAGCAGGTGTTAATTGTTTTTTAATCACTATTATTATCCTGTTGGTGCTGATTGAATCCATGGAATGGAAGGTTAACATACTCATTGTTTAAATGTAATTCTCTATTGGGTGAAGTAGATTGGACACTATGGAGTCTTGGGTAGAAAATAAAGGCCTGAGAATTCAAAACCAGTAGGAGTTTTGCATATGGTGTGTGTGTAGACAAAGTGTTAACTCTAATAACTTACATTTTTAAATATTACATATTATATGCCTATTGTACCTTTTTAAAGATGATTCTTTTTAAAACATAAATACTATCATCTAGTGTATATATAAGCAAATAATAAACATTATACAGTAAATATACAGCACAGTCACTAATTGTTATGAATGTTATCTGTTATATTCTTATCTTTTAGAACTCTTCAACAATAAGTACATTTAATAAGAACCATGGCTTTAAAAGTGCTACTAGAACAAGAGAAAACATTTTTCACCATTGTAACTTTACTAGCCTATTTGGTAAGTCAACTCTACTTTCATAAAAATGTGGTGAGCCCTGGTTGGTGTGACTCAGTTGGTTGAATGTCGTCCCATGTACCAAAAGATAGCTGGTTTGATTCCATGCACATGCCCACGTTGCATGTTTGATCTCTCATTGAGGCACGTGCAGGAGCTGATTGATGTTTTGCTCTCTCTCTCCCTTCCTCTCCCTCTCTCTCTAAAAATAAAAAATAAAAAGAGAGAGTGGTGGAAGAATTCATATACGTTGTACCAAAACTATTTTCTATGTCTGATTCCATATTTTAAAATTTACTTTCAAATTACATTTTATAATTGTTACATTTAATTAATAAATCAAAGATTGCTCCTGAGTCTGGACATTTGTAACAATTGTCAAAATTATATTTTATTTGTTACTTGCAGCCCCATGACAGTTATTACTTTGGGTTTACAGGCATTCCCACAGCACCTAACAAGACCATAGAGTCTGACTTAGAGCATGACTCACACAGTTTGTGAAGTATTTAGAACTGATGTTCGAAAGTTCTGTTATTTTAATATAGTTATTTATATCCTAGGTTCCAAAAAGCATTAAGGACAGATGGAGGATTTTCATGTTTGAAAGCTTGACACAAAAGATCTATGAAGGTGTTCAAAAGAATTGAAACTTATTTAGTTTGAAGATATAATTATGATCTACAACTATGAAAAGAATTATTTACACTGAAGGCAGTACTCAAAGTCTTCTTGGAAGACAAAAATAAGAGGAAATGGGGTCCATTTAGAGTCTGAGATTCAGGCAGCTATAAGGAAAGCTTCCTTTCTTTCAGCTGAGGTAGTGAAACATTGGAACGAAGGAGGAGGTTGGGTAATGTCTTTCTCAAAATCATTGCAGTTGCTTTGCAGTGGGAGGGAATCTCTTACCTCTCTCAAATAAAACCAAACTCCTCTAAGATTGGTAGTCAAGGACAGTTAAGAGAGGGAGGAAGAGATTATTAAACATTTAGCCCCAAATCATGTTGTAGGCCTAAATTCCACCATGAACTCTCCCTTCTGCCTGCTCAGGAGTTCTGTCTTTGCTTTTATATAAGGAGGCTTGCAGATATCCTTACAGATTTTTCTGCTACAAAGTGGAGGTAATTTGTACTGAATAATTGCTCATTATTATAGCCATCAAAAACAATTCAATGTGCACCTGTGTGTGATAGGCTTTATCCATAACAGCAGTCACTGTTCTCCCAGTACTTCCTAGAGGTATTTAGCTTTCATTTTGGAAAACAAAATTATAGTCAGGAATGTCATTGAGGGCATTTCTGCTAATGATAAAAGGTTGAAGTGAATGTTGTCACCAATCTGAAATTCTATTATTTTAGACAATTTTTTTACAAAATACTGTTAAGAAAGCAGAGAAACACAATTTTGTAGGATGATAGTATATAAAGTGAATATACTGTTTTTAGATAAAATAAGAAACAAGGCTATATTTTGAAAATTACTTACAACCTACGGTTTTGTCAAAATAGATAATCTTTCTATTTAAATCCTATGCTGTGAACCAAAGTATATCATTAGGTCCTATTTAAATGGTTAAATGGTAATTAGTAAACATATAAGTTCATATTTACATAGTACTTTTAATTTTAATCATTCAGAGTGTTTGGCTACCACTGTCATCTTCATCATCATCAAGAGAGTTTTACTGATCTCAAGATTGTCAGAAGTTTTTGAAAGACAATCTCTAAATAAATGCAGTTCACCTGAAAAGGTTGAAATTTCTATATCAAAACTGGGTGGCAGATATGTGTAAAGGATAATAAGATAAAGGATAATAGGATATGTGTAAAGGATAAAGGATAATTCCTGTAGCTATACTAATTTATTTCATTTATTCATTTATTCAATTCATTATCCTTGAATATGCTTATATTTCTTGATAATCAAAAACATAGTTGTGGAAATCAGAATCTTTGAGATTGCAAAGGATCTTGGGTCTTTGCATGACTGTTCTTTTACTAATATACATCCTCCTAAAAAAGAGAGCATCTCTGAAGTTATTTTTTACCTTGGGTCCTCAGAAATGTATCAGAGGAAGATAGCAGTTGATTCCAAGAAAAAGGGAACCTCACTCAGAGAATACAGAAAAGAATCAGACATATTAATTTATTTGTTCCACTTACATATTCAAAAAGGTTTTTTTTCCTAAAGTGAAAATTAAATTGGCCTCACTCTGACTTAATGTTTACATTCAGTGATTATGGGAATTATACTGATGATATTGTGTCTTCCTTGCAAAAAATGCAATTAACTTACTTTAATATAATGCTTTGTGAAACATTTTTTTTTCAGGTATGTAAAGTGATGTGTGAAACAAGGGATTGTAGACAACAAGAATTCAAGGATCGGTTTGGAAATTGTGTTCTCTGCAAGCAGTGTGGACCAGGCATGGAGTTGTCTAAGGTATGGTATGCATGGTAAAGTTGTAGATCTGTATTCTTTAAATGTAGTATTTTTAGCTAAATTCTTTTAGTTAATTACTAGTGAAGATGTGGACACCATGGCAGAATTCTTGGTTCATTGTGTCACTTTAGCCAAAAAGAACACCATTTCCTCTTCAATACATTTGACTGTGTGTTTTACTGAGATAAAAGAAGCAGGTTCTAATAACCAGAATTCAATAAATGTCATTGTTTTATATAACTTAGTGTTTATTGTATTTTATTGAAAGACTAGAATTATTAAGATTTTTTTGTATTAATTAAAAAGAATTGATAGTCTACTAAAGATTTAAAAATAAAGCATTGATGCCCTGACTGGTTTGGCTCACTGGATAGAGCAGTGGTCGGCAAACTGCGGCTCGCAAGCCACATGCTGCTCACGAGCTGCGGTTTGCCGCTCTGTTGACTAATGAGTTTGCCGACCACTGGGATAGAGTGTTGGCCTGCAGACCGAAGGGTCCCAGGTTCGATTCTGGTCAAGGGCATGTACCTTGGTTGCGGGCACATCCCCAGTGGGGGGTGTACAGGAGGCAGCTGATCAATGTTTCTCTCTCATTGATGTTTCTAACTCTCTATCCCTCTCCCTTCCTCTCTGTAAAAAAAAAAAAAATCAATCAAATACATTTTAAAAAAATAAATAAAGCATTGATAACAGAAAGTGGTAATGCTCACATACTGAGACTTTTCTTTCTTAAAATGAATGTTATCCTCTGAGAATCTCAGAGGAAAGATGGGTGTGGCTGGGTGGGAAGAGATCAACCAAAGAACTTGTATGCATATATCCAAGTTATTGGACACAGACAATAGGGTGGTGAAGGCTTGGGATGAGGGGTGGGCTAGAAGAGATCATTAGGGGGTGGGGAAGGGAAGGTGGGCATATGTAATACTTTCAACAATAAAGATTTAAAACAAAAACAAAGCAAGAAAAATAAATAAATTGCAATTACGGAAAAAGAAATGAATGTTACTATTGCTAGTCAAGAAGTAGAGCTCAATGGTCTCTTAAGTAATGATGCTCCAAGAGAGCAGTTCTTTTCCAAACCAGGGTTTTGAACATTTCTTTGACAATGCAAGTATTATCAATCTCCCCAGGTTAAGTGTATGTTACTCCCAGGATCATTTTAAAATATATTCATTTTAACCACTATTTGTTAAGAAACACTATGTGTGTGTGCTAGCATATTTCCAAGTCATGGATATTCTTGGGGCTCTTCTTTTTTGAGAACAGGTTCAGAAATATATATCTATTTGCTTTATTTTCTGACATTTTGAAGATGTTACTAGTTGTGGAGAATTGATGTATCAATTTTTTGTTGTTCTAAATAAAGCATCAAAGTGTTCCTGTTAGAAAAGAAACAAAAGATTTTTATTTTTATTTAAAGTCACTTTTAAAAAAGAAGTCATTTGCCCCTGCAGACTGCCATTATTTAAAGTTGAGTGTTGTCATTCATAGGTTTTTGATCAATGATCTACAAACAGCAGGACACTAAGATTTATGCATTCCACAGTAATTCCTGGTGCAGGGCCTCTCTCTGGTTGTTGTGTTAAATAAGTGGTGGCTTTCCAGATCCTGAGCTTTTCCTTTGGATTGAAACTGGCTGACCTTCACCCCGCCTGTGTGGCTCAATGGTTGAGTGTTGACCTATGATCCAGTTGGTCACCGGTCAGGGCACATGCCCAGGTTTGTGGGCCCGATCCCCAATAGGAGGCATGCAGGAGGCAGCTGATCAATGATTTTTGTCATTGATGTTTCTATCTCTTCCTCCCTGATCCTTCCTCTATAAAATCAATAAAAATATTTTTTTTTTAAAAAGAAAAAAAACTGGCTGACCTTCAAACTCTGTGTGACATCTACTTAACTATAGCATCTCAGTTGATATATTTTAATCTGTGGATTTTAGTAACATACATTTTCAAACACAGATTTTGTTCTGTTGGTTATATAAATATTCTTTATAGAAGATCTGCATATCTAGGATCATTGAACAAAGTAGTTAAAAATGCAATAGTGCCCAGGAGGAAAGTAGACTATGATATTTTCACCCCTCAAAAGTTCTTCATTTCCCAAATCTCTGTGAAAATCTAAATGAAACTTTATAGATGCCAAGTTGAGTAAATGATTTCTAAGAAATGCTCCCTAACCTTCATCCTTTGAATCCAGAGACTATAACCTCAAAATTATTTCTGGATATTCAAACCAGAGGTTGAAGGTATTATCAGTTCTAATATTTTTTATTTTAAAAAAATCTATCTTCTGCCCTAGCTGGTTTGGCTCAGTGAATAGAGCATCCTCCTGCAGACTGAAGGGTCCCAAGTTCAATTCCGGTCAAGGGCACATGCCTGGGTTGCAGGCTCGATCCCCAGTAGGGGGTGTGCAAAAGGCAGCTGGTCGATGATTCTCTCTCATCATTGATGATTCTATCTCTCCCTCTCCCTTCCTCTCTGAAATCAATTAAAAAATACATACAAAAAAAAGTCAAGGGGAAAATTTAGTCTTTTGATTAAGACAACTTTTTATTAATTGTCAGATGACTACATTTATAAATAATTAATTGCTTTTTACCTAGAATGCTAAATATAATAATACATATTATTATTCTACTTCCTATTTAAGACATTGAAATGTGGCTGTGTCACCAAGGACTGGATTGTTTATTTCATTTCATTTCAATTAATTAAATTTATGTTTCGCCACATGAGGTCATGGCTGTTGTATTGGACAGTGCTGCTCTAGAATCATGAACTTTCCTCCAGATGTTCTGGCTGAGGACCCACTTCTGAAACAGATAGCTATCCAAATCTCGTTTACCTGCTGCGCGTGTGTGGTGCTGGAGTTGCTCCCTGGTCAGCCTCCGTCCTCTTCTTCCTGCTTCGAGCCTCCGTCCTAGCCACTGGTTTCAAAGCACCCACCTGTTTCTGTTCCTCCACAGCTCCTGTTTGGTCTTCCCAAGTGTGTGCCATCCCTGTGGCTCCTCATACCAGGTGGTGCCTACCCTTGTGTGCCCTCTTGTGCCATCCTGAGCAGTCTCATCCCATTAGCTCTTTTGGTTTCCAGTTCCCTCCCTGAAAGCCCCAAGCATCACTTCTTCTTATTTAGGTTCTTTTCAGTAATTCAGTTTAATAAGTAGTTTTATATCTCTGGGAAAACCCCTGACCCATCACTGAGCCATTTGGAGTCTGTTTTGAGGATTTTATCCATTGAGCCATATTTAGTTGTTCTCTCTTCCTCTACAAGGTTTAATTTTTGAAAGTTTATGAGAAGGATAATTGATAGTGTCTTTTTCCTATTTCTGAGGCAAAAAAATACAAAATGTTGTTTACATTGCTCCATAAGAAGTACATGCTGGGTGTCTTGAGTAGTGAATATGGGTAGGAGTATTATACAGACATCCTTTCGGCTCATGAGAATAAACACCATTGGTATATGTGAGAGAGGATGAGTTTTGTTTTCTGAGTGACTACATAGATTTTTACTTCTTACTCTAAAATTTGCTCAGCCACAGCCCCTCCTCTTTACTGAGCATTAATGCCAACAATGTGCTTTTAACATGATTGCCTCCCAGCAGTAAATCAGGAAACTCATTTTTGGATAAACTACTTGAAACAGACTTCAAGTCTCTGGCATGATTTTCAAAGTAAGCTTTTCTAACCAATTATTGGGGTGACTTTAGTTAATATGAAAAAATTAATTCTTGTAAATAGCAGCATACTTCTCTCCACATGGGTGCATGTCTGGCTTCATATTTTTAAAGACATCTATTTTTGGGAAAACTATTTTCATCCATATGTAGAAAATCACACAAATGCAATTTGCAAGCATAAAAAAGATTCACTTTTGTCATTTAATTGCTATGTTGCTCACTTTATTTATGTTTAATTGTCCTAATCGAGCCCTGTGGTGTTTGGCAAATATTAACAAGCTCTAGCTTGTAATTTTCCTTATAAAAATTTAACTACAGATTTTCATAAACTGAGAGTTGTCAGAGAGTATGTCTTTGGTGTTGTTTTATGAAAGGAAATTTAAAAAGCTGATTTCTAAACACCAGCCATGTAAATCTAATTTGTCATTTCCATTTGTATGCACTAGATTTTCTCCACAAGTAACTTCTTCTTTGTGCAGACTTGAACTTTTAAAGTTCAAAGAACCAAATTTAATAACTTACTGCTGTACAAATAAATAGAGTTTTAGACCCAAGGCCCCAGAATGTGTTTTCTGGACAATTGATGTTCTGTGAGGATCTTGTGGCCTGAGGAACTGCTCCTCAGAAATGTAGGTGTAGGTGGGATCCGCTTGTGTTTTTGTTCAGTGCTGGATTTGCAGAGGGAGAAAAGAGAGAAGGGGATTTGAGGACTATTTACTTTGAGTAATTTTGCTACTGTGAAGCCACCAAATGTGGCTTAAAAGTATTGGGCAGAGTGACAGAGCTACTCCTGTCGCCAGCTTGGGTGGAAGCAGCCCAGATGGATCCAGCCCTCTCTTGCCTTGGAACCACTGCAAAAAAAGGCTGCTCACACTTCCACCCCCACCCTAGACAGACCCTCACCCTTAATTGCCCCCACCCCCAAATCCACTCCACCATACCAGGAGGATCTTACCAAGTGGGAGACATTTTCATAAACTTTACACAGTTTTGCTCCCTGGAATAAAATAAAAATAACTTTAGGAAATACTGCCTTAAACAAAATCCATCGATTTGTTTATTCAGCAAGTACTTATTACTCACCAGCCTATTGTGTATTATTAAAAAAAAATTCAGTGATGAAAATGGTAAGGTCAACTTTATTCAGGACCTTCGCAGTAGATATAGGGACAGTGCAATGGGATTTACAGCAGGGAGAGAGATTGGGCTTGACTCCAAATACAGCATGGGCAAGGGAGAATTAGAACCAAGGAGCAGGGTGAGGGTCAGCAGTAAGGGGGTTTCTGGCTAAAGCCAACCTGACACGGTGTTCAGGCATCACCTTGGGGATGGTGGAGGATAAGGAACTCTATCAGATATTGAGGGTGGAGCTCCTGGTTAAACTGACTTAGTGAAAGTCTTGCCAAAACGGGATTTTGCAAGGACTTGCATAGATGGGCCTAGGAGAAGCTTCAGGAACCTACTAAAGTTTGAACAAGCAAAGAATCCTTGTCAGTACCAGGTGCTATGATAGGCTCTTGGGAAGGAGTGGTAAAGGGAGATGTAAAGTACAAAGAATTGTTAACTTATTGCATGATTTTCAGAACTAGGAACCCTACAGCAATGTTGTTGTTGTTGTTTTTAATTGTATTTTTAAAAATTTGTGTATCTATTTTCCCACCTCAAAGTTTATTAGTAAAAAGATTTTCTTAGGGATTCAGGGAAGGTATTTCCTTCAAGTTTTTAAGATGCCAGGTGCAACTGGGAAAGTGTCAAAGAGAAGAACAGAGGTTAAAGCAATAAAAGCAAATTTTATTCAGGAACTATTGCCATAGGGAAAAAGAGACCTCAGATAGAACTAGGCTCAATTCCAAATACAACATGGACAAGTCGGAGTTTATAACCAAGGAGCAGTCAGTATGGGACATTACTAAGAGGAAACATCAGAGTACGGGGGATTCTGGCTAAACAGACTTAATAGGATTGTTACTCAGGCAGGCCAGAGTGATCAGACATCACCTGAGGGATGGCAGTTGAGGAAATTTGATCAGACACTGAGGATAAGCAGTATGAGGTGGGTGGGGTGGTGGTATAGATTGAAGCTAAACTTACTTGACAGGATTTTTGGACAACTGGGCTCTTAAGGACAAGGCCTAAGAATAAGGCCTTGTTGAAAAAGGCTCAGAGGAGCTTGTAGAGTTTAGTCAAGGAGAGAGTTTGTCAAAAGGCTAAGCCTGAACACAGCATGACTAGCCTACTCTCTTCTTTCAGTAATCTGTTTTATTTTACCAAAAACTCTCTCATACCTTTTCTTCTATTCCCAAGTGTAATATAATAGCTGGCCACAGAAAATAATATGCCTAAGGAAATTGTCCCTTTCTATTCAAAAGTAATGAGAGAAAAAACCCCAAAGATTTGATACTGTTTTTATTAAATGCACAATTAGATTAGTGATGTGGAGTGGTGAAATTCACCAAACATGTTGCCCTCTATGTCCCAACCCTTGAGACACAGTGATGGCTAAGGACATCTGCAAAGTTGAAGAAGCTGACGCCGTACGATGGGGACATCTCCATATGCTGGTCTGAGGGACTCTCCAAGATGCTTTGAGTGGGGACAATAAAAAATTAGTTGCAGAACAGTGGTACATATGGAGAATATTTCTGGCAGGTTATCCCAAAACCTGATAACAGTGTTTGCCTGTATGGAGGGAGTAGGAACTCAGAGACTAGAGATGGGAAGGAATGTGTATTTTTTATTTTATTTTGAGAAAGATCTTGTATGTTATAGTAATTTTACAACATAAAAGGTTATAAAAAGAGAAGGAAAAAGAAATGGTCTCTAGCCTCCTTTCTTTTTCTTCTTTATAGTTATTTATTGAACTTAATGGGGAAGATTTCAAGGTATTTTAATCACCTAGTTTTACTAAATGAAATAAAAACATCAAAGTAGACATTTATATTAGGGGTAATTTAAAATTTACAGTTGACTCTTAAACAACACAGGGATTAGGGGCACTGATCCTCCTGAGCAGACCTCCAAATTCACAGATTCCTAATCTCAGGTAGAAAATACATATTATGCTGTATAATGTATAGCCTGGATTTCAAATAATTATAGCATTTCCGTGTTCCTAGAGCTCGATAGATAGCACAGTTTATTCTAAAAGTAATTACTGTCCTGTACACTATACTGTAATTTAATTTCTTGAAAATAACTTCTCTAAATTTTCAATTAATTTAATGTTTGTGGTTAATTTAACATGTAGCTTGTCACTTCATAACTGCAAGCTATTTAATTTTTAAAAGTATAGGCTGGTTTTCTAATATTATCTTATTTAAATTGGCAAATAATTTAGAGAAAACATATTTAAATAACATTTCCCCAAATAATCTCTATGAAAGTTCCCAGGAGACTATATGATTTATAGTACATGCTCAGTACATTGTGGCATTGTTTGTGGTAGTAATTGATACAAAGCCTTATTCAACCCCTCACCTAACCATAAAGATTATTATTGTCACCAAAACATAAACTCTAAGCAGAAATAGTAAGTTAGTACCCAGATAATGAAGGCAAACTATGATGATGGGGGAGCATTTTTTTTTCTGTACATGATTTTGGGCCAATGTAGAATAGACCCCCAATTTTTTTCATGACATCCTCTTTCTACAAAATATGATGACATGTAAATGACAAAAAGTGATCAATGGCAAAAATGCATTGGCTAAAATAGTTCTTGCACACAATGTAAACTGTAGGATATAGTCAGGATTCAAAAAATAAGCATAAAGTCTCTGATCCTTTTCAAAAGAGATGAGAAACCAAAACACCCATTTATATTTGTTCAAGTTCATTTCTATTTGGATCATTTAATCTAGTTTCTTAGGACTGGAGAGAGGAAGTGAATCCTTGGAGACAATGACACTCAGCAAGAACAGGAAATGATAGTTAACTTACTGCCAGGGGTGTGAAAACAGCAGAACTGCTCACATGCTCACAGAGGTCCCTAGTTTTTTGTATTATAGCACATTGCAGCAGTTGGCTCAATCAGATAAAGTTAAATTATGTTTTAACTAGAAGCCCGGTGCACAAATTTGTCCCTCAGCCTGGCCAGAGATTGGGGCGATTGGGGCGATTGGGGCAATTGGGGCTAGCTGGTGGGGGGTGGGAGGGGGCGGAGAGGAGGGACTGTGGGAAGTTGGCTGTGGGAGCACACTGACCACCAGGGGGCAGCTCCTGCATTGAGCATCTTCCCCCCTGGTGGTCAGTGCGTGTCATACTGACCGGTCGTTCAGTTGACCAGTTGTAATGGTCGCTTAAGCTTTTATATATATAGATTACCCTTCTTTAAAAGGCAGGCAAGTGTGAATCATTTTAGAGAAATTTTTATTTAGTAAAAATGTTTTAAATGGAAAGCGATGTTTCAAGTAACCTTGAAAAAATTGGGGTCTGAAGATTCCCTGTTCCCAGTGATTATATGTTAACCAGGAAAGTTGACATAGGTATCATGTATTTGACGAATGCCCACTCTGTGCTTCATTTACAGTTTATTTATTTATTTATTTTTAAATAAATCTTTATTCAGATTATTACAATTGTTTCTCCTTTTTCCCCCCATAGCTCCCCTCCACCTGGTTCCCACCCCACCTTCTGCCCTTACCTCCCCCCCACTGTCCTCATCCATAGGTGTATGATTTTTGTCCAGTCTCTTCCTGAACCCCCCCATATCCCTTTCCCCCTGAGAATTATCAGTTCACTCCCTTTCTATACCCCTGATTCTATTATATTCACCAGATTATTCTGTTCCTCAGGTTTTTAATTCACTTGATTTTTAGGTTCACTTGTTGGTAGATATGTATTTGTTGTTCATAATTTTTATCTTTACTTTTTTCTTCTTCCTCTTCTTTAAGAATACCTTTCAGCATTTCATATAATACTGGTTTGGTGGTGATGAACTCCTTTAGCTTTTTCTTATCTGTGAAGCTCTTTATCTGCCCTTCAATTCTGAATGATAGCTTTGCTGGGTAGAGTATTCTTGGTTGTAGGTTCTTGCTATTCATCACTTTGAATATTTCTTGCCACTCCCATCTGGCCTGAATAGTTTCTGTTGAGAAATCAGCTGACAATCGTATGGGTGCTCCCTTGTAGGTAACTAACTGTTTTTCTTTTGCTGCTTTTAATATTCTCTCTTTGTCTTTTGCTCTTGGCATTTTAATTATGATGTGTCTTGGTGTGGTCCTCTTTGGATTCCTTTTGTTTGGGGTTCTGTGCACTTCCTGGACTTGTAAGTCTATTTCTTTCACCAGGTGGGGGAAGTTTTCAGTCATTATTTCTTCCAATAGGTTTTCAGTATCTTGTTCTCTCTCTTCTTCTGGCACCCCCATAATTCTGATGTTGGTACGCTTAAAGTTGTCCCAGAGGCTTCTTACACTATCTTCAACTTTTTGAATTTTTTTTCCTTTTGCTTTTTCGGTTGAGTGTTTTTTGCTTCTTTGTATTTCAATTCTTTGACTTGATTCTTGTGTTCCTCTAGTCTGTTGTTGGGTCTCTGTATAATATTTTTTATTTCAGTCAGTGTATGTTTAATTTCTAGTTAGTCCTTTTTCATATCTTCAAGGGTCTCGTTATATTTATCGGCCTTTTCTAGGATATTCTTGAAAAGCCTTATAACCGTGGTTTTGAATTCTATATCCAGTTGTTTGTTTTCCTCCATTTCTTTCATTTGTGATCTTTTTCTTTGACGCCGCATTTTCACTGCTTCCCTGAGTTGGTAGGATAGATTTGTGTGCTAGGTTTTCTATATGGCCCAGTGGGTCGGCCTCCCCAGTTAACCTGAGGTGGACACTCTTGGTGCACCCCTTGTGGACTGTGTGTACAGCCTTGTTGTAGTTAAGTCTTGATTGTTGTTGGTATCACTGGGAGGAATTGACCTCCAGGCCAGTTGGCTGTAAAGATCCGCTGTGTCTATGCTGGGAGAAGTTCGGTGCTGGAGACAGCCTTATAGGATTAGACTTGCCAAATTGCAATAGCCTCTGTGCTCAGCTTGGATGGGGTGGAGTCTCAGCGCGGAGCAGACAGTCTTGGCTTCCAGTCAGCCTTGCCCTTGCGCGCGCGCCTGCATGTGCCTCTAGACCTCTGCCTTCCCCGGCTCCCAAGTCTCCACCCAAGAGTCCAGATTCCCCCCACAAGAGCGTGGGTCCCCAGGGGCTCACCTGGAACTGGGGTTCAGTGCAGTCAGAAGCTTCTGACTCCCTTCTGCTAGGGAAAGCCTATAGCAACCTCCGCAGCCTTTGTGCATACTGGCGCGCGTGCGTTTCAAGACCCCTGCCCGCTGGGGCTCCCCCGGGTCTCCCCCGGCTCTCCGAGTCTCCGGGTGCCTTTCTCTCTACCTGACAGTCCAGACTCCCCCTGTATGAGCCTGGGTCCATGGGGTTTCACCCGGGACTGGGGTTCAGTGCAGTAAGAACTGGGGTTCAGTGTGGTTGGGGGCTTCCTTCCCCCTTCCACCAGAGAAAGTCAGCCAGGCTCTCAGCTGCCCTTCCCTCTGCGTACACAAAGACCCTTTGCCGTACCTCCAATTCTCTGTGAGCTTTTCTCTTTCCTTCTAGTTGTAGAATTTTCACTCAGCCAGCTTTCCTGTGGTTCTGGATGGTGTCCGTTCTGTCTTTTAGTCGTAGTTTTGAAATTGTTGTGTGAGGCAGCAGTTTAGGTGCTTACCTATGCCGCCATCTTGGTTTCTCTTCATTTACAGTTTAGAGGCTTAATAGGTTTTACTGCTTATTCCTCAAAACAACTTTGTAGCTCAGGTATTATTATCTCCATGTTTCTGAGGATCAGAAAGTTTCCAAAATAACTTAGCTGACAAGTGGCAGAGTTGGCATTTAAACTCATGTGACTTTAGCTCCAATGTAGGAAAATACACACTTTCCCTCCTCTACCAACCTGGCTTAAAAAACAAAATGTCAAACTTTACTCCCAGTTAATATACCTCCTCTGTCTCTTCCTTCTTTCTCAACCTTTGTTTTCCCTTTTACTCGCCCTTTTCCCCATCTTTGTTGTGTTTTAACTTGTATATGAGACCCTTATAATCCAAGCTGCCTGGATCAAATCATGATTTTGAAACATTGTCTTTGTGGAGATGCTGAGCCTGTGAATGGGGAGGTCCACACCGTCCAGGGACTGTCCAGGGGGCTATGTGCTTGCCTTGATCCTAGGAGATGGGGTGGAGCCTCCCTTCTATACTTAAAGAAAGCCTTTGGATTAGCTGAGCTTTCTCAACAGCTAAAGTTCTTAGCACAGACACACTTCTCTCTCCAGGCAGATCCATACTGCCCAGGGACAGAGCACCAAAAAAAAAAAAAAAAAGTATTGGTCTCTCCACAAAGACCTAGTACATACCCAAGAAAATCTTTGTGAATTTCTTTATATATCTTTATTTTTTTATTACTAGAGTAATAGATGCTTTTTGCAAAAAAAATACCTAAATTATTACAGAATTATAAAAATTGAGAATAGTAACTCAATTCTTCTAATTCCTGTTAATGGTTTTAAAGAAATTCTAATTTGTGAA
The DNA here is from genome assembly GCF_963455305.1 of Plecotus auritus. Classification (NCBI taxonomy): domain Eukaryota; kingdom Metazoa; phylum Chordata; class Mammalia; order Chiroptera; family Vespertilionidae; genus Plecotus; species Plecotus auritus. The sequence goes on along the minus strand of NC_137772.1, from coordinate 102,170,254 downwards.
TTAGTTCTTCAAATCAAGTGGTTGGGTTTTTTCCTCCTCCTGTCTGTGCTTTGGTTTAGAACAGTTTTGTAGCTAGAGCACTCAGAATTAAGAAGGTGGTTAGCCTTTTGCTTTTTTTTTTTTATCACCCCTATCTTTGTTTTGCATGTTCAAGGTATACATTTGAAAGACAGGCAGAGTAAACAAAAGGAAAGAAGGTGTCACTCCTCCAAAATGTAAATGAGTTTATTAGTAAAAAAAAAAAAAAAAAAGTCTAGATTGGAATGTTATTACTAATATTCTTTATTGAGTAGTTATTGACTACAGGTTATACTGTCCTTTGTGTTGGTTTTGATTTAATTTTTGGCTAGTAAATATTGCCTAGATAACTATGTATATAAATATGGATGAAGGAATTAAAATATATAAATTCTATTAAAAATGAGAATTTGAGCTAGCTAGGATTTGCATTCTGGCATCTGTATTTACCTCTGAGGAGGCTGAACCTGAGGGATTTTGTCAGAACCCTTACTCCTTCTGTGCATACAGTCTTGCATGTGGATTTGATTGGCATGCTCTTGCATACACGTTCTTCTTGTAGTTCTCAGGCTGCTGACTTTTTTTTAAAATGAGCAACCATCTATAGCAACCATCATAAAGTATAGATAACCAGTGTTAACATTTGGTATGTAATCTTTCAGACATCTTCCTATGTATATGTCAGATAAAGTAGCTGGCCGACTCTAGTGTTATGAAGTCTAACTCTGGAATTAAACTGTGTAGATTCAAATCCTGGTTCTAACATTAGCTATGTCACCTTGGTTAAGGTGCAGACCTTCTGGGAAGCTCCATAATTATATCCATGAAATGGGATAATGATAGTGCTTATCTCATTGGGAAAGGAGTATGAATTAATGAGAAAATATGTATAAAGTGCTTGGCATAGAATAAGCACCCAATAAATTTTAGTACTCAAGTGTTAGTACTCAAGAAATGGGATCATACTTCTAATTCTGTATGCTAACTTATTTTTTGAACAATCACAAGCACACATCTGCTTCATTCTTTTTATGGTTGCATTATAATTACATTAGGTGATCTGCTGTAATTTATTTACTAGTAGTTCCCAAACATGTGGAAAGGATCATAATGTGGATCAAAGAGCCATTTGTTTTGCCCATTCTTGGAAAAGAGTACTGTGTTCTGACATCCAAGTCCAGAGACACTTAAGACCTTTAGCACCACACAGGTTTATCCAAACAAGAATGTAGTATTTTTTAGAGAAATATGTAAGAATCTTCCTACTATCAGACAATGTTAAGCTGCTGAACATTTTAGGGTGCTCTCTACTGGATAGACTTCTAAGCTTGTAAACTTATGAAATTTCATATTATGGGTTATCCTCATTTTCTAAAATACCATTGTTGATATCAAAGTACTTGTTTTCTGCCTTGATAAGTGAATACTGAATATTTGCTGACTTTAATCTGAATATTTCCCTGACTTTAGTCTCTGAACATTCACAAGACTGGCTTAATTAGAATGGGATAAGTGCCATAATTCTGCCATAACCTGCAATAATGCAGCAGTGGGGGTCCTGGAGAACCATTATTATTCAAATGATCTTGGCTTCTTGAATAAAGTGGATGACTAAGTATACCTCTCATAGTAAGAGAGATGATTAGCAGTGGGAGACATATTTGAACTTGCTTAGAGAGCTGCCTTTGTCTCTAGGAGGGCTGGCACTCAGTAATCACTAGAACAGGTCTTCCTTTCATCCCAGCCTCTTTCCTTTTTCATGCTTCCAGTGTTTGAATAGCTTTCTATTGCCTGTTAATCCCCACAGGAATGTGGCTTTGGCTACGGGGAGGATGCTCAGTGTGTGACTTGCCGGCTGCACAGGTTCAAGGAGGACTGGGGCTTTCAGAAATGCAAGCCATGCCTGGACTGTGCGGTGGTGAACCGCTTCCAGAAGGCAAACTGTTCTGTCACCAGTGATGCTGTCTGCGGGGACTGCTTACCAGGGTAGGTTGGATGATTTTTTTCCCCTGTAATTATTCTATTGTTCTTAAACAGGCATTTTTCGTTTCCTTTTCCAAATGTGAATGCACACTGATATTAACCTGAACACTTTGCTGAGTGTTCATGAGTTTGCATCTCAACAGTCACCACTAGATTCTTGGTGCCAATGCCATGGACTGTGACAGGTGCTTGTTATAAATAAAATGAGTAAACATACTAAGAAAGGAATAATGTCACAGAATTCTAAAAAAGTTCCTATGATAAAAGCCTAATATGCTAAGTGTCTGACCATTCGACTGTTTGATCAGTCACTATGACACTATGATGTGCACTGACCACCAGAGGGCAGACGCTCTGACCAGTAGGTTAGCTTGTTGCTGGGGTCCAGCTGATCTGGACTGGGTGAGACGGGCCAGACATGCGCTGGAGCCCTCCTATGGTCCCTCCATGGCCCCGATCATGCACCGGTGGGGTCCCTCGGCCTGGCCTGCATCCTCTCACAACCCGGGATCCCTCAGGGGATGTCAGAGAGCCGGTTTCGGCCCAATCCCCGCAGGCCAGGCCAAGGTACCCCACTGATGTACGAATCCATGCACTGGGCCTCTAGTATCCTATATAATAAAAGGCTAATATGAAAATAGACTGAACGGTAGAACAACTGAAGAACCGATCAACTGTTCACTATGACGTGCGCTGACCACCAGGGTGTGCACGTGGAACATGGCGGGCATTGGCAGCAGGCAGCAGAGCATGGAACATGGTGGGTGTTGGCTGAGGCGGGATGGTGGATCAGGTGAGCACCAGACCAACGGAGGGCACCAGGTCACTGTCATCAGGGCGAGCATCTGGTGGTTACTGAAAATTCTTTGCTCCTGCGTGCCATGGTCCCTCCCAGTGCTCACACCTGCTGCCAGCCCCAGAGCCGCCTCTCACACCCACTGCCAGCGCTCGGCGCCGGTCCTGATCACTCGGTGCCTTCAGTGGGTGCGAGGGGCAGCTGCCAGCCCCAATCACCCCTGGGGGCTTCTCCACCTCCCCCTGCTCCTGAGGGGCAATTGGGGCAGCAACTGCCATTTGCAGCCACTGCTGGCACCGGACCCAATAGCTCCACACCATCAGCAGGTGTGAGCGGGGCTGTCAGCATGTGGGAGCGGCAGTGGCAGGAGCAGGGCTGCCAGCAGACAGGGTATTGGGGGCCATGGTGGGAGAGGCCAGGTAGGGGCATGGAGGATGGGCCGAGACCCACCCCTGTGCCCACTGCAGCCTCGCAGCCCACTGTTCCTTTCATGGTGCATGAATTCATGCACTGGGTCCCTAGTATCAATAATAAAGAAAACATGAACAAATGTACCAAAGAATGAACAGGCAATTCACAAAAGAGGAAACATATATGTTCATCCTCATTGGGGATCCGAGAAATGCAAAACATGACCATGCACTCATTTCAACGGATACAGTGGAACTTGGTTTCTCCTTCTGGAAGGCTATTAGAGAAGCAATTTGTTCAAAAACCAACTTGTTCTTTCCCATTAAAAATAATGTAAATTGAATTAATCCATTCCAGACCCCCAAATGATTTTCTGTTTTAACCTTTATACTAGTATATACAGTACATGTCTAATGTGCTGTTTAATTTGTGAATAAATACTTCTTAAATTTCTCAAGCCACTTTCCCCTAACCCCCAACTAGGAATTTTTAATCTATCACTGCCTCCGAAATTCTATCACTGGCTCACCACTTTTCCTTTATCCAGATCAACAACAGTTTTTCTACCTATTCAATTGCCTGTGATTGCTGTTTTGTGAGCACTTTCACACCCTTAGCAACATTAGCACTCTTTTTTTTAAAAAATGTATTTCTTTTATTGATTTCAGAGAAGAAGAGAGAGGGAGGGAGAGATAGAAACATCAATGATGAGAGAGAATCATTCATGGGCTGCCTCCTGCACACCTCCCACTGGGGATCGAGCCCGCAACACGGGCATGTGCCCAGAATCGAACCTGGGACCCTTCAGTCCACAGGCCGACGCTCTATCCACTGAGCCAAACCAGCTAGGGCAACATTAGCACTCTTGATGGCCTCTTTAAGTTTTAAAATTGTCAGCAACTAAAGCATTCTCTCCTTTGTTTGTTACCTGAGAGATGCTTTTTGTCATTCTGAGGTATCAGCATGAAAGGATTTTCAAGTCCAAAATGGAAGTTTCGGTCTACAACCGAAACATTTTTTTTGTGAACAACTTAGTTGAGAACCAAACTGTTCCAGGTGGGAGACGTTTGAGAACCAAGGTTTAACTGTATTTGTCCAGCAGCCACGAGGCATTGCTTTATAAAGCTGTTATCAGTGGAAGTGGCATTCTTGGGATGCCTCAGGGAAAAGAATTTTTTGAGGCCCCCACAGGAGGATGGGCTTTTGTGCAAAGCTTTGTTGATGATGTGAAATTAAGGGGGTTCCCATCCAAGGTCCCATCTCTGTACCTCTTACCATGGAAGAAGTCCAATTTTGTATTCAACAGGGCCAGAATTAAGGCCACTGCCCAAAATTTCTGTTTGATATTAAAGTCCAGTGCAGTTCAGCATCTGGCTAGTTTAGCCTGTGTTCCCAGCTGCAGTCCATTGTGTGTGGGGTCTGCATGGCCATGGGCCATGCGGCTGCTTAAGGTCACATGGCTATGAGAGAGAACAGGAAAGCACACTAGTGAGTATGGGCCACGGAGCTAGAGAGCCAAGAGAAAAAGAGAACAAGAGAGAGGGAACTCTGGGGATTATGTATTCCCAAAATTTCATGGGCTTGCTTTAGGGTCCACCCTGCTAGCCAATTGACTGTTCTCCAGGTTAGACTGACAGGCAAGTATTCCCCCCTCCCCTTCACCTTACCCCCCTCTTTGTTCATCCCTTCCACCGGTAGTTCCCTGGGGAGTGTGAAGCTGTAGGTTCCTGGTGAAGATGCCTAGATGACCATGCTTATAATGTCTGGGCTCCCCTTTGCACTCTTCCTATTATTAATATTAATAAACTAGCTAATTATATCCTAATAAGGTTTTTTAAAATACCTAAACAGTAAATATTAAAGAAGTAAATTATGCAGAAAGACAGAAGATGATGATTTCTGTGAGGGAAAAAAGAAAACCTAGAGCAGCTAAGGGGGATTAGGTATGCCTCATGGAATGGATAGATAAGTTGCAGTAGTAGGCATTACTGAAAAGGGGAGATCTGAGTAAAGACTTGAAGCAATTAGGAGAGCAGATATGTGGGGAAGAGCACTGTAGATACAGGGACCTGCTAGAGACAGGCCCCCAAGGTGGACATGAAACTGGTATTTTTAAGAAGCTGCAAAGAGACCAGGGTATCTTCAGGAGGAAGAAAGAGTTGAGTAGAAAAAGAGAGGGTGGAAGGGAGTAGACACATATGAATAGTGAAAACCTTAAATATTGAAAATGAACCCAGGCCATGGAAGGAAAGGAGAACTAGACCTGGGCCAGGAGGAGAGGCAAAGTCCAGGAGGAAGCATTTTAAGTTTTAAGTGTTCCTGAGTAAGCATTGGGTAGCTGTGCCAGATAAAATAGGCAGTTGGGGGATAAACTCCATATGAAAAGTGGGACTTAGGGAGGCACTTTACATGAGTAATGTACTATAATGTTTACAGTATCTTAAGCATGAAGAAAGTGAACCTTATCAAGGTTGAAGTTTATTCAGGCAAGATCACTTAGCCAGTATGTAGTGGAGCTTGGAGCCACATCCCGGAATCTACTGCAACAAGCCATGCTCTAACTCACTGCAAAGGAAGGACTTTAGCTGGACTTGACCAGAACACGCCCACAAATTTGGGATGCTTTTGATCAAATGGCATGGTGATAGCTCTGGGGCTCTTGTTGAAGCCAGAGGAGGAAAAAATGTTCTGGACCTGAAAAGCAGAAGCAGGAAATAGCCTGTGGCTCAAGCATGGCCTTATGCAATGACTCAACACCGAAACCGTTGTAAAAAGTAGTGGTCTAACACCAAAAGCATAAGCATTAAATAAAAAAATAGCTATATTGAACTTAATTAAATTTAAAATCTTTTCTGCTTCAATAGATACCATCAAGAAAATAAAAAGACAACCCACAGAATTAGAGAAACTATTTGTAAATTATATATGTGATAAGGGACTTTCTTATCTAGAATATATAAAGAACTCTTACAACTCAATAATAAAAATGCAAATAAGCAAATTAAAATATGGGCAAAGGATTTGGTTACACTTTTCTCCAAAGAAGATATGCAAATGGTCAATAAACACATGAAAAAATGCTCAACATTATTAGCAATCAGGGACATGCAAATTAAAACTGCATACTTCACACCCACTAGGATGGCTATTACCAAAAATACAGACTATCACAAGTGTTGGTGAGGAAACAGAAAAATTGGAACCTTCATACACTGTTGAAGGGAATGTAAAATGGTGCAGCCACTTTGCAAAAGTGTGGCAGTCCCTCAACAAGTTAAACATAATTACCATGTGACCCAGCAATTCTGCTCTTAGATATGTAACCAAGATAATTGAAAATACATCCATGAAAAAACATGCACACACATGTTCATAGCAGCATTATACATAATAGTCAAAAGTGGAAACAACCCAAATGTCCCTCAACTGATGAATGGATAAGCATAATGGAGTGTATTCAAACATTTGAATTTTACTCAGCAATAAAAAGGAATGAATTATTGATACATGCCACAAAATGGATGAACCTAGAAAACGATGTTAAATGAAAGAAGCCATTTATGAAAGACCACCTATTGTATGAACCCATTGCATGAAATATGCAGAACAGGCAAATTTATAAAGACAGAAAATAAGCTAGTAGTTGTCTAGGGTTGGTGGTGATGGTTGTGGTGGTGGTGGTTGGTGGGGGGGTGTCAGGAAAATGAGGGTGGGGTACAGAGGTTTTTTTTGGCATGTTGAAGATGTTTTAAAATGGATTATACCTGACGGTTACACAAATCCATGAATATATTAAGACCATTTAATTATGTGTTTTAACTGGATGGATTCTATGGTTTGTAAAATATTTCAATAAATCTGTTATTTAATAAAAAAGTAATGGTCTAAAATTTCAGAAACATTGATACCTATTAATATCATTACCCAGAGTTTTGACCTTGTGCAAATCTATTTGAGGAGCACACACTGAATATTTATTATTCCTTTCTACAATTTTTATCTTTATTATTCCTTTCTACAATTTTGACAAAAGCATGTCTGTGTATGTCTGCTGTCTTCTTCTGGAGGGCAGGAAGAAGAAAAGGTCCACAGGAGATAATGCCCACCATATGCCTGACTTAAGGGCTGAGGGCTGAGGTAGGCAGTGCCCAGAGAGAGTTGGGGAAAGCACAGGGTACAAGGACTAGGTTTTCATAAAGAAGGAGGTATGCTGCTGCAATGTGGGAAAGGGTATGGTCTCCCCAGGAGCTCCCATCAAATGTGCGTCCCATGCTTAACCTCTGTTGTCATCTGAACCCATGGCTTTTAGTTTCTGCAGTGTTTGCTCATTCTTTAAGTGCTTACTAGTAGATGCAGGAAAGTCAGAAACGAGTAGATATTTGAATGATTTTCCACAGTTTACTTATATGATTAGTTCAAAATTACATCTTTTTCTAAGTTAGCATGAATGTATGAGGCAGGTAATAATCACATAGTGACTTTTACTCAAGTTTTCCAGAGTGTTTTGAAAGTGCTCATCTAGTCCGGCTGGCATGCTCAGTGGTTGCATGTTGACCTATGAACCAAGAGGTCATGGTTCAATTCCCAGTCAGGGCACATGCCCGGTTTGTGGGCTCAATACCCAGTGTGGGGCGTGCAGGAGGCAGCCTATCAATGATTCTCTCTCATCATTGATGTTTCTATTTCTCTCTCCCTCTCTCTTTCTCTCTGAAATCAATAAAAATATATTTTAAAAAGTAAAAGTGCTCATCTAGCTTAGAATATGATTTGCAAATATTTTCTCTCATATTGTAGGTTGCCCTTTACTGTTGATTGTATATTTTATTTTTAATCTTAGAAGGAATCATTATTTTATTATAATTTAAAACTAATTTTAGTGTGACTTACTTTTTAACCATTTTATTAAGGTACTAGGGGCCCTTATTTCGTGCACTGGGGGTTGGGGGGTCCCTCAGCCCAAGCCCAACCTGCCCCCTCTCACATACTGGGAGCCCTCAGGGGATGTCTTACTGATGGCTTAGGCACGCTCCCCACGGGCTGATCAGGGGAAGGCACCAGCCCCATCACCCTGCTGCTGCAGCCACTGCCAGTCACCACAGCCACCGAGGTGTTTTCATCAACACGGACTCCAGTCCCTTCACCATGAAAAAAATCACAACTTTCTTTAGGCATTTTCAAGATGTGTCTTTCATAGGATATGACATTTCTTTCTTTCTTTTTTTTTTTATCCTCACCTGAGGATATGTTTCCATTGACTTTTAGAGAATGTGGAAGAGAAAGAGAAAGACAGAGAGAAACATCAAAGTGAGAGGAACACTTTGATTGGTTGCCTCCTGCATGAGCCCTGACCTGCGCCCCGGCCAGGGAGGAGCCTGCAACCTAGGTACATGCCCTTGATCAGAATTGAACCTGACCCTGCGGTTGGCAGGCCGAGGCATTATCCACTGAGCCAAACTGGCTAGGGCAGGATATGACATTTCTTAGCCCTCCAGCAGTGGACCTTCATTTTTCTCTCCAGAAGTGTGGTGGAAAAACCCTAAGATCACCTTTTTGGATTCTTATTACCCAAGTTACTAATAATATTACCAGTGGCATACAGGAAGCTGAGCCAATGAGCAGTCACACCAATTGCCGGCTGGGCCCTGCCCAGGCCTAAAGCTTCTCGCCAAAGCTTTAGGCCTGGGCAGGGGCCCCCCAAGCTCCCTCCAATCACCGGCTCTGCCCCTGCCCAGGCCTAAAGCCTCTGGCCAAAGCTTTAGGCCTGGGCAGGGGACCCCCAGCTCCCTCCGATCGCTGGCTCTGCCCCTGGCCCCTTGGCTCTGATTGCAGGCTTGGCCCTGCCCAGGAGCCCCCTGGCTCAGGCCCTTCCCAGGCTGCTCAGGGCCCACACGGGGCTTACCTCAGAGTGACCTGGGTGCCAGGATGTTCCTATTTATGCAAATTAACATCTTTGCTGGGTTAATTTGCATACTCACTCTGATTGGCTATGGGCGTAGCGGAGGTACGGTCAATTTACATGTTTGTCTATTATTTGGTAAGATTTAGTGTACTAGTATACAACTCAATGAGTTTGGGTGTAAGTATACATTGATTGTATCATTTTATGCACAAGTTTTAAGTTTGATATAGTCTCCTTGCATTTTTATTTTTGCTGCCTGTTTCATATGTGCCTTTTGATTGACTTTTGGTGTCATATCCAAGAAATTATTGCTAAATTCAATGTCATTAAACTTTTCTCCTGTTTTCTTTGGGGTCTTTCATTTAATTTGTTTTGAATTAATTTTTGTATATGAGCTAAGATAAGGAGCCAGCTTTATTATTTGCATGTGGATATCCAGTTTTCCCAGCAATATTTGTTGAAGGGACTGTCCTATCCCCATTAAGTGGTCTTTGTTCCCTGGTCAAAGATCATTTGACCATATACATGGAGGTTTATTTTTTAGAATCTCTTTTCTGTTCATTGGTCTACATGTCTCTCTTTATGCCAGTACCACACTGCATTGATTAATATACTTTGTGATTATTTTTACATCAGGAAGTATGAATCTTCCAACTTTGTTCTTTGATTTTGACTTCATAAATTCCAAAATAAATATCTTTAATTAAAATTTGGTGAGAATTCATTATATTACAATCATTTGGACAGATGTTCATAGTCAAATGAAAATGGAATGATGAGCAAATATTGGTCATTTGAGGTAATTTACTTAGTTTCAAAATGCAAATTTCATTTCAATCATAAATTATACAGGTTTGTTACTACATTATCCAATTTTACAAAATAATTGCATCTACCTCTCCTCTATATACTTTATCTGTAAATTTATTCTCCAATATATAATTTTTTTCACTGCTAATATATATATATATATATATATATATATATATATATATATATATATATAAATGTCATTAGCTGCATTGGTAAATAGTCTGAAAGAATCTATACCAAAGTGTGTTTGTATAAAATGGAATTATATTATTCACACTTCTTTTTTCACTTAATGATACTTTATCAATTAAAAAATTATGTATGGTAGATCTGCATAATTGTTTCTGAAGCACACCTTTTATTCTTTTGCCTTGGTTCCATCGTAGTTGGTCATATCTAATGTTGGATATTGGGATTGTGCCTAATTGGCTTCTTTTCTTTTACAAACAACTAGAAGCCAGATTTGTGCATCAGTGGGGTCCCTCGTCCTGGCCTATGGGGATTGGGCCGAAACCAGCTCTCCGACATCCCCCGAGGGTCCCGGATTGTGAGAGAGAGGTTCTCAGGTGACTCACCCTAGAATCGGGCTCCCTCCTCTCTGGTTCTGGGTGCATCACCTGAGAACCACAGCTGTAAAGTCACCGCAGCTCGGCAGCTCTTGTGTTGAGCGTCTGCCCCCTGGTGGTCAGTGCTCGTCATGGCTGCGGGTTGGACAGTTAGACGGTTGCATAGGCTTTTATATATATAGATACTGTGATTGCATTCTTATACATACAATTTTACCTACCTGATTATTTCTTTTGGATACATTTCACAAAATGAAATTATTGGGTAAAGGATGTAAATAAACTATTTGAATTCTGATGCTGTATTGCTAAATTGTCCTCCTGCAAGTGGCAATTTCTATTCCCACTGGCAATATATACATGTGCCTATTTACCTAGCCTTATACCAACACTTTCTCAATTTTCTAAGTAAAAACGGTGTATTTTAATTGCAATAGTTATGAAATAGTTACTTGAATAATAATGAAGTTAAATATTTTAATGTTAAATTTAAAAATCAATGGCATCATTCTTTTTAGTTTTAATTATGAAAACTAAAAATTATGAAATGTCATTCTTTTGGGAATTAATGTTCTTTGCCTGTTTTTTCCTTTCACCTTAATGATTTTGAAGTTTAATGTTACAAACTTATGTTATAGAAAATGCTGTGATCAGTACTATTTTTTAATTTTCTTTTGCCCATTAATTAGGTTAATGATACTTTGTTTTTGCTCTTCAGTTATCTTTAATATTCTTGTGTGTGTGTGTGTGTGTGTGTGTGTGTGTGTGTGTGTGTTTTCAAAGCTGAAAGCTGTTAATCTCTTCCTTCCTGGCTCCTGGGTCATTTTCCATTTATATTAATATTAATCTTGTCAAGGCTAGAAAGATGTCCCCATATCAAAATTATATAAGCACCTCACTACATTTTTCTATTGCTTTTATGGTTTGCTGGACTCTTTGGTCTTTGATTTTCAAATGTTAAAAACTAGCACTTTATTTATAAGGCATTTTATCATTTAAATTGATTTCATATTCCCTCACCAGCACCCACTCCCCCAATATAGAAAATGTGAGACTAAGTAAAATCTACAAAGTTATGTTTAGTGGAGTTGGCCTTTCTTAAGTATTCACTGCACGCTCAGAGGTCTTTCTAAGGTTGTCTGTCTAAGATAGTACTATATTTAATAAGACTTTGAGAACTTTTTTTTTAACAATAGAATTGGTAATGGAGACTGCCAGTAATTTATGTAATCTGTTCTGTAACTGTGAGCTTAGATAAAAGAGCTAACAAGGATTATTTTCCTTTTTCCTCTAGGTTTTATAGGAAGACAAAACTTGTTGGTTTTCAAGACATGGAGTGTGTACCTTGTGGAGACCCTCCTCCTCCTTATGAACCACACTGTGAGTGAACTCCATACAAACACAGCAAAAAGGTTCTTGGCCTTTAAAAAAAACAACAACCTTTGTTCCATTGGCAAATGGAGCAAAATCTCTCTCTCCTGTGAGGCTTATAGCGTGCACTCTTTTATCAAGCTTTCAGCAGGACATAAAGCTCTTTTGTTGTGTGCCTCAGCCAGAAAACTATGTCCATTGATTTGAATCTCAAAGTGAAAAACAGATATTTTGTGGCTGCTGTACTCCATTCAAACTCTTATCTTTTCATATATGTGTGTGTATATATATATACTTGTATATATATACATATATATAATATATATACATACATATATATATGTATATATATATAATATGTTATATATATCATGCAACTCCAATGAACTAGGTGGTCTAAATACTAATGCATAATGTCTTTGTGCCATGGCCCCATTAATTCCTTTGTTTTCCCATCTTAGTCCCTAGACACTGTCATGTGATGTCTTCCATTCCAGACACATTCCTCTCCATGAATTGCCTGCCCTAATTAATGTATTGTTAAATGGAATCTTAGCTCACTTCATTCATTTCTTTACTTTTCTTATTTAATAAATAAGAAGAGAAACTCACTGTGTACTGGGAATATAACTGCAAATTGTGCCTTTTTCTATTTATATTAATATTAATATTAATTAATCTTTTTGACCATACTTTTCCTTTAATATGAAAGATATTTGTTACAAGTTTTATGAACTTGCATTGATTTTTGAATGGGAATCCTAAGTACAAATCTGGCCAATGAAAACCAACAGGTGTTGAGCCAGGAAAGAAATCAGCACATGGCCCCCCTCAGTGCTCAGCTCATGCTTGTCTTTGCTAAGCAGGGTTTTAGTGAACTGTGTTTCACTGTACACAAGAAATAGCAGGTATAGGCAGAGGAGGCAGGAGGGCTTTTATCCCAAGCATAGGTTGCTCATGCCTTTCTGGGAAGCATTGGTAAAATCAATGTTTATATTTAGGGGTTGTTTTGATATAATTTTCAATGCATGGGATTTGTCCTTTTCTTTCTGTGACAAAAGTCTCTGAACTAATTGCAAGTTATTGCATTATTTGGTAAGGTCACATAGTACTTGTGTTTCCCAGCAATTCATGGACTTTTATAGTCCATATTATTATGCCCTTTATCAAATGCATTACTTTTTATTCTTCCTTTGAAGTGATAGAAAAGCAAAAAACAAAAAAATGCAGACTCTAACTTTTAAAGAAATGTATTTTGACCCTCATTTTTATAATATTTAAATATTCACCAAATGATTCATTGCAATTAATGAGTTTAATCATGAATGTCTGTTATGTATTAGTCATCATTGGGAAACAATTTGTTTTACTCAATACCACATCATCAGCCCACATTTGGAAGACACCCGGTCCAGAGATGTTAATAACTTTTCATTGCTGGCTGGTAATTGGCAGAGACAGTATTCAAACCTAAGTCTGTCTAACTCTAAGTGGTATGTTTTTTCCACCACACTCTACTGTCTCCCTAAGAAAAACCAAACTATCTAATCTGTCCTCTGTTGGCTGATGTAACTGCTTCATGCTGACTTCTTCTTATATTGTTTGCTTCATAATTAATGAAAAATTTAAAAATCTAACATAGAGAAGATCTTGAAAGAGCCTCTTTATGCTACACAACCTATAAAATGACATGTTCTCCTGCCATTTAATGTGGGGTAGCAACTTGGTCTTGCCGATGGGTCAGCTCAGCCATCATTTTGTCCAGAAGGCAAAGATTATGATCTTCATTCCAAACTACCATGAAAAGATTTAGTAAAGAAATTGGTATTAATCAATTTAAAGTTGGAAAGTTCTAGGTTAATTTTTTCTGTTTAATAATCTACTCATAAGTCTGAGGCACTGGAATTTTTTGCCTTCCGGGATCTGACTATGTTTGGACATCATAAATTAGCCTTCAAATGTAGATTTCACATTTAACTTTTAATGTCTTGTAAATCCCTACTTAAGTTATAATTTGGAAAGAAAATTAACTAGCTTAAATTATATTATAGACATATTTCTCTATATATGAAACTTTTTAGAAAGCAAAGAAACATAAATTATTTTTCAAAGTCGGAGATGTAGTGTGCACAGCTAATACTTTTTTTAATCATGAAACAAGAGTCTGGTGGTCTTTAGTGAGTGTTAATCCTTATTAAGTTCTGTAAAGGAAAGTTTGCTGCTTTTGGCACAGTTCTTGGGACTCATTCCAGAACACAGCTAATCTCCTCAAAAGAGATCTTCACGTTTTGGGGGGAAATTATGTAAGGTGCCTTATGTTTTCATTTCTCCTACTTTGGGCTTTTCAACTTATTCACAAAAAACTGCTTCTTCGGTGTTTGTTTGTTTGTTTTACCTCCATGAGGAGCTCCTATATTATTTAGACTCCTAGTTAGCTATAAGACAGTTATGGCACTCAAGTTACCTCGAGTAAAGGACACAGGCAGTACTGAAAGAAGCAGGAACTTTCTAGAACCCAGGGGTAGCCCTTGCTTGAAACCTCAGGCAGCCATAGAGTCTGGAGACCATGGTCCCCTGCAGCCTGAGACTCTGAGCCCTGCATTAGTGCTACACAGCTACTTGCTCAGTCTGCAGGCCTCTCTTTATACCTCCTGGTTTTTCTTCATACTTTCACCAGACTGCATTGCTCTGGACTTCCCTCTTTCAGCTCCTGAAGGACAAAATCTGATTGGTCTAATTAAATACCATTGTCCTGTGAGGCAGAATCTTTTCCGTTTATCTGTTGAACAAACATTTAAGTGCCAGGCACACAGTGAAGGACAGATAGACCCCAGTTCTTTTCTTCAGGGAGGGTATAGCATAGTGGAGGAGTTGTGAAATAACTACTCAGAGTTAAACAATATTGAGATACAGCACATGTAGAGGCAAAATTGTGACTGCTTAGTCCCTTTTTTGTAAGGATCCAGGGTACTCTGAGGGTGAATAATGGGTAATGACGTAGGAGCATTAGGGAAGGCTTTGAGCTGTGATTTAAAAGATCAGCTAGAGGAGGATGATCCTGAAAAGGTGACTAAACAGAGGGTCCAGAGAAGTCTGGGGAAACCAGGGGAGTATGGTGGCCTGAAGCATACTGGTGGATGCTGTATTCAAGTTGAGTCTGTTGACACTGGAAATGCCCTTTTCACTTTGGATGTTTTTGATGACATTGACAAGAACCATTTTAATGAGTAATGCAAATGGAGTCACATTAAAATGAAACAAAAAGTTAATGTAAGCAGAGAATGGAGACTATTATAGACAACTCAGATGTTTGCCTGTGAAGGTGACAATGGAATATGCAGACGAGGAATTTTGTTTTATTTAGTTTTTTAGGTGTAGACACATCTGCATGTTTTTCATATTGAGGGAACAAAAGAATAACCAGGCACATAAGGTTTGTTGCAGAAGGATCCTGAAGCTAAAATTTTCCCTTGACCTTATCTGGGAGGAGTAAGAGATCTCTGCCATAATCTGGGAAGGAGCGGGTGGGGGAAGATAAGCATGAGCTTGCCATTCAGTGATGAGGTTGAGAGGTTCACATACCCTGCTTCTGTGTGTGTGGCAGAGAAGACACCCTGTTCCTCTGAGGCAAGGAACGCAGAGGCTGGAAGAGCACAGGTGTTTGAGGTTCTCATTACAGATAGTGGGAGGCAGGTTGATTAGAGAAAATAGCGAGTTTCCTGGTAACAAGGGTCCAGCTGAAGTCTGTGGTCATAGTAGTACATTGTTTGATCCTCATATGATATCTGAAGGGGCTTCTGTGGGGATGACTCAAACCACCTCTGAAACAGCCCCAGCATATGCATAAGTTGCTTCCTAAATATATAGTAAGCTACAAACAAGTTTTTAAAAGGGATGACTGTGTTAATAACACAAGAATAATTTTAAATTAATGTAATTCTTTTTTTGGTATTGCTATAATACCTGAAGCAAACCAAAGTAACACAAGATTGAAAACTTCTCATGTATCTGTCAACTTTCCAAGGGGCCACCCCAAGTCCATACTTGTCTACGACTGGTGTACCTTTGGCCAAGTGACTTACTTAACTCTCCTAGGGCTAGGTTTTGTCCCTGTAAAATGGGGTTACCTACCTATGAAGGTTGTTGTAAGTACTGAATAGTCAATATATGTAAGTCACCTGACATAGTGTCTGGCAATGAGCAGGGTCTCCAATCCGTTGGCTCCCTTCCTTGCTCCCTTTACCCTGCAATGCTTCTTGGGTTTTGAGATCTTATCTCCTAGCATTTGGGGGGACTTGTTGTCTTGAAAAAGAACCAAGTAATTGCCCAGAGATTTGGTATTCAGCAGAGGCAGTGGTTCAAAGAAGACCAGTGAGCTAGCACTGCGTATATAACTGCCCCACTCAACAGGAAATGGCATAATAGGAGATTGCCAGAATTTCAGCCATCAGATAACTAATAGGTTCTCTACAGCTGAAATTTGTAATAAAGTGTCTAGATGTAAGTTTCTCTCTTTGTAGGGCTCGACCCACAGGTTGAGAACCGCTAGCAGGGTCGCCTAAGACCATCGGAAAACACAGATATTTACATTACGATTCATAACAGTAGCAAAATTACAGTTATGAAGTAGCAACGAAAATAATGTTATGGTTGAGGGTCACCACAACATGAGGAACTGTATTAAAGGGTCGCGGCATTAGAAAGGTTGAGAACCACTGATAATTGATTAGGCCACCCATAACCTCTTTGCCAGTCACTAATAGTGTTAATTTATGAGAATGACTGGTTGGTCATGGAGCCCAGGGTCGATCAGTGACATCACTGTAATTTGTAGGTGAATAAAGGGACCCTTTCCATAGAAACCCTTGCTTCAGGCTTTACTCCTCTTTGAGCCTCACTTCCTAGTAACATGTGACCATTTAGAGCATTAAGAAGAAATGGAGAAAAACACAAAAAATTTTAGAACTACATTCTGCCCTGTGTCTGATAAGAAGTGCAGATTTTGTCTGATTTCTTTTAGCAGTGTTTACTTAATGTGGAACAAACACTGGTTGGAACAAATGGTTTTGAAAAAAATTCAAAGCTGTTTTCACTGAAGTCCACCTTTATTTAAGTGTGTTTAACCTAGATGTTTGCTTTGTTCTTGGGGGCTTTGTAAAACAAGCCATGTGATTACAAAGAGATAAGTAATCAGATAAGTGGCTGTTGTGTGTGTGGGGTGGGGGTGAGGGTGGGGGGGGAGAAAAGCAGCTCTGTTCACCTGAAACTATTTAGGAACTTTACATGGCTTAAAACTCAAGAAACAGCAGGTCTCTGTATCAACAAGTAATAAGCCACATTACTTAAAGTATTAGAATATTTTTATATTTTCAAATATTTAATAATAATTTATTGAGTAAAGTACCATGTAGGTATTTGGACGACAGGGGTTTTAAGGCTCCTGTTACCCACATTGCTGTTCTTCACATCTCTGTGTAGGTGCCTTTCCTATTCACTCACTAATGAATTGATACAATGTGTTTATGTGTACAGAGGTATTACTATTGTTGTCTCTTGACAGGCAATGTTAAATAATTTTAAAGTAAAGGTACCTTGTAAATGCCTCTTTAAAAAAATGTAAAAGGAAATAAATTGGGAGTGTTTAAAATCAATACCAATATGAGTTTTCCAGTTTTAAAGGAGGGGTAGAGGAGGTGAGAAGGAAGAAGAAGAGAAGGGGGAGGTGAAATACAAGTTGACTTAAGCTTTACCTGAATGATTTAACCAACTAGACTCCTGAAGTGAAGAAACCAATTCCTGGTATCCTCCAGCAGGTAGTACTCTGCATTCTGGAATACTTAAACAATTAATGAATCTAATCACAGTGAATGCCTATATAATGGCATGCAGAAGAGATGCATGAAATTCAAAAGTATTTTACATTTGTTTTGGAAAAATTATGTGATTTTTATTGTATTTATGTATGTTCTTTTGCTTCTGCAGCAGAGTTCTTCTGATGAGTTTGCTGACATTTAGTGGCCTGGCTTTCCAGAGGACTTATTAGATCCTCTGCAGGATAAAGATGGGTCCACAAAGCCAGTATGAACTAAGTAAGGGTTCAGTTTACTGAAGGTTTTCAATAGTCTGTGGTCCTCAGGCCAAGACTCCTCAGTGTCTGGCTAGGGGATTGCTGCCATGTCTTGTGCTGATAGAGCCTGCTTTGGGGACGTTTTGGGGAACAAGATGAGTGCTGCTGTGTGTCCTGAGCAAATGGTTAAGGCATTAGAGATAGGGAGCTTCCTAAAGAGAAGTCTTAACAATGGAGTTCTTTCCTGTTAGACTTTCAGGGTGGGGAACAGGAGGACAATGAGATCAAAGAGAACTTGTTAAAACAGCCAAAACAGCCCAAGGTTTATGGCAGACAAATTGAAAAGCCAGCACTCCCAGCTAACATTTGAAGCAAAGATTCCCTTTGTTTTCACTAATTTATTTGTTGGTTTAGGGTACTATTGCTCTTCTCTTTTTCCCACTGCGTATTGCTCCCTGTATGTCTTTTGTATCATCCTTCCTTTTTGTCAATAATATGTAATTTCATTATTTTGTTGAAAAACAAATTTAAAGTAATACTGGTAGTAATCAGAGGCAGCGTCTGTGGAAACCAAAGAAACAGATCTTCTTGCAGAATCCAGGCACTGGAGCACTTTACTGAGAGGAATGCCATGGAATCCTTTTATTTTTATTGCAAGCCTTGTTCTGCCAAACCAAACAGCCCTGGTGAAGGAAAGGAGAAGAGTGGGAAGAAGCTAATAAAGGCAGAGAAATGGATGTAGCAAGAAGTGAAAAGCTAGACTGCAGTACAGCAGGGAGGAGTCAGAACACAACAAAAAGCAAGCCATCAGAACTTCAAATACACTATAATTTTGTGCCATTGAGAGTAGAGCAAACAGACCCATACAGCCTAATGATCGACCCCTAAAGTTTTCTCTCTAATACCACTCAATACAATAATTATAGTTCTCATTATGATTCTGGACATGAAAAAGGGTTGGGGGATGATCAGATTACAAATTTGTTAAGAAAACTATTTATTTTGGAATGATTTACTTCAAGCATAATCCTTTTAAAAGTTTATTTGCTTATTAAGGCAAACAACTGTTATCTGAAAATGTATTACAGCAAGGTCCTCATTTTCCAAGGATGATGAAAAAAATAGCTGGGCAGTTTAAATGCCATAGCCCCTTTAGAAAAAAAAAAAAATATATGTGCTATAAATGCAACTGCATTGGATGATTACTGATTTCAAATATTTATCTTTACTTAGCACTAGTTTCATTAAAGTTATAGAAATAAAAAATTCTTAGAAGTTTCTTAAACTCTTGTTCTCTACATTCATCCTTTCCTCCCAATATAAAACAGTTAAATATTGGTAAGTCATTAACTTTGTTCCAAGTAAAGAAAAGTATAAGTGTCTGACTGAATCAGGTGGCCCTGTGCCTTGAATCTGGGATGCTTTGGAGAGTTCTTGTTGGTTTGTGATGGTCTGGGAGGCAGGGGCGTCCTGAGTTGCCGATGAGCAGGCCAGAGGCTTTGAGAATAGCAGCAGTTGATTATTACCTAGTCAGCTATAAATCTAACTTCTCTGCCTTTATCTTCAGTCTCTTTTAGACATTTAAAGTCAATGAGCTGGTTTAAATATTTACTCATGAAGAAAGGGGTTGTGGTTTGTTACCGGCCATCACTAAATTAAAGGAATCTTAGATTAAATACAATTTATTTAAAAATATGTAATCCAGCAGGCCTGTATAATTAAGTTGTGGACTTTTACAAATGAACAGTGATTTGTGTGCATACCCATTAAATGCTGAATTTTGTCTTTTTTTTTAACTTAAAATTTTATTATTATGTATTTGTTTCACTTGTACAGCTTAGTGGTTAGACAATCATATACTTTACATAGTGTTCCCCTCGATATTTCCAGCACCCCAACTGGCACCATACATAGTTATCACAATTATTATTGACTATTTTTCCTATGCTTTACTGGCCATGCTTAATTTTTAAGTAATGTTTTCTACATTGTGAGGTGCCACAATCTTCAGCTAACTCTCAGGCCTTCAGAAAAATTCTTTTATACCCCAAAACTGTGTTTGAAGACTGAAGTAGATGTATTTTATACATGGTGAAGCTATGCATAGAGAAGGCAGCAATTACAAGAAACAAAATGAGTGCAGATCATAGAGAAGGATGGCAGGTGAATTTTGTCTTTAAATTATTTTTTGCAAGATCTTCAGTATCAAACTTAAGAAAATGTAATTGAAAAGCAGTCATTTCTGGGAAGGTTTTTAGTGTTGATAGGAAGCATGCTTTTCTTCAAAATGAGAAAAATTACTTTTTAAGTTTGTATTGGGCTGTTTAACTCAGGAGACATGTCAGGGAATATGTTTGGAGTGTCTAACGTTAGTCTAGATCTCAGCAAAATGTATCATAGAGACATTTCTCCCATGTGGTAAATTACCTGCAGATGAGTTTGTCCTCTCATTCATTGACCAATATATTGAACTAGAGGCCCAGCACTGGTGGGGTCCCTTAGCCTGGCCTGTGCCCTCTTGCAATCCAGGACCCCTTGGGTGGTGTCGAACTGCCAGTTTTAGCCCGATCCCTGCAGGCCAGGCCAAGGGACCCCACCAGTGCACAAATCTGTGCAACAGGCCTATAGTATGCATATAAGATCTTTGGTTTATTTCTTCCTGCTCTCCCTTCTACCCCCTTCCCTCTGAGATTCATCAGTCTGTTCCATGTTTCCATGCCTGTGCATTGAGCATCTGCCCCCTGGTGGTCAGTGTTCACCATAGCTACCAGTCAAACAGTCACTTAGGCTTTTATATATATAGATGCCTACTGTGAGCACTGATGTGGGCACTGAGGAACTCACAGTGACAAACACAGACTAAATTCTCAGTCCTCAAGGAGCTGACATTGTAATGCTTCAGAATAGGGGTTTATTTAATATAAGGTGGTCAGAGAAGGCCTAAATAAGGTGAGCATAGGACAGGGCCCTAAAGGAAGGGAGGAGGGAGCAAGCTGAGGCTATAGGGAGCAACACGCTTAGCAGAGGCTGGAGCTCAGTGAATGGAGAAAATGGATTTGTGGGGAGGGTGTAGACTGAGTAGGGTTTGTAGGCCACTGTAAAGACCTGATCTTTACTCTTAGGGAGATAGAAAATGTGAATGACATGACTGACTGAAGTTTTAAAAAAAAATCTTCTGGCTGCTGTTGAGCATAAACTTCAGGGAAGCAAGGGACGAAGCAAGGTGATTACTTAAACACAATTATGTTTTGCTGATACAATAAATGTACACACTTTGAAGAACCAGGCTTTCCACCCTTTTCTCAATAATTATTAGTTTAATTAATTTAATTTATTTGAAATACATTTAATTTATTTAATTATTCATTATGTTAATAATATAATATTTATGTTTGCTTGCTCTGTGTGATGTCAAAGAAGATTGCAGAATAGCATCTGGTTAATTTTTTTTTTCTAAACTCAGGCAAAACAGATTTGGAAGAGGTTAAGTTAAGATTTTACACTGTACCATAAATTTTACTTCATCATAAATGATTTCTATTCTTTTTAGGCCATGGAGAAACAGATAAAGATATGAAAAATAAAATCAGGGGGAGCTTCTAACTTCTAATACAAATTATCACTGAAGGGACACTTTCTCATAACTACCTCATTTGATCTTCCCAAGACTAATGCAAACCAATATCAACTTGATGTTTTTCTGGAATTAGCTAATTTAATTTTCACTGTGAAGAGGGCTAGATTTTGAGTCCTGGTCCTAACACCTAACTTTCAGACAAATTACTTAGCTTTCCCATGCCCTAATGTTTTCATGTACAAATAAGAATCTAATATATAAAAGGCCAGGGTTGTAATGACTCATCACAAGCAAAGGCTGACCAACCCGCAAGTCCTTCAGTCAGCGCTGGGTTGCCGCTCCTAACTGCCCAGCTGCAGCCTGGTGACCCAGCACTGACTGCCCAAGGGGCTGAGACCCAGAGAGAGAGGCAGGGTCTCATCCGCAGCCTCAGTAGCAGCTGTTGATCAGTACTTGCCTCTCTCTTTCTCTCCCTCTTTCTTTCTGAGCTTCGCCAGCAGCCAGGCTTTTCTTTCTCTCTCGGCCTCCATGTGGGCTGCTGTTAAGCCCCGCCTCTCTGATCAGGCCCAGAGATAGGCCCGGAGATGCTGACTGGCATAGAAACCGACCAATCAGAACCAAATGTGGGTGCTGTGAAGAACCAATGGCTGCCTAGGAGGCGGAGCTTCTGACGCTGACTGGCATAAACACTGACCAATCAGAACCAAATCTGGGTGCTATGGAGAGCCAATGGCTGCCTAGGAGGCAGAGCTTTTGACACTGGCATAGAAACTGGCCAATCAGAACCAAATTGGCCAGCAGAAGAGGGCAGTTGGAGGCGAGATCAGGCCTGCAGGGGAGGGCAGTTGGGGACAACCAGGCTGGCAGGGGAGGGCAATTAGGGGCAATCAGGCTGGCAGGCAGGTGAGCAGTTAGGAGCCAGTGGTTCCAGATTGCGAGAGGGATGTCCAACTACCGGTTTAAACCCCACAGGTATCAGGCCTAAACCAGCAGTCAGACATCCCCCAAGAGGTCCCCAATTGGAGAGGGTGCAGGCTGGGCTGAGGGAACCCCCCTCTGTCCACAAATTTCATGCACCAGGCCTCTAGTTATAATATTAAAAGAGGAATGAAGCTTTGGTTGAATTCCTGAATCTTCTTCATGTTCCAAACCTCCAGAAAATGTGTTCTTTCCAACTTAGCCCAGAGTTCTGTTTTTTATCATAAGTTCTGCCAACTGTAAAATTATAAGTAAATTAAGCAGTATTAAGTCTTCTGGAATAGGAAATAGCAAGAACCACAGTGTAAATAAAGATTTTCTTTTCAATTTAGACCCAGTCATATTAAATCATGCATACATACACACGTGTCCCCCCCCCCCCTTAGGAGGAAGCTAACAGATAGAAATTATTTGAGTTTCATCATCTTAGAATAATTTCACAGAACATTACTTCTTTTAATACTGCAGTGAGATAAATAAGAGTTATCCACTTTACTAATAACAGGGAACCTGAGAACTATAAGATGTAGAGTCCCTAGGTGAAAGTGTGCCTGTCTTGACTGTGCCTTCTCCAAGTTTAGATAAAGTGAACAAGACCATGCTTTCATGGGGACATAGAGTCCAGGGCTTTAAATGGAGCCTGGCACACAAAGGGTTAAGCAAAGTCTGTGCAGGAACAGGGAGGGCAGCAGCCCAAGATTCATATCTTTGTTTCAATTCCCAGATGGCAGCCTTGTCTGTTAGTCCCAAATGAAGCAAAACTATTTTTGAGCTTCAGCACAGATGTTCAAGGCCATAATAATGTGTTTCTTTTATGGTGTCTTTTCTGTTTCTTGGTGTAGAAGTTTAAAAGCTTCATTGTTTCATCAGTCAAATAAACACAGTGAAACCTTATAGAAATGTGGGATAATAAAAAGAAGAAAAACACCCTTGAAAGCAGGAAAGCATTATTTTACTTGCTCATGTTTGCAGAGAAATTCTGTGGGCAATCTGCTACCATTTTGTGGCTTATAATTATTTAAGTGTTAATTATGGTGTTTATCTTAATTAACAAACGAAACAGTTATACTTAGCATCCACCAAATGCCAAAGAGAAATCTTAAAGTAATGTGCTTGCTCTGGCATAACAGACTTTCTCTGAACAGCATATGGCAATAAAAGTCTTTAGTCAATCCCATGGTCCCAACTGTGGGCAGTGATGGCCTGTTGTTCACCTCCTGCCTTACCAGCCACTGTCTGTGATAGCTGTCTTCTCTTCTTTCTCTTTCTTGCTTTCTTTCTTTTCCCCTTAACAACATGCATGATAATATTTGAACTACATGGTTCTGGTGGCAAACAGATCAGTAGGCCAAGTGACCTGGAACCAAGATTAAGAACAGCAGAAACAGGAGGGGGAAAAAATGGTGGCTGCACCTCCTTCCAGTGCCAGTCTGGAAATAAAACTAAATTGGGGAACATTCACCCTGAAATACCAACTGAGGTCCAGCTGAGGGGGGGACTTATGTAAAGGAAGGATAGAAGGCACCTGGAAACTAGTAGGAAGAGTGAAGTTGCTAGAGGGGCTGACCTAGCTTCCACAGTGGCAGGCTTAGAGTGAAGAGGAATCTCTCAGCTATGGGAGGGTTATTTCCCTGAGAAGATCAAGGCCCAGAACCCAAGGTGGGCTCCACAGCCCAGAGCACCAGAGCTGAAACCAGTGTCCCACATAACATCCAACTATGAAAGGCTGCAGGGCTGCTGGCTGCCCAGGAGACCAGAGCTGGTAGACTGGAGCTGGTTGCAGAGAAAACCTCAGTTTTGTTTTTTGTTGTTGTTTATTTGTTAAACCCAGAGCACAGGTGTTTGTTTGCAGCTACTCACCCAAGGCTTTGGTGGATGGAGGGTGGTGTGGACTCTAGGTACCTAAGGAGAAGCTGGAGTGGGAAGCATTGGAGAGAGCTGTAGAAAAGCAACAGCCTGGATTCCTTCATTTGGTCATTATACCCTCCTCTAACCAAAACGCCCATTTTTCCTGAGAGGCACCAGCCCCTCTCAGAAGCCACAGCTCAGGAAAAGGAAAAAACAAACAAACAAACAAACAAAAAAACCAAAAACTTGCCCTAGGTGATACAGCCCACCACACGCTTAGGAGCCTTGCCTGCCACACTCTGCATCTTGACCTTTGCAGAGGAGACAGCAACAGAGACCAAGCAAGTCTCAGTGACTGAATTAGGGGTGTGGCTGTCCCAGGAACCTCACTGGTGCTTCCTCACACAGGAGAGCTAATAGAAACTCCCAGTATCCAGCTGATACCACTGGACTGCATATAAGGATCTCCACCCAGCTGAGGGCAGAATAATATTCTGGGCCACTCACAGAGTAGCGCTGGGACAGGGAAACAAACACACCACTTTCCCTGAAATCTGAACAGCACCTCCCCCTTACAGGAGACTTAGAGGTCTATACTCCCGATTCTACCTAAAGCCCTTTCAAAACAGACTTTTGAAAGATTAAGATTGATGGCTGGCAGGTGAAGGTGGACAGAGGCAGAGCCTGGGGAACCTGAGGAAGTTTGGTGACCCAGCCCTGGGCCTCGTGTTTCTTACAAACTGGCCTTGACCCCTCCCACTCACCAGCCAAATCCTGTGGAGACACTCAGAAACTGTAGACACTTGGACTTTCAAACAGGTTGCTGAAAGCCAAAGGAGGACAGTTTCTGACAATAAGTACCCCACTGGGGACGCAGAATTAGCAGACAGAACAGTTAGCCATAATGATCAGTAGAGCAGGATCCAAAGGGAGTTCCCAGGAGGCACTAAACTGCTGAGACAAACACCACTTCACTTTTTTTCTTTTTTCTTCCCTTTATCCTTCTCTTTTTAAATATGTCTTCTTTATCTGTTTTATTGATTTTCTATTATTTTAGTCTCTATTGTTTCTTTTATATATCTAATTTTTCTCTTCCCATTTCCCATCTTATTTTTCCTTTTTCTCCTGATTTCTCCTCTATTTTCCTTTTCAATTTTTTCCTCTTTTCTATTATATTTTCCTTCCCCTAGTCTTTATTCTTATTTTCTTTATTCATTATCTTCCATTTCATATTCCTTTTTCTTCTTCCCCTTTTTTTCTCCTCATAATTTTTCTTCTTTTCTTCTCTCATTCTTGCTCTCTTTTCTCTTTCCTAATTCTCTCTTCTTTTGTGGTTGCTTTTGTTGAAACCCTGCTAGCAGTTCACAACCTGTGGGTCATGACCCACAGGTTGAGAGCCGCTGCTGTAGAGGCTAAGACCATTGGAAAACACAGATATTTACATTACAATTCATTAACAGTAGCAAACTTACAGTTATGAAGTAGCAATGAAAATAATTTTATGGTTGGGGGTCACCACAACATGAGGAACTGTATTAAAGGGTCACGGCATTAGAAAGGTTGAGAACCACTGTTGTAGAGGATCTTGTGTATGTTTCTGTTCTGTTTCTTTTCTTTCTTGTTTTGTTTTATTTTGTTCTATTATGATGTGATCATGGGTGAACCTCACAGCCAGCCAGCCTTAGAGGATATTCCATCCACAAATGGGACAACAACATTCAAGATCCAAATACAACAAGAGAAGCTAAATAACCCAAACAAGGGGCATTCCTAGAGCACCCAGTTCAGGAGATCTAAGAGACAGCACCTACTATATAAGACCACTCCACAAAACATCTACTACATAAGACCACACCATAAAGAATAGGAGACATAGCAGTTTGATATAAGACATAGAAACAATACAAAGGGACAGCAAAAATGGGGAGACAAAGAAACAACGCCAAAATGAAAGAAAAGGGGGAATCGCCAGAAAAGGAACTAAATGAAATGGAGGCAAGCAATTTGTCAGATAAAGAATTCAAAGTAATGGGTATAAGGGTGCTCAAACAACTTAGTGAGAACTGCAAACAACTTTTTTTTCACTTTCTATTGAGTTTTATTTTTTTATTTAATTATTTTTATCATTTTTTATTTTTTATTAAGGTATTACATGTGTACATAACTTCCCATTGCCCCCCCACCACACTCCCATACATGCCCTCACCCCCAGTGTCTTGTGTCCGATGGTTATGCTTATATGCATGCATACAAGTCCTTCGGTTGATATCTTATCTCCCCCAACCGTCCTGCTGTAATTTGACAGTCTGTTTGATGCTTTACTGCCTCTGTATATATCTTTTTGTTCATCAGTTTATAATGTTCTTTATTATCCATAAATGAGTGAGATCATGTGGTATTTTTCTTTCATTGACTGGCTTATTACACTTAGCATAATGTTAACCAGTTCCATCCAGGCTGCTATAAATGGTAAGAATTTGTTGTGTGTTTTTTTTATAGCAGCATAGTATTCCATTGTGTAGATGTACCATAGTTTTCTAATCCAGTCATCTGCTGATGGGCACCGAGGCTGTTTCCAAATCTTGGCTATTGTAAATTGTGCTGCTATGAAAATAGAGGTGCATATATCCTTTCTGATTGGTGTTTCTAGTTTCTTAGGATATAGTCCTAGAATTGGGATTACTGGGTCAAATGAGAGTTCCATTTTTAGTTTCTTGAGGAAACTCCATACTGTTCTCCACAGTGGCTGCACCAGTCTGCATTCCCACCAGCAGTGCACGAGGGTTCCTTTTTCTCCGCATCCTCTCCAGCACTTGTCTTTTGTTGATTTGTTGATGATTGCCATTCTGACAGGTGTGAGATGGTACCACATTGTTGTTTTGATTTGCATCTCTCAGATGATTAGTGACTTTGAGCATGTTTTCATATGTTTCTTGGCCTTTGTTCTGTCTTCTTTTGAAAAGTATCTATTTAGGTCCATTGCCCATTTTTTTATTGGGTCAATTATCTTCCTTTTATTGAGTTGTATGACTTCCCTGTAAATGTTGGAGATTAAAACTTTATCAGTGATAACATTTGCAAATATGTTCTCCCATGCAGTGGACTTTTTTGTTATTGTGTTGATGGTTTTTTTTTTGTTTTTTTTGTTTTTTTCTGTGCAAAAGCTTTTTATTTTGATGTGGTCCCATTTGTTTATTTTCTCTTTAGTTTCCTAGCCCTAGGAGTGGTATCAATGAAGAAATTGCTTCAGCATATGTCTGAGATTTCTCTGCCAGTGGATTCTTCTAGTATTTTTATGATTTCCCATCTTATGTTTAAGTCCTTTACCCATTTTGAGTTTATTTTTGTGTATGCTGTAAGTTGGTGGTCTAGTTTCATTTTTTTGCATGTATCTGTCCAATTTTCCCAACACCATTTATTGAAGAGACTGTCTTGACTCCATTGTATGTTCATGCCTTCTTTGTCAAATATTAATGGAGCATAGTTGTTTGGGTCGATATCTGGGTGCTCTATTCTATTCCATTAGTCTATATGTCTGTTCTTGTGCCAGTACCAGGCTGTTTTGATAACTGTGGCGTTGTAATACAGCTTGAAATCTGGTATTGAGATCCCTCCTACTTGGTTCTTCTTTCTCAGGATTGCTGTGGCTATTCGGGGTCTTGTTTTGTTACAGATGAATTTTTGGAGAGTTCGTTCTAGGTCTGTGAAATATGCCATTGGTATTTTAATGGAGAGTGCATTGAATCTATAGATTGCTTTGGGTAGTATGGACATTTTAATGATGTTGATCCTACCAATCCATGAA
This sequence comes from Plecotus auritus, assembly GCF_963455305.1. NCBI lineage: Eukaryota > Metazoa > Chordata > Mammalia > Chiroptera > Vespertilionidae > Plecotus > Plecotus auritus. Next base: position 102,142,122 of record NC_137772.1, on the reverse strand, counting down.
CACGGTATGCTCTTCCATCTATTTATGTCTTCCTCTATATCTTTTTTCAAAGTCCTGAAGTTTTCTGAGTAGAGATATTTACCTCCTTAGTTAAGTTTATCCCAAGGTATCTTAATGTTTTTGGTGCAATGGTAAATGGGATTGTTTTCTTAGTCTCTCTTTCTGTAAGTTCATTATTGGTATATAGAAATGCCATAGATTTCTTGGTGTTAATTTTGTATCCTGCTACATTGCCAAATTCATTTATTTAGTCTAATAATTTTTTGATGGAGTCTTTAGGGTTTTCTATGTACAGTATCATGTCATCTGCGAATAAGGACAGTTTTACTTCTTCTTTTCCAATTTGGATGCCTTTTATTTCTTCTTGTCTGATCACAATGGCTAGTACTTCCAGTACTATATTGAATAGGAGTGGTGAAAGCGAGCATCCCTGTCTTGTTCCTGTTGTTAGAGGAAATGGTTTTAGTTTTTGCCCATTGAGTGTGATGTTGGCTGTGGGTTTGTCATATATGGCTTTTATTATGTTGAGGTATGATCCTTCTATTCCCACTTTGCTGAGAGTTTTTATCAAAAATGGGTGTTGGATTTTGTCAAATGCTTTTTCTGCATCAATTGATATGACTATGTGGTTTTTATCTCTCAATTTGTTTATGTGATGTATCACATTTATTGATTTGGGGATATTGTACCATCCTTGCATTCCTGGGATAAATCCTACTTGGTCATGGTGTATGATCTTTCCGATGTACTGCTGGATCCGATTTGCTAGAATTTTGTTGAGGATTTTGGCATCTATGTTCATGAGGGATATTGGCCTGTAATTCTCTTTCATTGTGCTGTCTTTATCTGGTTTTGGTATTAGGGTGATGCTGGCTTCATAGAATGAGCTTGGAAGTGTTCCTTCCTCTTGAATTTTTTGAAATAGTCTGAGGAGGATAGGTTTTAGTTCTTCCTTGAATGTTTGGTAAAACTCCCCTGTGAAGTCATCTGGCCCTGGGCTTTTGTTTGCTGCAAGCTTTTTTTTTTTTTTTTTTTTTTTTTTAATATATTTTATTGATTTTTTACAGAGAGGAAGGGAGAGGGATAGAGAGCTAGAAACATCGATGAGAGAGAAACATCGATCAGCTGCCTCCTGCACACCTCCCACTGGGGATGTGCCCGCAACCAAGGTACATGCCCTTGACCGGAATCGAACCCGGGACCCTTCAGTCCGCAGGCCGACGCTCTATCCATTGAGCCAAACCAGTTTCGGCTGCTGCAAGCTTTTTGATGACTGCTTCAATTTCTTTTATAGTTATTGGCCTATTGAGATGTTTAGATTCTTCCTGATTGAGTTTTGGAAGGTTGTATTTTTCTAGGAATATGTCCATTTCCTCCAGGTTGTCCAGTTTGTTGGAATAGAGTTGTTCATAATATTTTTAACATTTTTTTTTTGTTTTTCTGTGGGGTTTGTTGTTATTTCTCCTCTTTCATTTCTGATTTTGTTTATTTGGGTCCTCTCTCTTTGCTTCTTGGTGAGCCTGGCGAGAGGTTCATCAATCTTATTTATCCTTTCAAAGAACCAACTCTTGGTTTTGTTGATCTTTTGTATTGTTTCTTTGGTCTCTATGTCCTTTATCTCTGCTATGATCTTTATTATTGCCTTCCTTCTGCTTACACTGGGCTTTTATTGTTGCTCTGTTCTAACTCTTTGAGTTGTAGGGTTAGATAATTTATTACCATTGTTTCTTGTATTTTGTAGTAGGCTTGTAGAGCTATGAACTTCCCTCTCAAGACTGCTTTTGCTCTGTCCCATAGATTTTGGATTGTTGTGTTTTCATTGTCATTTGTTGCCATGATGTTTCTTATTTCTTCTTTGATCTCTCTGGTAACCCAGTCCTTGTTTCATAACATGCTATTTCGTATCCAAGTGTTTGATTTTTTTGGATTGTTTTTATTGTAGTTAATTTCCAGTTTTATGCCATTGTGATCTGAGAGGATGCTTGATATGGTTTCTATCTTCTTGAATTTAAAGAGACTTTCCCTGTGTCCTAATATGTGGTGTATCCTTGAAAATGTTCCATGTGCACTTGAGAAGAATGTATATTCTGTGGCTTTTGGGTGAAATGTTCTGAAGATGTCAATTAATTCCATCTGGTCTAGTGAGTCATTTAGGATTGCTGTTTCTTTGCTGATTTTTTGTTTAGTTGATTTGTCCAATGGTGTCAGTGGGGTATTAAAGTCCCCTACTATGACTGTATTGCTATCAATCTCTCCCTTGATATCTTCCAGAAGTTGTTTTATGTATTTCGGTGCTCTTGTATTGGGTACATATATGTTTACCTGAGTTATATCTTCTTGTTGAATTGCTCCCTTTAGTATTATGTAGTGGCCTTCCTTATCTCTTGTTATGGCCTTTACTTTGAGGTCTATTTTATCAGATATAAGTATCGCAACCCCAGCTTTTTTCTCATTTCCATTTGCCTGAAAAATGTTTTTCCATCCCTTCACTCTCAGTCTGTGTGAATCCTTGTTCTGAGGTGGGTCTCTTGCAGACAGCAAATATATGGGTCATGTTTTCTTATCCATTCAGCTACCCTATGTCTTTTGATTGGTGCCTTTGATCCATTTACGTTTAATGTTATTATTGACAAGTACATGTTTATTGTCATATTTTTCCTTAATGTTTGTGTTTCTTCTTGCCTTTCTCTTTCTTCTTTTTACAGCAGTCCCTTTAGCATTTCTTGCATTGCTGGCTTGGTAGTGATACACTCTCTTAGCCCTTTATTGTCTGTGAAGCTCCTGATTCCACCTTCAATTTTGAATGATAGCCTTGCTGGGTATAGTATTCTTGGGTTCAGTCCCTTGCTTTGCATCACTTTATAAATTTCATTCCATTCCCTTCTGGCCTGGAGTGTTTCTGTTGAGAAATCCGTTGATATTCTAGTAGGAGAAGCCTTGTAGGTAACTTTCTGACTCTCTCTGGCAGCCTTTAAGATTCTTACTTTGTCGTTGGTGTTTGCCAGTTTAATTATGATGTGTCTTGGTATCGGTCTTTTAGGGTTCATCTTGTTTGGGACTCTTTGTGCTTCTTGGGCTTGCATGGTTTTTTTTCTTGCCAATATCAAGGAAGTTTTCTGTCATTGTTTCTTCAAACAGGTTTTCTATTCCTTGCTTCTCTTCTTCTCCTTCTGGTACCCCTATTATGAGAATATTGTTTCGTTTTGTGTTGTCCCAAAGCTCCCTTAGGCTCTCCTCTTGCTTTTCAAGTCTTCTTTCCAGTTGCTGCTGTGTTTGTATGTTTTTCCTACCTTGTCTTCTAATTCGCTGATGCGGTCCTCAGACTCTTCTAGTCTACTGTTTAAGCCTTCCATTGTGTTCTTTATTGCAGCTATGTTGTTCTTAATCTCCTCTTGGCTCCTTTTCATGTTGGCGACATTCTCATTCGATTACTTATAATTCTCATTGAGTTGTGTGTATTTGTCATCCAGCCATTTAAACATCCTTATAACCATTACTCTGAATTCTTTCTCTGATAAGCTGCTAGCCTCAATTTCATTTAACTCCCTTTCTGGTGATTCCTTTTTCTTTCCTTTGGGGATTGCTTTTTTGTCTTCCCATGTTTTCCTGTAATGTTTTAAGTGTAGATCCAATTGCTTTGCTACCCAGGTTCTTTTGAGGATGGTGCTACTGGTGTAATCTCTCAGTTCTCCTGGGCTGGTAATCTAGTGTAGCTCCCTACCTGATATATTTGGGTTCTCTTCATGTAGGCTTGCGAGCTTGACAGGCACAACTGTGGTGTCTAGATTTCAGCAGCCGTGGAGGGGAGTGTTCCAATTTTTGCTGTCTTGCACCCTTAATTGAAATCACACGTGCCCAGCGGGGACTCACAGTGGCACCCAGGAACCGTCTGTTGGGGTGATGGGGCTCGGGGCCTGCACTCTGGAAAGGCGTAACTCTGGTGTCCAGAGTTCTATAGTTGTGGGGTGGTCAGACTCAGCTTTTGTTGCTGCACCTGTGGTGGATAGGTGCTCACTCCCAGTGGCGGCTCACAGGGGCACCCACGGTGGTACATTTGCCTGCGAGGCACACTGAAGCACTCTGAAGGGCCCTGGCAGTGTAGCCGCGTAATTGAGGCGCCTGTGGGCAGGTATCCAGGATGAGTGAATTCAGAATTTCTACTGCCCGGGGGTGTGGGGTGGGTAAGGGTGCCCCTGTTTGTCTAAGATCATACCCATGGAGAGCTCACAGTGGCTCCCATGAGCGCCCTGTGGATAGATGGGTTCAGGGGTCCTGCTCCTTGGAAATGCATGTGTGTGGAGGTGCCTTTGCCTGTGCAGAGCTCTGATGCACTCTGAGGGGCCCTGGCACTGAAGTTGTACAGCTGGGGTATCTGTGGGCAGTTATTCAGTAATAGGGAGTTCAGAATTTTTACTGCAGGGCCGCATGCCCTTGTCTGTACAAAATCACACCTGCGGGGGCTCCCAGTGGCTCCCAGGCGCTGCCTATGGAATGATGTGTCCTGGATCCCTGCGTGCTGGAAACACGCTAATGTGTTGTCTGGAGTTCTGCCGCTGGGGAGGGGGAGGTTGCACTTACTGCTGCCATCTTTGGAGGTGGAGGTTCCAGGGTCTGCGGGTCTGCAGGTGGGGCAGCAGGATTTTGGCTGGAGTGGCTGCTGGGTCGCAGGGCAGTTCCAAGGCCTGTCTGGTTGGTGGTGCTGATGAGTTCCTAAAAAAGTGAGAACTGCAAACAACTTAATGAGAACTTTATGGAACTTACTGAGAACTATACCAGCATAAAAATATAAAGAAGTAGAAACCATGAATAAGAATCAGGAGGAAATAAAGAATGACATAGCTGAAATAAAAATACCATGGAAGGAATTAACCATGCATTGGAAGAAGCAAAGGGCCCAATCAGTAAGTTAGAAGACAAGGAAGAAGAAAACACCCAATCAGAGCAGCTATTTGGAAAAAAATTAAAATACAAGAGGAAAGTTTAAGGGAGCTTTGGGACAACATGGAACATAATAACATGCACATTGTAGGGATAACAGAAGGAGAAGAATCTGAGCAAGCAATAGAGAACCTATTTGAAGAAATAATGACACAAAATTTCCCTAACCTGGTTAAGGAAAAAGTCACTAAAGTTCAAGAACCACAGAGTACCAATCAAGCTGAACCCCAAAAGGCACACACCAACACACATTATACTTAAAATGGCAAACATTAAAGTAAAAAAAAAGAATTTTAAAGACTGCAAGAGAGAGATAGAAAGTTACCTACAAGGGAGCTACCATTAGACTGTCAGCTGAGTTCTTAGTAGAAACACTTCAGCTCTGAAAAGAGAGGCATGAAGTATACAAAATAATGAAAACTAAGGGACTGAATCCAAGACTACTCTATCCAGCAAGGCTATCATTCAGAATTGAACGTGAAATAAAGAGCTTTGCAGACAAAAACAAAACAAACAAACAAAACTAAAAGTGTTTATTACCACCAAACCAGAAATGCAAGAAATTATAAAGGGACTATTTTAAGAAGAAGAAATAGAGAGAGAGAGGAACACAGGCATAACGGTTTAAAATGGCAAGAAATAAGTACCTATCAATAATACCCTTAAATGTAAAGGGCTTAAATGCTCCAACCAAAAGACATAGGGTAGCTGAATGGATAAGAAAACAAGACCCATATATATGCTGTATACAAGAGATGCACTTCAGAACAAAAGACTCACACAGGATAAAAGTGAAGAAATGGAATAAAAATTTTCCATGCAAATGAAAATTAAAAAACAAAACAAAAAACCTGGGCTAGTAATACTGATACCTGAACTGGCGAGCAGGAATTCTTCCTGGGAATGTGTCTCACAGAATAGAAGAATGAAGCCGTGGACCAGAGGAGTTCAAATAAAGCAGGAGTTTATTGCAAGCAAACACGGCTCCCCACTAGGGGATGAAACCCAAATGGGTTGCCCTGGAAGCATTCTGCTCCTCCCTTTATATCTGCTAAAGGCCCACTCTTTGTCTATCTGTGCCACTCTCTAATTGGTTCCTTTTTGCAATATTTTATTTTGCACTTGCAAGAAAAACATCCTTGTTTTAAAATACCCTACTTTTCTGCTATCCATCCTGTTTTTCTGCTATCCTGTTTTTCTGCAAAACATTTTGTGGTTTCAGCTAGCTCCACAATTTCCCCTTCTTATTTTTTTTTCCTTGTCTCACATAGCACACTTTATTTAAGCATTTTCTCCATCCTTACATTACCTTTAGCACATTACATCTTTGCTTTTTTCCATAGTTACGTTATCTTGAAGGCACTGCATAAATGTGGTCTTTTATTAAGCTGGTCTATTGGGGGTGGGTGAAAAGAAATGTCTTCAGATGAACTCAGGTCCCAGATGAGTTCAGAAAAATAATTCAAGGCCTCTTTGGTGGCAGGGGTATTAAGTAGGGGCATGTGGACACGTGGTTGGCAAGAAACGAATTTAGGTCTGGTCCTACAATGTCTTCCCACTGCTGTGATTTTTGTTTTCCAATTTTCAAAATAATATATGCTCATTGTCAAAAAATTGTAAAATTCAGAGAAAAAGTAAACAACTTGTAATCGGTGTGATTTTTGGAAGTAAACTGTTCGCTTTGGGAAAGTGATGGAGAGGACACATTAGGTCTCTGGCCCAGAACACCCGGCAGCAGGGTACCCCTGATTGATTGATTCAATCGGAGTTCAAAAGGCCAGTTACCCAGGCCTGGGGCGCAGGGCCATCTCCTTTTCCACCACCTGTGTGGTGACTGGCACCTCCATGGCAGGGCTCCCAGACTCTGTCACCCAGTTCCTACAGTCCCTTATGTGGAGACCCTACCTGGGGACTTTCCTTGTAAATGTCTAATGACTGAAAATAGATCCCGAGTTCATCCCCGACCCCCTTCACATTCTCCTCTTTCTGTTCCTCCTTCTTCCACCTCTTTCTCTGTCTACCTAATTCTGCTTGCAGTCCTTTCAATACTAATATCTGAAAATATATACTTCAAAATGAAGGCCATAAAAAGATACAATGAAGGCCACGTCATAATACTAAAGGAATTGATACAACAAGAAGATATAACCTTGGAAAACATATGCACCCAAAATAGAAGTAACCAAATATATATATACATATATTAAAAAAAACTTCTGGAGGATTTTTTAAGGAGAGATCGACAGTAATACAATCATAGTAGAGGACTTTTAACACCCAACTGACATCACTGGATTGATCTTTCAGACAAAAAATGAACAAGGAAATAGCAACTCTTAATAACACACTAGATCAAATGAATTTAATAGACATTTACAGAACATTTTTATCCCAAAGCTGCAGAATATACATTTTTCTTATGTGTATATGGTACACTCTCAAAGACAGACCACATATTAGGACACAAACGAATTCAAGAAGATTGAAACTGTATCAAGCATTTTCTCAGATCTCAGTGGCATGAAACTACAAATGAACTACAATAAAAACATTCAAATACATGGAGACTAAATAGGGTGATATTAAACAATGAATGGATTACCAATGAGGTCAAGGAAGAAATCAAAAACTTCCTGGAAACAAATGAATATGAACACATAACAATCCAAAATCATGGGACACAGTGAAAGCAGTCTTGAGAAAGAAGTTCATAGCACTACAGGCCTACCTTAAGCAACAAGAAAAATTTCTAATAAACTATGAAACCCTACATCTTAGAGAATTAGAAAGAGAACAACAAGAAAAGCTCAGTGTAAGTAGGAGGAAGGAAATACTAGAGATAAGAGTAAAAATAAATGACAGAGAATAAAAAATCAATACAAAAAAATTAACGAAACCAAGAGCTTTTTCTTTGAAAAAATAAGCAAGATTGATGAACCTTTAGCCAGACTCATCAAGAAACAATAGAATCAGAAACAAAAGAGGTGAAGTAACAAGTGACACTACAGAAATACAAAGGATTGTAAGAAAATACTATGAACAACTATATGCCAACAAGCTGGACAAATGGACAAATTTCTAGGAAAGTATAATCTTCAAAAACTGAATCATGAAGAAACAGGAAACCTGAATAGGCCAATAACAACTGATGAAATTGAAATAGGAATAAAAAAAACGCACAGCAAACAAAAGGCTTGGTCTGCTCAGCTTCTTTTCATGGGTGTTTTGCCAAACATTCAAAGAAAAACTAACATCTATCTTCTGCAAACTATTCCAAAATTTCAAGAGAAAGGGACACTTCCAAGACCTTTTTACAAGACCAGCATAAACTAATTCCAAAACCAGACAAAGACACAACAAAGAAAGTGAATTAAAGGCCAATATCCCTGATGAACATAGAGGCTAAAATCCTCAACAAAATATTAGCAAATCAGATCCAGCAATATATTAAAAACATCATACACCATGACCAAGTGGGATTTATTCTGGAGATGCAAGGCTGGTACAATATTTACAAATTAATAAATGTGATACATCACATAAACGAAATGAAAGACAAAAAACACATGATCATATTAATAGATGCAGAAAAAGCATTTGACAAAATCCAGCACCCATTTTTGATAAAAACTCTCAGCAAAGCAGAAATAGAGGGCTCATACCTCAACATAAAAAAGGCCATCTATGACAAACCTGCAGCCAAAATCATACTCAATGGGCAAAAACTCAAACCATTCCCCTAAGAACAGGAACAAGACAAGGTTGTCCACTTTCACCACTTAGTACTGGAGCCATGCTATGTTCAACCACATCTCCACCCTGGGTACATTTGTCCTTCTCTTGCCCCTGGTGTCTCTTTTTTAGTGTTGGGGAGCAAACCATGAAAGAATGAGGCTCTCAGAGTCCATACTTTGTCTTTATTTCATAGGTAGTTTCTAAACGAATAAAAAACAGGCTCCTGTGGCCGATTTGGGCAGCAGAGTAGCAATCAGCATGGCCTGACCTGGCAGGACCCAGGCCTGTTAGGATGCCTTGCAATTGAGGAGGAGGTGATGAGCCAGAACCAAGGTATTGCTGAAGGGAAGGAAAAGAGGAGAGAGACCCAAGTATTAGGGAAGATGGTTTTCACAGCAGTATGCACTGCTGAATATGAAAGGATATTCTAAAAACAGCATGGTTCTGGCAATTGAAATAAAAAATACTATTGCAGGCAGAATGAATAATGATCCTGTGGGTTTTCCACCAAACAAAACTTTATTGGTAGGGTAACAATGCTTTGTACTTAAGTTGCTATGTTCCATTAATGTATTTTATAGTCAGCGTTTACAGTAGTCTAATACACCAATGCAGCAAAGAATGGGGCAGCAGAGAGAGTGCTCTCTCCAAGGAGAAGGAAGCTTGGCTGTCCAAGGATTCTTAAAACATGCTGTGGGAGGCTGTTTAGGAGGAGGTTTGCAATGGAAGATAATGGTTTCAGGTGTACAGGGAACCAAGCCCATGTTTATACACACCAGTAGAGACGTGGTGACTTCTGCCTTATTTTTTAAAATCAGTTTTGTAATCACACAGGTTAGTATTTCAAGTCAGGAAATTTTGCTACCTGTGTTGATGAGAATTAGAAACTGCCAAATTTCTCCTTAACTTCACACTGTCAGCTTATTGCCAAATAAAGACTATTACAGAATTACTTGACTGCTAAAATGTACCTAACTTTGAGTGAGAGTTTGATTCTCTCTAAGTAAAAACAAAAAGGGAGTCAAGGAGAGAAAAGAGGCATGGGATACATACCACCAACAGCAAACATAATTTCCCGTTGGTCAGTATATCTTTTTGGTTATAAATGCTATACTGGGCCAGATGGTCTTCCATACTCTCTTCAAATAGGAATATTTCTCTTCCCATGTTGGCAATCCAGAATGTTGAAGATATCCATCTGAGTGTCACTGATCCACCTTCATGAATGAATGAAGTCAAATTAACTTGTCCATGAAGACAGTTATCAATGTCCATGTAACTGGTCTTTTCTTGTGCCATAATTTACAATGAGATAAGACCATTTAAATATTGGCAGTAGAACCAGACAAATATATATATATTTTTAGAAGATATAGGATTCTTCTCTGTCTTCCTTTCAGACTGTCATTCCTATTAATTTCTTTTCCTTCAATGCCCCCTTTTTTTTGCACGCATTTAATGTATAGTTATATTTGCTTAGTGTTTGTTTATATTTCTGTTTATCTGTTACAATGTAGTTAATAAGTCCAACAAGCAAGCTGATAAAAAAAAAAAAGAAAGAAATGGTCAGAGGACCTGAATAGACACTTTTCCAAGGAAAGCACATATAAATTTTGACTCCCCCAAAACTTAGGTTTTGGTTCTAGGACCCCCCCTGTGGATACCAAAATCTGCAGATGCTCAGGTCCCCTATATATAAAATAGCCATAGATCAATACATACAGTCAGCCCTCCACATCTGTGGACTCCCAATTGTGGATCGAAAATAGTATAGTATAGGTATTGAGAAAAATAGGAATATAAATGGACCCTATCAGCAATTCTTCATGATATGCTCTCAACAAACATGGTAACAAGCTGAGAATGGCAATAAAACAGTTAATGGGCAGGCAGCCCAGAGGAAAACAAGTTGATCAAATTAGAATTGTTGTATGGAGATAGGGCTCAAAGGTCCTCTCTCAGGGAATCTGAGGATCTCCTGATCTGTATTGCTCTAAATAACTTGAGTAATCTCCATTGCATCAATCCACAGTGGAAGAGGCTGTCAGTGCCATTATAGAACATTATGGGTTTCTTTGGTTCTGGTGGTATCGTTTCAGCTTTTACATTTCACTTTATGTACAACTCACTGCCTAGCTCTTAGATCAGGGGTGGGCAAACTTTTTGACTCAAGGGCCACAGTGGGTTCTTAAACTGGACCGGAGGGCCGGAACAAAAGCATGGATGGAGTGTTTGTGTGAACTAATATAAATTCAAAGTAAAGGAGCGGAGGGGAGAGCAAGAGAACCCTCCGCTCTTTCTGCTCCGCGGGCTGGATAGAACAGCCGAACAGGCCGGATCTGGCCCGCGGGCCATAGTTTGCCCACGGCTGCCTTAGATACAACTTGACCAAGTGGTAAATCCTATCTAATAAAGAGTGAATATGCAAATTGACTGTCACACCATCACAAAGATGGCGGTGCCCATAGCCACAAGATGGCGGCACTCAGTCCCCTCAGCCCCGCCGGAGTCCCCCAGTCCTTTCAACCCCACTGAGGGGGGGCCGGGGGCAGGCACTCGGTGTGGCCAGACCCGCCCTCAGCCTCCCAACCGCCCAGGGCCGGCCCGAGGTGCAGGCAAGCCTCAGATGGCAGCTGCCCAGCCACCCACGGCTGCCCAAGGCTCAGGTAACCAGGACCAGCTGAGGCTTGTGCTGCCAGCAGTGGCAGCAGCAGAGGTGTGATGGGGGCATCACCTTCCCCTGATCACCAGGTCACCTCCTGCCCCTGAGGGCTCCTGGACTGTGAGAGGGGACAGGCCGGGCTGAGGGATCCCCCCTCCAGTGCATGAATTTTCATGTACCAGGCCTCTAGTAAAGATATAAAAGTTTACTTCTTAGGAGTGGGCTCTGCTTATAATAAAGTCATCTTTGTGATTCATCTGTATTAGTATTAAAAGAAAGCAAACTTGGGGCTACCTTGGAGTTCTGCCTTGGTTCACTGGCATTTAAATCATGAAACAACTGGTAATTAGGGCAGTGCCAGAAGGGAACTTAAAAGAAGAAATCAAGCTAGAAATTCTGTATTTATAAACAAATGTTACATTATTGCTCAAGAAAGGAAAAAATGCTTGCATAGCTGGACTGTTTTTTGATGTGTTCAAAAAGGAAGGTCAGTGAAAATAGTTTAGAGCACTAATTGGAAACTCAGCCCTCAATGTTTGAAAACTGTCTGGCAGGATGAAATTTTGATTCTAGATATAGATGTTAGAAGAGATTGGTCAATGTTTATTAATCTTAGATGCTGGTAAACAGAGGTAACAAGCCAAAAAAATATATACTTGTTTGGTTGAAACTTCAAAAGTAAGCTCAGAATGATTTCTTAGGAAAAAGATGCAAGTCCTAGTATAATCTTTCTATCATTCATTTGAAAAATGATACTTTCTTAATTTATATAATCTTGCTTATTAAGTAGTAGAATCTTGATTAACTCATGTTTACTATTTGTTATAAACTCCCACTGAGCTTTGCTCCTCTTATTTTTGTGATATCACATTTCAAAATCACATTTTGGTATAATTTTCAAAAATTCATTCAATAATAAATTTTCAGGCAGCTACAAGAGACAAGGTCACTAATTTTTTTAAAAAAACACATATATGTTTAACTTTCCTCCGGAATGTTAAAAGTTGCTATCTGTAACTAATCCCCAAAATAAGATATCCTGAGGTAGCCTAAGCTTCTTGAAATGTGTATTTGCTTTCTTCTTATCTCAGAGGCTGGCTCCTCTCTTCTGATTTCCTAATTTCAGAGTGTTCCTGTATTCTGTCCCAGGTCCGCTTCTTTATCTACACTGTTCCTGTAGGTGATTTTAACAGTCCACGAGCTTTGGAGATTATGCACTCATGCTTTTCAATTTTTTATCTCTAATTTCAATCTCTCTTTTGCCTCATTCGGATATCCAAATGCCAGCTCAATAGCTCCACATGCATAAATAATAGGATTTCAAACCAGAAATTTTTATTCACCCCTCCCCCACTATTGTCAAATCCCAATCAGTAAATGGAACCATAATTTACTTGGTGGTTTACTCCAAAAACTAGGCATCAGCATTGATTCCATGTTTACTTTCACCTGACTCATAATCAGTATATACAATTGCTCTGACAACAAATGTTTCTCAAATATAGCCATTGGCAACATCTCCAATCTTTACCCAAGCCATCGTCATTGTCATCTAGACCACTGCAACACCCTTCCACCTCATACCTGTCCTTCAGTACCTTGCAGATGGTGATCTTTCTAAAGTGTAAGACACAGCATGTTACCCTCCACACATGAACCCCTCCAATCACTTCTTAGTATTCTTTTTTTATTGTGATAAAATTTGCCATTTTTAACTGTGCAATTCAGTGGTATATAAATACACACACAATGTTGTGCAACATCACTACGTACTTTCATAACCCTTTCATCACTCCCTGTTCCCCTCCCACTCCCACCCCAGTAAGTTCTAATCTACTTTATGTCTCTATGAACTTGCCTATTCTAGATTTTTGAAATATTTGGAATTATATTAATATTTGTCCTTCTGTATTTGGCTTATTTTACTTAGCACAATGTTTTCAACATTCATCCATGTTGTGGCGTGTATTAAATTTTTATTCCTCTTTAAGGCTAAATAATATTCTATTGTATATACAGGGTAGGACAAAAGTAGGTTTATAGTTGTATGTGAAACAGTTTCTTCTTGTATTATTTATTAATTATTGTATTTTCCATATGAACAACTGTAAACCTACTTTTGCCACACCCTGCATATACCATTTTAATTCAATCATCTTTATATAGATGATTAGGTCATTTCCACTTTATGGCTATTACAAATAATATTGCTATGAAGATTGGTATACAAGTATCTATTTGAGTTTCTGTTTCCTATGCTTTGGGGTATATACCAGGAGTGAAATTGCTGAGTTATACAATAATTCTATGTTTAAATTTTTGAGGAACTGCCAAACTCTAAACCTCCAGCAATGTATAAGTTACAATTTCTCCACATCTTTACCAACACTTATTATTTTCTGGTTTATTATTATTATTACTAGAGGCCCGGTGCACAAAATTCATGCCCAGGATGTGTGTCCCTCAGCCCAGCCTGCACCCTCTCCAATCTGGAACCCCTCAAGGGATGTCCAACTGCCCGTTTAGGCACGACCCAGGTAGGATCCGGCCTAAACGGGCAGTTGGACATCCCTCTCACAATCCAGGATTGCTGGCTCCCAGCTGCTCGCCTGCCTGCCTTCCTGATTGCCCCTAACTGCTTCTGCCTGCCAGCCTGATCACCCCTTAACCACTCCCTGCCAGCCTGATTGCCTAACTGCTCCCCTGCCAGCCTGATTGTTCCTAACTGCCCTCCCCTGCAGGCCTTGTTCCCCCCCAACTGCTCTCCCCTGCAGGCCTGAGTCCCCCACAACTGCCCTTCCCTACAGGCCCAGTCGCCCCCAATTTCCCTCCTCTGCCGGCCTGGTCACCCCTAACTGCAGGCTTGATTGCCCCCAACTGCCCTCCCTTGCAGGCCTGATCCCTCCCAACTGCCCTCCCCTGCTGGCCATCTTGTGGCAGCCATCTTGTGTCCACATGGGGCAGTCATCTTTGACCACATGGGGGCAGCCATCTTGTGTGTTGGAGTGATGGTCAATTTGCATATTACTCTTTTATTAGATAGGATAGAGGCCTGGTGCAAGGGTGAGGGCTGGCTGGTTTGCCCTGAAGGGTGTCCCAGATCAGGGTGGGGATTCTCTTGGGGTGTGGGGCGGCCTGGGCGAGGGGCCTGTGGTGGTTTGCAGGCTGGCCATGCCCCCCGGAGACCCAAGTGGAGGCCCTGGTATCTGGGATTTATTTATCTTCTATAATTGAAACTTTGTAGCCTTCAGCAGAGGCCAGGGCAAGCCAGGAACTTGTCTTCCTCCATTGCCGGGGAAACCCAAGCCTCCTGCTTGCTCCATGGCTGCAGCCATTTTTGTTGGGATTTTTTTTATCTTCTATAATTGAAACTTTGTAACCTTGAGTGGAGGCCTGGGCTGGCCAGGGTATGCAGGAAACTTGGCTTCCTCCATTGCCGGGGAACCCAAGCCTCCTGCTCACTCTGTGGCCGCAGCCATTTGGTTAGGTTAATTTGCATACTCGCTCCTGATTGGCTGGTGGGCATGGCTTGTGGGTATAGCAGAGGTATGATCAAGTTGCATATTACTCTTTTATTAGATAGGATTATTACTGCCACCCTAATAGATATGAAGTGGTATGCAATTGTACTATTGATTTGAATTACCCTAATGACTAATGATGTTGAGTATCTTTTCTTGTGTTTGTTGGCCACTGTATACCTTCTTTGGAGAAATGTCTATTCAAGTGCTATATCTATTTTTTAATTGGATTATTTGCCTTTTTGTTCTTAACTTAACGGCTTTTTTATATATCTAGATTAAACACTTACTAGATATATGATTTGCAAATATTTTCTTCATTCTGTGGGTTGTTATTTCATGTACTTGATGGTATTCCTTGAAGCATAAAAGTTTTAATTTGGTAAAGTAGAATTTATCTATATTTTCTTGTGTTGTCTGTGCTTTTGGTATATGTTTAAGGAACCATTGCCAAATCCAAGGTCATGAACATTTTCTCGGATGTCTCCTAAGAATTTTATAGCTTTAGCTTTTAAATTTAAGTCTTTGATTCATTTTTAAATTGATTTTTTAAATATGGAATGAGATAGTATCCAACTTCATTCTCTTTTACAGGTGGATATTCAATTTTCCCAGCACCATTTGTTGAAAACTTGTTTTTCCCCACTGAATGGTGTTGGAACCCTTGTCAAAAATCTGCTGACCATTGATGTGTGGTTTTATTTCTGGACTTTCAATTCTGTTCCATTGTTTTATGTGTCTGTCTTTATTCTAGTACAACACTTTCCTGATTACTGTAGAAAGTTTTGATATCAGGATGTGTGAATCCTCCAACTTCATTCTTTTTCATGATTGTTTTGGCTATTCAGGGATTCTTAAAATTCTATATAAATTTTAGGATGGGATTTTTTTAATTTCTGAAAAAAAAAAGAAAAAGAAAGAGAAAAAAGGCATTATAATCTTAATAGAGAGGACATCAAACCTGCCCATCACTTTGGGCAGTGTTGTTATCTTAACAATATTAAGTCTTCTAGTCTATTAACATGGGATATGTTTCCATTTATTTTGTTCTTCTTTAATTTCTTTCAACAATGTTTGAGGTTTTCAGTGTATAAGTTTAGCACCTCCTTTATTAAATTTATTCCTAATTATTACAGTCTTTTTTTAAAAATATATTTTATTGATATTTTACAGAGAGGAAGGGAGAGGGATAAAGAGCTAGAAACATCGATGAGAGAGAAACATCGATCAGCTGCCTCCTGCACACCTCCCACTGGGGATGTGCCCACAACCAGGGTACATGCCCTTGACCGGAATCGAACCCGGGACCCTTCAGTCCACAGGCCGACGCTCTATCCACTGAGCCAAACCGGTTTCAGCTTATTACAGTCTTTTTGATGATATTGCCAATGGAATCGTTTTCTTAATTTCCTTTTTGGATTGTTCATTGCTTATGTATAGAACACAACTGATTTTTGTATGTTGATTTTGTATTCTAAAATTTTACTGAATTTGTTTATTAGTTCTAACAGTTTTTTTTTTGTGGAAGCTTTATGGTTTTCTACATATAATATCATATACTATCTTTGCCAACAGAGATAAATTTGCTTCTTCCTTTCCAATTTGAATGCCGTTTCTTGCCTAACTGCTCTGGCAAGGACTTGTAGTATTATGTTGAATAGAAGTGGTGAAGTGAGTATGCTTGTCATCTTCTTGATCTCAGGGGGAAAACGTTGAGTCTTTTACCATTGAATATTATTTTAGCTTTGAGTTTTTAATATATGACCTTTATCATGATTAAATTCTCTTTTATCCTTAATCTATTTTCTCTTACAGCCATTTCTTTTTATGTATAATTTGTGTTCAATGCAAATCAGTATTACAATATGAGAAGTTACTATGAATCAAAATATAAATATATAAACACAATATACAATCCAAAATATATGTACAGCAAGCAGATATGTACACACACAGTAGCTGGAGTTCATTGGATATGGTTGTTTCCATGTAGGTATCTAAAAATTAAAAAAAAAATGTCTTTGGTTTTCAAGATTACTATGGCCATATTAGATACTGGAACATCTAAGTATCAGTGTTTGATCATGCAAATAAGACTTTAGGCAGTGTTTGTTTTTTCTGTGCATTGAGACATTTGTGAAAAGCTTTACTTTCCAGAATCAAGCCCATTTTAGGCTTAGGGCCAGTTTCTAAATAACTAAAAATATTAACTGATAACAGAAAGTGTTTCAAATGCAGCTTTTCTGATTCATAGAGGGTTATTTTTAAAGTATTTACAGAAAGACAGTAAAAGTTGTTCTCAATTTAATGCCCACTAGTTTCCAGTCTTCACTTCCCAAATACTGGATTTACAGTTTTGGCTCCTTCACATATTTGCCATTTTAATTTCAAGATTTGTTCATTTTACCTTCCAAACTGATCATAGTTTGGAATTGAAAACATTAATCAACATATGCAGAAATAAAAAAGTGTTTTAAATTTGTTGAGGTCATGCACTTCTACTCACTGGAATCAGTTTACATGAATCTGGTGTTCTTACTGAATAGAAATAGGTGATAAGGATATAAGCAAAATTTACTCATTATACTTGGATTTAGGATAGATTCCAATCCATCTTTGCCCTGGCACATGTCAATTAACACAGAAGATATCAAATGCAACGTCAAGTCCAAAGTCTCAGGGAAGGAGTTTGGTTCACATGAGAACAGTGATAGCTGAACTTTAAAACTGTATCTAGAGTATATCAGCATTAAATTAGTACTGTGATTCAGTACATTGAGGATTTACAGTAACACCTGAAGTTCCTTCTAATGTACATGTAAATAAAGTTATGTAAGCTTATTATATTACTTGTTTTATGGCCTTATGGGTTTAATTAACCAAGTAAAGAGTCTCTGTTCCACTTCCCATCCTTTATCTTTAGATATGATAGAATCTATTCTTATTTTCAAGGTATAGTTTGTGTCCATCCTTCTCAAACCTTCACATTTAAGAAAATTATATTTTAACTAATTTTGGATGTTGTCTCTCTTCATCTTGTACATGAAACTCCAGCAAATTTAGATGGCATTTATTATCTAGTCAAACCCTTCACATGATCTTCAAAGCAATCAAATTTAAGATCCTCAAATTTTTCTCAGTCAATCAAATAAGGTATAGAATTAGCATATTTGGTTAAAACCTGTTTTATCCTTGCCACACTGGAATCTAGATGCCATTTGGATTGGGTTTAGAAGATGGAGAAGTATAGATGTTTCTTGGCCTGAGTTTCTTAACAGTAGAGATGTAGAGGGGAGAGCAGGATCATGAAGAGACTGGCGTTGACCGCAGAGCACTGCTACTTGCCATGATGGTGACATTTCATGGATTTCGGACAGCTGAGGTATTCTGTGAGGAATTACTTAATTAAATGTTACAACAGTTGTTTAGTTTGAATAAATCTATATGGGTAAGAGCACTGCCAGAAGCAGCAGCCTAGTCGAAACTTAGCCACCATTGCTGTGCCATTGTCTTCTCTGTTGGTGCACATGAGTCTCCCTGGGTGCTAGGTATGTGGAGAACCACTGGCTCAGGGTGGGTGCAGGCAGGAACTGTCTTAAATTTATTGAGTGTTTTTATCATGAAAAGATACTGAATTTTGTCAAGTGCTTTTCAGCATAGTTGAGGTGATCATGTGTTTTTTTTCCCCCTCTCATTTTATTATTGTACTAGAGGCCCAATGCACGAAATTCATGCAAGAGTAGGCCTTCCTTCCCCCAGCTGCTAGCACTAGCTTCCCTCTGGTACCCGGGACCCAGGCTTCCCTCCGGCCGCTGAATTCCCTTGCAGCCCCAGCTTTGTCTGGAAGGGCATTTGGTCTAATTAGCATATTATGCTTTTATTATTATAGATATTACAGTGATTGATTTTTGTATGATCAATCATCATTGCCTTCCTGGGATAGATCCCATTTACCATGGGGTATCCTATATAATAATAGAGGAATATGCAAATTGTCCGGGACGCCACAACATCACGACTGCTCAGCAAAAGGCATGCACAGCAGGAGCGGGTGGGCAGGGACTGCCATCACCAGGAGGGCCTCCATGCAGCCCAGCCTGGGGTGGCCCCCGGCAGAGGTGGCCCCCATGCGACCCAGCCCAGAGGCCGCCTAGGCCAGAGGTGGCCCCCGATGGAGGCAGCCCCCAGTGGAGGCATGCACAGGCCTGCCCAGTGCTAACGTGACGCTGCCTGTGTGCGCCCCCGCCCAGTGCTGACATGACACTGCCTGCCTGTGTCCCCGGCCTGGGACGTGACGCTGCCTATGTGCATCCACTTTATCAGTCATTGTTTGCATCAATGTTGTTTTTATATCATGTTTTTATTGTTTTTATATCATGTTTTTGTTGTTTTCATATCATGTTTTTGTTTTTATATCATGTCTTCATTGTTGTTATGTCATTTTATTATTGCTTATTTATTAATAAATTTATATAATACTTTCATATACATTTTACTAATTTCCTTTCATCTTTGACACTTCTATTATAAAGAAAGGTCAAATAGCAATATTAAAATATTTCCTCTAATTAATTCCTTTTTAATGTGCACGAATTTCATGCACTGGGCTACTAGTCTATATATATATATATATATATATATATATATATATATATATATTAGAGAAATATGCTAATTAACTGGGATGCCATTACTGGTCGACTGGACAGGAGGAAGTTGCACATGCAGCGTTGGGGGTGGGGCAGCAGGGGCCTCCACACACCTGTGCTGGGGGAGGGCCTGGTCAGCAGCTGCCGAGGCTGCTTCAAGGGCCAGAGAGGGAGGCAGGGCCAGACCAGCGACTCCAGGGTGGGCAGGCAGCCAGACCCACCCCCAGGCGGGTCCAGCTGTGCAGCTTGACAGCAGACAGCAGGGCTTGTTTGGCGGTAGCTGCAGTGACCCACGAGCAGGCAAGCGGGCTCACAGGCAGCACCCAGCAGGGCGTGCTTGCCCATTGTCACGGTATGAAGCAGGCAGGCCCCACAGAGAGCAGAGAACCGTGGGGAGCAGGCCTAAGCCATCACTAGGACATCCCCTGAGGGATCCCAGATTGGAGAGGGTGCAGGTTGGGCTGAGGGACCCTTCCCCCCACCCATGCACGAATTTCATGCACCGGGCCTCTAGTAATCATATAATATGCTATGAATTGGATTTAATACTACTTTATTGAGGATAATTTTTCATCTATATTTATAAGGAATCTTGATCTGTAGTTTTCTTCTCATGTAGTGTCTTTATCTGACTTTGGTGTCAGAGTAATATTGGCCTCATACAATGAGTTAAGAAGTATTCTTTCTTCATTTTCTGGAAGAGTTTTAGAAGGATTGGTGTTAATTTTTAAAAAGATATTTGGTGGATTTCACTAGTGAAGCCACCTAATCCTGGGCTTTTCTTTGTCAGGAGCTTTTTGGTTACTGATTCTATCTCTTTGTTATTGTCTATTTTGATTTTCTATTTCTTCTTGTGTCAGTTTTGTTGGTTCATGTATTTCTAAGAATTTGTCCATCTCTTGTAGTTTACCCAATTTGTTGGTGCACAGTTTGAATAGTATTTTTATAATCCTTTTTATTTCTGTAAAGTCAGTAGCAATCCTTTCTTTTATTTCTGATGTTTAGAAATTTGAATATTGTTTTTTCTTAGTCAATCTGAAATTGTGTCAATTTTTATTTTTTCAAAGAACCAACTTTTGGTTTTATTAGTTCTATTGTGTTTCTATTCTCTGCTTTATTTATTTCTGCTTCAATCCTTATTATTTATTTTCATATGTTAGCTTTGGGTTTAGTTTGCTCTTTTTCTAATGTCTTGAAGTTGAAGGGTTAGGTTATTGATTTTTTATCTTTTTTAATGTAGACATCTACTGCTATACTAGTAAATTTCCTTCTAAACACTACTTTTGCTGTTTCCCATGAGTTTTGGTTTATATGTTTGTTTTTATTCATCTCAAAGTATTTTTGAATTTTTTTTGTAATTTCTTCTTAGACCCATTTGGTTATTTAAAAGCGTATTACCTAATTTCTGCATATTTGTGAATTTTCCAGTTCTTTCTGTTAGTGATTTCTGGTTTAATTCTATTGTGATTAGAAAAGATAATCTGTCTGATTTCAGTCTTCTTGAATTTATTGAAACTTGTTTTGTGACCTAAAATATGGAGACAATTCCCCATGCACTTGAGAAGAATGTGTACTGTGCTATCATTGAGTACTTCCTATTATTCATTGAATAGAAACCAAACTCCTCACTACCATTTATAAATCCCTACATGAACTTACCCTGACCAGCTTCTCTGGCATCATCCCCCTGCACTCTTCTCTTAGTTCTTGCTCAGGAAATATACTTATTTCCTGACATTAATTAATATTTTAGTGTAATAACACTGAATATATGATTGACTTATTAATTAACTAAATGCTGTAGTGTAATAACAATAATGTATCTTTTGATAGCATGTGGAACAATTCCTATGTATCTCTGTGAAAAGTTTAAAAATATACTGAAAAAGCTTGTACATGAATGTTCATAGAAGCACTACGCATAATAGCCAAAAGTTGAAGACAACCCAAATGTCCATCATCTGATGAATGGATAAACAAAATGAGGTACAAGTTCCCCTCAATACCCAAAAGGAGAGCTTTCCTATGAAACCCTTTGTAAGCCAAAATGGCATAAAGCTAAGAAGCAATTACTTTAGGGACACATCTTGCTAACAGATGCACAAAATAAACTGAGATAAAGCACAGATGCTCACACAGTTTAAAGCCCTGACCGCTCAATGCTGAGATTCTAAGTGTGGTTCCCAGGACAGAGCTTAGAGGCAATTCTCTTTAAAAATTTTTTTAAATATGTTTTTATTGATTTTAGAGAGAGAAAAAAGAGAGGAAGAGAGAAAAACATCGATGAGAGAGAACCATCAGTTGGCTCCCTTCTACACGCCCCATAGTGGGGATCAAACCCATAACCTGGGCATATGCCCTGACTGGGAATCAAACCTGTGACCTCTTCGTACACGGGGCGATGCTCAACCAACTGAGCCACACCAGCCAGAGCAGGTGCCACTCTTAATGATCCGGGTGCTGCTGCCTCTATGAGGCACTGCAAAACAAATGCTGAATGCTATTTTTCCCTTTCACCTTTTTTCATAAAAGCCAAAATGCTCTTTGGATTCTTTTTGGTTTCCAAAAACAGATACTAATGCAGGTCTTTAGTAAAAACAATATAGCATAAGACAAATTTTCCAAAAGTGGGGGATACATGTATATCAGCCATAAAAAGAAAAGTTCTGATACGTGCTACACATGTATGTCAGCCATAAAAAGGAAAGAAGTTCTGATACGTGCTACAGCATGGATGAACCTTGAAAACATGATGCTAAAAGAAAAAAGCTGGACACAAGATGCCACATAATATTGCATGATTTTATTTATATGAAATATCCAGAATAAGCAAAATCCATAGACAAAAAGCTGATTAGTGGTTGCCAGGAGTGGGAGAAGGAGGGATGGGCAGTGACTGCTTAATGGATATGGGGTTTCTTTGGGGTGGGGAGCGGTGATGAAACCGTTCTGGAATTTAGTGGTGACGGTTCACAATATTCTGAGTATACTCAATGTCACTAATGGTAAATTTTATGTTACATATTTTAACTGCAATTTTGCAAACCTGTCCAATTTATTACTTATTTTACTTATTTATTTATTTACTTATTTATTAGCTGTGTAAACAGAAAAGTCTCATTTAGGAATAATATTTCTATCAGTTATTGAAAAACAGACCACATAGTTTTAAGACCAAAGTCTTTAGAATGAAAAGAAGTAAATGATACAGACTTAATCTTGTATGTTCATCCAGTATCAGTGTGCTTGGTATAAAGTGGATTTAAAAAATTAAACTATGTTGTTTATTGGCAGACTTTTTTGTGGTACATCTGGAACTCATATGTTGAGTGTTACCATAGGTATTTTTGTGTAACCAGTTTAGATTAACAAGATAAAGCTTGCATGATAGAACTATATGCTTCCCTCAGAAAGACTGCAAGGAGTTCTTTGTTAATAATTGTTTTTAATTAAAGAACATGGCTAGAGGTAGATTCATCAGGTTTTAATTTTGTTAAATCTTTATTCAACATGGCCTTTTTGATGGGGATGGTGGTGGTGGAAAAGCACAGAAAGCAATGGGTTGAATTGTAGTTTCCTTGAAACAAATATAAAAGTCAAAGATAAAATATTTTACTGAAAACTATTAGAAAATGTCTCAATCATATGCTTTTAGTCCAGAACTAATTGTTAATGGAATTCCATATGCCAAAATATGGAATTTTAACTCATCAATGAGTCAAAATGCTCATATTTCCAATTTTGTTGGTGTTTCTAGAGGGATATGTGATACAGTAAGATACCTGATATATTGTCTTCATGTGTTGAACACTGATGAAAACACAAGGCATTGGTGAAATCTCAAAAATGGAAGTCCAGACAGAAAGCATAATTAGTTCATTTACAACTTGTGCTTCTCTACTATGTTTCGATACTCATCTAATTATACTACATTGACCATAAAAATAACATTTAAAAAAGAAATTTTAAAAGTCATATGTTATTTTTCTTTGCAATAAAATGCAACAGCCTCTTTAATCATGGGGGTAAGACAGACTGAATTTGTAAAGCTCTATTTGTGTTTTAAATTAGGTCAAATTATATTGTATATGTTAACTAATTAACTAGACTTTACTGGCCTGTACAAAATAAGAACCACTAATCATTCACACTTTAGTATAATTTTTGCTCTAAATGGTTGGAAAGAGTATAGCATAATTTATGGGGGGTAAAAAAGAGCATAAGTTTAGAGTCAAACAACCCAAGATCAAAACTAGATTCAACCACCTGATCTCATTTTGAAATGAAAAAAAAGTATTTATAGATATGTACAGACTTCTTTATCTATGAAACCTTTACCATAGGGATTATTGTGACATTTTCAAAATGAGTATATAAAGACTGGCCCCTCTAGGTGTTTGGTATATGGTAGTTGTTATGGTATTGATGATCATTTGGATAACTTTCCACAAAATATAATTATAGGCTACTGTGCTAACAGTTCTCTAGAGGCTCATGGCATTTTATTCATACTTCTGAATAGTTTTAAGGGGAAGAGGGTACGTATAAAGGTAGAGTTAATATGCCTAATTTGGTAAAATGCTAGGAATGCTTAATTGTTCCCTTATCCAACTTGCCTAATAATCCATTTTTGAAATTTATAGCAAAGCAGCATTCTGTGGAAGATGAGATTGATCTCCAGAAGGTCCTTCCCTTTTCTGGGTTCTTTGGTAATTCATTATAAATCTGCCACTACTATGTATACATTGTTAAATCAGATTACATTTGGCATATAATTGTGAAGCCACGGCCCGCGTGGCCTCGGTTTCAAAGACTTGGAGAAAGGGCTGACATGCAAATTAATACACAAGACAAGAAATATAAATATGGAAATTATGGGGGAAGCCAGTTGTGATCTTGGTACAAGGGACCAAGTTCCACTGAATCTCCATTCCTATCTGCTTTTATTTACTAGAATACACAATTGCAAACAGACATATCAATGGTGATGTTTGGTAAACAGTAAGATTATCAGGTTGGGGGAGTTTGCTTTAGGCCATTGAGTCAGCAGTAGGTAATAAAATGCAGATATTCACTCTGTGAATATCAAAGAGCCCCATTCAGCCTTCTGACCGGACTTCTCGCGTTTATATTAATTACTATTGATCTTGGTTCCCAGCATATAATAACTAAAATAAGATCCCTTTGTGATGAATCCATAAAATGCTAATTAGAATGACTGGAGAAGGCTAAATTTTCTTTTTAGTATTCATTCCCAGGCAAGGTCTATGTATTGATAGATCTAAACAAACATTGCCTTTTCATCCATAGTCAAATTAACACTATATAAAGTAAGTGCATGTGAATGAACATGTTATTTGCCTCAGGTTATTTTCACCTGTACTATCCTACAAAGCCAAAGATGGAAGAATAGAAGACAAGCATGCTTTGAGCATAATTTCATATTTTAAATATTTTAAATTAAATTTATTGGAGATAATACACCATCTGTATATTGCATTGTGTGTTTACCACCCAAAGTCAAATTACATAATCACATCTGATTGTATGAACAACTCCCCATTAAATAAATTTCTTGGAATATTTGGGGCTTTTCAGTTTCTTTCACAAACATTAATTAATTTCATCATTTATCAAATATGTATCAGGCACCAACTGTGTGTCAAAAAATCTTGTAATTATTAGAAGCACAGTAGTGAATAAAACTGGCCCAAATCTTTGCCCTTGTGGAACCTATATTTTAGGGAGGGATTTAATTGGTTAGGGCAAAGACTAGGCTATTGTAATAAGGACACCCCAAAATATTATAGCCTCAGTAATATAGAAGTTCCTCTTTTCATTCAGACAGTCCAGCTCATTCAGCCTGGTGGAGCAGCTCTGCTGCAGCACATCATTCAGAGGCCAAGTTTCTTGCTCCTGTTGCTTTGCAGCCTTTTGATATCTTTCTCATCTGTAGAATCAAGATCATACACCTGCTGCATCCAGTTTCCATCCCACAGTGAAGGGGAACTCTTGGGCAAGTAATTTGTATCTAAATTGGAGATGACACAGGTGCTAACACATCACTTCTATTTACCACCCTGTGAATCCTGCATCCATTTGTGGCTAAGGTTCACAGTCTGGATAAGGGACTGTGCACAAATGGATACACTAGACAAGAAATATAAATTTAGAAGGCATGGGAGAGCCAGGTGGAGACTTCACTCTAGCAGAGAAGCTCTCTGACTTTTCAGTCCCCTTTGCTTTTATTTACTAGAATACACATTTGCCCTTTAGCAAAGCAAACAGGCATATCAATGCTAAAGTTTGGTAAACCATAAAAGAATTATCAGGTTAGGGGATTGCCTTCAGCCATTCAGTCAATAGCAATATTATGCTGATTTTCAGCCCTGCTGAATATCAAAGTCCATTAGCCTTCTAAAGGACTTCTTTCATAATTATACTAATTACTTGTTGGTCTTAGCCTCTAGCATTTCCCCCTTTTTTGTTTTCTTAATAAATTTAGAAAGGTGTATGCCATTTGCAGGGCTTGAGTCCTTTTTAGACTTTTAGAGTCAATGAAAAGGATTGAGTTCTTTCATGTCCTTTTAAAATTGTCAGGCATCTAAGGAACTAGTTTGCAGTAAGTTCCTTTCTGGACCATCAGTTCTTTGAGTCCCCTTGCCAGTCACTGTCCCCTTGTGACATGACAGCAATGATATTCAAGTTCTGGATGGTGGACAAACGATGAGCAATGACAATGCAAGTCCGACCTTCTTTGGCTTGGTCAAGGGCAACCTGCAGCAATGCACAGCTGATGACTGCTAGTATGGCAAGGCATCTTTACCATCCCCCATCTCTGGACTGTTTCTCCCCTATCTCATCACGTGTTGCTTGGGGCTACTGCTATCTATGGTTGGAGTAGTCTGGTCAGTTCCTCTCTCAGATCGATTATTGAAGTTTCCACATGGGCTTGGAGGAGTTTTCTGGAAATACACAAGCATATCCTTGACCAAAGGTTAATAAAGGGTCCCTTCTATAAACCAGGCTCGGGATCTTTCCATTTAACCAGACCATTTTCCTTTGGCTTATTCTGACACACTGTAATTCCATGGGTGTTTTTCTATCAGCATTACAAGTGAAAAAATTTAAAGTGAAAAAATTTAAAGTAATTAAGGCTTGATGTAGTTTACTTACAGGATATTTCTCCACTATTCACCCTTTTTTGTTTTAACATGCAGGGGGAGGGACATTTTTTGCTTGCTGTACAATATTTTGGCTTTTGAAAATCCTGCAGTGCAGCCTTGATAGCTTTTAATTCAATTCTTAGCACAGAAGTATGACTGGTCTGGATGACTTGGTCTGAATTCATTGCATGATAAGCAGCTTTACCATGAGATGAACCATCAGTAAAAAATAGTTAATGCTCCAGGAATGGGTTCCTGCCTAGTACAACTAAGTTCCCCTGAATATTCACTTATTTCAATTTGCTAGTTTAAATCAGTCTGAAATAAGGCTTATTTTCTAACTTCATTTGTCCTTAGGTGTGGACAGTAAATGGCACTAATTGGATTTCTGCTATCAGTCTGAGTATATTGACATAAGCTTTGTTAAGAAGACATAATGCAAATTATTTACTTTTATTTTTGAGACCCAATACATTGATTTTTAGTTACAGTTTTCTATATTTGAAGGGAATCTCCTTCTGGTTGTGTGTGTGTGTGTTTTTTTTCTCCCAGAGTAATTTCTAGGTCACATTTAGGGAGTTTCTTCTGAAAACATTTTTCTTTCTTTTAAACAGAGCAACAAAACTTGGTTGCTTTTCAGATGCTGGCCAGCACTGTAATGCATACATATCAAGTAAAAGTAACTCTCTTTTTACTTATGGTGTCTCATTAATGGTGAGATCTAATGCTTGAACAATAACTTTTAGTTTACTTTGTAAATAGTGGTGGAAGAGATTTTAAAATTTCTCCTTTTTATTAAGCTTAAAATTTACTTTTAAACAGCATTCTTTTTGGCTAGTGTTCATTTGCATACATATGCAAATTTTTAGTTTGGCCTTTACTAGAACCAGGTTGCTCATAAAATATTGGCTTCTCCTATAAATGAGATTATATGAGACCTTGATTATATTGTAGAAAGCTAACTTACTAAGTAAGTAAAGTATGCGCCTTTATTGAAAAAGCAAAGTAAGCAAACTTATACATTTGACCTATGAATTACAGATGCCGTCCTACCCCCTAGCCTATTTAAAGAGTAGGCTGTCTGAGGCTTTTTGTCTTAAAGTTCCATTGCTAAATAATCTGGTTTTGCTTAAGAAGTATTCAGAAACTTTGTCTTGCCCTGCCTTAGAGGTTGAAACCATTATAACATTTAAAATATATGTATATAAATAAAATATAGTTATTAATTTTTATTTAATAAAGCTTCCCATGTGATTTCAAGTATATTAGATCAGCCTAATTTAATTCAAAAATATTTCTTTTAACAAGAGAGTAAATCCTTAAATCATTTCTGGGCCCTTGAAATGTCCCAAGGCTATCTCTTGGTTAAAGTCTTGAAATTTAACTTGGAAAGACCATAAAATATACATAACCCAAAGATTATATTATATACTTTTTGTAATTATTCTAAAAGATATTAATTAAATTTAAGCTGGTTTTTATATTAAAAATTTGGATCAGACCATAGAATTAATTATTCTTTTTTAATTAGACCATATAAAATATTATATTCTAGGTTGAAATTTTACCACACATAGTACACATAAGGACTACAGTATATTTTGAACTGCTAATTTCTCCAGAGAAAATGCAAGGATTATTTTTCTTAAAAATGAATTTCTAAACTTTATGCATTTTAGTATCACAACCATATAATTTCTCCTAACTTAATTTGAACTTTAAACTCTTAGAAGTCTTAAATTTTAGGTGGCAAGTGAAATACTTAGCTGAAATACTTAGCATTTCTTATATTAGTAATACCTTCACATTTTTAAGGATATATTTCAAATAAAATACAAGACATATTTAATTAATAGATTCAAATATATCCTTTAGATTTTTCATACCAAGCAAACTCAGGTTAATATTTCAGTATTTTGTCATTTTAAAATACCTAGATATTTAATAATTTTTTATTTAATTTAGCAAACTCCAAAGCTTTAAGTTGCCAAAGACTTTGGAAGCAGGCCTCCTGTAGTCGCTTGAATGTAAAACAGCCACATTTTTCCTTAGAGATAACATCTAAGGTTATTGCTGTGGGAAATGAGACTGGCCCCTTCCTCCAACAGAAAGCACAGCTAGTCTACCCCGGAGCAACTGGACCCCCACCATCAATATACCAATAATTATCACTGAAAAGTTCCACCACAAATCCTTTATTTTAGTTACATCTATTTATCCATGTTTTAACAATTTTGAGATTTTAAAGACGATTATTATTATCCAAGGCATTTTCTTTGGCAAATTCTGTAACAGAGATAACTTATTAACTTTCAGTGGCTTTAATGTTAACCTTGGAATGCGGTCCATTATTATTCAAGAACGACTCTTTATTATGGAAACACTAATCGTTTTGCCTAAACCCAGCCTGTATATTTTCCTTGTGTCATTTTTGCCATCTCTTAAAGAAAAACAGTCTTGGGTTTATTCTATAGTATCCATAGAGATGGGCTCAGTCAAGAGGCCACCCAAAATCGGTGGGGCATGCCTTCTCTTAAGCAAGCGTTTTTCTTTTTGCGGGTACAGAAATCCCAGACAAATCCCTAAATTCTGCCAAATTTCAAATGATGGACTGGGAAATAAAAACATGGTGAAAATGAGACTTTTAATAGCACTCTTGAGAGTGGGTGTCCATGTTACAGAATCACCAAAAGACCTAGTAACTAATGGGCTAGGGCCTTTTTAGTTATCTCTACTTCCCTTTGTCTCCTAGGACATGTACCATCAGCCACGTGTCTCCCCACCCCCACATCCTGTTTGCTCTGGTGAAATTCAGTAAATGGCCTGGCCATCTAGGTTTCTTTTCTTATTAAATTAAATCAAAGGCATGCTTAATAAACTAACAATAAACAACAAAGACAGTTAAAACAACAATCAACAGACAAGCACCCATAACATATAGACAAGACTTAATAAATCAGAGTTCTTTTTATTGACTTTTTTCTATTCTGCTCTCCATAGCATTGACTGGCCTCTAAAGTTATTTTAGCTAAAATCTTCCTGTCCCAAGGTGTCATATGGTAATTTTCAGACAAAGCATTAAAGAGTACTTTTGTGAGAGGACTGATAGCCCCATTTTCTCTAGCTGTTGAGCCTTTCCACACTAGAGGTGGAGGATCTGGGGCCTTAGGTATTACAGACTTTTGATCCCCAATATGAATTAGGGATAATGCAGTTTGAACAAGAGCCCACCTAGTTAAAGATGTCAAGGGCACTCATTTTCCTTGAGCCTGATTTAAGAGAGTACCTTTTGACATTTTCATTTTTTTATTCTTGAGAATACAAGCTAAAAATTTACAATGATATTTTTCCTTTTTATTCGAATTCTTCCCCATTATAGCCTGGCTTGAATTAAACCACATTCCCACCCACTTACAGCTCACGACTTTCAAAGCTTGGTACAGGCTTTGTACACAGTGATTTTCCCCACCTTTTTCAGTGCATTTCCCACCTTTCTGGTGAACTTTCTTCATTTTTCGCTCTGGCGAATCTTCTCCAGATCCCTGTTTCGAAGCACCAGATCTGAACACCACATCCATTTGTGGCTAGGGTTTAAGGTCTGGATAAGGGGCTGCGCACAAATGGATACACTAGACAAGAAATATAAATTTAGAAGGCATGGGGGAGCCAGGTGGAGACTTCACTCTAGCAGAGAAGCTCTCTGACTTTTCGGTCCCCTTTGCTTTTATTTACTAGAATACACATTTGCCGTTTAGCAAAGCAAACTGGCATATCAATGATAAAGTTTTGTAAACAATAAAAGGATTATCAGGATAGGGAATTGCCTTCAGTTATTCAGTCAACAGCAATATTATGCTGTTTTTCAGCCCTGCTGAATATCAAAGTCCATTAGCCTTCTAAAGGACTTCTTGCATAATTATGCTACCTACATGTTGGTCTTAGCCTCAAGCACCACCCCTCCTCCATCATTCTCTATAGACTCTAATTTAGACATATTATCAGACCTACCACGTTCCCCCGAAAATAAGACATCCTCCGAAAATAAGACCTACTTACAGGTTTTCTTCTGAGTGAAATATAAGGCATCCCCCGAAAATAAGGGCCCCCAGGCTCTGTCTCGTAAACTGGTCGCTAGGGCCACCCCGACTGGCGTCTAGCAACCAGTGACCTTACACGGAGTCCTGACGTCACTGCTGTGTGGAGGCGGAGCGGAGGTCACAGTGAGCGGTGAGCGCGGGGTGGGAGAGAGGAGGAGACTTTCGCAGATGCGTGTAGAAGAACAGGAGGATTAGAGCGGACGGGACGCGGCGAAGGTGGTGAGTGCTGGTCTGTCTCTGGTGACACTACCTGATGCTCGCGGCCGCCTTCATGATGACTGAAGGTTCTCAGTCAGTGGCAGACCCTGCTCCAGCCCAGATCCAGGGCCCAGCAAGCCCAGTGACAGTCCCCAGGCAGGCCCCGGGGGTAAATGTCTGATAAAGGGGTAGGGGGGATGTCTGGTGAAGGTGTTCAGTGGCACAGGGGTGGGGGGAGGGGGATCACTTAAAATGACACAGGAGGATCAGAGGGGGCAATCAAAATGACACAGGAGGATCAAAAGGGGTTACTAAAATGGTAATCCCCCCTCTGATTCTCCTGTGCCATTTTGATTACCCCCTCTGATCCTCCCTGTGTCATTTTGAGTGATCCCCCTCCCCCCACCTTGATACCCCAATTCCTTTTTTTTTTACCCCTAGAAATGAGCACAAAAAGAAAAAGCTACTCCGTGGAGTACAAGAAAGGAATCATGGAAGACTCTTGGGGCCAAAATCTTACTGCTTTCTGCAAAGAGAAGATGTTGAGTATCCGATTGGTCCAAAAATGGCGAGCAGAGTATGGTAACCTCATTGAACAAGTGGACAAGGGAAATGCTAAAAAGCGCAAGTGTGGATCAGGTCGGCAACCATTATTTTCCGAGCTGGAAGATCTGATCTGTGAATGGGTTGTTGACAGGATAGCAAAGGCTTTGGTTGTGAATAGGGCTCAGATTCAAGAATTTGCCCTTGCAATGGCACCACAGTTTGACATAGCCCCCGAAGACTTCAAAGCATCACAACACTGGCTGGATAATTTCCTTCAGAGAAGTGAACTGTCTTTAAGAAGATCTACAACATTGTTTAGGTTGGAAGATACTCAAGTTATTAAGCGAGCACTTGCATTCAAGTCCTTTATTGATGATGCTGACTTCTCTAAATACAATCTTTCCAACATGATTGCTATGGATGAAACTGCAGTGTTTATGGGCCAATCATCTCAAACAACAATTGAACAGCGGGGTGCCTCCTTGGCGTACATTCCCTCCACTGCTTACGAAAGTGTACGTGTTTCCTGTATTTTGGCAATTCGTCTGGATGGCACTAAAATCCCACCTTTAATCATTTTGAAGGGCAAGAAGGAAAAGATTGAACGTGTTTTGGGCATTTTTATTCTTGAAACTGAAAAAGCCTGGGCCACACAAGCAGTTATAGGGAAGTGGGTTGATTTAATGCTGCCGCTTGTTATGCGAGGGAGCCAAAGAGGTCTGCTGGTCTGGGATGCAGCCAGCACTCACCGCGCTAAAGACATGAAGACATTTCTTCACAAAAGAAAAATAGATCAGATAATGATTCCCGCAGGAATGACGGCCTATCTCCAGACTCTTGATATTGCAATAAACAAGCCATTCAAAGACAATTTGCGCATGGAAATTAATGACTACATTGAAAATAGAATGGAGAGAAATCAGCGTGGAAACTTTGTGAAACCTAAACTGCAAGAAGTTGTGACTTGGGTGAAGAATTCATGGGAGAAAATCACTGACAGTTGCATTGCAAATGCACTGCGAGCAGGCTACCTTGACAAGAAGTACTCATTTAAAGACAGTGCTATTGCTAAACATGAGAGATTTGGTCCACTGATTCTGAAAGAAATGGAGTCACAAGAAATTCACCAGGAAATTCAGGAATTGGAAGCCCAGAGAAGAATGTTACACAAAGAGATAATGACAGGTAGCAAAGATTTGTGGGAGAACCACAGGGAATTGGAGGAATAGGAAGAGAGTGGGTCATGATTATAATGGAGAGCTCATTTTTGGATATGTTGAGTTTAAGACACATCTCCATCCAAGTGAAATGTTCAATGGACTGTTGGATATATGAATCTACTATTAAGGAAAGCAGCTCAAACTGGAAATATAAATTGCTGAGTAGTGAAATACACATCCTAGTTCATCTTATTCTTTAATATGAAGGTCATGATTATTTCTGTGGGAAGAAATCAGCCAGGCCATGGAGAGATTATGGGACTTCTCAGTAGCTTTCCTGTCCAAGTGTATATGGAAGCTAGTTTCACACTGTGTTCATCAGCCCTAAGTGAAATTTTCAGTGATTCCCATGGTGGATCTTAGTGTCTGCATAATGAGGCACTGTTTAATTTTCCCTGTGAGGAAACTGAGATTTAGAGGTACAAAGTCTTGTTCATGGCCAGGGTAGAAAGGGGTGAGAGCCTCATTTTGGAGACCCATTCCCTTCATCCCAATCCTGAACAGAGCCCTTTGTTAGAAGTATAGTCTGGGAAGAAGGACCTTTTGTTTAGCATGTTTTTAAACATAGTCTGCTAGGTTGCCCAGCCAGCTCAGTCAGTAGAGCATGAGACTCTTAAATATAGCCTGTTAGGAAGTTGGAATGGTTAAACATGTAGAAAGATTAACAAAAAGCAGAGCTATGGTTACACAAAGTAGGTGCCCCTGGAAACCCAGGCAGAGTGCACTGACCAGTCTGACACTTCCAGTACCCATCTTTGCAAGCCCTTTCCATCTCTTTCTCTCTAACCAGCCCTTTCCAGATTCAGTTACCTCCATAAAATTTCCTCTCCTCCCACTTCAGTATTACTCCATCATTGCTCAGCATGCCCATTCTTGGCACACCTCTTCATGGCAGCTCATTATGTGACACTGATACCCACACGGAGGCAGAGGGGTGCTGAAACTTCCTCTCAGGGCAGAAGCACTGGGGCAGAACCATCTCTCATGCACAAGTGAACAGGTCTGCTGTCCCATGATCTTTCTGTGGCCTGACTGGTTTCTCCCCACGGAGCCACAGATTTGAACATGTTCTTCACAGAAACAAACTTGAGCCACATTTTGCTTATTGTTATCTCACAGAATATTTTACACTGTTAGAAGCTACGTGCATCCATGGAACACTGGTCCACTGGAAAAGATCAGAAGGCTTGATTCCAGTTCTCAAGCAGCCTCCACTTTGCTGTGTAACCTTGAGCAAGTCACTAAAAGTTGTGGTTTTCTCATCTACCAAATGAGAGTCAGCTATAACTGTCAGCACTTTGCCTCACTGGTAGGAAGGTTAAATCACTGAAGGTGTGTGAGCAATGTACAGGTGTATGAAAGAACACAGATGTTCAATCAACCATGTGGTCTGAAAACGAGTTCCTCTTCCAAAACTTTTCCATGACTAGTCAGAATCCAATAACACAGATCTCTTCAACATATGCATCTCTCCAGCAACCTTCCAGAGGGGTGAAATGTGAAGAGAGCATCTCTGCTATTTGGATTTGTGTACCTCGGTACTCCAAAGGGTAAAAGTGGACTTTATAACTACACTTGCCAAACTTTGCTGGTGACCTCTGTTTTCTTCTATTCAGATTCTCATTCAATGTATTGAATGACTTGTAGGATGTCTTATGTGTAGTATAATAGATACTCAGTACCTCATTGTTCAGTTGAGCTGAACTCCTAAGGAAATGTATAATATAAAAATGTACCTATGTCATGTATGTAATGTGATGTAAAATGTAAGCTAAGAAAACAGTTCTCACTGAAGTAAATTGCCAAAGGGTAATTCTAAGATTATAGTGGAATTTAATAACTTAATTGGTTAGGGTAAGAGATGCCTTTGTATTCCAGAAAAGTTAAAACTTTCCAAAAATGTGAGTATTTCTATTTCCAGTTCTTCAGAAGTACGGTCCGCATTCTAATAAGGTTTGGGGAAAATTCCTTACTAACATTCAGTATGCTTGGTGAACTATGGACATAGAATTTAGTCAAAGCATGTGGGTGGGAAGAATCTTTAATCTCAATATAATTACAGCAGCCACAGGTCAGCAAAGCAATATTTCTTAGTTTATAGCAGATAAACCTTTTTCTGAGGAATTCTCAGCAACATCTCAATTAACCAGAACTTAATAGAGTGAGACACCACTTCATATAATTAGTACCAACCTCCCCCCCCCCCCCTTTTTTTTTCTCTGCTTAAGTCAAAGAGAAAATGGGCTTTTAACAGGAATTTACATGAATGAGTTTCTGGGGTTGTTCCAAAATCAAATGATAGGTTGGTCTCCTATAGCTTCCATTTTATGTCTCTACTAGAGGCCCAGTGCATAAAATTCGTGCGCAGCGGGTGGAGGTGCCTCAGCCCGACCTGCACCCTCTCCAATCTGGGAGCCCTCGGGGGATGTCCAACTGCCAGTTTAGTCCCGACCCCGATCGGGCCTAAACTGGCAGTTGGACATCCCTCTCACAATCTGGGACCTCTGGCTTCTAACCACTCTGCATGCCTGCCTGATCCCCCTAACTGCCCTGCCCTGCCTGCCTGATCCCCTTAACTGCCCTGCCCTGCTGGCCTGATTCCTCCTAATTGCCCTCCCCTGCTGGCCTGGTCCCCATAACTGCCCTCCCCTGCCAGCTTGGTCGCCCCTATTAACTTTTTTTTTTTTTTTATCTTACCCCCTTCACACACAATTGTATTTGACTTCCTTATTAGCTTCTCCCTGTCACACAATTTTTCTCTCTCCTTTATGTAACACTTTTTCCTACTGACTCATCATTTATAAACTTTTCTTTCCTCCTTATTTCTTACTTCTGTTCCATCATCCTTCTTCCCATCTTTCTCCTACCCTCCGTCCCTCCCCACATTCCTTATTTCCTTTATCTTTACCCCTCCTCTCCCTCCCCTTTTTCTTCCTTCCCACCTTAATTTTTTTCTTCACTTCCTCCCTCAGACCGGCTTTGCTCCCTCCCCCATTTCGTCCTTCTTCCCATTCTCCTTTTAAGCTCTACTGGCTCCACTTTAAAACTTTTCTTCCCACCCTCTCATCCACATTCTTCTCTACTTACTTCCACTGTTTTAATATCTATCTACCTGCCTAATTATTCACTATCATTTATCTTTTTTCTTTTCTGACTCCTGCTTTTAAAATCTGTCCCCAGTGCACAACTATACTTGATTTTCATTATAGCTCCTACAGTTCACTCACACATCCTCTTTCCTTCTTTAACTTTGCTCTCTACTGACTCCTTTATAAAGTTCTTCCCTCCCTCCTTCCCTTCTTAAAGCTTCCATTGCGGGGAGGGCGTGTTAATCCCCAGCTCAGGGCTCAGCCCCAGCCAGGTGTTCGCCACCCCTCCTTCCCCTGCCTCCCTGCCACTGTCCTGCTCCCATTCCCTGCCCCGGACGCCCGGCCCAGTGAGTGTGACTGAGGCCCGCGAGGCCTGGGTGCCTCTGCCCAGAAGGCCTCGGATCATCCTCCACTCTGTCCCGGACCCATGGGCGCCCCCCCAGCCAATGATCACCACTGCCCTCCTCCCGTGTCTGGGCAGGGCTCCCCGCTCCGTGCTGCCTGCACCCTGCCCCTCCCCAGGTGTACCTGCTCCGCCCCCCGCGGTCACCACCCCCTTCCGCATGCAGTTTCCTTCCCCTCCTATTGTATCCTATCCTACCCTGGGCTTGCAGCTGCCTGAGCAGAGGGCTGGGACACAGCCTGCTGATCCGGTCATGACCCGTGACGCTGTAACGGACAAATTTGCATATTTCTCTATTATTAGATTAGTTTTATGTGACAATTGAACCTAAGAATGATGAACCCATTTCCAATAAAAAAGATTATGTTTGCTATAAGTGTCATAAACGTATACATATAAACAAGAGCAGGCGTCCTCAAACTACGGCCCGCGGGCCACATGTGGCCCGCCAAGGACATTTATCCGGCCCGCCAGATGCTGCTGCCTGTCCTGCTTAGCAGCCAACTCGTCCCGGGCCCGCAGTGCACATAGGAATTTGTTCATAGTGTTTTTTTTTAAACTATAGTCCGGCCCTCCAACGGTCTGAGGGACAGTGAACTGGCCCCCTGTTTAAAAAGTTTGAGGACCCCTGAACAAGAGCATGCATTCCAGAACTTGACTTCCCACGGGGACTTTCTGAGGGGGTGTCTGAGTTAACAAGGTGTCTTTTCTTATATAGGTGTCAAAAATTGAGTGGTAAACTACTGCATTTTTCTTTTCATTTTCAGATGTACTGCCCAGGAAAGGTATATAGAGAAGGGACTTGTTTCCTTTAAAATTGATGTCATTATGGAAACTCTATAATATTAAAATTATAGTTGTAGTTTTCAATCATGGAAAAATATATATTAGCAAGACTTTTATGATTGGCTTGGAGAAATAAATCCTGAATCACAACCATCAAGTTAAAAATAAAACTTCTTGCCCAGGTGTGGATCAATGGTTGAGCGTTGAACTATGGACCAGGAGGTTATGGTTCGATTCCTGGGTTATGGGCTCAATCCTGAGTAAGGGGTGTGCAGGAGGCAGTTGATCAATGTCTCCCTCTCATTGATGTTTCTATCTTTCTATCACTTTCCCTTCCTCTCTTTCTAAAAATCGATAATAACATATTTAAAAAATAAAAATAATTTGTTTTCCATTTGGGGGCATTTTAGTTTGTTTATAAGTCAGAAAGAGTTCCTTTTATATCAAGGTAAATAAGTTGACT
Organism: Plecotus auritus; assembly: GCF_963455305.1. Classification (NCBI taxonomy): domain Eukaryota; kingdom Metazoa; phylum Chordata; class Mammalia; order Chiroptera; family Vespertilionidae; genus Plecotus; species Plecotus auritus. The sequence continues at coordinate 102,104,649 of NC_137772.1, read as the reverse complement.
AATACGTTTTAGAAAGATTTTAAACAAGAAGAACTTACAGGACTCTAATCATTAAATTAAAATCCCTATTTTAGTAGGGTTTTTTGTATATCCAATACTATGTTAATTGATTACCTTAATAGTTACAACATAAGTAGAAGCTTTGATATCTTCAACTCACATAATGTATTATACTTCATTTTTATGACAACTAGAGCCAGGTTGTTTAATGGAAAGTATAAGCTAAGAGACCTGATCTCACTCCTGTAAACTGCCTTGCTCACAAATAAATGAGATGGCAGTTTGCCACAACTTTCCAATTTGGTCCACATAATACTTCTGTTTCCCAAATAACTTCCCCTTCAATGAAGTCTACTATACTTGCATAGGATATAAATCCCTTGTCAGTTATCTATTTGTTAGTGTTTGTGATTAAAGGTATTAACCATGTTCACAAGCAAATATTCTTTAAAATGTGTGATTGGTTTATAATTCCTGTTTATCCAAGGAATATAGCTTATATAAATTCTGAACAAATAATTGCCTTTCCAGGTGGCAATAAGAAACTTTTATCAGTGTGGTTCAGAATCATTGAGCCTAGAAATTCCAAGATTCAATGTTCTAAGATAATCATTCCTATTATATTTTTGATTCAATAATATTAACCCAAAACATTCCCTCCTGTTCTAGCCTCAGGGTCATGTGTAGCCAGGGATGGGAAGAAAGGTATCAGCTATTGAGTTGGCTTGCCTGTTACCAGCCTTGAATCTCTAGAGTTTCAATGTCCATTATGATTGCCTTAGACACAAGTGACCAGTGAGCACTTGAAATATGGTTAGTCCAAATGGAGATGTGTTGTCAATGTGAAATCACACCTGACTTTGACATTTTTGTATAAAATAGAGAATGCAAAAGATGTCAATAAGTTTTACATTGAATGCACATTGAAATGATAATGTTTTAAGATAATTAGCTTAAGAAAAATAGATTAATTTCACCTGTTTATTTTTCCTTTTTTAATGTGGATTCTAGACAACTTAAAATTACATGAGCGGCACATGCTTCTATGAGGCAGCAGGGAGCTTCTGCTGGGTGTTGCTAAGGAGCTGAGAGCAACTGAAGGGAGCAAAATGGAATCCCATCTCAGCTCAAGGGCGGTTACTTGGAGCCAGAGAAAGCATAGCTGTCCTTCTGTTTAGGTTTCCATCTCTCAAATTCTTTTGAGGCTAGTTAAATGGGACTTCACTGAATATAGATTTCTAAACTGAGTTTGTCCATCCCAGTACCCAAAGATTAAGTGCCAACTGTGATCTTCATTGCTACAATGGCTAATGTTCTATAGCACTGGGTACAGGGCTTGTTCTAAGTGCTTTTATGATCACCCATTTCATCCTCTCACCAGGCAGGTGAGGCAGGTACTATTTCTACCTCTGATGAACAGATGTGGACTTGAGACTCTGAGATATTAAGTAATTTGCTCAAGGTCACACATCTAGAGGTTGATCTGGACAGTAGGATTCCCTGGATCTTGGCCCTTAGCCACGATGCAGTATCATCCTGGAAGACAGAATCTCTTCTTGACGCTTTCTTAACACATTAGTATGAATGCCTCTCCATCATATAACAATAGTGTCAGTCTTTTCTCCACAAATAGATGTTGTTCAGTAATGTAACAGCTAAGATTTAAAAATGTTTACTGTGTCAGAAATTGGGGACCTAGTGTAAGGTTATGAATGATCCAACTTCTTGTTTTTCCCTAAAGTTGCCCCCCAAAGCATACCATAGTTCAGTCTATTTTAAAATGTAGGTAGCTTAATTCCATTGAAATAAATGTGAAGTACTTACTATGTGCCAAACACATTGCCAAGTACTGGGGACACAGAGATAAAGATGATAAATTCCCAAATTCACAAATGGTTCTGGTCTTAGGGGACCTAAAAGCACCTTCCTGCAACACAGTGTTGAGGGTGTGTGTTGTGGGAATGAAGGAGCAGCACATTACACAATTTCCAGTTCAGGGTGGAGCTGTAGTATTCAAGAAATCTTCTAAGAGGAGGGAGTGCTTGAGCCATCTTTACATACCTCCCACTGGTTTCCTGGGGTTTGATTTATATTGCATGAAGGCCATTGTTAATAATGACAGCCGAGGTCAGTATAAGTGTCTGAGTGTTTTGGGTAGTTGAGAACACTGATTCCATTTGTTTGGTTTTCAGGTACCAGCAAGGTCAACCTCGTGAAGATCCCGTCCACAGCCTCCAGCCCGAGAGACACAGCCCTGGCTGCTGTTATCTGCAGTGCCTTGGCTACTGTCCTGCTGGCTCTGCTCATTCTCTGCATCATCTATTGTAAGAGACAATTTATGGAGAAAAAACCCAGCTGTAAGTTTTGAGCTCTTTCTATTTCTTAGCATTGGTGAAGTGCAATTATCATCATTGTCATTTTCATGTTCCACGAGAGACTTGAGTAAGATGAGAATCAAGGAGCTGTTTAAGGGACAGAGAGCACATGAAAAGAGATCTCACAGTCTTTTATCCCAAAGAGGCACTGAGGGAGCAGACTGATGGGTGGCAGGAATGTCCCTGTGCCACTAGGCAAAAATAAAAATTGCTCTAAGTGCTGGCAACATAAGTACTCTTCATTTTGAGCTTTCTTAACAAATTATTTAATATTTGTGCCTTTGTGTAAGAAGAAATATTTTAAAATGTGAATGATAACCTTCTTTTTTTAAAAAAAATACAAATGCTAGGGTGGTACTTGTCTGTGATATGATGTGAAGGAGGTCCTTTAAAGGGGAAATTGTCTTTACTGACAGAATTCTCACCCCCTCCTTTAGGGTCTCTGAGAGCACAGGACATTCAGTACAATGGTTCTGAACTGTCCTGTTTTGACAGACCTCAGCTCAATAACTCTGCTCCCAGAGCCTGCTGTCAGTGCCACCGGGACTTAGCCCAGACCTGCGGTAAGTTCAGACAGTTACGAATCCTTTAAGGAAACCAGATAAATGACATTGAAGCTGCAAAGAACTGTTCTGTTCCTGTTTGTCCCACAGATAGGTTGCTTCGCTTGGTTTCTACTTAAAGCTAATCTTGTTAAATAGTTATTCTCTACCGTACTCAAATGTTTGGTGTATGTTGTGTCACTTAAATATTAAGAAGAAAATAATGATCAAAATTCTAAAAGTTTTCAGCAATTTTGAGCAAATTTGTCTTTGTTGTTTTGAGTCATTTGATCTAAAACACTATCAACGTTTTGTAGAGGAGGACTTTGTATCCCTTCCTTTCTACTGGGTTCACACCTAAAGTTCATGTATTCACCTTAAGGTCTTGGATTTCTTAAGGAAGATGGAGGAGAAAGCTCTATGACAGGGTTTTCCACAAACCATAATTGCCTGCTAGGTTATTGACAGAAATGAAAGTTCAGGGAAGTAATTCAAATGGGAATTGGTTCCTGATGTGGACAAAAAGGGCAAAGGTAGTACCAACTTTCTTTGCCAGTTATTTATATTCATTAACACTTACACTCACCACTGTTATCCCCATTATAATGACCTCATCTCCTCTGCAAAGTAAAATTTGATGCAGTTTCTAGAAACCTACCCTAGCCGCTAGCCTCCCTCCTCTCCTCACTTCCCAATTCTCTTGGCACCTTTGAAGCAGTACTAATATCACCCTTTTGTCTCATTCTTTAAGCGACATGTATCCCAATGAGATGTACTTATTCTGTTGGCACTGTTCAATCTTTCTTTTCAAGAAATTGCAGGATTGAGCCTTTCAATCTAATATCTCATATGTTGAATAAGGAGTTTACAACATAATTATTTTTCTAGTGATCATAACTATACTCTATTTTAGGAATATATTTAAGAATGAAATGTAAGACTTTGTGTTGTGTGGGGATCTATTTTTGCCTCTGCCTACGCTGATAATAGACTCTTAGACAGCTACCAATAGCTACTAGATCCTCAAAATGCCCCAAGCATTGTTTCCTAGATACCGTACCATGACATTGACACAATATCAGAGTGAGGGATAATTTCTTAAGATAGAAATTCAAATTTTAAATGTAATACAATAGAGCATTGTACAAACTCTGTCTCACCTGAACTTCTGTCTGAAAAGAAAGATTAAATATGTAGATAGCCTTGTTTCATGTCCTCTTAGAATGCTGAGCTTAATCCCCCCATGTTAATGCCCAGGTTCAGTACAGTTTTCCATTAAATCGCTTCCTCCTTATTAACGTGCCTTTTCTCTTTTAACTTTTTATTTTAACACTAGAGGCTCAGTGCACAATTTGTGCGCAAGTGGGGTCCCTTGGGGTGGCCTATGGAGATCGGGCCCCAGCTCATGCCCCCAGCCTCCCAGCTCCACAGCCCTCCCTGGCACCCCACCTTAGCCTGGCGCCACCCCCTCACCTGCTCCACCATCCCGTCTGCAGGGCGATTGATTGGGGCCGGGCCCTCTGCCCAGCTCCCTCAGCACCTGGGAACCGGGCGGCAGCCCCGTCCTCCACAGTCCTCCACCGCCACTGCTGGTCGCTGTCTGCAGGGCAATTGGTGGGGCAATCAGGCCCCTCCTCACACCAGCCTTAGCCTGGTGTCACCCACTCACCTGCTCCACCACCCCACTGTGGTCTCATTCTCATTGGGGACCATCAGGGCCGGCAGCGCCTCCACTACCACCTGCTGCTGGCATCGCGGACACCCGCCATGTTTTGCGCTTCCCCCTGGTGGTCAGTGCACGTCATAGTGAGTGGTTGAACTCCCAGTCAAACAACTGCCCAAGGGGACAATTTGCATATTAGGCTTTTATTATATAAGATATTTTTAGACTTACAAAAATGTTGAAAGACTGGGACAAAAAAATTTCCCCATACCTTTCACTCAGATTTCCCAAATATTAACATTTATCTCATTTGACATTTACTTTATGATTTTTATCTCTCTCTAAGTGGTGTGTGTGTGTGTATGTATATATGTATGTGTATATATATATATATATATATGTATATATATACACATATGTGTATACATATATTCATATGTGTTTTGTATATTTTGCATATACACACACATTTTTGCAAGTGTATATATACACATATATATACACTTTTTTTCACTTGCCATTTAAAAATCATTTTCAGATATGACGTCCCTTTACCCCTTATTACTTTGCTGTTTGTTTTCTAAGAACAAGAATATTTAATATTTAAGACTTACATAAAGCATGATTATTAAATCAGGAAAGTAACATTAAATCTATTGCTATTATATAATCTACAGAATATATTCAGATTTTCTTAATTGTCTCAATAATGTCATGTGTAGCAAAAGAAAACCCAGATGACACTTATTTACTTGTCCTGTCTTTTTACTCTCATTTAATCTGGAATATTTTTTTAATCTTCCTTAGTGTTTTATGACAATATTTTTTACAAACGCAGGCCAATAATTTTGTAGAATGACCCTCAGTTTGGGTTTTCTGATTTTTTATTTTTATGATTAGATTCAGAAATACCACAGAGGTGATGTTGTGTATTTCTCAGTGCGCCATATCAGGAGGTATATCTGTCTCATTTCCGGTCAGATTAACTAGGGTCACTTTGTTAAGGTGGTGTCTGCAAGCTTTCTCTGCTGCAAAATAATCATTGTTCCTGGTAATTAATGAAGCTTCGTAGGAGGTTATTTGAGATTATGTAAACATCCTATTGCTTCCAAACTTTGGCCCAGTAATTTAGCATCCTCTGATGATTCTTACCTGAGTCAGTCATTAGTATAATGGTTAACAATTGCTGGTTTTCTAATTGCATCATTCTTTCTACATTAGTTGGCTTACTGTGGTCAGAAAGAACATCCCCTTCTTTCCATTTATTTACTTTAATTAGTGTGGACTAATGGACCCAATTCAATGGGTTACAATCCTTTGCAATCATTTATTTTGATGCTCAAATTTTCCTAGATTTGGCAAGTGGAAGTCCCTTCAGGTTGTTTTATGCTCATCTTATACTTTCACTGATTGAGTCCTAGAACTAGCCTTTTCTATAAGGAATGGGAGTGCCTTTTGCTTTCAAATAATTTTGAGAAATTCCACAGTGAGCATGACACATTTGTTGAGTTAATTGGTAGTGAATCCAAGTGAGTTCCTCATGGTCATAATAACACCTATTCAGACAGCACAGGTGTGGCCTGTTTGAGAGAGATTCAGATGAAAATATGTTGGGTGTCCAGCCTGCTTAACATTAGTTTGCAGTTGCATCTCAATATATTTTCAAAAGGGAAATTTTAGTTTCATATTATTCTCCTGTTTATAAAAGTAAAGAGATAATCCTCATGTTAAATTTGAATATACATAAATATATATGTACATGTATATATATATAATTACTTCAAGCCTTTTTCTCTCTATATATGTGTGTCTTTGTATTTGCCTGGATGCTTTAGTATGTTTATGGTTTTATAAAATTAGAATTATGTGTGTATATATATATAGAGAGAAATCTAGCTGTTCACCAAATTGACAGTGTTTATTTCTAGTTTATAGGGCTAAGGAAGATTTATTTTTAAGTGTATCTAATCTCTCTTTATATCTAAATTTTTTCTTCAATAAATTTAAGTGTACAGTTCAGTGGACTAACTACATGCACATTATTGTGCAACCATCACCACCATCCATTTCCAGATCTTTTCCATTTTTCCAAACTGAAAATCTGTACCCATTATACACTAACTTCCCATTCTCCCTCCCCCAGTGCCTGGCAACCACCATTCTACTTTATGTCTCTACTAGAGGCCTGGTGTATGAAAATTCATGCACTGGAGGGGGAGGGTCCCTCAGCCCGACCTGCCCCCTCTCACAGTCTGGGAGCCCTCAGGGGCGGGAGGTGACCTGGCAATCAGGGGAAGGCGACACCCCCATCACACCTCTGCTGCTGTCACTGCTGGCAGCACAATCCTCAGCCAGCCCTAGTTACCTGTACCTCGGGCTGGCCCTGGGTGGCTGGGGTGCCGAGTGGACTGGGGGACTCCGGAGGCAGGCACGCAGAGCAGCCGGGCACCTGCCACCCCAACGGGGCTGAGGGGACTGGGTGCTGCCATCTGTGGCTGTGGGTGCCACCATCTTTGAGGGAGTGGTAGTCAATTAGCATATTCCCTCCTTATTGGCTGTGGGCACTTCCATCTTTGTGATGGCGTGAGGGTCAATTAGCATATTCCCTCTTTATTAGATAGGATGATTTTGACTACTCTAGGTATATAAATGGTTCATCATTTTTATTAAAAGATAAAAACAGAGAAAAAATTTAAGATTCATATTCCCTTTCCCCAAAAAGTTACCCAAAGGGGAATAGTTAAAGTTTCAAGAACGATGTTGAACTGGTATTAAAGAGAACATTCCCAGGAAAAGCATTATGCTTCATACCTCTGCTGTCTTTCCTAGGGCCTGTTCATTTGATCCCATCCTTGTGCTGTGATGACTCTTGCAGCATCGACCAGGTGACTCTTGGTTGCAGGGTGCATTCCCAGGCCACACTTCAGGAGAGGTAACCGGGTATTTTTTAAGCAATATAATTTCATAATGCTTGTGCAAATATGCATTACATTCATTTACCAATTTTCATGTGAAAAATTTAAAAATGTTTCATGGGGGCATCACTTTTTAATATCATTAATGCCATTCTAGTCATTGGAGGGGGCATGTGTTTGGCAAGAATTAGGTCAGTCTCTCAGGGTTACTAATATCCAATACAATATTTTTTATACTTTACCCTCAATTTTATTTTATGTTATTTTATTTTTAAATATATTTTTATTAATTTCAGAGAGGAAGGGAGAGGGAGAGAGAGATAGAAACATCAACGATGAGAGAGAATCATTGATTGGCTGCCTCCTGCACGCCCCCTACTGGGTTTGAGCCCGCAAATCCTGGCATGTACCTTTGACTGGAATCGGACCTGGGACCTTTCAGTCCACAGGCTGACGCTCTATCCACTGAGCCAAACCAGCTAGAGCCCCTCAATTTTATTTTTGCCTTATATTTATTATTTGTGACACTTATGCCATCTGCAAGTAATTTTTAGCATGTCATGTACTCATAGAATTTTAGAACAGCCTTCAAACTCAGTTAAGACCCAGGAAACTGTATGTTTTAGACATTGTATTAAGTATAACTACATTGATTAAAACTAAGTATATTAAATTTTAAAGTAATTGGAGGAATTAAGCTTATTGTATTAAAGCAAGTTTATAACAACTGGAATTCTGATAACAAATTTCTATTTCATCTAGAAATCTTGAAAGTATTGTTGGAATGTTGCATTGTAGTCGTGTATTTTCTCCCTATAGAACACTTAAAAGTCTTTTGAACATGTGTTCAGAAATGCAGGTCCAGTGGGAGAGACCATGCCGTCTTTCTTCGGGTCCCTTTCTCAGTCCATCTGTGGCGAGTTTTCGGATGCCTGGCCTCTGATGCAAAATCCCATTTATGGTGATGATATCTCCTTTTGTGACTCTTATCCTGAACTCACTGGAGAAGATATTTATTCTCTCAATCCAGAAAATGAATCCTTGGATTCAAACAGTAGTCAGGATTTGGTTGGTGGCACTGTTGCAATTCAAGCTCCTTCTGAAAACTTTACAGAAACTACTGATTTGTTTAGATACAACTCACTGACAAAACCAGTGCGAACTCAGGATGCAGTAATTACTAGAAGCCAGCTAGGTCAAACGAGTGGGGATATCATTAACCGAACCACTCAAACTCAGACATCCCTCCAGGTAAGGCAATGACTGATTTTACTGTGGACAAAGCATTGACTTTTGGAAGACCATAGGGAATGAATTCTGTTCCTACCACAATATGTGGGGGAACCTGATGAGAAGGTTTGCCATCTTTCATAACTTCTTGTGTGTTAAAGAAGAATATATTCTTTTAGTTTTTTTAAATTCATCTTTATTGTCGACAGTATTACAGATGTCCCCTTCCTCCCCCCGCCCCACATTGGCCCCCTTCACCTTGTTCCCGCCTCTCCCCAGATCTTCCCCACATTATTGTCTGTCCATGGGCTATGCATATCTGCATAAAAGTTCTTTGGATAATCTCTTCCAGCCCTCCCCACTTCCATCTCAAATACCTCATTCTGTGGCATGCTTCACTATCTCTGGATGTTTTTCATTCATCAGTTTATTGTGTTCATTTGATTCCACATATGAGTGAGATCATGTGATTCTTTTTTTTAAATTAAATTTATTGGGGTGACATAGGTCAACATGAACATATGGGTTTCAGGTATCGGTTTCTATGTTACAAGGTCTGTATATTGCATTGTGTGCCCACCACCGAAAGTCATATAGGCCAATGTTTTCCTCCTTCCCTTCCTATTTCAATCTTTTTCTTTCTTTCGCTTACCACCCTCCCCTCCCCCCCCACACACACACAAATATCAGAGCAGAGCCCTAAGAAAATCAAATTATATCTTACATGTCTGATTAGTCAGAGCATCTTCATCAAAACTTAAGCTGCTGGGAGAGAATCCTGCAACTTGACACATGATTGGCTGAAGACAGATCCTGAGGTCCCTCTGTGGTACCTGCTAGGGTTCTTTGAAATATAGCTACAAATGGCAATCTAAGGTAATGGGGCATCATTTAATGAATTCCTGAGCTGAAAAGGCAAGCCTTTTCTTAGCTGGGGGCCTTGAGAAAGTTAATAAGCCTCTCTGGACTCATTTTCTCCTCTGTAACATGGAGGTAATAATACCTTCCAGAGAGGCTGTAACAATTAGAAACAAAATACTTGGCATAGTGTCTGGTGTTTAGGTGTTCAAATAAAGGTAATTGCAAAGTTAATGATCATGACAATGATAAGGAAAATAGAGGGTGTCACCAGGCACCAATGGCCAAATCCCCAAACTCATTCTGAGTTCCTTATTTGCAATTGGATTCTTGGCTGACTCCGAATGCTGTTTAGAAGACCCCTAACATTGTAGCCACTGTGAGGAGTTACCGCCTCCCCACTACCTGTGTACCTCTGGCTAGTCTTGGACATCCAGGGAATGCAATTGTACCTGAGGCTCTCCAGAGCCACGAAATAAACTGAACTTGAGGTTGACTCTCTGCTACAGCTCTGTGTCCCTGGCATACCACCAAGTACTGGGCGAGGTGGGCACTGGAAATACACTGACAGACCAGCCTGCTAAGTAAATATCATATAAATACTAGTGAACCATATGTGTGTATATTGATTAAGGTATTACATGTGTACATATTTCCCATTGTCCCCCCACCCCACTCCCATACATGCCCTCACCCCCCAGTGTCCTGCGTCCATTGGTGTGCTTATATGCATGCATACAAGTCCTTCGGTTGATCTCTTATCTCCCCACCTCTCCCCACCCTTCCTGCTGTAATTTGACAGTCTGTTTGATGCTTTACTGCCTCTGTATCTATCTTTTTGTTCATCAGTTTATAATGTTCTTTATTATCCATAAATGAGTGAGATCATGTGGTATTTTTCTTTCATTGACTGGCTTATTTCACTTAGCATAATGCTCTCCATTTCCATCCACGCTGCGGCAAATGGTAAGAATTCCTTCTTTTCTTATAGCAGCATAGTATTCCATTGTGTAGATGTACCATAGTTTTCTAATCCAGTCTTCTGCTGATGGACACCTAGGCTGTATCCAAATCTTAGCTATTGTAAATTGTGCTGCTATGAACATAGAGGTGCCTATATTCTTTCTGATTTGGTGTTTCTAGTTTCTTAGGATATATTCATAGAAGTGGGATTACTGGGTCAAATGGGAGTTCCATTTTTAGTTTCTTGAGGAAACTCCATACTGTTCTCCACAGTGGCTGCACCAGTCTGCATTCCCACCAGCAGTGCACGAGGGTTCCTTTTTCTCTGCATCCTCACCAGCACTTGTCCTTTGCTGATTTGTTGATGATTGCCATTCTGACAGGTGTTAAATGGTACCACATTGCTGTTTTGATTTGCATCTCTCGGATAATTAGGGACTTTGAGCATGTTTTCATATGTTTCTTGGCCTTCCTTCTGTCTTCTTTTGAAAAATATCTATTTAGGTCCTTTGCCCATTTTTTTATTGGGTCATTTATCTTCCTTTTATTGAGTTGTATGAGTTCCCTGTAAATGTTGGAGATTAAACCTTTATCAGTGATAACATTTGCAAATATGCTCTCCCATACAGTGGGCTTTCTTGTTATTTTGTTGATGGTTCCTTTTGCTGTGCAAAAGCTTTTATTTTGATGTAGTCCATTTGTTTATTTTCTCTTTAGTTTCCATTGCCCTAGGAGTGGTATCAGTGAAGAAATTGCTTCAGCATATGTCTGAAATTTCTCTGCCTGTGGATTCTTCTAGTATTTTTATGGTTTCCCATCTTATGTTTAAGTCCTTTATCCATTTTGAGTTTATTTTTGTGTATGGTGTATGTTGATGGTCTAGTTTCATTTTTTTGCATGTATCTGTCCAATTTTCCCAACACCATTTATTGAAGAGACTGTCTTGACTCCATTGTATGTTCATGCCTCCTTTGTCAAATATTAATTGAGCATAGTGGTTTGGGTCGATATCTGGGTTCTCTATTCTATTCCATTGGTCTATATGCCTGTTCTTGTTCCATTACCAGGCTGTTTTGAGAACAGTGGCTTTGTAATACAGCTTGAAATCTGGTATTGAGATCCCTCCTACTTTATTCTTCTTTCTCAGGATTGCTGTGGCTATTTGGGGTCTTGTTTTGTTCCAGATGAATTTTTGGAGAGTTCTTTCTAGGTCTGTGAAATATGCCATTGGTATTTTAATGGGGAGTGCATTGAATCTATAGATTGCTTTGGGTAGTATGGACATTTTAATGATGTTGATCCTACCAATCCATGAACACGGTATGCTCTTCCATCTATTTATGTCTTTCTCTATATCTTTTTTCAAAGTCCTGAAGTTTTCTGAGTAGAGATATTTACCTCCTTAGTTAAGTTTATCCCAAGGTATCTTAATTTTTTTGGTGCAATGGTAAATGGGATTGTTTTCTTAGTCTCTCTTTCTGTAAGTTCATTATTGGTATATAGAAATGCCATAGATTTCTTGGTGTTAATTTTGTATCCTGCTACATTGCCAAATTCATTTATTTAGTCTAATAATTTTTTGATGGAGTCTTCAGGGTTTTCTATGTAGTGTATCATGTCATCTGCGAATAAGGACAGTTTTACTTCTTCTTTTCCAATTTGGATGCCTTTTATTTCTTCTTGTCTGATTGCAATGGCTAGTACTTCCAGTACTATGTTGAATAGGAGTGGTGAAAGCGGGCATCCCTGTCTTGTTCCTGTTGTTAGAGGAAATGGTTTTAGTTTTTGCCCATTGAGTGTGATGTTGGCTGTGGGTTTATCATATATGGCTTTTATTATGTTGAGGTATGATCCTTCTATTCCCACTTTGCTGAGAGTTTTTATCAAAAATGGGTGTTGGATTTTGTCAAATGCTTTTTCTGCATCAATTGATATGACTATGTGGTTTTTATCTCTCAATTTGTTTATGTGATGTATCACATTTATTGATTTGGGGATATTGTACCATCCTTGCATTCCTGGGATAAATCCTACTTGGTCATGGTGTATGATCTTTCCGATGTACTGCTGGATCCGATTTGCTAGAATTTTGTTGAGGATTTTGGCATCTATGTTCATGAGGGATATTGGCCTGTAATTCTCTTTCATTGTGCTGTCTTTATCTGGTTTTGGTATTAAGGTGATGCTGGCTTCATAGAATGAGCTTGGAAGTGTTCCTTCCTCTTGAATTTTTTGAAATAGTCTGAGGAGGATAGGTTTTAGTTCTTCCTTGAATGTTTGGTAAAACTCCCCTGTGAAGTCATCTGGCCCTGGGCTTTTGTTTGCTGCAAGCTTTTTATGACTGCTTCAATTTTTTCCATAGTTATTGGCCTATTGAGATGTTTAGATTCTTCCTGATTGAGTTTTGGAAGGTTGTATTTTTCTAGGAATATGTCCATTTCCTCCAGGTTGTCCAGTTTGTTGGAATAGAGTTGTTCATAATATTTTTAACATTTTTTTTTGTTTTTCTGTGGGGTCTGTTGTTATTTCTCCTCTTTCATTTCTGATTTTGTTTATTTGGGTCCTCTCTCTTTGCTTCTTGGTGAGCCTGGCGAGAGGTTCATCAATCTTATTTATCCTTTCAAAGAACCAACTCTTGGTTTTGTTGATCTTTTGTATTGTTTCTTTGGTCTCTATGTCCTTTAACTCCGCTATGATCTTTATTATTGCCTTCCTTCTGCTTACACTGGGCTTTTCTTGTTGCTCTGTTCTAACTCTTTGAGTTGTAGGGTTAGATAATTTATTACCATTGTTTCTTGTTTTTTATTTTTATTTTTTTTATATATATTTTATTGATATTTTACAGAGAGGAAGGGAGAGGGATAGAGAGCTAGAAACATCGATGAGAGAGAAACATCGATCAGCTGCCTTCTGCACACCTCCCACTGGGGATGTGCCTGCAGCCAAGGTACATGCCCTTGACCGGAATCGAACCTGGGACCCTTCAGTCCGCAGGCTGATGCTCTATCCACTGAGCCAAACCGGTTTCAGCTGTTTATTGTTTTTTGTAGTAGGCTTGTAGAGCTATGAACTTCCCTCTCAAGACTGCTTTTGCTCTGTCCCATAGATTTTGGATTGTTGTGTTTTCATTGTCATTTGTTGCCATGATGTTTCTTATTTCTTCTTTGATCTCTCTGGTAACCCAGTCCTTGTTTCATAACATGCTATTTCGTATCCAAGTGTTTGATTTTTTTGGATTGTTTTTATTGTAGTTAATTTCCAGTTTTATGCCATTGTGATCTGAGAGGATGCTTGATATGGTTTCTATCTTCTTGAATTTAAAGAGACTTTCCCTGTGTCCTAATATGTGGTGTATCCTTGAAAATGTTCCATGTGCACTTGAGAAGAATGTATATTCTGTGGCTTTTGGGTGAAATGTTCTGAAGATGTCAATTAATTCCATCTGGTCTAGTGAGTCATTTAGGATTGCTGTTTCTTTGCTGATTTTTTGTTTAGTTGATTTGTCCAATGGTGTCAGTGGGGTATTAAAGTCCCCTACTATGACTGTATTGCTATCAATCTCTCCCTTGATATCTTCCAGAAGTTGTTTTATGTATTTCGGTGCTCTTGTATTGGGTACATATATGTTTACCTGAGTTATATCTTCTTGTTGAATTGCTCCCTTTAGTATTATGTAGTGGCCTTCCTTATCTCTTGTTATGGCCTTTACTTTGAGGTCTATTTTATCAGATATAAGTATCGCAACCCCAGCTTTTTTCTCATTTCCATTTGCCTGAAAAATGTTTTTCCATCCCTTCACTCTCAGTCTGTGTGAATCCTTGTTCTGAGGTGGGTCTCTTGCAGACAGCAAATATATGGGTCATGTTTTCTTATCCATTCAGCTACCCTATGTCTTTTGATTGGTGCCTTTGATCCATTTACGTTTAATGTTATTATTGACAAGTACATGTTTATTGTCATATTTTTCCTTAATGTTTGTGTTTCTTCTTGCCTTTCTCTTTCTTCTTTTTACAGCAGTCCCTTTAGCATTTCTTGCATTGCTGGCTTGGTAGTGATACACTCTCTTAGCCCTTTATTGTCTGTGAAGCTCCTGATTCCACCTTCAATTTTGAATGATAGCCTTGCTGGGTATAGTATTCTTGGGTTCAGTCCCTTGCTTTGCATCACTTTATAAATTTCATTCCATTCCCTTCTGGCCTGGAGTGTTTCTGTTGAGAAATCCGTTGATATTCTAGTAGGAGAAGCCTTGTAGGTAACTTTCTGTCTCTCTCTGGCAGCCTTTAAGATTCTTACTTTGTCGTTGGTGTTTGCCAGTTTAATTATGATGTGTCTTGGTATCGGTCTTTTAGGGTTCATCTTGTTTGGGACTCTTTGTGCTTCTTGGGCTTGCATGGTTTTTTTTCTTGCCAATATCAAGGAAGTTTTCTGTCATTGTTTCTTCAAACAGGTTTTCTATTCCTTGCTTCTCTTCCTCTCCTTCTGGTACCCCTATTATGAGAATATTGTTTCGTTTTGTGTTGTCCCAAAGCTCCCTTAGGCTCTCCTCTTGCTTTTCAAGTCTTCTTTCCAGTTGCTGCTGTGTTTGTGTGTTTTTTCTACCTTGTCTTCTAATTCGCTGATGTGGTCCTCAGACTCTTCTAGTCTACTGTTTAAGCCTTCCATTGTGTTCTTTATTGCAGCTATGTTGTTCTTAATCTCCTCTTGGCTCCTTTTCATGTTGGCGACATTCTCATTCGATTCCTTATAATTCTCATTGAGTTGTGTGTATTTGTCATCCAGCCATTTAAACATCCTTATAACCATTACTCTGAATTCTTTCTCTGATAAGCTGCTAGCCTCAATTTCATTTAACTCCCTTTCTGGTGATTCCTTTTTCTTTCCTTTGGGGATTGCTTTTTTGTCTTCCCATGTTTTCCTGTAATGTTTTAAGTATAGATCCAATTGCTTTGCTACCCAGGTTCTTTTGGGGATGGTGCTACTGGTGTAATCTCTCAGTTCTCCTGGGCTTGGTAATCTAGTGTAGCTCCCTACCTGATATATTTGGGTTCTCTTCATGTAGGCTTGCAAGCTTGACAGGCACAACTGTGGTGTCTAGATTTCAGCAGCCATGGAGGGAAGTGTTCCAATTTTTGCTGTCTTGCACCCTTAATTGAAATCACACGTGCCCAGGGGGACTCACAGTGGCACCCAGGAACCGTCTGTTGGGGTGATGGGGCTCGGGGCCTGCACTCTGGAAAGGCGTAACTCTGGTGTCCAGAGTTCTTTAGTTGTGGGGTGGTCAGACTCAGCTTTTGTTGCTGCACCTGTGGTGGATAGGTGCTCACTCCCAGTGGTGGCTCACAGGGGCACCCACGGTGGTACATTTGCCTACGAGGCACACTGAAGCACTCTGAAGGGCCCTGGCAATGTAGCCGCGTAATTGAGGCACCTGTGGGCAGGTATCCAGGATGAGTGAATTCAGAATTTCTACTGCTGGAGGGGAGTGCACCCCTGTTTTTCCAAAATCACACCCATGGAGAGTTCACAGTGGCTCTCTGTGGGTAGATGGGTTCAGGGTGCCTGCCTGTTGGCAATTTGCATCTGTGGAGGTGCATTTGCTGGCACAGAGCTCTGATGCACTCTGAGGGGTCCTGGCACTGAGGTTGAGGAGCTGGGGTGAATATGGGCAGTTATTCAGGAAGAGGGGGTTCAGAATTTCTACTGTGGGGCAGCACGCCCTTGTCTGTGCAGAATCACACTCAGCAGAGTCTCACAGCTGCTCCTTCAGTGCGCTGTGGATAGATGGGCTTAGGGGGCCTGCCTTTTGGAAATGCGCATCTGTGGAGGTGCCTTTGCTGGCGCAGACCTCTTATGCACTCTGTGGGGCCCTGGCTCTGAAGTTGCACAGCTGGGGTGTCCCTGGGCAGTTATTCAGGAAGAGGGAGTTCAGAATTTCTACTGCAGGGCCGTGCGCCCTTGTCTGTACAAAATCACACCCGTGGGGGCTCCCAGTGGCTCCCAGGCACTGCCTACGGATGTCTGTGTGCATGAGAAACGAGTGAATGTTTTGTCTGGAGTTCTGCCGCTGGGGAGGGAGAGGTTTCACTTACTGTTGCCGAGTGGTGCACCTTTGGAGGTGTAGGTCCCAGGGTCCGCGGGTCTGCGGGTGAGGCAGCAGGATTTTGGCTGGAGTGGCTGCTGGGTCGCGGGGCAGTTCCAAGGCCTGTCTGGTTGGTGGTGCTGATGAGTTCCTAAAACAGGCTGTTCTCCCCTTCAAGATGGCGTCGGCTCCGTGCCGGAGTCCCACAGTCTGGGGAGTGCTTGCAGTGGTGGTAGTCTCTCTTTGTCTAAGAGAGCCTGGTCTGCCAGCCCCTGGTGCTCCTATGGGGCTTTAACTGTCCCTTAGTCACACACACACCACTCACTCACTTCCTCTCCCTCACCCCTCCTGCCAGCCACCATCTTCTGAAGCGATCATGTTATTCTTGTCTTTTTCTGACTGGCTTATTTCCCTTAGCATAATATTCTCCATGTCCCTCCATGCTGTCTCAAATGGTAAGAGATCCTTCTTTTTTTTACAGCTATATAGTATTCCATTTACGTAAATGTATGACAGCTTTTTAGCACTGCTATGAACATAGGGGTGCATATATTCTTTCTGATCGGTGCTTCTGGCTTCTTAGGCTATATTCCTAGAAGTGGGACCACTAGGTCAAATGGCAGTTCCATTTTTTAAATTTTTTTAAGGAAACTCCACACTGTTTTCCATAGTGGCTGCACCAGTCTGAATTCCTACCAGCAGTATACTAAAGTTCCTTTTTTCCTACATCTTTGTCAACATTTCTTGTTTGTTGATTTATTGATTGTAGCCATTCTGGCAGCCGTGGGGTGGTACCTCATTGCGGTTTTAATTTGCCTCTCTCTAATAATTAGTGATGTTGAGCATTTTTTTGTATGTCTCTTGGCCATCTGTATGTCCACTTTGGAGAAGTGTCTATTTAGGTCCTCTGCCCATTTTTTAATTGGGTTGTCTTCCTTTTTGTGAGTTGTATGAGTACTTCATATATTTTGGAAATTAACCCTTTATCAGATGTATCATTGGCAAATATATTCTCCTATACAGTGGGTTTCCTTTTCATTTTGATGCTGATTTCTTTTGCTGTGCAGAAGCTTTTTAGTTTGATGTAGTCCCATTTGTTTATTTTTTTCTTTGTTTCTCTTGCCCTAGGCATTGTATCTGTGAAAATTCTGCTACATAAGATGTCTGATATTTTGTTGCCTTTATTTTCTTGTAGGATTTTTATGGTTTCAAGACTTACATTTAAGTCTTTTATCCATTTTGAGTTTATTTTTGTGTATGGTGTAAGTTGGTGGTGTCATTTTTTGCATGTATCTGTCCAATTTTCCCAACACCATTTATTGAAGAGACTATCTTTACTCCATTGTGTGCTCTTGCCTTCACTGTGAAATATTATTGAGCATAATAGCTTGGGTTGATTTCTGGGTTCTCTGTTCTATTCCATTGATCTATATGCCTGTTCTTGTGCCAGTACCACGCTGTTTTGATTACAGTGGCTTTGTGTATAGCTTGATAACTGGTATTGTGATCCCTCCAACTTTGTTCTTCTTTCTCAAGATTGCTGCAGCTATTTAGGGTCTTTTTTGGTTTCATATGAATATTCCAAAAATTCATATGAATTTAGGTCTCCTAAAGCTATGCTTTTCCTTCCTCTCTGCTCTGACTGACTGACCGGTTTGGTTGGAAATTATTCGTTGTGATCTGAGACTAAATGCTGCATAAACCCTAGATACAAGGGTTTAAAATAAGGTTGGGGGAGGTGGTGACTGCGGGCATATGGGTCTTTTGGGCATTCTGCAAGACTGGAGGCATAGAAGCACACAGGACACCTGGGCACTGACCTTACATTTTTCTCCAGGCAAGGATGTGGCCCTTGCTGAGTTTGACTTAATGTTTATAAATATTTCCTTAATGTAAGCACATATATTGTTGGTATACATTCTTCCGGAAGAATGACACCAGACTTGGTATAAAAGTGCAGAGTCGCAGAACAGTGAGGCTCCCAGGCCCCACAAGACCAGTGTTGCTCTCCCTGTGTGCCCCTCCTGCCCCAGTCTGGGGCCTGGGTACTGAGGCAGCACTCTGGGACATGTTGCATGTGCTCCTGAGTGAACCCTTGTCTACTCAGATCAGGAACATGATAATGTCAAAATGTAGATGGAGATGTGTTCCTTTTAGGTTGTATATTGATCTAAATCTGCAGTACTTTTTAATTTTTTAAACTACAAACACATTCTACAGAGCATTTATAGGGAATTTTATACAAAAACATTTGTTGGCTTTGAAGCAAAAAAAAAAAAAAAATGTTCCTCAAAAAAAGAAAATGAAGAAGAGATAAAAGTAAGGGAAGGAAGAAACAAACAATTAGTTTAAAAATGATGGTGGAATAAAATAAATTTAAAAAAATGCATACCTCTGTAGTTGGGAAAGATTTTTACTGACCTTGTTCTCTTGAGCCATCCCTAATTTTTATAGCTTTCATGGTTGGCCTGTGGACCCAAGGGTCTTGGGTTTGATTCTGGTCAAAGGCGCATACCTCAGTTACAGGTTCCTCCCCGGCCTGGTTCCTGTTGGGGCTCATGCAGGAGGCAACCAATTGATGTGTTTCTCTCACATTGATGTTTCTCTCTGTCTTTTCTTCTCTCTTCTTCTCTCCCTAAAAATCAATGGTAAAATATCCTCAGGTGAGGATTAACAGTAACAACAAAAAAAGAGTTAGCTTAGCTGAGGGTAGTTCTCAAGGATGGCTTGTGGCCCACAAACCTTCAGGGCTGAGGACTCCCAGCAGTCCAGAGCAGGTAACTGGCCTTACAGTAGGTTAGAGATGCATGGAGAGGACTCCACCCCCTTTATAACTAATCTCAGTATCCCAATGGGATGCCTTGCCAGGTACTCCAAAATAAAAGTCATAGAACTCTTAGAGTTTAATGAGTGCTATTTTCAGTACAAGATGTTGAAGTTTCTTTTTTATCAATTCAATTGGCATTGATAACAAACTTGCTTGTGTTACCTTCACAAATATCTATTACATCTTCCCATACATCGTTAGGGAAAAGTCTGAGTAACTAAAATGATTGTGCTACTGTTATTTCAGGGTATTGTCAGTAAATAGAATTACCACTCATCTTAATTTTGTAGCTTGTCCCCAATTTTGTGATGTAAATACTAAGGAATGAAACATCTTGATACCAAGTTATGTAAAAACCAACTCATTCTCTACCTTTTTCTGTTTATGTTGTTGGTGAGGTGGACATAGGGTTGATAGGCACTATTATCAAACTTACATTAATGTAAAATTTTAGAAATGTAGTTTAGTATATAAGTGGGTATAATGATATTAATTCCTTTTCAAAGAATGTTCTCAAGATGATTATGATCTGCATAAAGTTATTTTCAACACAAATTATTATAGAAAGTTATAATTACACATAAAATGAATGAGGAAGTGTTACATTCAAGTTACACAATGTAATTTATTAATGAAAGGTTTTTATTAGCTTTACAAGATGTGTTATAATTATTACATAATTTTAGTAAATCTAAATAAGACATTCTGAATTCAAAAAATGAATCTTTTCCATTTTTATCCTAAAATTAAAAACAGCAAATAATATATTTTTAAAAACATTTTTATTGATTTCAGAGAGAAAGGGAGAGAAAGATAGAAACATCAGTGATGAGAGAGAATCATTGATTGGCTGTCTTCTGCACGCCCCTACTGGGGATTGAGCCCGCAACCCGGGCATGTGCCCTTGACCGGAATCGAACCTGGGACCCTTTAGTCTGCAGGCCAATGCTCTATCCACTGAGCCAAAGTAACTAGGGTGAAGAATAGCAAATAATATTTTGAGCCCATTCTAAAACATAACATTTTCCAGATTCTGAAAAGTACTTCTTCTTGGGATGCATTTACTTAAGATGGGAAACTGGTGAATGAAGCTTAATCTTCAAAAGAAAATAGGAGATAGTGGCAACTGTATCTCTTTGGGAAATTGATCCTCTTTATTTCAAGGGTCAGCCATGTATTTAACTGGAATCCAATCCATTAGATTCCAAAAAGCAATTCAGACTTCCCTCAATAGGCTAATTCTTCAAGGTAGAGAATATACTTATTTAAAAATTTGATTTCAGCAGCTTACTATTATGAACCAAGTATAGGACTTTTAGTTCCTCGAGGTCATGTTTAGTCAGCTTGGCTCCTTGGCATGGGCTCATTCATAATTCAGGAAAGCACTGTATTTCCACTTAGGAGATGTGTAAGGGCAGCAATAGCCATAACAGACCTTTTTTTTTTTTTTTTTTTAAGTGATTAATTTATTTTATTTTAAATAAAACTTTAAATTCTTCCCTAGGCATTCACTTATATTTTCAGTTTGTTAACATCTATTCACTCTTTTTCCAAGATTTATTGAGATACAGTTGACATATAACATTGTATAAGTTAAAGATGTACAATATGATTTGCTACACATGAATATTGTGAAATGCATAACAGCATGTTTGTCTTTATATGGTGTAAAGTTCAGATTTCTAATGCATGAAGCATTTGTTTCCAAACACAAATGCTTTCTTGTGGGTGGTTTAAGACCACCCAGAATGTGGTGATGAGAGTTATGGTTCAAAATAAAGCCAATAGGTGTCAGAGCCTTCCTTAATTTTTCTCCCTCCCCAGAAGGGAACAGACCTAAGATATTTGGGACATCATTCGCTTTGATGTTTGGGAGAAGGAGGCCAGCCCCTTTACTTATAGGAAAAGCTTTTTATGGTGATTTTTTTTAAATCAACATTTTAAGTGTCAGCATAAAACAATGGGTGGAATGGTAAGAAAGATATGAAATGGCTTGGATTCTAGTCTTTTAATCTGTTAAAATCTCTATATCTTTATTGACAAAATGAATATAATGTGCCTCCCGCAATAATGTTAATGTGGTTATTATTATATCTATTGATTGACATATTTGACTAAACTATCTCTGATTATCGAGAGTATTTCAGAAGTTTCTATTTTCAGATAATCTCCTTAGGCCTAGGGGGGAATTTTTTTTCATAAATGTATCCAATATGTCACTAACGCCAAATTAGTGGTACACAAGTTAATGAAGAGTCAGTGCATAAAATGAAAATTTTACGTACGTACAGTAATGTCCAGTTGGCCGGTGCCTCGTCCCCTCATGAGGTGAGGTCACTGCCCTCTTGTGATAAGGACAAATCTAAGGGCTCCACTTTCCAGAGGAGATCGGCCCTACGAAGAGTGTGAGTACTTCAAGGAGAGCGTTATAAGGGGAATCTCATTCCCAAACTATTTCTAAACTTTCTCCACTAGTTTAGTGTAAGTTTTAAATGCAAAGATGAAGAATGGCACTGTTCATTAATCATCTTTGTTCTTTTAAATAAGGATCAAAAGGCTCCTAAGATCTTTCTACTTTAAAGAAGTACAACACAGAAATAGGTTTTCTATGTTTAAATGAGGTTGAAATCAGCATTGTTTGTTAATACACTTTGTTTGCTATGAGTTACATCAAGCATGTCAAACTCAAAGGCTAACACGGGCCAAATAAACAAGGTTTAAGTTTATGTGGGCTGCAAAAAAACCCCAAAAGCTTTCATTTTCATAGAAACGTAGGTTTATTTCGATAGAGACATGCCAAAAACAAAGGACTGGAATAAACGAGTCATCGTTAACATACAATAATAAAACATTTTAATAAAAATTAATATTTTTTCTTGAACATTAACTTACCAGACACTGGATAACTATACAAATTAATAAGCGTAATGCAAATAAACCTATTTTTCTTGTTCTCTGAAAGCAAAATATTTCCTGTTGCACACACCAAACAAGTCAATATAAGACTAATGACATGGCAATTGACTGCTAAAATATTCACTGCTAGTATTAGTGGAGAGAGATGGTGTGCCTGCACATAAGGTGCATAAGAAAAATGAATGCAACACGATTATAATAATCAAGTCATTAGAGAACATTGTAGTTCATTATTAATAATCAGTAGCCCTGCGCACAAATCTGTGCACCAGTAGCTCTCTAGGGGGTCTGGCCACTCCAAGCCTGCTGTCCAGAGGCTCTCTGTGGCCCAGAGGCCCATCCGCTGCCAGGCATGGAACGCTTGCCTCGTCGCCACGGCGATGAAGCAAGCATTCCACCAGGCCGCTCATGCAGCCCGCTCTCAGCAGCTACCCTCCTCCCCAGGGGACTGGGGGACTCCAGCAGGGCTGAGAGGACTGGGCGCCGCCATCTTGTGGCTATGGGTGCCACCATCTTTGTGACAGAGTGACAGTTAATTTGCATATTACCATTTTATTAGGTAGGATTATGTATAACAGGATATTATAAAAATTAAGTTACAAAATTTTTATTAAAACATTTCTTACATACCGTTATATTGGCTGGGCTGCAAAAATATTCGTTGTGGGCTGCATGCAGCCCATGGGCCATGAGTTTGACATGCTTGGGTTAAATTATCATCTTTTAAGTACTGTTTGCAAATATTGAGTGACTATGAGTTGTTATGGAATCTTTATTTTATTCTCAGAGTACATGGGTACCTGGACATATGAACACCATTACATGAGCTTCTTGTCTGTATGTGATTGGATTCATGTGTATTACTAGTAAAAGTTTTATATATAGATTTTTTTTTACAATTACAGTTTCCAAGCTTTAATTTGTAAGGTATGGTTTTTAAAGCTCTCCTTCTGTTGCTGTTTTAGGGAGCTTTTTAGGACTCCATTCTTCCTGGATTAGAAGTGCACATATGGAACCCAAGGGGCACCCATGCCTCCACTTACACTTATGGACTAAGCAGTCTGGACCTTGCATGGCTTCTGGGGGGAAATATAAATCTGAATCAAACTGATGACTTTTTAAGCCTTTCAACCAGTTGCTGCTGAGCCAGACCAGCTGTAAGCTGAAACCTCAAGGAAGAACAGGACAAGACTGCAGGCACCATAATGCTTTGCATCTTTCCTAAACAAGAAGTTTCAAGGACTGATGCACTGAGTTGGCAGCCAGGGAGGTTACGGACCAATAACAAGAACCAGAAATGCAGTCGTGTGAATTTTCATGGTGAATGTGCTTTCACAAGGCTCAAGACCCAAAGTATAAGTTTTCATCTATATTTTCTTTTAAAACAATTTCACATAGTCAATTATCCTACTAAAAGTCAATGTCAGATTAGTTACCTTAGTTTTTATGTAGAATGGGTTCAAAAATGAGTGTTTCTGTTTGAGGAAGGTCACTTTTTTGTCATCTAAACTAATTGACTTAGAAGGCTAGAATTGACTTCATTCTGCCTGCCTAAATCTTGGGTTTATTAGTTGAAGCCAATTGACCTAACTAGAAATTAGAGGAAAACAAGTCTTTTAAAGAATCAACACTTCTAACCTCAGCCAGCAGCTCACAAACACCTACCTTCTGGAGCTAGTCATGAGAAGACTGTGTCAGGGAACAAGGTGGGGAAAGGCCGCCCATCACCCTGAGTCCCAAACCACTGAACACACACATTCTAGAGACTTGCATACAAAGATGAGCATATTTCTGTGGAAATCAGTTGGTATGGCAGCATCTGTTACTGTCCCTGTGACAGAAGATGCAGAATTTCTCTTTTATAGAAAAGTATTTATTAAGATAAAGATCTTTTTTTGTTTCTTTCTCTTACCCCTCACCCACCAACCTGTTCTCTGTATCTATGAGCTTGGTTTGTTTTTTGTTTTGTTTTGCCTATCATACTAAGGAATTTAGAAATAAAAACATATATGATCCCTTTACTACTGAAACATGTCACCAAGTGAACAATCTTATGAGACTACACTACATATTATAACCAGGAGAAAAAGCAGTTGGTCAGTGGCCTCTGAGTGAACAGCCCATAACTGCTGCAATGTAGTTTGACCAGTGTTACAGTGTTCCCTCTGATCTCATCAGCTTAGTTAGGACAATAATGTCCCATCTTAGCCAGACAATGCTGATTTAAGTGTGGAGCTTCTGTTCAGATGCTTACCCCATCCCTTCTCACATTGGAATTTATGCACTAGAAATATCTCTATAGCTAAGACAGAAATAAATGCAGATCAGGCATGAACTGGGGATGGCTCATTTCCTTCATCTTTTATGGCCCGGAGAGAAGTTAATTGAATAGGATTTGTTTTTTCTTTCTTAAACCTACATGATCAGATCTGGCCTTTTAACTGATTCCATTAGCTTTGTCCCATTTGTACTTTTTAAAAAAGAAAGACCTTTGAACATCAGTGTGTTAGAATGTACCAAAATATTTTGTTTCAGAATTACCCCATCCAAATCAGTGTCTTTTACCTAAACTAAACATTTAAACTGAACATTAAAAATCTGGACATTATTATCTTCTCACTTATTACCTCATACGTTTCTCTCTTTGTAAGACATCAGTAAAACCTAATGATCCCCTTTTCTGTGGCTAGAACAGTTTCTCTATCCATAGTTTCAGGCTCTGATATGTGCATGTTAGCTTGCCTGAGTTTGTCCTTCTCATGACCTCAGTTCATTTAACTGAAATATGAAATTAGAGTGTCTCATGGTAACTCACAATTTTGTGTGAGCACCCAGTCATAATCGATTGATTTCTACTTTCTTCTTGTTTGTGTGTTGTGTTTTTTTGTCTTGTTTTGTTTTGTTTTACCATAAACCAATAGTTCTTAAACTTTGGAACTCACTAACTCTTATGAGAATTGTCTTTAGGAAACTCAGGTGAAATATTTAGGACTTGACAACAAGATGTCTATGAAAATGCTCTTTAAATTCATATATGTGTTCCATTGTATGCAATCTGATCATTTTTGTTATGAAAGAGGGATGATCAAAGTAAGCCAAGGTTGTGCTCATTTTTGTAACCTGAATATATTTTCCATATGAGCCCTCATTAACTTTAAGGACAAACACTTGCTGGAGAAAGCTAGATTGATGAGAATGAGACTGGCCAAAAATCCTGAAACATCACTTCTTATCAGTAGATAAATATTTAGAGTTGAAAGTCAATTTGATTTGACACTGCATTTGAAAAATCCGGATTATTTTTATTAAGATGAAGACATTTTACCCCACTACTATAGACACATACAGTGTTATATTCTACATTCTTTGTAAACATTTGAGGAAAATCAATTTTTCATTTCACATTATTGTAATACGCTCTATCACTCAAATAAACTCAGCTGCTAGAGTGCTGAAGCTGGAAACTCATTAAGTAATAACATGGCTGGGAGTGCGTAATTGTGACTTTTAATACTGCAAACAGTCATCGACAAGAATGAGACAAGGATTTGAAAGACAACCATATAAAGGCATGAGTTTTCTAATTTTATGTATATGGAATATATATTTTAAATATAAATTTTTCTACTTTAGATAAAGTTAATGTTGTTGTTACCTAGGTTAAGCACTACTTACTGTCTAGGCTAGTAAAAATATAAACAAAAAAAAAGGAAAAAATATATCATTGCCTTAAGGTAGTCAGCTTGACTCAATTTAGATTTCATTATTTTTGTTTTGCATACTGGAATTTTCTTATATGAATAGTTTTGTAATACCTTTTTTATTTGTGAATAAAATTGTTACCTGGTATTCTCATTTGCATGTCTAGAATAAAGTGATTGATGGTGTGAATGCACACCATCTTGCTGTCCCATGTGAGAGTCTCACTAAGTTCTGATCTTTCCAATATAACCCTTTTGGCCCCTCAAACTTTGAGGGAGATTTGAAATCCTTACTAGTAACTGCCTATATTTCTCAGGCATATCAAGCTACTGAAAATGCTTTGAGTTATTCGAGAATCTTTGGTATCAAGATTTTATGATCTCTTTCTTCCCCTTCATTTTATGACACAAAGAAGGAAGGACCTATGGAAGAAGTTTTATGTACTACTATTAATTCTTTATGGAGGGCAATAAGCTTTTCTCCTGCAGAGGCGTAGACTAAAAAAAGATAACTCCACAGAGAAAAACTGGTCACTGTAAGAGTTTCCTTTTTCTTCCTAGCTTCTTACCTTCCTTCCTCAATCCCTTTATTCCTTCTTCCCTTCCTTCCTCTCAGTAACCTATCTATACTAATAAGAGTAATATGCTAATTAGACCAGGAGATCTTCCAGAGACCTTCCCGACAAAGCTGGGGGTTTGGCCGGCCTGCAAACCACCCCCAAATGGCCCACAGCCCCTCGCCCAGGCTGGCCACAACCCCCAGCGGGGACTGTCACCCCGATGGGGGCATGGTCAGCCTGCAAACGTCCCTCAGCCCCTCACCCAGGCCAGCCCTGCCCCCCAAGGGGACCCACACCCAGATCCGGGATGCCCTTCAGGGCAGACCGGCTGACCCCATCCATGCACCAGGCCTTTATCTATACTAATAAGAGGGTAATATGTTAATTAGACTGGGAGACCTTCCAGACATCCTTCCAGACAAAGCCATGTTGGTGGGGCTGAGGCAGAGGCAGTTAGGGGCGATCAGGCCAGGAGGGGAGAGCAGTTGGGGGTGAGCAGGCCAGTAGGGGGGGCAGTTGGGGGCAATCAGGATGGCAGAGGGGGCAGTTGGGAGTGAGCAGGCTGGCAGTGGGGGGCAGTTGGGGCAAGCAGGCCAACAGGGGGGCAGTTGGGGCCAAGAGGCCGGTGGGAGGGCAGTTGGGGGCGAGCAGGCCAGCATGCAGAGTGGTTAGGGGCAATCAGGCAGGCAGGCAGGTGAGCGGTTAGGAGCCGTGGTCCTGGATTGTGAGAGGGATGTCCGACTGCCGGTTTAGGCCCGATCCCATAGGAATCAGTCCTAAACTGGCAGTTGGACATCCCCTGAGGGGTCCCAGATTGGAGAGGGTGCAGCCTGGGCTAAGGGTCACTCCCCCTCCCCCATGCATGGATTTTGTGCACCGGGCCACTAGTCTATACTAATAAAAGGGTAATTGCTAATTAGACTGGGAGACCAGACATCTTCCTACTGTCCAACTTCCTTCCGGACAAAGCCACGGTGGTGGGAGCTGAGGCAGAGGTGGTTAGGGGTGATCAGGCCAGCAGGGGAGAGCAGTTGGGGGCCATCAGGCTGGCAGGGGAGCGGTTAGGTGCCAATCCAGCCAGTAGGCAGGCAAGTAGTTAGGAGCCAGCGGTCCTGAGTTGTGAGAGGGATGTCCAACTGCCGGTTTAGGCCCCACCCTAGGATGGCAGTCAGACATCCCCCGAGGGGTCCCAGATTGGAGAGGGTGCAGGCTGGGCTGAGGGACCCTCCCCCAGTGCACAAATTTCTTGCACCAGGCCTCTAGTTTTATACAATAAAAGCCTAATATGCTAATTGTCCGGTCATCCGGTGACTGGTCGACTGCTCAACCAATCAAAGAGTAATATGCTAATAATATGCTAAGGCCACTCAACCACTTGCTATGATGTGCACTGACCACCAGGGGGCAGACAGTTGACCTGTCAACTAGTCACTATGATGTGCACTGACCACCAGGGGGCAGATGCTCTGACTGGTAGGTTAGCTTGCTGCTGGGGTCCAGCCAATTGGGACTGAGCAAGACCGGCCAGACATGCCCTGGAGCCCTCCCATGGTCCCTCCCTGGCCCCAATCATGCACTGGTGGGGTCCCTTGGCCTGGCCTGCACCCTCTCGCAATCTGGGACCCCTGGGGGGATGTTGGAGAGCCAGTTTTGGACCTATCCCACAGGCCACTCCCCTCAGGAGGGTGCCAGACACAAGGCTCAAGGCTGGCGAGTGGTGCTGTGGCAGCATGAGCCTCTCCGCATCGGGACTGATTGGGCGCAAGCCCATGGCAGGCGCAGTGGGGCCAGGATGAGTGGGACTGGCAGGTAGGAGCTGCAAGCAGCGTTGGACTGTGGGTTTCTACCCAGTCCCCGCAGGCCACCCAGAAAAACCCCACCTATGCACGAATTTGTGCACCAGGCCTCTAGTATTATTAGATTTTAAAAGGGGGCTTTAAACTTCCTGAGAAAAAATGGGTTATTTTAAAACAACATATTCTCTCAGCTGGTTAGTCTGTGGTGTTAAAAGACACTGTGGCTTTCACGAGGGAAGGACTTTAGTTTCTTTCCCTTTCCACACCATGACCCATGAGCCCCTTGGCTTATGTAGACTGGTGTCCATGTAGACTGGCTGGGAAAAGTAACAAGCTTATGAGTTTCTAACAGGAGGTCTAAAGTGTTCTATAGTCACATAAATGACATTTTCATTATTACCACTATTATTAAGATCTCTTTGCTATTAGCTACTTATCCTGAATTTGTCAGTCTGTCCCATTTTAACTCAATAAGATACTTTCTGATTTTTAAAAACCTATTTGGCATCCAATAAGGCATATACATACAGCTTAAATTTATCATTTGGTCATCTTTAATATCTAAGAATTTTCATAAGGCCTGGTATGTGATTCTAGAGATGTAATTACACTGAATCAAGTCAACAGTTCACACTAACATTGCTTATGTCACATCTCAGCCAGAGGAAGGTCACAAGGTGTCTGCTGTGGAGATTAAGCAGACCAGGGTAAGGTCCTTTCATGAACGACCAGTGGCATTTGAATTAGTGTGATTTATGGTTGCTTTCAAATTAGCCTCTCTAAAAGACTTGAATTTTAAAAACTTAACCAGCAAAACCCCCTTTTCTAGGACCATGGGTGGTCTTCTGAAGCAGGTTTCAATTAGTGTATAACAACAGAAGATTCTTTCTTTTTATCTTAATTTCTAATGGAATTAAGGATTTGTATTTAAGACAGAAATAGCTCTGCTCTATCAGTTTTGTTGTGGGGCTGAATTTAGCCAGCAGAACACTGCAGAGGGATTTTCCTTAACTTGTCTGACTATTTACAGTAAATAGAAGATCTACGGAACACTGCTGGCAATCCTTTAATAGCTGATTAGGGAGGCAGGCTGCCCCACAGAAAGGCACTCATCATACACCTCAATATATCAGATTTTAATTGTTTCCCTTGATGTTATCAATACAAGTCTAATTCCCTTCAGAGGCCTCTAAGAATACGCCATTCCTTCATTCATTCATATACTACTATACATTTATACAGGGTATGTACTTGGTTATGAATGCAATGCCAGTGTGAAGCAGACACTAAGAAGTAAGAGACAAATAAACTTTGAAGTATTTATAAAATACACCTTATTGTAAGACAGTCCCCTGCTAAACAAATGGGTGACACAGCATAAAACTCTAAAATATCTAGTTATTTTATTTTATTTTTTTACTGCTGCATAGTATCTCTTACCCTTTGAAACAGCATGGAGGGACCTGGAGAGTATTATGCTAAGTGAAATAAGATAGTCAGAGAAAGACAATTATTACATGATCTCATTCATATGTGGAACTGAATGAACAAAATAAACTGATGAACAAAACAGATCCACAGACAGAAGCATGTAACAGACTGTGGAATCTCAGAGGGAAGGCAGGGGGTGGGTGGGTGGGTGGGTGGGAAGAGATCAACCAAAGAATTTGTGTGCATATATGCATAACCTGCGGATACAGACAATAGGGTGGTGAAGGCCTGTGACTCAGAGACAGAATCAGAGAAAGAAGCTCTATCATTTGCAGTTCCCAAGCATCATTTTCATGAGTCCAGTAGAAACTTGTTCCCCAAGATTCAAATTATACAAGCATAATTTCTCCCTTCCCCAAAAACCAACCCCACCTATATAATCTTATTACTCAGGGAATCAATCTGTGTTCATTCTAAGCACAAATTTCTGCACTGCTCTCTAACATTGGAATTTAGGAGTCTAGGAATGGCACCCAGGATATTTCTCTCATTGGTCTAATGGCCCAGTATGCCAACTTATTAGTAAGTAAACTAATTCAGTTGTCAATTTCCACATTTCTTTAAACAAACAGTAGAATTTGTTAGTGTAGGCCAGGAACCTGAATTTTAGAAAAATCATACATTAAAAAGTACAGTAGAATCTACTACACAAGAAAATAAGCTCATGGCATAGACAGTATTTTTGATTTTTAAACACATTCAAGTTATCTAGGTTGACCCCCCCTATATTCATTACCTATAATGCTATGGGTTTTCACCAAAATTCACTTCAATAAAGAGTTACCACTACCAAGGATATAATAGCTTTGGAGACAGCATCAAGAGATACATTTCAGCCAAAACCGGTTTGGCTCAGTGGAAGAGCGTCAGCCTGCGGACTGAAAGGTCCCAGGTTCGATTCCGGTCAAGGGCATGTAACTTGGTTGCGGGCACATCCCCAGTAGGAGGTGTGCAAGAGGCAGCTGATCGATGTTTCTCTCTCATCGATGTTTCTGACTATCTATCACTCTTCCTTCCTCTCTGTAAAAAATCAATAAAATATATTTAAAAAAAAAAAAAAAAGAAATACATTTCAAAGAAATCTTAAGTAACAGCAACATGGTCAGAATAACAAATTGCCTGACCAAAGAACATCTTTGAAGATAATATTTATCTGGATATTAAAGGCTTGTTTACTTAGAAAAATTTTAGTACTTTACAGCTACACCTATTACACTGAAAATTTCTTTGATGAATATACTTAAAACTGATTCTTCATTTGGTGATCTGATGATAGTAATATGTAACATTGGTAACATCTCTTATGGAACACTTTAACATCAATTATTTCATTTGATGTTTACATTTGTCCTATGAATAGTGTTACTAGCTTCATCTTACAGATGAAGAAATTGGAACACAAAGAGATTAAATAACCAGCCCTAAAGATAATAAATAGTATAAAATGGTATAAGATATATTTTTTTTTTAGTTCAGTAAATGGGAGAGCAGGGATTCGAAACCTGGATTTATGACTTCCTAAGCCATGATCTTTTTGCCATGCAATGCAATTAAGACTTTCTATACTAAAGTAAAATTAAAGGAGATCCCAGGTTTCTTGACATGTTTATGCACAATGAAGGCATATGATTGTTATAACAGGGCAAATGACTCCCTCATTCACCTTACAACACTAAGATAGAGCTAGAAGGAACCTTAGAGATTGGTTAGCAGTTTTAGCTGGTGATCTGTAGAGCCCCAGAGTTCTGAGGATGATAGACCAGGAATAAGAGAGAGGCTGGGGTGGGTAACACAGTGGCCCTACCCTAAACACAAGACCATTTTGAAAATGGAGATGCTGCATGGACCTAGAGAATCCCAACTTTATCCTTAGTTTGTTGGTTCCAAATCCACTGATCTCCCTCCTACTCCAGGCTGGGTTTCATCTTAAATGCCTATCTTTAGTAGAGGGATCTCCAGTTTCACATTACTGCTGCCCATGGCCAAATGAGGAGTCTGGGTTTGGTGGCTCTGGGGAGAGAGCTGAAGGATCAGCTGCCAGAATCTCTGTGCTGAGTCATTCCCCCATATTTTAGAAGCTGTCTTTCTCTGGCAGAGCACTTCCCTCCATGCTGTATTAGCTTGTGGGGAAGCAATAAGCCCACTGAAATGCTTCTTGCCCTACCTTATGGAACTTATGCCCTGTTGAGGGCCACAGCCAGAGGCTCTTTCAGTGACTAACCCTAACAGAAAATTTGCAGGTGGAGGCTAATTTCTCTGTGCTTTGAGACTTTTGCTGACCTACCCCCGGACCCAGTACTGGTAAAAGCTGGCCACTTTGTGCTTTCTGCATTCACCCAAGCCCAGAAGAGGGAGCCACAGGCTGTAGATTGCCAATAGTTCCAAACAAGTTTCCCAGGGCCAGTCACAGGCAGCTTCTGTCATAGGCCTATACCAGAGTCCCTCTGATGAGGCCCATAATCAATAATACCCATTGCCCAGCTTCACACAACAACAGAGATGGATCCAATAAGCTGCACAAACAGCATATCACAAGAAGATGTTGGCAGGCACCAAACCCTGCAGAGGTGAATTCTGCTTCATTTCATCAGTGCCTGCACAGCAGCTTGCATATTCTGTTGGTGGTTGAGCCTCACATTCAGCCAGCCTTAGGTTTGATCTCACACACAAATGGGCCAATAGCAATCAATATTCATTTACAACAGGAGGGCACATATAATGTGCACAAAGGACATTCCTAGAGCACCCAACTTAGGTGATCAGAGAGACTGTGTCACTGGGTCCATGGGACACCTACTACATAAGGCCACCTACTGGGAGACATAGCAAATCTACCTACACAGAAACAAACACACAAAGAGGCAGCCAAAATAGGGAGATAAAGAAAAAAAAAAAAACAGACCCAACTGAAAGAACAAGAAAATTCTCCAGAAGAAGAGCTAACTGTAATGTAGGCAAGCAATGTGTCAGATACAGAGTTCAAAGTAATGATTATAAGGGTGCCCAAAAGTATAAAAAAGACATAGAAACAGTAACAAAGGACCAGACAGAAATGAAGAATGCAATATCTGGAATAAAGAATACACTAGAAGGAATAAACAGTAGGTTGGATGAAATGGAGGACTGAATATGCAATTTGGAAGACCAAGTAGGAAAAAACAACCAATTGTAGCATCAAAAAGAAACAGAATTTTTTAAAAGTAAGAATAGTTTAAGGGACCTTTGGACAACATGAAGCATAACTTCATCCACATCATAAGGATAACAGAAGGAGACGAGAGAGAGCAAGTAATCAAGAACCTATTTGAGAACTAATGACAAAAAACTTTCATAACCTGGAGAAGGAAAAAGACACACAAGTCCAGAAAGCACAGAGAGTCCCAAATAAGATAGATGCAAAGAGGCTCACACCAAGACACATCATAATTAAAATGCCAATGGTTAGACAAAGAGAGTATCTTAAAAGTATCAAGAGAAAGGCAGTTAGTTACCTACAAGAGAGCTCCCATAGACTGTCAGCTGATTTCTCAACAGAAACATTTCAGGCCAGAAGAGATTGGCATGAAATATTCAAAGTGCTGAAAAGCAAAGACTACTTCCAAGGCTGAATTACTCAGTAAGTCTATCATTTAAAATTGAAGGAGAAATAAAGAGGTTCCCAGACAAGAAAAAGCTAAAGGGTTTGTTTCCACCAAATCAGTATTATAAGAAATGATAAAGGGCTTGTTTGAAGAGAAAGAAGGAGAAGGAGAAGGAGGAGGAGGAGGAGGAGGAGAAAAAACAGGAGGAGGAGGAGAGGAATAAGAGGAGGAAGAAGAAGAAAAACAGGGATATAGTTTTAAAAATAAAAGCAATAAATATGTACATATCAATAATCGCTTTAAATGTAAATGGATTAAATGCTCCAATCAAAAGACATAGAGTAACTGAATGGATAAGAAAGCAAGACCTAGCCCTGGATGGTTTTGCTGAGTGGTTAGAGTATCAGCCTGTAGACTGAAGGGTTGCAGGTTCAATTCCTAGTCAAGGTCACATATCTCAGTTTCAGGCTCAATCCCCAGGGTGCGAACAGAAGGCAACGAATTGATATGTCTCTCTCACACCAATGTTTCTCTATCTCCCACCCCCCTCCTCCAGCCCCTCTATTCTCTCTAAATAAATCAATGGAAAAAATATCCTCTGGTGAGGATTAAAAAAAAAAAGAAAGAAAACAAGGCCAATATATATGCTATCTTCAAGAATGAAAGATACCTGCAGACTAAAAGTAAAGGTTGGAAAAGATATTTCATGCAAACGGAAAGGAAAAAAAGCTGGGGTGGCAATATTTATATCTGACAAAATAGACTTTAAAAAACCAAGGCTATATAGTAAGAGAGAAAGAAGGACACTACATAATGATAAAGGGAGCAATCCAATAAGAGGATATAAAACTTGTAAACATTTATACACCCAACATAGGAGCACCAAATTATATAAAACAAGTCTTGATGGAGATAAAGGGAGAGATTGACAGTAATACAGTCATAGTAGGGGAACTTAACACTCCATTGACATCAATGGATAGATCTTCCAGACAGAAAAATCAACAAGGAGATGGCAGCCTTAAATGACACACTAGATCAGATGTATTTAATTGATACCTTCAGAGCTTTTCACCCCAAAGTAGAAGAAAATACATTCTATTCAAGTACACATGGAACATTTCCTAAGATAGACCACATGTTAGAACACAAAATAAGCCTCAATAAATTTAAGAAGATTGAAACCATAAATCAATCACAAGTAGAAAATTGAAAAACACAGACTAAAAACATGTTACTAAACAATTAATAGGTCAACAATGATATCAAGGAAGAAATCAAGAGATAACTTGAAACAAATTCTAATGAGAACACAACAACCCAAAAATCTTTGGGACACAGGCAAAGCAGTCCTAAGAGGGAAATTCATAGCATTCCAATAAACAATCTAACTTTACACTTAAAGGAACTCGAAAAAGAACTATATTCCAACAATTTGGATGAAATAGATAAATTCCTAGAAATATATAATATATAATCACCCAAAACTAAATCAGGAAGAACCAGAGAATCTGAACAGACAGATTACAACTAGTTAAATTGAAGCAGTAATGAAAACAAAAACAAACAAACAAAAAAACTCTAAACCTACAGAAGCCCTGGACCAGATGGCTTCACAGGGGAATTTTACCAAACATTCATAGAAGAACTAACACTTATCCTTCTGAGACTATTCCAAAAAATTCAAGAGAATAGAATACTTCCAAGCTCATTTTACATTATGTTGATTCCAAAATCAGATAAAGACACTACAAAGAAAAAGTTTATAAACCAATATCCCTGATGAATACAGATGCTAAAATCCTTAACAAAATATTAGCAAACTGAGTCCAGCAATACATTAAAAAAGATCATACACCATGGTTAACTGGGATTTATTACAGGATCTAAGGTTGGTACAATATTCACAAATCAATAAACATGATATACCACATACAAAATGAAGGATATAAACCACATGACCATATAAAAAAATGCAGAAAAAGCATTTGATAAAATCTAGCATCCATTTATGATAAAAATTCTCAGCAAAGTGAGCATAGAAGGAACTTACCTCAACATAATAAAGGCCATATATGACAAACCCACAGCCAGCATCATACTCAATGGGTAAAAAATACAAGTGTCCCACTTACAATCAGGAATAAGACAGGGATGTATGCTTTCACCACTCTTACTCAACATAGTACTGGAAGTCCTAGACACAACAATCAGAAAAGAAGAAGGAATAAAGTATCTAAATTGGAAATGAAGAAATAAAACTGTCATTATTTTCAGATGACATGATACTATATATAAAGAACCCTAAAGATTCCATAAAAAAAAACTGCTAGAACTGATCGATGAATTCAGTAAAATAGCAGGATAAAAAATAAATATCCAGAACTCAGTTGCATTTTATACATCAACTAGTAGCCCATTACGCGATATCACGTGCAGTAGGCAGCCTGCCGCTTCTGTGGGAGCCAGTAGGAACCATAGTGCACCACCGGGAGCCGTGCTGCTTCCATGGGAGCCACGCTGCTTCCAGGGGAGTAGGGTCTCCTCTCCAGGCCTGCACTCGGCCACAGAGGCTGCAGGCCAGCCCCGCTCTCCCCCAGAGGCCCTCCGCAGCTGGGGCATTGCCCTAGCGATGAAGCAAGCATTCTGCCAGGCCACTCATGCTGCCTGCTCTCAGTGGCAGACCCCCCAGGACTGGGGGACTCCGGCGAGGCTGAGGGGACTGGGCGCCGCCATCTTGTGGCTATGGGTGCCACCATCTTTGTGACGGAGTGACAGTTAATTTGCATATTACCCTTTTATTAGATAGGATAATGAACTATCAGAAAGGAAAACTAAGAAAACTATCCCATTCACATTGGCTTCAAAAATAATAAAATACCTAGAAATAAGTTTAACCAAGGATGTAAAAGAGCTGTACTTATAAGACACTGAAGAAAGGAGAGGATACAAATAGGTGGAAGCATATACAATGTTCACAGATAGGAAGAATTATCATCATTAAAATGTCCATACTACCCAAAGCAATCTACAGATTCAACGCAACTCCTAGCAAGATACCAATGGCATACTTCACAGAACTAGAATAAATAAACCAAAAATTTATATGGAACCACAAAAGACCCTGAATAGCAACAGCAATATTGAGAAAGAAAAACAAAGTTAAAGGAATCATGCTACACAATATCACACTGTACTATAAGTCCATAGTTATCAAAACAACATGGTACTGGCATACAAACAGTATAGATCAATGGAACTGATTAGAGAGCCCAGAAATAAATCTATGCCTCTATAATCAAGTGATATTTGACATAGGAGTCAAAAACATATAGTCAGATAAAGATAGTGTATTCCATAAATGGTGTTGGGAAAATTTGATAGTTATGTACAAAAAATAAATCTAACCACCTTCAAAGACCACACACAAGAATAAATTCAAAATAGTTTAATGACTTAAATGTTAGACTTGTGACCATAAAAATCCTAGAAGAAAATATAGGCAGTAAAATCTGGGACATTTCTTGTAGCCATTTTTGTTTAATATAGCTCCTTGGACAAGGAAAATGAACAGATGGGACTACATCAAACTAAAAAGGTTTTACCCAGCAAAGGAAACCATCAACAAAATGAAGAATCAACCCACTGAATGGGAGAACATATTTGTTGATACATCTGATAAGGGCTTAATATCCAAAAATTTATAAAGAACTTATAAAATTCAATACCAAGAAAAGAAAAAAACAGTCCAATTTTAAAAATAGGCAAAGGATGTGAATAGACACTTCTCCAAAGAGAACATACAGATGGCCAATAAACATATAAAAAGATACTCAATATAACTAATCATCAGAAAAATGCAAATTAAAACCACAATGAGATTTCACCTCACACCTATCAGAATGGCTATCATCAATAAATCAACAAACAACAAGTATTGATGAGGATGTAGAGAGGGGAAACCTGTACACTGTTGGTGGAAATGCAGATTGATGCAGTCACTGTGGAAGCAGTATGGAATTACCTGAAAACATTAAAAATGGAACTGCCATATAACCCAGTGATTCTACTTCTGATAATTTATCCAAAGAAACCAAAACACTAATTTGAAAGAATATATGCCCTTATGTTCATTGCAGCATTTTTTATAACTAGAGGCCGGGTGCACAAAATTCATGCACTCGGGGGTGGGTGGGGGGTCCTTCAGCTCGGCCTGCTCCATCTCGCAATCCAGGAGCCCTTGGGGGATGTCCAACTGACGGCTTAGAGGGGAGCAGGCCTAAGCCATCAGTCGGATATCCTTAGCACTGACGCTCAGGGCTTCTGGCTGAGCTGTGCTCCCCCTGTGGGAGCTCACTGACCACAAGGGGGCAGCTCCTGCATTGAGTATCTGCCCCCTGGTGGTCATTGTGCATCATAGAGACCAGTTGTTCCGTGGTTTGGTCGATTTTCATATTACCCTTTTATTATATAGAATAGCCAAACCTTGGAAGCAGACCAAGTGTTCATCAGTAGATGAGTGGATAAAACAGCTATGACACATTTACACAATGGAATACTACTGAGCCATAAAAAGAAAGGAAACCTCACCCTTTGCAACAGCATGGATGGACCTGGATAGCATTATGCTAAATAAAATAAGCCAGTCAGAGAAAGACAAGTACCATATGATTTCACTCATATGTGGAATCTGATGAACAAACTGAACTAATAAGCAAAATAGAGACAGAATCAGAGATAAAGAGCAGACAAACAGCTCTGGTGGTGGCTGGGGGTGATGGTGGAGAGGATTAAACAAAACTTTTTTTTTTTAAAAAAGAGGAAGAATCTATGAACATGGACAACCCATGGTGGGTAGGAGTGGGGGTGAAGTTAGAGGAGGATAGGGGTTTAAATGGTGATGGGAAAAGATATATACTAAAAAACAAAAAGGAGAAAAAAAAGTTTTGGCACATTTATACAATGGAATACTATGCAGCCATAAAAAAGAAGGAACTCTTTACCTTTTGCAACAGCCTGGATGGACCTGGAGACTATTGTGCTAAGTTAAATAAAATAGTCAGAGAAAAAGAAATACCATATGATCTCATTTGTATGTGGAATCTAATGAACAAAATAGAAACAGAGGCATAGATATGTGGGACAAACTGATAGCTGTCAGAGGGGCGTAGAGTGGGAGGACTGGATGAAAGAAGCTGAAGGGATTAGCCAAAGAACATATATGTATGCATAACCCATAGAGACAGAGAACAGTGGGGTGATGGCCAGAGGGGAGGGGAGGCAAAGGCGGGGGGCGGGGTAGGGAGAAGTGGGGACATTTATAATAGTGTCAGCAATAAAAATAAAGTAAAAAAAAAAGGAAGAAGTGGCCCTAACCAGTTTGGCTCAGTGGATAGAGCATCGGCCTGCAGACTAAAGGGTCCCAGGTTCGATTCCGGTCAAGGGCACGTACCTTGGTTGTGTGCACATCCCCAGTAGGGGGTGTGCAGGAGGCAGCTGATGGATGTTTCTAACTCTATCCTTCTCCCTCCTCTCTGTAAAAAATAAATAAAATATTTTTTTAAAAAAGGAAGTAGAATTTTATTTCTCCATTTTTATATTTTTAGCCTAGAACAGTGCTTGATAGATAATGGGTATTTTTAACCCAATATTCATTATAGTCTGTAAATATTTATTTGTTTAGTTATATTTATTAATTACAAATATTAAATAAATAAAATATTTCATATAAATATGCATTTATTATATATAATGGAAGTAAATGTCTTTGTTACCATTTACTGAATGAATGAGTGACTCTCAAATGCCTTGAAGCCCATGACTCCTAGAATAAATGATCAACCTTTTTGGCCTTCAAGGTCCCTCCTGACTCCATTCCTGCCCACTTCTCAGTCATTTCATGCTGCTCTCCTGCTGGCCCTCTTCTTTTTGGTGCCTGGGCATTTGCACTTGTCCTTCCCTTGGACTATAATAGCAGATTCAGTCTCATCTGTACACTTCAGCTTAGGAGTATCCCTCCAAGAACCTTTCCCTAACCAACCTTACTTAAAATACATATGCTCCCATACACCGGAGTCAAGACAGTTTCTTCAATAAATGGTGTTGGGAAAATTGGACAGATGAATGCAAAAAAAAAAAGAAGAAAGAAAAGAAAAGAAAAGAAAAAAAGAAAAAGAAACTAGACCACTAACTTTCACCATACACAAAAATAAACTCAAAATGGCTAAAGGACTTAAACATAAGATGGGAAACCATAAAAATCCATAGAAGAATCCATAGGCAGCAAAATATCAGGCATATGTCGTAGCAATATCTTTACCGATACAGCTCCTAGGGCAATGGAAACCAAGGAGAAAATAAACAAATGGGACTACATCAAAATAAAAAGCTTCTGCACAGCAAAAGAAACAATCAACAAAACAACAAGAAAGTCCATTGCATGGGAGAACATATTTGCCAATGTTATATCCGATAAGGATCTAATCTGCAAAATTTATAGGGAACTCATACAACTTAACAAAAGGAAGATAAGCAATCCATTCAAAAAATGGGCAAAGGACCTAAATAGAAACTTTTTGTGTGTGATGATTTCTTTTATTTATTTATTTATTTATTTTGGATTGCCATGCTTGATCTTGAATTGATTTTTATCAAAAAATTATTTTAAATATAATAATGTTATATGCAATAAACATTAACATTTCAAGAAAAATGATTTTAAATATATCACATGCAACAAACGTTAATATATTAAGAAAAAAATATTTTAAATATAATAATATTACCAAAACTGTACTAACATAGTATAATATCACAAAGTTGTAGGAAATATTGAAAATCTGCAAATAACAAGATTATTTCTTTCATATTCTAAAATATTTTTTTCTCTGGCTCTATTTTTGTTCACCAGTTTATGTTGTTCATTATATTCCACAAATGAGTGAAATCATGTGATATTTATCTTTCTCTGACTGGCTTATTTCACTTACCATAAAGCTCTCCAGGTCTATCCATGATGTTGTAAATGGTAAGAACTCCTTCTTTTTTACAGCAGCATAGTATTCCACTGTGTAGATGTACAATGGTTTTTTAATCCACTCCTCTGTTGATGGGCACTTAGGCTTCTTTTTGAAAGTGGACATACAGAAGGCCAAGAGACATATGAAAACATGCTCAAAGTCACTAATCATCCGAGAGATACAAATAAAGAAGACAATGAGGTACCATCTCACACCTGTCAGAATGGCTATCATCAACAAAGCAACAAACGACAAGTGCTGGCAAGGATGTGGAGAAAAAGGAACCCTCGTGTACTGCTGGTGGGAATGCAGACTGGTGCAGCCACTGTGGAGAACAGTATGGAGTTTCCTCAAAAAATTAAAAATGGAACTCCCATTTGACCCAGTGATCCCACATCTAGGAATATATCCCAACAAACTAGAAGCACCAATCAGAAAGGATATATGCACCCCTATGTTCATAGCAGCACAATTTACAATAGCTAAGATGTGGAAATAGCTTAAATGCCCATCAGCAGGTGAGTGGATTAAAAAACTATGGTACATCTACACAATGGACTACTACCCTGCTGTAAAAAAGAAGGAACTCTTACCATTTGCAACAGCATGGATGGACATAAAAAGAGCCATTATGCTAAGTGAAATAAGCCAGTCAGAGAAAGATAAATATCACATGATCTCACCCATTTGTGGAATATAATAAACAACATAAACTGGTGAACAAAAATAGATCAGATTCAGAGAAGCATCGAACAGACCATCAAACCTCAGAGGAAGGAGGGGTGGGGGGAAGGGGTAAGAGATCAACCAAAGGACTTGTATGCATGCATATAAGACTAATCAATGGACACAGACACTAGGGGGGTGAGGGCATGTGCTATTAGATGGGAGTGGCCAGGGAGAGGTCAATTGGGGGAGGGA
This sequence comes from Plecotus auritus, assembly GCF_963455305.1. Lineage (NCBI taxonomy): Eukaryota > Metazoa > Chordata > Mammalia > Chiroptera > Vespertilionidae > Plecotus > Plecotus auritus. The sequence continues at coordinate 102,063,212 of NC_137772.1, read as the reverse complement.
AGGAGACATATGTAATACTTTAAACAATAAAGAATTTAAAAAATAAAAAGTATATAAAATACATATGGTCCCATTACTTCCCTCCCAATACTCAGTGTTTATTAATGTGTACATAACATTATTTATTTGTCTGTTCATCTACCTCCTAATATAATGATTAAGTTATAAATAAGGAAGAAACTGGTCTGTCTTATTCATCATTAAATTTCAAAACTGGAGTATGTGGCATATAGTACATGCTTAACAAATGATTAAATGAGGTCAGGCATCTGTGTGGTTAATTGAGTTATTGGCTTACTGGGGCCTCCCCCTGACTCTGGACATTTTTTTGTTGTTGTCATCCTCACCCGAGGATATTTTTCCATTACTTTTAGATAGAGTGGCAGAGAGAGAATGAGAGGGAGGATGGGAGGGAGAGAGAGAGAGAGAGAGAAAGAGAGAGAGAGGTTAATGTGAGAGAGACACATCAATTGGTTTTCTCCTGCACATGCCCTGACTGGGCCAGGAATAGAACCTGCAACTCAGGTAGGTGGCCTTGACTGGGAATCAAACCCAGGGTACATGAGTCAATGCTCTAAACACTGAGCAACATAGACGAGGGCCAGACATATTTATTCTGACTTCATTTACATCAGTTCAACATCAGACTAGAAAACATGTCTCTTTTCTATTTGACGATGATGTGGGAACTTATCAGACTCATAGGGATTTTCCTCAGGAGAGGGGATGGATTTATACAGAGGCCACATGTTGTGGTTAAAAGCTTGGGCTCTGAAGTCAGATAGACTGACATGAATCCTACCCCCAATATTTGACAGTGGTGTGACCCTGTCAATGTTAATTAGTCTCTTTGAACACCAGGTTCCTCTTTCCCTCATAGTATAATTGTGAGAATTAAATAAGAACTTTAATTTTCATTTATGAGTACAAGAACTCATAGTTAATGTTGGGCTACTTCCCATTATTATACACTAGTGGCCTGGTACACAAAATTTGTGCACGGAGGGGAGGTTCTCTCAACCCAGCCTGCACCCTCTCCAATCAGACATCTCTCTCACAATCTGGGACCACTGGCTCCTAACTGCATACCTGCCTGCCTGCCTGATCGCCCCTAACTGCCTCTGCCTGCCTGCCTGATTGGCCCTAACCTCTCTGCCTGCCTGCCTGATCTCGCCTCCCAACTGCCCTCCCCTGCCAGCCTGATCTTGCCCCCAACTGTTCTCCCCTGCCTGCCTGATCACCCCCAACTGCCCTCCCCTGCTGGGCAATTTTGTTCTGATTGGTCGGTTTCTATGCCAGTCAGCGTCAAAAGCTCCACCTCCTAGGCAGCTATTGGCTCCTCACAGTTCACCCAGATTTGGTTCTGATTGGTTGGTTTCTATGCCAGTCAGTGTCTCTGGGCCTATCTCTGGGCCTGATAAGAGAGGCAGGGCTGATCAGCAGCTCCCATGGAGGCCTTGAGAGAAAGAGAGGCATGGCTTGAGGCGAAGCCCAGGGAGAAAGAGACAGGCAATGGCTGATCAACAGCTGCCATGGAGGCTGTGAATCAGACCCTGCCTCTCTCTCTGGGCCTCTCTCTGGGCCTGATCCACAACTCCCTCGGCAGTCAGTGCTGGGTCGCTGGGCCTGCAACCATAGCAGTCAGTGCTGGGTCTCCATGGCAACCCAGCACTGACTGCAGGACTGACTTCCAGTGTTCGGTCAAGCCTTTGGTTGATCGTTATGGACCCTAGGTGTTTATGTATTAGGATATTTTTCCAGGTCCTAAATGACTATAGTCTAAATGTCCAAGAAGGGAGACAATGACTTGATGAAATGAACATGAAGAACTCCCTGGGCCCAGCCCCAACCATGTGAAGCTCTCCTGGTGGGTCCCAGAAGCTGCACCAGACAAAGGCTCCTTCAATGATTCTAATGAAGCTGAAGTTTGGGGACTACTCACCCAATCCTCTTAGGTTTCAGAGGAGAAGACTGAGGCCCATTTGCCTCCCAGCTGGTGCCATGCTTGCTCAGCCACACGGGATGGTCTGTGAAGCACACGCTAGCTACACTTACCAGGATGCACGGATTTGGGGAAGGCAGCCTTGGCCAGTGCTGCTCAGTATCAGGATTCCAGTGCAGAGAGCTCAGACCACCTTGGCCAGCAGGAGCCCGCTATGCAGCTGGGGTCAGGTGAGGGACAGTCAATTCCAACATCACCTGCTCAATCTCCACTCAGGGAGGCCCCAGGAGCAGGAGAGTCCCTGCAGTGTGGCTCCCCCTCAGACAGGGGTTGCCTGGCCACCTGGGAGCAGGAAGGAACAGAGGAGCCACCCAGCTCCCAGAGCGTTCATTCCAGTACAAACCCCTTCATCCTGGGACCATGTACTCAGTGCCATGGGACCAGATTCAGACTGCCCAGCATCTGAAGTGCATTTGGCCTCTGGAATTCCGTAAGACCCAATCTGGGCTACTGTAGGCAACTTTAAAAGGGGACAATTCAGGTTCCCAGGTTCCTGTGAAGACAAAGAGCCTGGTAGTGGGATACAAGCTTAGGTTCTGTTGCAGGGCAAGTCCTTTAGCCTAACAGGGCCCCTAGTGCAGTCCTGTGTCCCACCCAGCTCCCCACCTGCTTCCACCAGATACCCCACATTCTTCTGGCTAAGTTCACCTAACCCTAATGGAGAATATATACAGCTTTTCTATTATGTTTATAGTCAACTCGTGTAGTCACTGCTTCATTTGTCTGACTAGTGTTCCAGGGTCTGTGCTGTGCTCTAAGATTCACAGGTGAGTGAAAGGTGAGTTGTACTGTCAGATAGACAGTCAAAGAACAGCCACGAAGCAGAGTGGTGGACAAATGGCCACCTGGGAAGCCAGAGTCGCTGGGAGTCAGGCAGAGCAGGGTCAAGGACAGGCTCTGCTCCTTACCTGACCCATGGACCTGAGCAAGTCATTTATTTATCTGAGTTTTTTTAAAAAATTGTGGCAAAACATACATATCATACAATTTGCCATTTAAGTGTACAGTTCAATTGTGTTGCATACATTCACGTTGTTGTGCACCCATCACCATCATCCATCCACATAAAGTTTTCTGCTTCCAAACTGAAGCTCTTTACCCACTAAACACTAATGTCCATTCTCTCTCCCTCCAGCCCCTGGTACCCACCATTCTTTCTGTCTGTAAGAAATTGACTGCTCTAGGGACCTCATATAAGTGAAAGCATACAGTATTTATATTTTTGTGACAGATTTATTTCACTCAGCATAATGTCCTCAGGGTTCATCCACATTGTAGTGAGTGCCAGAATTTCATCTCAGATATTTTCATTTACTTCTGTGCAGAATGGTGATGATTTATAATCCTCCAGAGAGAATATAGTAAGCAACAGAGATAAAACATGTATAGCTCTGTCACAGAGCAGGTAAGTGAAAGATATAATGAAATGTGGAAAGAGTCTGCAAGCAAAATAGAAAGAGTCAAATCTACCTGTTCATTTTGAGCTGTGAGGTTTGGGAACATCCTTCAGAAGCTGCCCACAGTAATATGGAGGTGAGGGAGAGTGTGTGGCCAGGCTGTGGTTTGCGAGCCTGGCTTCATTTTTCCCAGGAGGTATGTGTCGAAATGGAATGGAGTGGAAGGTAGAGAGGTATGTTTCATCCCCTGGTCTGTGATGGTTTTCCAACACTGGAAAATCATGAGGAAGAAAGGCCTACCAGGTGCTGAATGCAGTCCCACAGGCTGTGGGAAGAAGTAGGTGAGGCCTCCCAGGAGACTCTCCCAACACCTTGCATCCAGGAAAGAGATCACAGCAATGAGAGGCCATTACCTTTGGGTATACTGCAGACACCAGACCAGCAGGTGTAGAGGAAGCAAAAAGAATCATGCAAAGAGGCAGCAGAGGTGACAACAGTCAGTAAATAGGGTGTTTGCCATGATCCACATGTTCTGTGGGGATCTTGGATTCTACCAATCACTGTTGGAAAGATCTCTACACTCCCTCAGGGAGTGAAGACTGGCTTGGGAAAAGTAGTTACCAGGAATGCCCCAAAAGCCAGAAATTCAGGCAGCACTTGCCTTACCTAAAGCCAAGCTCTGCTTATGCTAATATGCCATAGAAGTCAATTTGAAGGGACCAAAGGGAAAAGAAGCCAGACAGGGCCATCTAAGAAAGAAAGCAAACCCTTCTGCCCTGTCTACCACCAAAGCATCTCAGAAGAGGAATCTGGCCACCATGAGCAAGAGCCAGCAGACATAACAGAGGCAAGATTACTTGCAGCTCCAAGAACTTGCTATCATAGAGCCATGGTGTGGAATAAATCTTGTTATATGATATTAAAGAAATAAAAGAAGAAATAAAAAATTATGAGAAAAAAAGGAGATTTGGAAAATAAACCAATAAAACTTCTAAAATAAAAAATATAATAATTAAAATTTAAAACTAAAAGAAGAGTTGAAAAGCAAGAGAGACAATTAAAAAATGAATGAATTGGAAAACTGGATCTGGGTTTTGGAAGAGATGTATGATAGAATATAAAAGTAAAACAAGAAAGTCTAGGAGACGCACACAGAGAGGAAGGGTGGTGGAGTGCCTGGCTGGCTTTCTCTGGCGGGAGGGGGAAGGAAGCCCTGACTGCACTGAACCCCAGTTCCGACTGCACTGAACCCCAGTTCTGGGCAAAACCCTGTGGACCCAGGCTCATACAGGGGGAGTTTGGACTGTCAGGTAGAGAGAAAGGCACACGGAGACTTGGGGGAGCCACAGTGGCAGGGGTCTGGAGGTGCGAGTGCGCACAAAGACTGACTGCAGAGGTTACCACAGGCTATCCCTAGTGGAAGGCAGTCGGAAGCTCCTGACTGCACTGAACCCCAGTTCCAACTGCACTGAACCGCAGTTCCGGGCAAGCCCCTGGGGACCCATGCTCTTAAGGGGGAAATCTGGAACTGTCAGGAGGAAACTCGGGAGACACAGAAGGCAGAGATCTGGAGACTTGTGCGCAAGGGCAGGGCTGACAGGAAGCCAAGACTGTCAGCTCCACCCTGAGACTCCACCCCTTTCAAGCTGAGCACAGAAGCTTTTGCAATCTGGCAAGGCTAATCCTATAAGGCTGTCTCCAGCACCAAAAATCTCCCAGCGTAGACACAGATGATCCTCACAGCCAATTGGCCGGGAGGTCAATTCCTCCCAGTGATACCAACAACAATCAAGACTTAACTACAACAAGGCTGTACACACAGTCCACAAAGGGGTGCACCAAGAGTGTCCACCTCAGGTTACCTGGAGAGGCCGACCCACTGGGCCATATAGGAAACCTAGCACACAAATCTACCCTACCAACTCAGGGAAGCAGTGAAAAATGGGAAAATAAAGAAACAGATCAGAAATGGAGGAAAACAAACGACTGGATATAGAATTCAAAACCACGGTTATAAGTCTTTTCAAGAATATTCTAGAAAAGGCCGATAAATATAACGAGACCCTCAAAGATATGAAAAAGGACCAACTAGAAATTAAACATACACTGACTGAAATAAAAAATATTATACAGAGACCCAGAAACAGAATAGAGGAACACAAGAATCAAGTCAAAGAATTGAAATACAAAGAAGCAAAAAACACTCAACCAGAAAAGCAAAAAGAAAAAAAGAATTCAAAAAGTTGAAGATAGTGTAAGAAGCCTCTGGGACAACTTCAAGTGTACCAACATCTGAATTATGGGAGTGCCAGAAGAAGAGAGAGAGCAAGATACTGAAAACCTATTGGAAGAAATAATGACAGAAAACTTCCCCCACCTGGTGAAAGAAATAGACTTACAAGTCCAGGAAGCGCACAGAACCCCAAACAAAAGGAATCCAAAGAGGACCACACCAAGACACATCATAATTAAAATGCCAAGAGCAAAAGACAAAGAGAGAATATTAAAAGCAGCAAGAGAAAAACAGTTAATTACCTACAAGGGAGCACCCATACGATTGTCAGCTGATTTCTCAACAGAAACTATGCAGGCCAGATGGGAGTGGCAAGAAATATTCAAAGTGATGAATAGCAAGAACCTACAACCAAGATTACTCTACCCAGCAAAGCTATTATTCAGAATGGAAGGTCAGATAAAGAGCTTCACAGATAAGAAAAAGCTAAAGGAGTTTCATCACACCAAACCAGTATTATATGAAATGCTGAAAGTTATTCTTTAAGAAGAGGAAGAAGAAAAAAGTAAAGATAAAAATTATGAACAACAAATACATATCTACCAAAAAGTGAACCTAAAAATCAAGTGAATTAAAAACCTGAGGAACAGAATAATCTGGTGAATATAATAGAATCAGGGGCATAGAAAGGGAGTGGACTGATAATTCTCAGGGGGAAAGGGGTATGGGGAGTGCAGGAAGAGATTGGACAAAAATCGTACACCTATGGATGAGGACAGTGTGGGGGAGGTAAGGGCAGAGGGTGGGGTGGGAACCGGGTGGAGGGGAGCTATGGGGGGAAAAAGGAGAAACAATTGTAATAATCTGAACAATAAAGATTTATTAAATTTAAAAAAAGAAAGTCTAATATATATCTAATAGGAATTCCAGAAAGAAATTATACGGAAAATAAGGGAAAGAAAACATTTAGAGACCATTTTCTAGGACCAAGTGGTATCTACAGTACCACCTTTAGACCCAGGTGAGAAGGTGCCCTGCTCTGGGCCCTGCACCTCAAGGAACCCTGGTGCTTTAGAGTGGCTTCCTTGAAATTTTCTACATCTCCTTTTAAAGATGAGGACTGAAAAGAAAGATGACAATGTTTAGCAGGGTGCCCAGAGCCTGGAACAAGAGCAGTGTGGACCACCACAGCCCTATTTCTTTCCTTCAAGACATTCTCTGACTCTACCTGACTTATAGGGACAGATGCTTTAAAGATCTTCAAGTCTTCCCCCTTGGGTTTTCCTGGGGCCCTGATGCTGGGACTTGGCCTCAAGAAGTGGCCTGCTGAGTGGGTCACTCAACTGGAAAAATAAGAATTTTTTTTTCTTGGGATTATATGTGATTGAGCTGCCAAAATGATGCTGACACGCTGATTTTGTTGAGTCTATTGATTTAAATAGACAAGGACCCCACAAAAAGTATTTGCGCAGGACCCCACACATCCTCTCATTTTTCAATAGTAGCAAATATCCATAAATCACACTGTTAGCCTGAGGTTGCAGACCATAAATGACAGAGAGCATCTTTAAAGCCATCAGAGAGGAAAAACAATTGCTTAGGAAGGAATGACAGCTGCCCTGACCAAGAGCTTTCAAGAACAGTCAAGGTCTGATGGCTTTGGAACAATATTTTCAAAATGCTAAAGGAAACTGTCCACCTAGAATTCTGTATCCAGATAAAATTTCATTTAAAATATGTGTCCAGGTAAAATTAAGTCATTTTGAGACAAAAAACAACAACAACAAAAACAGATTTCACCACTCATGGAGCCTCACTGAGGAAACAAAGAATTTTATTCAAGGGAAAAAAAATAAATTAACCTGGGTGGAAAGAATAAGGTGAAAGAAACAATTGTGAGCAAATAAATAAATAAAAATTAATATCTGGGCAAATCAATATGAATTTGCTATATAAAATAACAATGAAAATTATGGCTGATAGAAGGTTTGAAAGCAAAGTGGAGGTTTATTCTCCTAATATTGGTGAGGTGTGTACACATGTTAAAATACATCAAATATGTCATTATTCTTTTTGTCAATTTTACCTCAATAAAACTGTTTAAATAAACAAAGAAAAGTGGAACTAAAATTCTCAACAGTAAGAGTCTGAATGATGAAGGAGATGAGAGTTAAAGTTTCTAAGGTCTTTATGTTATTCAGAAGAAGGTTAAAGATATTAACACTCGACTTTGTTAAATCAAGTCTGATTTTAAAAATTTAAGTGTCACCGACAAAAAAAAAAAAAAAAAAAAAATAGATTACGTAATTTCCAAACCACTAGAAGGAAAATATTGGAATAAAGAAAATGGAGCCGAAACCGGTTTGGCTCAGTGGATAGAGCGTCAGCCTGCAGACTGAAAGGTCCCAGGTTCGATTCCGGTCAGGGGCACGTACCTTGGTTGCAGGCACATCCCCAGTGGGTGGTGTGCAAGAGGCAGCTGATCGATGTTTCTCTCTCATCGATGTTTCTAACTCTCTATCCCTCTCCCTTACTCTCTGTGAAATATCAATAAAATATATTTTTAAAAAAAGAAAGAAAGAAAGAAAGAAAATGGAAAAACCCAAAAGAAGTCAGTAAAGAGAGAAACAAAAGAAAAAGGATGGTAAATAGGAAGTATAAAATAACATTATTAATATCTCAATAACCACAATTAGCTTAAACTGTCTAAACTCAACAACATTCAAATGCAAAGACTATCCAAATTAAATAAAAGCCAAAATCCATAGTTGTTTGTAAGAGACAAACCTAAAACAAAACAATGATTAATGGAAAAATGATTATAGGAAAAAATATTCAGGCAAATACTGGTTTAAAGAAAACTGGGATGGCTATATTAATATAAGACCAAATAAACACAAATTAAAGCAGAATTGAATAACAGAGAAAAAGACTATACAAAAAAATTAATAAAACAAAGAGCTGGTTATTTGAAAAGATTAATAAAATTGACAAACCCCTAGCAGATTCACTAAGGAAAAAAGATAAAAGACTTGTGTAAACAAAATCATAATGAAAGAGAAGGCACCACAGACATCACAGATATACAAAAGGTCATACTAGAATATTATGAAAGACTACGTGCCACCAAATTCAATAACTTAGAAGAAATGGATAAGTTCCTAGAAATATATAACCTTCCTAGACTGAAACATGAAGAATTGGAAAATCTAAATAGACCAGTGAACAGTGGGGAAATTGAAACAACAATCAAAAAATTAAAATTCACCAGTAAATTCTACCAAGCATCAAAAGGAGATTTGATATCTATCTTTCTCAAACTCTTACAAAAAATAGAAGAAGAGGCAATACTTCCTAACACATTTTATGAGATCAACATAACCCTGATACCAAAACTTGGCAAGGATAATACACAAAAAAGAAGACTTCAGACCAATTCATCTCTAATGAATACAGATGCAAAAAAATTCTAAACAAAATACTAGCAAATCAAATATAACAATACATTAAAAATTAGATCATGTTCAACTAGGGTTCATTCCAGGGTTACAAGGATGGTTCAACGTACACAAATTGATCAATGTAATACACCACATTAATAAAACAAAAGGATAACAATAATATGATCTTATCAATAGGTGCAGAAAAAGCATAAGATACAATATCCATTTATGATCAAAACTCTCAATAGTTATAGAAGGAAAGTACCTCAACATAATAAAGGCCATCCATGACAAACCCACAGCCAGTATCATACTCAATGGTGAAAAAGTGAAAGCTTTTTCTCTAAGATAAGGAACAAAACAAGGACACCCACTCTTATCACTTTTATTCAACATAGTGCTGGAAGTCGTAGCCAGAGCAATAAGGCAGGAGAAAGAAATAAAAGGCATCCAAATTGGGAATGAAGTAGTAAATTTGTCAATTTTTGCAGATGACATGATTCTTTATATAGAAAATCCTTAAGACTCCACCAAAAGCTATCAGAAACAATAAACAAATACAGTAAAGTTACAGGATACAAAATCAATGTACAAAGATTTATTGTGCTCCTATGTTAGTAACAATGAAATTTCAGAAAAAGAAATGGAAAAAAAAAAAACACCAGCAAAACAGCATGGTAGTGACAGAGAAATAGACACACTGACCAATGGAACAGAATTGAGAGTTCAGAAATAACACCACATGTACATGTGCAAATAATTTTTTATAAAGAAGCCAAAAACACACAATAGAGAAAAGAAATTCTCTTCATTATATGGTGCTGGAAAAATTGAAAAGCCAAATGCAAAAGAGTGGAACTAAATTACAGTTTTTCCCCATGTGCAAAAATTAACTCAAAATGGATCAAAGACCAAAATAGAGGACCTGAAACAATAAGTTACAAATTAGAAAATATATATATTAAGCTTATGGACCTTGATCATTGAGAACATTTTATGAATTTGACCCCAAAGGCAAGGGAAGTAAAGGCAAAAATAAATGAGTGGGACTATACAAACTAAAAAGTATCTGCACAGCAAAAGAAACCAACAACTAAACAAAAAAGTAACCAATCAAATGGGAGATGATATTTGCAAACACCAGCTCCTACAAGAAGTTAATATCTAAAATATATAAAGAACTCATAAAACCCAGCACTAAACACATAATCCAATCTTTAAAAAATGGGCAGAGGACCTGAACAGACACCTCTCCTAAGAAGACATACAAATGGCCAACAGATACATGAAAAGATGTTCAACTTCATTAGCTATTAGGGAAATGAAAATAAAAACTACAATATGATTCCACCTCACACTTGTTAGAATGGCTATTATTAACAAGATAGGTAATAACAAATGTTATTGGAGAGGAAGAGGAACCCTCATTCACTGCTGGGGGAATGTAGACTGGTACATCCATTATGAAAAACAGTGTGGAGGTTCCTCAAAAAATAAAGAATAGAGTTACCATATGATCCAGTAATCCCTCTTCTGTGTAACTATCAGAAAAACTCAAAAACATTTATTATCAAAGATATATGTACCTCTATGTTCATTGCAGTATTATTCACGGTGGCCAAGACATGGAGACAACCAAAGTGCCCTATGCTAGAGGACTGGATAAAAAAGATGTGTCACATATATACTGTAGAATACTACTCAGCCATAAGAAAAGATGAAATACTGTCATTTACAACAACATGATGGACCTTGAGAATATTATGCTAAGCAAAATAAGTCAGCCAGGAAAAGCTAAAAACCATATGATTTCACTCATATGTGGGATATACTGAAGCTCATAGACACATACTGTTGTATGGTGGTTACCAGAAGGGAGGGGGTGGGGAGGTAATAAAGGGTAAAAGAGGACAAATATATGGTGAGGGAAGATGATTTGACTTTGTGGGGTGGGACACAATGCAATATACAGATCATGTATCATAGAAATGTACACTTGAAACCTATATAATCCTATTGACCAGTGTCACCCCAACAAATTTTAAAAAGTACCAAATGAATTTTAAGGCAAAAAATATTTTTGTTAGGGTTGTTAAAGAAGATCATTGTAAAAACTGTAATTTTTTTAAGACCTCTGAAGCAACTACAGAACTGCAGCCACCCCTTGTTGGGAAGAGTTGTTCTAATGCTTGCAAGTAAGAAAAGTTGCTTGGTTGGCTGGTTGGTTCTGGTTTTCATTTGCTGCTTATTGTGGAAGGAAAACCTGGGGAACATTCAGAAAAGCCAGCATAGTTCCTGACATGGCCTTATGAGGTTCTGGGCAAGAATTCCCCTTTCCTCATCACCTGTGGTGTCCCCACCCTACAGGAAACCAGACCCATCTCTTGGCAAGAGGGTGTTAGACTGTGGTGCAGCTTCTCAGAGATAGTGACCAGTGTGCCTTGGAAGTCATCTGAATTGCTTATAGGTGATCCTGAATGCTATCATTCCAGACACCTTGTATCATGGGGCTGCTTGGGTTCCAAGTGCACCGGAGACCTCTGGCCCTGGGGAAGCTATTAAACTCAGCATTGCACTGCTTTTCGAAAGGTAAACTGGGATAATTGGTCTGATACCAGTTATCTTGGTGCGAGGTGGGAAGGGGAAGAATTTCTTCTTTGTTGTGGCTTCTTTGAGGGCCTTAGGCTCACATTCCCATGAAGTCCCTCTAAGCAACAGACTATGTGTTCCACTCACCCTCCCTTTGCATGACTCTGCTGGCTAAAGTTGAGATTCATATCTACTGCACATTCTACCTCAGACACCACTGCATTTTCTCATTAGAACAAAGGGTGCTCAGAGCAGGTGCTATGCACACAGAGCCTCAGAGGAGAGGAGGAGGCAGGAAGAGGTCTGCACCCCCCGAAGCCAAGCCTCACATGGCACTCTGTTCCAGCAGGAGGCAATGTCTTCCAGATTTGGTTTAGGCCTCAGTATGGAAAAACCTGCCTTGTCCTTTCCAGAGCCATGCAGCAGTTTCGATGATATCCTGCTTCACAGTTGTGCGACCCAGGACTCACCTGTGTCCCTGCGCTAAGAAACTTTTAGTCATTTTTATCTTGAATTGGATCCCCAACTGGGGTAGAAACATTGGGCCTGAACTATAGCATTTTAATTTGATTGGCAAGATAAGAGGGATGGCCAAACAAGGAGAGACTGAAAGGAAGAGTATGATGAAGGTGAAATGAAGGGGGTGATCTGCTATGATGAGCTGAAACATCACTTTGCTTATCACCTCTCTGTCCCTTTGCATCAACTCTGCCTATGTTTCTCATTTCAGATCGCCTGTTGTGCCTACTACCGTGTTCCCCCGAAAATAAGACATCCTCCGAAAATAAGACCTACTTACAGGTTTCCTTCTGAGTGAAATATAAGGAATCCCCCGAAAATAAGGGCCCCCAGGCTCTGTCTCATAAACTGGTCGCTGGGCCGACCCGACTGGCGTCTAGCAACCAGTGACCTTACGCGGAGTCCTGACGTCACTGCTGTGTGGAGGAGGAGCGGAGGTCGGAGTGAGCGGTGAGTGCGGGGCGGGAGAGAGGAGGAGACTTTCACAGATGCGTGTAGAAGAACAGGAGAATTAGAGCGGACAGGACGCGGCGAAGGTGGTGAGTGCTGGTCTGTCTCTGGTGACACTACCTGATGCTCGCGGCCGCCTTCATGATGACTGAAGGTTCTCAGTCAGTGGCAGACCCTGCTCCAGCCCAGATCCAGGGCCCAGCAAGCCCAGTGACAGTCCCCAGGCAGGCCCCAGGGGATAAATGTCTGATAAAGGGGTAGGGGGGATGTCTGGTGAAGGTGTTAAATGGCACAGGGGTGGGGGGAGGGGGATCACTTAAAATGACACAGGAGGATCAGAGGGGGCAATCAAAATGACACAGGAGGGTCAGAGGGGACAATCAAAATGACACAGGAGGATCAAAAGGGGTTACTAAAATGGTAATCCCCCCTCTGATTCTCCTGTGCCATTTTGATTACCTCCTCTGATCCCCCCTGTGTCATTTTGAGTGATCCCTCCCCCCACCCTGATACCCCAATTCCTTTTTTTTTACCCCTAGAAATGAGCGCAAAAAGAAAAAGCTACTCCGTGGAGTACAAGAAAGGAATCGTGGAAGACTCTTGGGGCCAAAATCTTACTGCTTTCTGCAAAGAGAAGATGTTGAGTATCCGATTGGTCCAAAAATGGCAAGCAGAGTATGGTAACCTCATTGAACAAGTGGACAAGGGAAATGCTAAAAAAGCGCAAGTGTGGATCAGGTTGGCAACCATTATTTTCCGAGCTGGAAGACCTGATCTGTGAATGGGTTGTTGACAGGAGAGCAAAGGCTTTGGTTGTGAATAGGGCTCAGATTCAAGAATTTGCCCTTGCAATGGCACCACAGTTTGACATAGCCCCCGAAGACTTCAAAGCATCACAACACTGGCTGGATAATTTCCTTCAGAGAAGTGAACTGTCTTTAAGAAGATCTACAACATTGTTTAGGTTGGAAGATACTCAAGTTATTAAGCGAGCACTTGCATTCAAGTCCTTTATTGATGATGCTGACTTCTCTAAATACAGTCTTTCCAACATGATTGCTATGGATGAAACTGCAGTGTTTATGGGCCAATCATCTCAAACAACAATTGAACAGCGGGGTGCCTCCTTGGTGTACATTCCCTCCACTGCTTACAAAAGTGCACGTGTTTCCTGTATTTTGGCAATTCGTCTGGAGGGCACTAAAATCCCACCTTTAATCATTTCGAAGGGCAAGAAGGAAAAGATTGAACGTGTTTTGGGCGTTTTTATTCTTGAAACTGAAAAGCCTGGGCCACACAAGCAGTTATAAGGAAGTGGGTCGATTTAATGCTGCCACTTGTTATGCGAGGGAGCCAAGGAGGTCTGTTAGTCTGGGATGCAGCCAGCACTCACCACGCTAAAGACATGAAGACATTTCTTCACAAAAGAAAAATAGATCAGATAATGATTCCCGCAGGAATGACGGCCTATCTCCAGACTCTTGATATTGCAATAAACAAGCCATTCAAAGACAATTTGTGCATGGAAATTAATGACTACATTGAAAATAGAATGGAGAGAAATCAGCGTGGAAACTTTGTGAAACCTAAACTGCAAGAAGTTGTGACTTGGGTGAAGAATTCATGGGAGAAAATCACTGACAGTTGCATTGCAAATGCACTGCGAGCAGGCTACCTTGACAAGAAGTACTCATTTAAAGACAGTGCTATTGCTAAACATGAGAGATTTGGTCCACTGATTCTGAAAGAAATGGAGTCACAAGAAATTCACCAGGAAATTCAGGAATTGGATTGTTATGATGATGTTCCAGAAGATGATGACATGATTGTCATTGAATAAATGAGTAAATTCTTGATACTGTAGGATTCAGTTTGTCTGGTTTGTGTTGACAACTACCGTACTACCGTACCATATACAGGTAATAAATTTCCTTTATTTTCATTTAACAATAAATGTGTATCGTATTCTTCTTCATGGAAAAATAAGACATCCCCTGAAAATAAGACCTAGCGTGTCTTTGGGGGCAAAAATTAATATAAGACACTGTCTTATTTTAGGGGAAACACGGTAGAACCCAGTGCCTGGAAGGGTATTAGACAACTCTGTGCCTCGGAGCTGAGTAACCTCCTGCTCAGGAACAAGGAATGCATACCACTGCCTCTGGTTTTTCTGTGTTCAAAGCATCTCAAGTCACTGTAATCTGAAAATGAAGATGAACCCTCTTTTGGAATTCCTGATACAACCTACTCAGAAAAACCAAATTCCATCCTAAGTACAGCCAAAGCAACCAGTGACGGCTCTCAAAAGGCTGGAGTGATCATCCAGAGATTAAGAGCTGGATGGCATTTGTAAAGCTCTGAGGTCAGCGGCCCAGGTTATCTTGAGAAAGCCTAACTGGCAAGACCACTTTCTCTGATTGTGGATTTTGGGAAGAGATTGGGCTCAGTCTCTACTTCCCATGCTTTAGAAACAAAGGGACCCTGATGACTAATGTGGGGAGAGCAATGGTGATAGAAGGAAGATGTGGAAATCTGGGTAACTTCTAAAGATTGGGGGTTCAAGGGAACACTAGAATGTTAAGAATGTTATCTCTCTATCAGACCTTGCACTACCTCAGCTGATTCTTTCTCAAACATAAAAAGGTTGGAAAAGTAGCACATTAGGGAAAATATAGGATTTTGAAAACTCCACCCAATTCTATGAGCCTCGGTCCAAGTGGGGATGAAGTGAGGCACTCTATCTTGCCAACATAGAGCTATAGACTAAATCAGAGAGCTTGAAAGGACCTTATATATAAAATGAAATCTGGAATATAAATAGATCAATGTAGGAAAAAGTGAGACCCTGAGAAGGAAAACAACTGACTTATGATCTTTCTGTCATCATGTTATAACCATAAACCACCAACATATTCATTGGCCACTTAATCTGTTTCAAATACCTCATCTACCACTTCTACTCCATACTATAGGTAGCAGGCAGCTGAGGGTAGCCAGGAAGTGTCAGTAGTGCAGAAATTCAGTTCAAATTGTCCTATAGTTGAGATCTGTCCTCAGATGATTCTGAAGCTGTCTATTTAAGGTAGGAGATGAGCTTCTGAGTTGGGGGCACATGTACACCATTTTCAAAGTCTGAGATGAGATGTCTGGAGATCAAATAAGTTTCCAGGATCAAGCATGTCTGTTGTAAACCTGCTCATTTGCAATTTATGGCATGCTCCTAATCCAAAATAACTCTAAAGATGCTGAGATAAGTGGTTATCGTTGACTAGAAGGAAAGAAGATTGTTGAGAATGATGTCCAAAAGGCTGGAATTAAAGCTAGAAGATGTTGATAGAGTCTAAATGCATTAAGGATCTCATTTTACATGAGTTGGACTTGAGCCCTTCTGTACCATAGAACAATCCTTGTTTTATTTTTAAAGATCAGGAAGACAATCTCCCTCCCTATCCTGTGCCCAGGAAATCTTTCTTTGTCCCACATTCCAAGCCTCAGGATTAACTATGGAGAAGTTTTAGCTTAAATCTAAATGGATTCCTTTTTCTAGCACTAACCCTTTTACATCATGTGAAATAAATGTCAAATAGAGCTCATCTCTGTCCTTGATACAATAATCCTCACCCACAAAAAGAGCACAGCTAGGTCATTGTGTCTATTTCCCAGTTAAACAGTTAGTTGTGTTTTCATCAGAGGTCATATATCTGAGTCTTTCCAGTAGCTTCTATTCCGGGCCCTGGTTGGCAGGAGTAACTGAATCAGCAGCACTCTATGAAGCAAGAGGAGGTGCGTGCCATCGCTGCACAGTAAAGATTTTCCTCTGTGACACGCCTCCCTGATGGGGTTGGGCAGCTGTCCATTAACTGAAACTAAATAAGCCTCCCACTGAAGGATGAGAATAGGAAACAAATCAAAAGAGGCGATAATTAAGGGCAGTAAATAAAGGGAGGTCCAATGTGGAAAAAACGCAGGGAGGACAAGAATCTCAAACATGATTATTAATGGCAAAGAGATAAAGTCTTTGGAAAATACAAACACTGAACAAGACCTCAGGAGAATGAAAAAAAGCCGACAAATTATATGTGAGCTTGCAATGTGATACAGCTGAAACAACCACATGGAACACAAGCAATTCTGAATTGCATATTTGAGGGATCAAGTATAGACCAAGGACTAGAGAGATTTCTCTCTGAGCTCACAGAGACCACATCCAGGGCCCTGGGACAGCAGAGAGACTCAGATGAGATGGAGGGAACTGAAAGGGAAGCAACCACCAAGGGAAAGGAGTGGGAGGCATTGGTTTTAGAAGAGAATAACCACCTAAGCTTGTGCAAGTGGTGACTAGAACAGAGAAAGCCAAGCACCAGGGCAATGGGAGGCCTGCTGAGGGAGGCCTGCAGCTGGACATGGTAAGTCAACTTAGTGATGTGACCATAGTGTTCTGGGAGACATCAAGAGGCCACAGACTCATTGGCTGGAATGGCTCTTTGAAGCAGGGTGGAGACCAGGTAACATAGCAACTGTGATGGAGTCTGCACAGCAGCTGATGCAGGAGATCCCCTGAGTCTTGGGTGTGCTCAATGGGAAAGGGACTGTGGGATTTCTTCCAGCCTTTCCGGATACCCACTGTGGTGATGCCATCAAAGGCCAAAGCTCTCAAGGACTGGGCTGCCTATTCCCACCTTTGCTCAAGATCCTGACTTTGGTGAGAGGCTGCACAATAAAGATTATTCCAGCCAAAACCGGTTTGGCTCAGTGGATAGAGCGTCAGCCTGCGGACTGAAAGGTCCCAGGTTCGATTCCGGTCAAGGGCATGTAACTTGGTTGCGGGCACATCCCCAGTGGGAGGTGTGCAGGAGGCAGCTGGTCGATGTTTCTCTCTCATCGATGTTTCTGACTATCTATCACTCTTCCTTCCTCTCTGTAAAAAATCAATAAAATATATTTAAAAAAAAAAGATTATTCCATCGCCCTGCCACCATGCCTGATCTTTCTATAATCTTGTGAGCTGTTCTCTACCCATATTTTCACAAAAAGCCAACACAAGAGATGAAAGCAGTGGAAGACAGAGGAGACAACAGAGTGGCAGAGAAGGTGGGAAAGGCTCTTGGGCAGGAGGATGGGGTGGTGGAAAGCTGAGTGGAGAGGCGTGTGGGGTGGCCCTGTGGTCCAGGCCCATGGTTAGTGACCTGTGGGTCTGAAAGGCTTGGGCAAAGAGCCAGTGGCCCCCAGCAGCCTACAAGGGCATCAGACAGGGGCTAAAGGCAGCTAACATCCTCCAGAGTCTGTTCCCGATTCAGGCACAAGCAAGCCACATCAGCTGTATGACACACTTGAGTCTTTCAACTTCGTGCAAATATGTATTGAGCCCAATAGGCCCATTAGAGCACTACATGCTTACAGTGCAAAAATGAATAGCATGAACCTCAGCAGGGACATAATTTGAGGATTATACGTGTTAATGTGTGTAAAGCCTTCAGAACTCTGCATGACAAAAAGAAAATGCTCACTAAATGAAGGTCTTTTCTGTCATGTAGTCAGAGAACTTGGAGGAATTCTGTGATGGGGCGAGGGGGATGAAGAGACAGCAAGCTCAGCAGCAGAGCAGCTGGAAGGACTGACAGGGAGGATGAGGCAGGGAAGTGCACTGCCAAGCACCACAGGCCCTACGCTTTAGGACAGTCAAACAAGGAATACTTTTCCACTTCTTATTTTTTAGTTTTAAAAATATATAACTTTTAAAATTACATTTGAAATAGTTTTTAAATTATATGACCTACAAAACTAAAATTAAAAGACTCTAGTATTTTGCTGTTGTTAATCCTCACCTGAGGATATTTTTCCCATTTATTTATTTATTTTTTTTAAGAGAGAGTGAAAGGGAGGGGAAGAGACAGAGAGAAAGAAACATTGATGTGAGATGTTTGGATGGGTGCCTCCTGCACACACCTGGACTGAGGATCAAGCTGGCAACCCAGGTACATGCCTTTGACCAAAATCAAACCTGTGATCCTTCAATCCATGGGCCAACACTCTAAACACTGAGCCAAACTGGCTAGGGCAATACTCTAGTATGTTTATATTGTATAATTCAAGAGTTGTATAAAGTTGTTGCTTAAACATGTATTTACTTGTGACCAGAAGAATAAACAGAAAACAAATGTCAGAGTTTAATTATGTGGCTCAAAAATAGATAATGCTAGGGAAGCATAAGGAGAAAAAATGAGTTCTACAAAATAAGGTTACTGAAAATGGTAAAATTAGTAATCAAAGCAAAAATAGTTAGCATTTTAATCCTTCACCTGAATGAAAGGCTCCAGCATCTAGCCAGGCTCATGGCCTGGGAAGAGGGCACTAGGGTCCCTGGGAGAAGACATGTGGGTCAGAAGGACCTGAATCTCGAGAAATCTCTCAGACAATGAAAAAGACACTGGTTTTTAAATTAACATATAATACATTGACCCACATACATTCTTTCCCCAAAAGCTATATGGCTGCTATGGGCTCTGGGTCTCAGTAGAGGGGACAGGGCCCTCTCTCCTCTGACTCCTGCAGAAGGAGAATATGCTTCGATTGGCCCACATGTCCTGTAGAACAGGGCGGTCAGTTCAAAGTCCCTCATCTTCTTCTGATGCTCTGCCTCAGGTGGAGAACCCTAGGTGGGCCTGGCCAGTCTCTCTCTTCCACTCTCTAATACCCGAGACCCTCATCTCTTCAGTTCACTTGTGTAACTAAGATTTGGTATAAGGCTTGGAAAGAGGAGGCCCTATTGGGCCTCAGTCATGTGCTTCAGCCTGGTTTCCAAAGTGCTTCAAAGCCCAGCACAAAACGTCATGCTGCTTTGATTTAAATGGCCATCATATTTTGGGCAGAGGCCTCCTTGGGTTGCCCAGAGATGGCTGGGTGGAGCCCAGGGATGGCTGGTTAAGAATAGGGCATTCTAGTGGCCATGGCCATAATGACCCCTTAATACTGTCAGAACTACTCAAGCCAAAGCACACCTAGGTCCCCAATCACAGCTGGTCCCTGAAGCACTGAACAGAGTCCCTCGTCCATCACCTAAGTGCTAATGATGGGCACAAGAGCAGTGGAACATGATGAATTCTGGAGAACCTACTCCACCACTGCCAAGCGCCCTCACTCCACCAGCCTCATTCCACATCCCCACTAGAGTCTGTCTCGGCAAACCAAATGCTTCCTGCACCGACCCAGATAACTTAGTCTGGCTCTCAGATGACCATGCCACCCACAGGCTTTCCGTAACTTGGAAGCCACTGCACAAGCACTTTGTACTGGCAGAGACTATGATTAAGATGAATAAAGTGTTTTGAACATGAGATGATGAATAGAATGGACATTGTCAAGGCCTGAAGAAGGAGCACTCTCACCACAGGCCTAGGATGGCTTTTGGCCAAAATCCTGCTAAGTCTCCAGGAAGTGAATAAATAAGAAGCAGGACTCAGTCAGATGAATGCCTGCTTGACCTCTTACATGATTAATGTGACCTCCCTTAGGTTTCTCCTGTACCACTTTCCACACAGGCTTCACAAAAATTATAAACCACTTTACCAGGGGTGCTTGGAAATTCTTGAGGCCTCTTAAAATGCTGAGGTTTGGAAACGTGGCCCCAGAAGGGCAGGAGGTATCGGAATGACTATCAGATTGGCAATCTCCAGGCAAAATGCCAGATGTCCTCACACCTTCAAGGTACGATGACAACTGAGAAGAGTCCGCTCCCCTTTTACAACAGCAGCTGAAATGTAAAGAGTTTTTAAAAATGCTCAAAGGTCAGGAAATTCGACACTTGATTTCAACAGCCACATTGTCTCTGCCCACACATTCTCACTAACCAGCCAGTGACAAGCCAAAGGCCTTGCCAGATGCCACTTGAAAGAGAATGGGATTTGCTCTGTGCTCCCTAGAACTTCAAGTCTACAAATCAAATGTCTTTCATAAATATTTGACAATGCAACTCCACTTACCTCTCCAAACCTCTTGGCCTGGATAAATAAATGCATTTGCTGGGCTCGAAGGGGCAGCTCATGTTCACCAAGGCTTCCACATATGCCAGCTGTACCTCTGGCCAGAGACCCCACCCATTTCTAGCCACGAGATTGCAAAGGAGTGGGAGATAGTTCTCAACACACATTCTGCTGCTGTGTTGAGCCGTTACCATGTGCTAGCTCTGTGCTGAGAACTTAATGTAAATTGGCCATTCGTCAATAGCTTTTTGCTGTAGGCCTATTATGCCTGATTCTATTAAAAGTGCTGTGATACAGTGATAAATAAAACAGTGCTTTGCCATCAAGGGGCTTACATTGGAAGTGAGGAAGATGTTATCAAGTCAAGAACTAAACAAACAGGCTAGATGATATTTGATACAGATGAGTGCTATGAAGGACAAATCCATAGACATATGAAAGAGATAACAATGTGTAGACAGTTTGGTTCTTCCCTCACTTTGGATCCCCACCATGAGGCTTCAGAGTAGATGTGAATTATTGCACCTCATTTTATGAATGAAGAGGCGGCTAGATAGAGATAGGAAGTGAATCACTAAAGGCTGCCCACCTCACAGAGCTGAGCCAGAATTCAAAATCAGGTTTCTCTGTCACAAAAAAATCCATGTTCTTGCCACTGTGCTGTACTCAAAAGACCTAAGATAACATTGACTTCTGGTCAAATAAACCCAGTAGAATTTAGTCACATTGTGATGTAACAATGGCAGATTCCTGCTTGAAACTGGAGTAATTGGTGTCCGGGGAGATTAAGTTAGAGAAAGCCTCAGGAGAAGGAAACCCAGTGTGAAGGGGGTGCAAATGCTGGGAGGAGTCAGTTGTGTGCTGGCGAGTGTTTAACAACCAGTTCCTCAGGATGAAACCCCGAGTTCAGTGTTTGCTGATTTCCATGGTATAAACATTCCTGCTGTAGCCAATTTCAGGTTATCAAGGTGATGCCAGTGAATATGGATTTGGAAACAGGTGTGCATACCTGGCTACCAGGGCTGCTCTACAGGGCTCCAGCTCACTAGTGGGAGAGAAGGTAGCCCTATCAGAGGCTGTGTGGTATAGAGGTTAAGAGCATGGATTCTAAAGCCAGTCAGACTGGGTTCAAATCACAGCTTTGGTGTTTATTAACTGTTAATTTAACCTCTCTGTGCCTCGGTTTACCTCCCTGTAAAATGAGAACAATAATACCTACCTCAAGATTGGTATGAGGATTAAGTGACTTTACATTTATAAAGTGTTTAGAAAACACCTAGTATGTAGTAAGTGATATTTAAATGCTTTCCAAATAAAATACAGAAGAAAGAGTTGGACAGAAGTCCTATTTCATCATGACATGTTGCTAAGTTCAAGGACCCATCACAAACAGGTGCTTATGTTATAAAGGCAACAGAATATCAGACAAAAGTAATTGTGAAAGGCCCAACCTTTCACAAGGTGTGGCTCAGTGGTTGAATGTCGACCTATGAACCAGGAGGTCATGATTCAATTCCCGGTCCGGGCACATGCCCAGGTTGCAGGCTTGATCCCCAGTAGGGGGCGTGCAGGCGGCAGCCAATCAATGATTCTCTCATCATTGATGTTCCTATCTCTCTCTCCCTCTCCCTTCCTCTCTCTGAAATCAATTAAAAATATTTTTAAAAATAGAGTGAAAGGAAACTGCCTTCTGCCCCCATTTCTTTGCTAAAAAAATAAATAAATAAAATAAAAAATATATTATTGGTATTTAGCAGTTTAGTGCTTTAAGGTAGACATCTACAGCTTTCAAGTGTCAGGCTTATTTTCACCTCAGGGCTTCTGCACATGCTGTTTCCCCTGCTCTTCCCCCAGACGTCTCATGGCTCTTCACTGTACTTTTTCAAGTTATGTTTCCAGTGAGGCTGCCTATGACCATCTGATTTAAAGTTGCATGCCTCCCCCCAATTCCTTATTCCCTTCCCTCTATTTCCCATAGAAGCTGTTGATTTTATTCTCATTTCCTACTAGGTTGTAAGTGCCAGGACAGTACAGAGTTTTGACTGTTTTGTTCCCTTCTGTATACCTAATGCCTAATAAGTGCCAAATGCAGAGTAGGCACTTAAATATTTGTGACATGAATAGAGGAATATGTCTTTTGGGGCTCAACTAAATTCTCAAGACTTATTAACTTCATAACAATCATGCTAAATTGCACTTGGGCTTTAGTTGTAATTTTAGCAGTCTGGATTTTAACTCAAATATCAAGTGGTTCAATAAGATTCATCAGTAAGATTCATCATATAATATGCCCTTACCTCAACTCAGATAACCATCCATTGTGCATAGTTACTTCTTTGAATATTTATCTTACACAATTTTTTCATGCTTATCCATCCAAAGCAACCTGAATATGAATTGCAAAGTACCGGGCACTAAGCAAATAGATTTTTCTTCAATCTATATATTTTAAAATCCAAGTTTTCCATACAAAGAACCTGAATGCATCCAAGGTGGCAAGCTAAAAATGGCTGATCCAGGAATCTGCCTGGATCTATCAAACTCTAAACCTGTGTTTCCTCTGCTCTGTCAAGTGCCCTCCAAGAATGATTTCTAGCTTACGCATTTGACTATTGATTTTACTTTCTTTTCTTCCACAACAAAGTTGAGTTGATATATTCAAAACCCAATGCGGTTTTCCTGCCATAAATGATACATTTTTGGCACTCATATCAGTAAATGAATTAGATAAATGTTACATTCCACATTTCTCCCATTTTCATAGATATCAAGGTATTTTGGTCTTAGTGTTTTTTCAATTTATCTATTTCTCTTGATGATAAGTTTATCCCTATCTGCCATTTATTTAGTATTAATAAGTACAAAGCCTTCTTCTAGGAACTAGGTATGCAATGATGAGCATCAAGGTTCTCACAGCTCTTTCATCTAAAGCAGGGGTGGGGAATGTCTGGCTTGCAGGCATATAAGGCCCATGAAATCATTTGCTCTGGACCTGCCAAGGAATTAGAGGTGAGTTAATTAAATGTTTGACCAAATATAGCAGGCTAATTTTTAAGCTGATAATTTTGTATGGCCCACAAATGATGTTTATAAATATCTAATGCCCCTTGGCAGAAAAAAGGTTCCCCACCCTTGATCTAAACTTAAGTAAAATTACCCTTAATATTCATTCATCCATTCATTCAGCAAAATTTTATTGAATGTCAGCTGTGTGCCAGGCATTGTGTTAAACAAAAAAAACAACAACACAAAACAACAAAGATACAATTCTTACCCTTAGGATAATGTTCTATATAGTGGGAGATGTATGTGTAAAGCATTTAATAGCATATTGTTGGAAATTCTGCAGATTCTCCAAATCAGCAAATTAGTAACAAATGGTAATTACCAGTTAGGTAACCTAGCTTGTCTGTAGCAGAGTCTTCAGCAATCAGAGTCTCTGCATCTGAGATACCAGGAACACACACACACACACACATACACACACACACACACACACACACACACACATGCCCACACTTGAGCAGTAATAGATCAAGTAAGGATTCCATTAATCTATCAAATGAATAATGTACACATTTTATTTATCTGTACAGACTCTTTCTACTAACATTCTTAAAACAATAATGTTGTCTATAAACACTATGGTTATTACCATCACACATATGTAAGCTATAATAAACTCAGTCATAACCATAACTAATTAATAATCATTTTAACTCATTCAGGATTTCTAGGAAAGTCAGGCTCACTCTCTATGGTGCATTTCAGAAGTTCTTGCAAGATACTATCATAATACCACACAATAGACTAATGTAAAACCCATGACCTGACTGGAAAGTATACCTGACTGTTAACATTTTTAGGAAACTCCTTTCCTGAGGTATTTGTCCTGGGTGCATTTGGGCACCAGTTGGATGCCACTAATAGCTCTGCATTGTTTGGGAAGCTGACCACATGACCTCAAATATCCCAAACACTTCAAGAGTTTTTAAAATATGTCTTGGTGGTCATATTTTGAAAGTAGGCAGGAAAAGACTACAGGGCAAATCCATCCTCTTCCTTTCCCTAGAATGTCCAGGGGCCACTGTCATCACCACCATCAATCTCAGCTACAAATGGCCCTAAGTCCTTTATAGTCCTTTAATTTAGAAAACCACCTCTTTTGTCCTTGACAAGCCAACAAGTTTTTTTGTTTGTTTGTTTGTTTGATTGTTTAAGAATTACTTAGAAACTAAGTAAATTAAAAAGTAATAAAATTGCCATGGGTGACAACATTATATATGATGGAGGAAAAACTACACCATAATAGAGTTTAGCAAGAGGCTGAAATGTGTCTCCACAAAGATATGGCCTGAAATAGTCCTACCACATGCAGAGCTGTGGAATCTTTAATACTCTTCAGAAAATTTGGAGTTCAATTTCTAGGTATGGAGGACTTCATAATCCCATTGATCTTCTGGAATTTTACCTTGCCCAGAGCTTCTCATCCCTCCTCCTTCCCCCCAGGACTTGGGCATCTTCTGTCTCTGATTGGTTCCTATAACCTGCCCCCTCCCATCATCCAGTTCCCTCTCATTTTATCAGTGTGCTCAACACCCAGTCAAGCTGATTAGAAGAACTGTCATCCCTTCAGCAGTAGATCATGTCTGGTCTGGACATCTCAAAACATTGGAAGGGGCCTTAGTCTTACTTAGACCTCATCTGCTGCCTTCAGCTTTCAGAAGTCCCTCACTTTAAACCAAATCTCTCATTCCTCAGGTCCACCACTAAGTTATGACATCATCAGTGATCCAAATGTCATTGCCATGGGAGAGGAAAGCAACTGCCTGTCTGAGCTGGGTGAAGGACTGTGTCCTCCTGCCCCAACTGTCAGCTTTCTTCCCTCTCTTCCCTGCCATCTTCCTATTGGCTCAATACACAGGAAGAAGTTTCATCTTAGTATGTCATGATAGTTTAATACACTCTAGAATAATTTCGTTGTTTATATTTGTCTCACCTTATATTCAGAAAGAGGATGAGTATTTCCTCAGAAAAAGATTTCTGAAAGTACTAGCTCACATATGATTTTATTTAAAACTAGAGGCCCAGTGCATGAATTTTGTGCACTGGAGAGGGGGGATCCCTCAGCCCAGCCTGTGCCCTCTCTCAGTCTGGGACCTGATATCCCTCTTGCAGTCCAGGACCCCTCACTCCTTACCACCCACCTGCCGTGGAGGTGGGAGAGGCTCCCGCCATTGCTGCTGCACTTGCCAGCTGTGAGCCCTTGGGGGGCCAATCGGGGGCCAGGCTGGCCAGGGGAGGGGCTGTGGGATGTTGAGGCACCATGGTCACACCCCATCCTGCCTCTGCATAAGGGCCTGGACCATGCCACCGCCTCTCCTGCTGCCTCCGTGGGAGGGGGGGGGGGCATGACTGTCATGGCTGGCCTGGCAGCGCAGGCTCGCTGGCCCCACCTCCCACCCACTGGTTGCTCAGGAAGTTGTTCTGCCATCTGGTCTAATTAGCATATTAGCTCTTTATTGTATAGGATAATCAGGCTGCCTGGATGGTAAAGGTATGCCTGAGAAAGATGTCCTCTGCAGTATGAGGGAATGATTCAGGGTGGCTGGCTTCTAAGCTCTAACTCCAGAGCCCCCAACTCTGAATTCTCCTCACACAGCTCTAGTCCACTCTGCTCTCCCTCTGCCGGAGAACAAGGAGAGTGATGTCAGAGGAATTGCTGTGTGAGAAACCACTTGACCTCTCCCCATGAAATGTCAACAAGTTAACCAACTATAATTCAACAGAGAAATCCCTGCTCAACATAGATACATGCCTGAGAGACCCACACATTGAAAAATCTAAAGGTGGGCTACTGGAAATAAACAGAGAGACAAGAAGGGAAGAAAGTGCAGACAGCCTGAAGATGCAGCCCTGCAGCCAGGAGCAGAGAGGAAGCTGACAGTAGCAGGCACTTCTTTTGGCCAAGAGGAACACAGAGCTGTGGGGGGGGGGGGGAAGGGGACGGGGGGGGGGGCAGCCCAAAAGAGCGAGCCACCAGCAGAGCGAACATTGTCTGAGTCAGCAGATGCCTGACAGAGCATGGGATTCTGCCATGCAGCTCTCCATTGTTGGGCCAGGTGGTGGTGTTTCAGATAAAGAAACAGAACTACAGAGTCCTGCAGCCCTTTAGACTCCCAAAACTTGCCTCCCATTGTCCTTGGAGTTGGGTCCATGAGCATATTATCTGTAAACCAAGAACTATTGCATTAGAACCTCTGTTTCCCTCTATGTTTGATCACCAGGAGGGGTGCTTAAGCAGGACCCCATGGAGGCTAGAGTCACCATTATGGTGAGAGAAAAACAAACCCCAGCCCCAAGAAGTGTGGCTGTACTCTTACAGAAGCCATGAAGGTCAAGATTAGGAGATTACAGAGGTAAAATATTTTGTGATTCAGTGCCATCTACTGGATAATAGTAGAAAGACCTTTCATTAATATAGAAAGATTTAAATCCCCAGGCAAAGGAGAACAGCAAATACCATGAATAACCACAGTAACAAGGATGACCAGAAAGAAAATGAAAAATCACCCCAAAGCAAGCTGGAACATGTGGAACTATGTGATATAAATGAAAGAGATCTCAAGGCTAGAGTTCTAAAAATACTCAATGAGATGTGAGAAAATACAGACAAGCAATTCAATGCACTCAGAGAACAAATCAATGAACAAAATGAGTACTTTACCAAATAAATTAAAACTTTAAAAAAGAACCAATCAGAAATCCTGGAAATGAAGCATGCAATGAAGGAGATTAAGAGTGAACTACTGAGCATAGAAAATGGTGTTAACCAGATGGAGGAAAGATTTAGTGATATCAAATATAGGAATCTAGAAATGACACAGAGGGAAGAAAAGAGAGACCTGAGCATAAAGAAAAATGAAAGACCTATGTGAAAACTATCTGACTCCATCAGAAAAAGCAATATTAGAATTATAGGAAGTCCAGAGGAGGGGGAGAAGGAGTATGGAATGGAGAGTCTATTCAATTAGTGGATGAGAACTTCCCAAATCTATGGAAAGAACTAGACCCTCAAATCCAAGAAACAAACTGAACACCTAGTCACCTCAATCCAAAGAAATCCTCATCAAGGCACTTGGTATTAAAGCTGTCAAAAATTAATGACAAAGAAAAAAATTCTCAAAACAGCCAGGGAAATAAAGGAAGTGACCTACAAAGGAGAACCCATCAGAATTTCACCCAACTTCCCAGCAGAAACTCTACAAGACAGAAGAGAGTAGAACCAAATAGTCAAGCATCTGAAAGAGAGAAATTGCCAGCCATGAATAATATATCCAGCAAAATTATCCTTTAAAGATGGAGTAATAAACACATTCACAGACATAAATAAGCTGAGGGATTTTACCACCAGAAAACCTCCATTGCAGGGTATATTCAAGGGAGTTATTCAACTTGAAACAAAAAACATAAGGTCACAACACTATGAGTAAGATCACCAAATACAGCATAAACAGGGATAATTCATGACAACAAAAAAAATGAAGGGGGTGGGGGACAGCTAAAGGTCTGAACTGGCAAAGGAGGATGAAGATCAGATGCACTCAAAAGAAAAAAATACTATGGTATATGTGCAAGTTTATTTCTTATAAACCTAATGGTAACCACACACAAAAATCACCAAAGCAGATAGATTTTAAAAAAAGGAAACAGAAGAAAGAAGTATGAAATACCACTAAACAAAAACAATAGACAGAAAAACAAAGGAAAAGAACCAATAGAGACACAGAGTTACCAGAAAACAAAAGATAAAATTGCTATAGAAAATTCTCATATATTAATAATTACCCCAAATTTAAAGGTCTGAATTCACCAATAAAGAGGCACAGAGTAGCTGAGTGGATCAAAAAACAAAACCCAACCACATGCTGCCTAAAAGAGACACAACTAAGCTGTAAAAACAAAGGTAGATTCAAAGTAAAAGGGTGAAAAATGATTCTCCAAGCAAAGAGCATCTACAGAAAAGCAAGTGAAGCCATACTTATATCTGACAAAATAAATTTAAAGATAACAAGAGACAAAGATAGACACTTTATATTGATGAAGGGAAGACTACATCAAGAAAATGTAACACTTCTTAATATATATGCACTCAACCAGGAAGCACCAAATTATATAAAACAACTATTCACAGAAATAAAGGGAGAAACAGATCAAAACACAATCATAGTTGGGACATCAATATTCCATTAACAGCTCTAGACAGCTCAACCAAACAGGAAATCAATTAAAAAATATTGGCCTTAAACGAAACACAAGACCAAATGGATATAGTTGACATTCACAGAAGCTTTCATCCCAGAACATCAGATTATACATCTTATTCAGTGCACATGGAACAGTCTCAAGGAACACCATATGTAGTATCAACAAATTCAAGAAGATTGAAATTATACCAAACATATTCTCCAAACACAATGCCTTGAAATTCAAAATCAACTGCAAAAAGTAAGTAAAAAGACCCACAAATATGTGGAGACTAAGAACATGTCACTAAAAAATGACTGGGTCAAAGAAGAAATAAAAGATGAGATCAAAAGCTATGTAGAGACAAATGAGAATGACAATACAATATCTCAAAACTTCTGGGATGCAATGAAAGCAGTAATAAGAGTGAAGTTTATATCATTACAGGTCTATGATGAGGGAAATCCCAAGTAAACAACCTAACATCACATCTTAAAGAAATAGAAAAAAAGCAACCCAAAGTTGTCAAAAGAAAGGAAATAGTAAAAATTAGAGCAAAATTGAATGAAATAGAGACCAAAAAGATTATATAAAAAATTAATTTATAAAAGAGAAGGTTATTTGAAAAGATTATTAAAATTGACAACAATCTGGCTAGACTCACTAAGGAGAAAGGGAAAAGACCCATAAAAACAAAATCAGAAATGAGAGAGGAGAAGGCACCACAGACATCACAAATATAAAAAGGATCATACTAGAATATTATGAAAGACTATATGCCACCAAATTCAATAACCTGAAAGAAATGGATAAGTTCCTAGAAATATATAATCTTCCTAGACTAAATGTGAAGAAGTGGAAAATCTAAATAGACCAATCAGTACTGAACAAATTGAAACAACCATTTAAAAAACTCCCAAAAAATAAAAGTCCAGGACTAGATAGCTTCGCCAGTGAATTCTACCAAACATTTAAAGCAGATTTAAAATCTATCCTTCTCAAAGTCTTTTAAAAAATTGAAGAATAGGCAATTCTTCCTAACACATATTATGAGGCCAATATAACTCTAATTCCAGAACCTGGCAAAGATAACACACAAAAACCAAATTACATACCATTATCTGATGAATACAGATGCAAAAATCCAAAAAAAAAGAAAAAAAAAACACCAAAAAAACACACAAGAAAATTGAATGCAACAGTACATTCAAAAAATAATACAGCATGATCAAGTACGATTCATTCCAGGGGCACAAGAATAGTTCAACATAGGCAAATCAATCAATGTAATAAACAAAAGAAAGAATAAAAATCAGATGATATTATCCATAGATGCAGAAAAAGCATTTGATAAGATACAACATTCATTTATGATTAAAACAATCAATAAAATAGGAATAGAAGTAAAGTACCTCAATATAATAAAGGCGATATATGATAAACCATCAGCAAATATCATACTCAATGGTGAAAAACTAAAAGCTTTTCCTCTAAGATCAGGAACAAGATAAGGATGTCCACTCTCACTGCTCTTATTCAACACAGTTCTGGAAGTCCTAGCCAGAGCAATAAGGCAAGAGAATGAAATAAAAGGCATCCAAATAGGGAAGGAAGAAATAAAACTATCACTTTTTGCAGATGGCATAATTCTGTATATAAAAAACCATAAGGACTCCACCAAAATACTATTAGAAACAATAAACAAATTCAGTCATGTTGCAGGATAAAAAAATCAATGTACAAAAATCCATTGCCTTCTTGTATACTAACAACAAAACTTCATAAAAAGAAATGAAAAAACAACAGCAATTCCTTTTGCAATTGCAACCAAAAGACTAAAATACCCAGGAATAAACTTAACAAAGAACGTGAAAGACCTATATACTGAAAATTACAAAGCATTATTAAAAGAGATTGAAAAAGACACAACAAAATGGAAAAATATCCTGTGTTCATGGATTGGAAGACTCAACATAGTTAAAATGGCCATATTACCCAAAGCAATAAACAGATTTAATGCAATCCCCATAAAAATCCCAATGTTATTTATTAAAGAAATAGAATGAGAAATCATCAAATTTCTCAAAAGACCTTGAATAACCAAAGCAATCCTGAGAAAAAAGAATCAAGCTGGAGGTATCATGTTATTTGATTTCAAATTATATTACAGAGCTATGATAATCAAAACAGCATGGTATTGGCAGAGAAACAGACACAGAGACCAATGGAATGGAATAAAGAGCCCAGTTATAAAACCACATGTATATGGACAGATAATTTTTGACAAGGAGCCAGAAACACACAATGGAGTAAAGACAGTCTCTTCAATAAAGTTGCTGGGAAAACTGGAAAGCCACATGCAAATGAATGAAACTGGATTACAGTTTGTCCCCATGTACAAAAATTAATTCAAAATTGATCCAAGACTTAAATATAAGACCTGAAACAATAAGTTATATATTAGAAAAATATAGGTACCAAACTTATGGACTTTGGTCATACAGAACATTTTATGAACTTGACACAAAAGGCAAGGGAAGTAAAGGCAAAAATAAATGAATGGGACTATATCAAACAACACAGCAAAAGAAACTGACAACAAAACAAAGAAGCAGACAACCAGATGGGAGATGATATTTGCAAACAGTAGCTCTGACAAAGGTTTAATTTCCTAAATATATAAATAACTCATAAAAGTCAACAGCAAACAAATGATCCAATCAAAAAGTGGACAGAGAACCTGACAATACACCTCTCCCAAAAAGACATACAAACAGCCAATAGATATATGTAAAGATGTTCAACCTCACTGACAATCAAGGAAATGCAAATCAAAACTACAATGAAATACCACCTTATACCTGTTAGAGTAGCTATTATCAATAAGACAAGCAATAACAAGTGTTGAAGAGATTGTGGGGAAAAGGGAACCCTCATCCACTGTTGGTGGGAATATAGACTGGTACAGCCACTATGGAAAGTAGTCTGGTGATTCCTCAAAAAATAGAGAATAGAGCTACCATATGACCCAGTAATCCCTCTCCTTGGTATATACCCAAAAAACTCGAAGTCATGTATTTGCAAAGATATATGCACCTCTATGGTCATTGCAACATTATTCACAGTGGCCAAGAGATGGAAACAACCAAAATGTCCTGTGATAGAGGACTGGATAAAGAAGATGTGGTACATATATACAGTGGAATACTACTCAGCCATCAGAAAGAATGAAATAACTCCATTTGCAACAACATGGTTGGACCTTCAGAATATTATGCTAAGGAAATTAAGTCAGTCAGAAAAAGCTAAGAACCATACAAATTCACTCATATGTAGAATATAAAACTGAAACTCATGAACACAAAGAGCAGTGTGGTGGTTTCCAGAGGGAAGGGGGTAAGGGAAGAAGGGGGCCCTAAAATTTTAATTTAAAACAATTAATAAATGTAAAAACATAAGTTAAAATAATCATAAGAAAGAGTTTAACAGTAATCTATAAAGTTTTTTCCTTAAGAAGCAGGTGACATCAAAGTGAGACAATAAAAAGTAAATTCAAGTTTTAAACAACAATTTAGCAATCTTTTTATTATGGCATTATAAATCATTGCAAAATAGACAAGAAAAGCTGGACAGCTCTAAAAAAATCATCTAGCCATTTGCTACATTTCTTACCTTCTCCTTAAATGCAGAATCTAAGGAGCTGACAAAATGAGTTAAAGACACAAAAGAACAAACACTGTACAATTCCATGTATACAAGGTACCAAAAATAGGCAAATTACAAATTAGGGACACAAATTAGAATGGTGGTTGCCAGGGGCTGGGGGAGGAGAATGAAAGTTAGTGTTTGATGATTAAGTAGTTTGGGATGATGAAAAGCTCTGGAGATGGATGGTGGTGATATTGCACAACAATGTGAATGCCACACAACTGTGTCCTTAAAAATGGTTAAAATGATAAATTTTATGTTATGTATATTTTACCACAATTTTTAAAACATGAGTGAGAAAATAAATGCTCAGAATTCACAAACATTCTCTTCAAATAAACCATGTGTTTTTGTCATTTATGTTACTTCAATTTAGGAGACAAGTAAAATGTGTCAGATTCCATGCCAGGTTAGGGAGGTGGCCAGGTGTGTGATGTTGAACCAAGTGTGTGACATTCAACTTTACAGTTGGCCTTTAAAACTTTTTCTCTAGGAAACAACTTGAGAAAATACTGAAAATGTGTTTGTATGGCTATTCCTGAATCACTGGGAGTGTGAGGTGCCCAGTATTAGGCATAGATCACACTCTATGCCTAACTCCCCACTATCTCATTAGGCCTGTGAGTGAGCCTCCAGGAACGCCCTTGACTTTGTGGAGAATGCAGGGAAGTTTGCATCCTGCACCGCACACACAGCACTGCCCAGATGCCAAATGGTGTGTTTAAGAATGTGTGGTTTACAAAAAAAAAAAAAAAAAAAAAAAAAAAAAAAAGGCAGCGGAATAGACAGACATGTCCTGAGCCTTGTCCCAGAGCAGAAAGAAAGAACAGCTGAGGGTCACACGGGGAGTGTTTGTTGGTGAGTTGAGGGACAGCTATACTACAGGAGAGAGCTTATCAGAAGCCTGAAAATCCACAACTGCGGCACCCACTGAACAGCTGCGAGACCCAGAACACCGGTCCCCAATTGGCGCAAACACGCAGATTCCTCTTCAAATCCCTACACTCCAACATGGAAAGGAGAGAGAGAACTACATAACCAGACACCCAGAGAAGAGAGACCATGGGGAGACAAAGAAACAGCCCGCATATGAAAGAAAAGCAGGCATCACCAGAAAAGGAAGTAAACAAAATGGAGGCAAGCAACCTGCCAGAGAAAGAATTCAGAGAAATTGTCATAAGGGGAGAGAAAACATGGCGGCGGAATAGACAGACGTGTTCCAAGCCTTGTCCCGGAGCAGAAAGAAAGAACAGCTGAGGGTTGCACGAGCAGTGTTTGTTGGTGAGTTAAGGGACAGATAAACTCCAGGAGAAGGTGGGGAACTGCTAGACAGGGTTTCCCTGACCGGGCAGCCCCCACTGCAGCTGGGTACCCTCCCAGAGCTACGGGCTTGGATGCGGAGACTGTGCCATCTTGAAAGGGAAAGTGGAGCTTATCAGAAGCCTGAAAATCCACAACTGTGGCACCCACTGAACAGCTGCGAGCCCCAGAACACCGGACCCCAATTGGCGCAAACACGCAGATTCAGAGGAACTCTACATTCCACCACGGAAAGGTCAGATTTTGCCTGGGATAAGGTGAGGTCTCTGGTCCTGGCAGGAGAGAGAAATGCGCGTTTTGCGGGAGCTGGAGGACCAGGGAAGTCTGTGCCTAGAAAAATCCATGGATGTTGGAGCTGGTGTGAACCGTGAATATGGAAGGGGGTCCTTAGAGCTGCTAACAGAAGGGATCTCTAAAAAGCAACCCATTTGGATCTGACATGCAGGGACAGCCTAAGAATTTCAAAGGTGTGCCGGCTGCTTAGACTTGCGTACAGACCCATTGTTCGCACACTTGGGCTTTTCCTCTTCAAATCCCTGCTTCTGATTACTAAGCCCAATAGATAGGATCACCCAGTTGGGGACACTCTGGGAGACTGCAGGGGAAAGTTGTTTTTCTGGAACCTGGGGATCAGAGCGGGGAGTGACCATCGGAGAGCCAGCTCTGAGGCAGCCCACTTCCACAAACCGGTATTGAGTGCCACAGGGAGAGAAGGATCTAAATACAGGCTAGAGAAGCCATATATAGACCCAGAAGTCAATCCAGAAACACTGCCACCCAGGGGCTGAATCACAAATTGACTCTTGTGTAATCAAAAATAAAGAAATACGAGAAATTAAGACACACCGCCTGCTTAAAAATCAGGACTGACTTACAACACTGAGGAGCAGTGGAACGCAGGGAACTGCAATACTGTCCAGACTGAGAAACAGGAGTGCCAAACAGAACAATAGAGGAAGTGAATGACCTTCACTACTGCACATTTTATTTTTTTATTTTTTATTTTTACTTTTTTATTTTCATTTTTTGCATCTTTTACTGAAGAAACTATTTTTTTTCTTTTTTCCTCACTTGATTTTACCTTTTTAATTATTACATTTTTATTTTCAATCAGTATCATTACTACTACTATTTTACTTTTTTAAAAAGTATCATTTTATTTTCTCTTTATTTTACTTTGGGATTAGTGTTCTACATTCTATTTTCATCTTTTCTTTAGCATCGTTTTACCCTAGCTCAATTCTACCTTTATGCCATCACTCTCTTCCTAACATTTCCCCTTTAGGTGTCTTGTTTACCTTACCCCTTTCCTGCTTTAGATTTTCCCTATTCTTTCTGTTTACCCCTGATAAAATTTCACCTTACTTATATATCTAATCTACACTCCTCTGCTCCAATTCCATACAAAACTCTCTCTTTGCTGTCTTAACTATCCAAAAATTGTTTTTCTCTCTGTTCTTTTGTTGTTGTTTGCTTGAATGTTGATTATATCGAATTTTTATGCTTTTTTGTGAGATTGTTTTGCTTATTCTTTTTTTTGTTTCTTTGTTTTTTTGTTTGCTTTGTTTTTGTTTGTTTTTTGCTTCTGTTTTTCTTGTCTCACTTGATATTAGTTGGTATTGTAGTTTGTATTAATCCCCAAGTACTTGTTGCTGGCATTTGTTGGAATTAGTGGTTGTTCTATTGGAGTTTTCTCCCCATAGATATAGTTTGTTCCCCTTTCTCTCTTAGTCTCTTTCTTGTCTCTCTCTTTATTTTTTCCTTTTCCCAATTTCATTCTGACACTCCTTTTTTTTCCCTTTTTCTTTCTTTCTTTTTCCGCTTCTTCTTTCTCTCCTATCCCCTAATTTGCCTTTCTCTGGTGGTCACCTTTATTGGAGGTTATTAATATCATGAATAAATTTCTGTTTAGTGCCTTGTGTGTTGTACATGGTTGTGTTGTATTTTGTGCCTTTAAATCAACGCAGGGGAGAGAGAACTACATAACCAGACATCCAGAGAAGAGAGACCATGGGGAGACAAAGAAACAGCTGGCATATGAAAGAAAAGCAGGCATCACCAGAAAAGGAAGTAAACTAAATGGAGGCAAGCAACCTTCCAGAGAAAGAATTTAGAGAAATGGTCATAAGGTGGCTGAAAAGAATGGAAGACAAATTCGACAATATGAGTAAGAACCAAGAGGAAATGAAGAAGAACCAAGAAGAAATGAAAAATGACATCGCTGCTGTAAAGAACTCAATAGAAAGCATCAAGAGTAGACTAGAAGAAGCAGAGGACCACATCAGTGAGCTAGAAGACAAGCTGGGAAGAAATACCTAAGTAGAGCAGCTTCTAGAAAAAAAAAATTAAAAAGCAGGAGGAGAGCCTAAGGGAACTTTGGGACAGCACGAAACAAAAAAACATCCACATAATAGGGGTTCCAGAAGGAAAGGAAACTGAGCAAAGAATAGAAAACCTGTTTGAAGAAATAATGACAAAAAACTTCCCTGATATAGGGAAGAAAAATCCCACACAAATCCAAGAAGCTCACAGAGTCCCAAGCAAAATGAACCCCAAAAGACTGACACCAAGGCATATTATAATTAAATTGGCAAACACCAACGACAAAGTAAGAATCTTAGAAACAGCCAGAGAGAGACAGAAAGTTATATACAAAGGAACCCCAATCAGAATAGCAACTGATTTCTCAACAGAAACTCATCAGGCCAGAAGGGAATGGAATGAAATATACAAAGTCATGCAAAGGAAGGGTCTGAGTCCAAGAATACTGTACCCAGCAAGGCTATCAATCAAAATTGAAGGCGAAATCAGGAGCTTCACAGACAAAAAAAAGACTAAAGGAATTTATTACCACCAAACCAGCAATGCAAGAAATGCTAAAGGGTCTGCTGTAAAAAGAAAAAATAGGAAGTGAAGAAGGAACACAGGGGTAAAGAATAAAAATGGCAACAAATAAGCACCTATCAATAACTTTAAATGTAAATGGATTAAATGCCCCAATCAAAAGACATAGGGTAATGGATTGGATAAGAAAACACGACCAATATATCTGCTGTCTACAAGAAACCCACATCAGAAAAAAAGACAAACACAGACTGAGGGTGAAGGGATGGAAAAAGGTTTTTCAGGCGAATGGAAATGAAAAAAAAAAAGCTGGGGTAGCAATACTTAATACTGACAAATTAGATCACAAAGTAAAGGACATAACAAGAGATAAGGAAGGCCACTTCATAATACTAAAGGGAGCAATACAACAAGAAGAAATAATTCTGGTAAACATATACGCACCCAATACAGGAGCACCCAAATACATAGAAAAAAAACTCTGGGAGGATATCAAAGGAGAGATTGACAGCAATACAATCATAGTAGGAGACTTTAATACCCCACTATCACCATTGGACAAATCCTCTAAATAAAAAATCAGCAAAGAAACATCAATCCTAAATGACTCACTAGACCAGATGGAATTAATTGACATCTTCAGAACATTTCACCCAAAAGCCACAGAATATACATTCTTCTCAAGTGCACATGGGTCATTTTCAAAGATATACCATATGTTGGGTCATAGGAAAAGTCTCTTCAAATTCAAGAAGATAGAAATCATATCAAGCATCTTCTCAGATCACAGTGGCATAAAACTGGAAATCAACTACAATAAAAACAATCCAAAAAAAATCGAACACATGGAGACTAAACAGCATGCTATTAAACAATGACTAGGTTACCAGAGAGATCAAAGAAGAAATAAAAAACATCATGGCAACAAATGACAATGAAAACACAACAATCCAAAATCTATGGGACACAGCGAATGCAGTCTTGAGAGGGAAGTACTGCAAAAAAACAAGAAAAAATGGTAATAAATTACCTAACCCTACAACTCAAAGAGTTAGAAAGAGAACAACAAGAAAAGCCCAGTGTATGCAGAAGGAAGGAAATAATAAAGATCAGAGTGGAGATAAATGACATTGAGACCAAAAAAACAATACAAAAGATCAACAAAACCAAGAGCTGGTTCTTTGAAAGGATAAACAAGATTGATGAACCTCTAGCCAGGCTCACCAAGAAACAAAGAGAGAGGACCCAAATAAACTAAATGAGAAATGAAAGAAGAGAAATAACAACAGAACCCACCGAAATACAAAGGATTGTTAAAAAAATACTATGAATAACTCTATTCCAACAAACTGGACAACCTGGAGGAAATGGACATATTCCTAGAAAAATATAACCTTCCAAAACTCAATCAGGAAGAATCTAAACATCTCAATAGGCCAATAACTATGGAAAAAATTGAAGCAGTCATAAAAAGCTTCCAGCAAAAAAAAGCCCGGGGACAGACGGCTTCACAGGAAGTTTTACCAAACATTCAAGGAAGAACTAACACCTATCCTCCACAGACTATTCCAAAAAATTCAAGAGGAAGGAACACTTCCAAGCTCATTCTATGAAGCCAGCATCACCCTAATACCAAAACCAGAGAAAGACAAAACAATGAAAGAGAATTACCGGCCAATATCCCTCATGAACATAGATGCCAAAAATCCTCAACAAAATTCTAGCAAATCAGATCCAGCAGTATATCAGAAAGATCATACACCATGACCAAGTAGGATTTATCCCAGCAATGCAAGGATGGTAGAATATCCACAAATCAATAAACGTGATACATCACATAAACAAATTGAGAAATAAAAATCACATAGTCATATCAATTAATGCAGAAAAATCATTTGACAAAATCCAACACCCTTTCTTGATAAAAACTCTCAGCAAGGTGGGAATAGAAGGATCATACCTCAACATAATAAAAGCCACATATGATAAACCCACAGCTAACATCATACTCAATGGGCAAAAACTAAAACCATTTCCCCTAAGAACAGCAACAAGACAGTGATGCTCACTCTCACCACTCCTGTTTGACATAGTACTGGAAGTACTAGCCATTGCAATTAGACAAGAAGAAGGCATCCAAATTGTAAAAGAAGTAAAACTGTCCTTATTCGCAGATGACATGATACTGTACATAGAAAACCCTAAAGACTCCATCAAAAAATTATTAGACTTAATAAGTGAATTCAGCAATGTAGCAGGATACAAAATTAACGCCAAGAAATCTATGGCATTTCTATACACCAATAATGAACTTACAGAAAGAGATACTAAAAAGCAATCCCATTTACCATTGCACCAAAAAAATTAAGATACCTAGGAATAAACTTAACTAAGGAGGTAAAAGACCTATATGCGGAAAACTACAGGACACTGAAAAAAGAGATAGAGGAAGACATAAACAGATGGAAGAAAATACCATGTTCATAGATTGGTAGAATCAACATCATTAAAATGTCCATACTACCCAAAGCAATCTATAGATTCATTGTACTCCCCATTAAAATACCAATGGCATATTTCACAGACCTAGGAAGAACTTTCCAAAAACTCATCTGTAATAAAAAAAGACCCCAAATAGCCACAGCAATCCTGAGAAAGAAGGATAAAGTAGGTGGGATCTCAATACCAGATTTCAAGCTGGACTACAAAGCCACTGTTCTCAAAACAGCCTGTTACTGGCACAAGAACAGACATATCGATCAATGGAATAGAATAGAGAATCCAGATATCAACCCAAACCACTATGCACAATTAATATTTGACAAAGGAGGCATGAACATACAATGGAGTCAAGACAGTCTCTTCAATAAATGATGTTGGGAAAATTGGACAGATACATGCAAAAAAAAAATGAAACTAGACCACCAACTTACACCATACACAAAAATTAACTTAAAATTGATAAAGGACTTAAACATAAGATGGGAAACCATAAAAATACTAGAGGAATCCATAGGCAGAGAAATCTCAGACATATGCTGAAGCTATTTCTTAACCGATACTGCTCCTAGGGCAACGGAAGCTAAAGAGAAAATAAAAAAAATAAAAAAATGGGACTACATCAAAATAAAAAGCTTTTGCACAGCAAAGGTAACCATCAATAAAACAACATGAAAGCCCACTGCATGGGAGAACATGTTTGCCAATGATATCAACGATAAGGGTTTAATCTCCAACATTTACAGAGAACTCATACAACTGAACAAAAAGAAGATAAACAACCCAATAAAAAAATGGGCAACGGACCTAAATAGAATCTTTTTGAAAGAAGACAGAAGGAAGGCCAAGAGACATAAGAAAACATGCTCAAAATCACTAATTATCCGAGATGCAAATCAAAACAGCAATGCGGTACCATCTCACACCTGTCAGAATGGCAACCATCAACAAATCAACAAACGACAAGTGCAGGAAAGGATGCGGAGAAAAAGGAACCCTCGTGCACTGCTGGTGGGAATGCAGACTGGTGCAGCCACTGTGGAGAACAATACGGAGTTTCCTCAAAAAACTAAAAATGGAGTTCCCATTTGACCCAGTAATCCCACTTCTAGGATTATATCCCAAGAAACTAGAAACATAAATCAGAAAGTATATATGCACCCCTATGTTCATAGCAGCACAATTCACCATAGCTAAGATTTGGAAACATCCTAAATGCCCATCAGTAGATGAGTGGATTAAAAAACTGTGGTACATCTACACAATGGAATACTACGCTGCTATAAAAAAGAAGGAATTCTTACCATTTGCAGCAGCATGGATGGACCTGGAGATCCTTATATTAAGTGAAATAAGCCAGGCAATGAAAGAAAAATACCACGTGATCTCACTCATTTATGGAAAATAAAGAACATTATAACTTGATGAATAAAAAGGTAGATACAGAGGCAGTAAAGCATCAAACAGACTGTCAAATTACAGCAGGAAGGCTGGGGAGTGTTGGGGAGAGAGGGAAATAGATCAACCAAAGGACTTGTATACATGCATATAAGCACACCAATGGACACAAGACACTGTGGGGGTGGGATGAGGGCATGCGACAGGGGGTAGGGAAGGCTGGGGGAAGGTCAATAGGGAAAAAAAGGAGATATATGTACTAATATATGTAATATTTTAAACAATAAAAAAAAGAATGTGTGATTTACAAAAGGTTCTTTTTCCTTAACTTTTATTTTTTATCATATCCAACAACATTCATTTTAAAGTAAGGATATTTGAAAACTTTATTCTTTAAGAAAGTCTAGCTACCTAATGTCAAGCATATTTTATTTTATTTCGCCCTGAATAGTTTTGGGAGAAATAAAGAAGGTTGGTGTATTTTCATTATGGAGGTTATTTTTTGAATCTTCTAAAGATCTACTACATAATTAATGGTTATGGTTAATAAATTTGCTTTTAGAGCCCTGACTGTGTCTGTGGGAACTGTCCAACATCAGGCAAATCCACTTATATTTGAACAGTCATCACTTTGTCTGGAGAGTGCTTTAGTATTTTTACTGACCATAAGAAACCTCCCTCTTTTTTAAATGAAGTAACAATTCAAATCATAATGTTATTACCTTGGAAAAAAGAGTTCTTTCCAAATTCTGTGAGGCATACACAACGTTAATATTTTTGGAAGAAGCATCTTATGAGTGAGAATTTGGTTATGAGTGTGTGTGGGGGAGAGGGGTGGGCAGTAATTGACTAACAATGAAAAACTCAGAACGTGCAGAGCCCGACAGGTGACATGCAGCACCTCTGTGCCCTGTATAGGAGATGGAAGTCATCAGCACAGGCTATGCGTGGTCCAGAGATAAAATGTAATTCTATCTGGAGGCCTTAGATCCCATAAAATACAATACCATGTACAGGCTATTCATTCTAGTTCTTCTTCAATTTCTTTTCTCAGGCATGAATCCTATCCCTACCTTTTCTGTTTATGGTATCAGGAAGTATTCACTCCCTTGGGGGAGGTGCCAGTTGGTCTTTTGGTGTGATGTGACCTGCTAGTAATAGGACTAGAAGACATGGTAAACAACAGCCAGCAAAAAAAGCATTTCCTGGGGACCTGCTTACACATTGTAGCCAATGCCTAGATGTTTGTGTGACTTCTTGTTTTTTGTTCCTCCCTTTTCCTGGCCAATTCAGC
This sequence comes from Plecotus auritus, assembly GCF_963455305.1. Lineage (NCBI taxonomy): Eukaryota > Metazoa > Chordata > Mammalia > Chiroptera > Vespertilionidae > Plecotus > Plecotus auritus. Next base: position 102,021,290 of record NC_137772.1, on the reverse strand, counting down.
ACTCCAGGATGGCATAGGGCAGGGCCACCTAGAAGGTCCAGTACTTTAGGGTCATTGAAGGCTTCCTATGAGGACTCATTCTGAAAAGGCTGGGTTGCAGCTTTGCAGACCCCGGGCATAACTCAGAGGCCCTTTTCCCTGTCTGGGGTGCAGACAGAAGCCTCTGCACCATGGTGATGATCTCAACCTCTGTTTTTCCAGATTTTGGAAGAGGTGAGTTGAAATAAACCCTTGGGAAAACAGACTCTTCTTTAAACTCTTGCCAAATAAGCTGAACTGAAATTTAAGTACTCATAAAAGGACTTTAATCCATTCTACTGCCTTCCTTTTTCCAAGGCAGTAGAAAACATTCCTTGAATGAAATCTTAGGTGGAAGTCCAGTGTAAATTCTGTCCCCTGTGGCTGTCACCCTCTCACATGGTGACACCTAAGGTCCTTGGTGGACCTCTTGAGAACTACAGGTTCTATCTGAGAAACAATGACGCTGAGAAATTCCCAAAGACAGTCCCATGCCAGCCCCTGTTCTTTCCTTTCATAGCCACCTGTTGGGTGTAAGTTCCTCAGCCAGGCACTTGACCCCTCTGGGTGCAGAAAATTGGAAGAACACATGAGTGACTGTAGGCAGGTTGACCATGATTTATTACAAAGTCGCCAACAACTGGCTGGTCAGTGGTACCTTATATACACTGTCAAACAAAAGAGGCCTTATGCCAATTAATGGCTTCATGTTACATTAACATAAGCAAGTTATATAAGGGTGCCCTTGTGCAGTACATATAGTGCTACTGTTGAGTCATTGCCCTTGTGCATGCATAGGGCAAAGGGGACTTAAACATAGTAATACTGCTGTGTTAGTGCCTGCACATATGGATATGGTGAGTGGGCCTTTAACCTCTGGCATACTCTGGTCAGGGTCCCACACTCCACCCTTTATGCCGCATAGTTTCTATGGGGTACCCTGACCCATATGCTAGCTCCTTGAACATAGAGTCTATAACAGTAATACAAACTACAACATGCTATGACCAGTACTCTGATCCCAATAGCAAAACTCAAAAATGCCTAGCGCTATACTCCTGACAGTCTATCCCATGAGTCTTGGAGGAGGTCATGGGAAAGGGCTTGTATGGACTGCACTTCCCTGTCTATCTCTTACAGGGCACTGGTTACATTTTCTTGATTATCAGGTACATACGTACAGTATTCTATATGTAGGACAGCACAAGTGTCCCCTTGTGTAGCAGTTAACAAATCTAGTGCCATTCTATTCTGCAGTACCACTTTGCATATTTGCATGGTTTCATCTTTTATTGGGGTAAGGGCTTGCCGGGTCTGATTCAAGGCTTTAGATGTATGCTCAGCTAAGGCTGTAACTTCTAACTCTACCTTAATTGCTCCTCCTGCAGGAAGGAATATAGCTAAGGGGTAAAACCACCAGGGAGTCCATTTAACTTGATGCCACTGGTGGTATACTGAATTCCCATTATGGGGAATCTCCTCTAAAGTCTTAAGGATTAGTCCACAGATATAGGGCCTACCCTACGTACATCGTCCTGTCTAATGCTCTGGGGGGTAGGGCCAACCATACCTTCTACATACCTGTAAGTATCTTGGTGTCATTGTATCAACAGGTTTTGTGCTGGTATAGCACTTACTATTCTGTCACTTCTGGACCTTAACATTAGTGGTTATGTTATGGTACAACTCTGGAGACAGCCAGCTGACAACACAATTCTTATCGCATCACTGCTGCTCTACTTATATGTCTGTGGGTTCTCTTAACTCTACTTGTTCCCCTAACAACTACCCCTATCTACTCTAAACTGTATAACCAATAAAGGGCCAAGTATTGCCATGGTTCTGCCAGATCAGAGGCTCAGTGGCTCAGCGTACAGGTCCCAGGAGATGTTGCTGAAGTCTTGGTCAGGTTACCATGTCTAATTGGCAGCAGTGGCCAGGTGGATGAGTCATGGAAATCCGCCGCCTGCTCCTGGGGGAATTTCTTGTTTTTTTAATTTCTTTATTGATTAAGGTGTTACATATGTGACCTTATTCCCCCATTACCGCACCCATCCCCCCCACTCATGCCCTCTGCCCACTGTTGTCTGTGTCCATTGGTTAGGCTTATATACATGCATACAAGTCCTTTGGTTGATCTCTCCCTCTTACCCCCACCTTCCCCTACCTTCCCTCTGAGGTTTGATGGTCTGATCGATGTTTCTCTGTCTCTGGATCTGTTTTTGTTCATCAGTTTATGTTGTTCATTATATTCCACAAATGAGTGAGATCATGTGATATTTATCTTTCTCTGACTGGCTTATTTCACTTAGCATAATGCTCTCCAGTTCCATCCATGCTGTTGCAAATGGTAAGAATTCCTTCTTTTTATTCCATTGTGTAGATGTACCACAGTTTTTTAATCCACTCATCTGCTGATGGGCATTTAGGCTGTTTCCAAATCTTAGCTATGGTGAATTGTGTTGCTATGAACATAGGGATGCATATATCCTTTCTAAGTGGTGTTTCCAGTTTCTTAGGATATATTCCTAGAAGTGGGATCACTGGGTCAAATGGGAGTTCATTTTTAGTTTTTTGAGGAAACTCCATATTGTTCTCCATAGTGGCTGCACCAGTCTGCATTCCCACCAGCAGTGCACAAAGGTTCCTTTTTCTCAACATCCTAGCAAGCACTTGTCGTTTGTCGATTTGTTGATGATAGCCATTCTGACAGGTGTGAGATGGTACCGGATTGTCGTTTTGATTAGCATCTCTCGGATAATTAGTGACTTTGAGCATGTTTTCATATGCCTTTTAGCCTTCCTTCTGTCTTCTTTTGAAAGGTATCTATTTAGGTCCATTGCTCATTTTTTGATTGGGTTGTTTATCTTCCTTTTGTTAAGTTGTATGAGTTCCCTGTAAATGTTGGAGATTAAACCTTTATCAGTGATAACATTTGCAAATATGTTCTCCCATACAGTGGGCTTTCTTGTTGTTTTGTTGATGGTTTCTTTTGCTGTGCAAAAGCTTTTTATTTTGATGTAGTTCCATTTGTTTATTTTCTCTTTAGTTTCCATTGCCCTAGGAGCAGTATCAGTGAAGAAATTGATTTGGCATATGTCTGAGATTTTGCTGCCTGTGGATTCCTCTAGTATTTTTATGGTTTCCCATCTTATGTTTAAGTCCTGTATCCATTTTGAGTTTATTTTTGTGTATGGTGTAAGTTGGTGGTCTAGTTTCATTTTTTTGCATGTATCTGTCCAATTTTCCCAACACCATTTATTGAAGAGATTGTCTTGACTCCATTGTTTGTTCATGCCTCCTTTGTCAAATATTAATTGAGCATAGTGTCTTAGGTCGATTTCTGGGTTCTCTATTTTATTCCATTGATCTATATGTCTGTTCTTGTGCCAGTACCAGGCTGTTTTCAGAACAGTGGCTTTGAAATACAGCTTGAAATCTGGTATTGAGATCCCACCTACTTTGTTCTTCTTTCTCAGGATTGCTGCAGCTATTCAGGGTCTTTTTATATTCCAGATTAATTTTTGGAAAGTTCTTTCTAGGTCTGTGAAATATGCCATTAGTATTTTAATGGGGAGTGCATTGAATCTATAGATTGCTTTGGGAAGTATGGACATTTTAATGATGTTGATTCTACCAATCTATGAACATGGTATTTTCTTCCATCTGTTTACGTCTTCCTCTATCTCTTTTTTCAGTGTCCTGTAGTTTTCCGCATATAGGTCTTTTACCTCCTTAGTTAAGTTTATTCCTAGGTATCTTAATTTTTTTGGTGCAATGGTAAATGGGATTGCTTTTTAGTATCTCTTTCTGTAAGTTCATTATTGGTGTATAGAAATGCCATAGATTTCTTGGCGTTAATTTTGTATCCTGCTACATTGCTGAATTCATTTATTAAGTCTAATAATTTTTTGATGGAGTCTTTAGGGTTTTCTTTGTAAAGTATCATGTCATCTGCGAATAAGGACAGTTTTATTTCTTTTTCAACGTGGATGCCTTTTATTTCTTCTTGTCTGATCACATGGCTAGTACTTCCAGTACTATGTTGAACAGGAGTGGCAAGAGTGGGCATTCCTGTCTTGTTGCTGTTCTTAGGGGAAATGGTTTTAGTTTTTGCCCATTGAGTATGATGTTAGCTGTGGGTTTATCATATATGGCTTTTATTATGTTGAAGTATGATCCTTCTATTCCCACCTTGCTGAGAGTTTTTATCAAGAAATGGTGTTGGATTTTGTCAAATGCTTTTTCTGCATCAATTGATATGACTATGTGATTTTTATTTCTCAATTTGTTTATGTGATGTATCACGTTTATTGATTTGTGGATATTCTACCATCCTTGCATTGCTGGGATAAATCCTACTTGGTCATGGTGTATGATCTTTCTGATATACTGCTGGATCTGATTTGCTAGAATTTTGTTGAGGATTTTTGGCATCTATGTTCATGAGGGATATTGGCCGGTAATTCTCTTTCATTGTTTTGTCTTTCTCTGGTTTTGGTATTAGGGTGATGCTGGCTTCATAGAATGAGCTTGGAAGTGTTCCTTCCTCTTGAATTTTTTGGAATAGTCTGAGGAGGATAGGTGTTAGTTCTTCCTTGAATGTTTGGTAAAACTCCCCTGTGAAACTTCTGGTGCCGGGCTTTTGTTTGCTGGAAGCTTTTTGATGACTGCTTCAATTTCTTCCATAGTTATCAGCCTATTGAGATTTTTAGAATCTTCCTGATTGAGTTTTGGAAGATTATATTTTTCTAGGAATATGTTCATTTCCTCCAGGTTGTCTAGTTTGTTAGAATAGAATTGTTCATAGTATTTTTTAACAATCCTTTGTATTTCGGTGGGTTCTGTTGTTATTTCTCTTCTTTCATTTCTGATTTTGTTTATTTGGGTCCTCCCTCTTTGTTTTTTGGTGAGCTTGGGTAGAGGTTCCTCAATCTTGTTTAACCTTTCAAAGAACCAGCTCTTGGTTTCATTGATCTTTTGTATTGTTTTTTTGGTCTGTATGTCATTTATTTCTGCCCTGATCTTTATTATCTCCTTCCTTCTGCTCACTCTGGGCTTTTCTTGTTGCTCTCTTTCTAATTCTTTGAGTTGTAGAGTTATATGATTTACTACCATTTTTGTGTGTGTGTGTGTGTGTGTGTGTGTGTGTGTGTGTGTGTGTTTTGGTGTTTTGTTTTGTTTTTTTTTTTGAGGTTGGCCTGTAGCACTTTAAACTTCCCTCTCAGGACTACTTTCATTTTGTCCCATAAATTTTGGATTGTTGTGTTTTTATTGTCATTAGTTTCCAGGATGTTTTTAATTTCTTCTTTGATCTTTTTGTAACCCAGTCACTGTTTAATAACATGCTATTCAGCTTCCAAGTGTTTGAATTTTTTGGGCTCTTTTTATTTTAGTTTATTTCTAATATTATGCCATTGTGGTCTGAGAAAATGCCTGATATTATTTCAATTTTCTTGAATTTGGGGAGACTTTGCTTGTGACCCAATATGTGGTCTATCTTTTAAAATTTCCCATGTGCCCTTAAGCAAAACGTATATTCCATGGCTTTGGGGTGAAATGGTTTGAAGATGTCAATTAAGTCCATCTGTTCTAGTGAGTCATTTCGGATTTCTATTTATTTGCTGATTTTTTTGTCTAGAGGATTCATCCAGTGATGTCAGTGGTATATTAATGTCCCCTACTATGATTGTATTGTTGTCTATCTCTCCCTTGATATCCTCCAGGAGTTTTTTTTAATGTATTTGGGTGCTCCTGCATTTGGTGCATATATGTTTACCAGGGTTATATCCTCTTGTTGTATTGATCCCTTTATTATTATGAAGTGGCCTTCTTTATCTCTTCTTATGGCCTTTACTTTGAGGTCTATTTTGTCAGATATAAGTACTGCTACCCCAGCTTTTTTTTCATTTCCATTTGCCTGAAAGATGTTTTTCCATCCCTTCACTTTCAGTCTGTGTGAGTCCCTTTTTCTGAGGTGGGTCTCTTGTAGACTGCATATATATAGGTTGTGTTTTTTTATACATTCAGCCACTCGATGTCTTTTGATTGGAGCATTTAGTCCATTTACATTTAAAGTTATTATTGAAAGATACTTGTTTGTAGCCATTTTTATTTTTTTGTGCCTGTGTTCCTTCTTACCTTTTTATTTCTTCTTTTTACACCAGTCCTTTTAGCATTTCTTGCAATGCTGGCTTGGTAGTGATAATCTCCCTTAGCCTTTTTTTGTCTGTGAAGCTCCTTGTTTCCCCTTCAGTTTTGAATGATAGCCTTGCTGGATAGAGTATTCTTGGATTCAGTCCCTTGGTTTGCATCACTTTGTAAATTTCCTTCCATTCTTTTCTGGCCTGATGTGTTTCTGTTGAGAAATCATTTGATAATCTAAAGGGAGCTCCCTTGTATGTAACTTTCTCTCTCTCTCTTGCAACTTTTAAGATTCTCTCTTTGTCCTGAACATTTGCCATCATTATTATGATGTGTCTTGGTGTGGGTCTTTTTGGGTTCATCTTCTTGGGGACTCTCTGTGCTTGTGTGACTTTTTCTTCCCCACATCAGGGAAGTTTCTAACATTATTTATTCAAATCGGTTTTCTAACCCTTGTTCCTCTTCCTGTTGTTCTGGCACCCTTATTATTCGTGAGCAGCCCCTCCCATCGTATGTTGCTTCGTTTCATGTTGTCCCATAGCTCCCTTAGGCTCTCCTCCTGTTTTTTTAAATTTTTTCTCCAATTGCAGTTCAGTTTGAGTTGTTTCGCTTCCCTGTCTTCCAATTCGCTAATTTGGTCCTCCGCTTCTCCTAGTCTACTGTTGAAACTTTCCATGGTGTTTTTTATTGCAGCTATATCATTCTTCATTTCTTCTTGATTCTTAGATAAGTTATTGATTTTTTTTATCCATTTCTTCTTGATTCTTACATAAGTTGTTAATTTTTTCCTCCATCCAGTTTGTGAATTCTATGACCCTTATTCTGAATTCTTTTTCTGACATATTGCTTGCCTCTGTTTCACTTAGCTGCTTTTCTGGTGCTTCATCCTTTTCTTTCCTTTGGGGGTTTCTTTTTGGTCTCACTTACTTATCTAGATGTTGAGTTGTACAGGGGCTGCTCCTTGAGTGGCAGTGGCTCCTCGGGCTGTGGTTGCTCCTCAGGCGGTCACTGAAATGGCTGCTCTTGGGTTGGCAGTGACTCCTCTGGTTGGTGCTATTCACAGCAGTGGCGTCTCCTCTGGCTGGTGGGGGAGGCTGTTCGCACAGCTGCTATTTCTTGCATGGGGGTGGGCTGCTCACATGGCTGCTGCTCCTCAGACAGGGGTGGACTGCTCACATGGCTGCTGCTCCTTGGATTGGGGCTGGCTGCATGCTGCTGCTGTTCCTCAGATGGGGCGGGCTGCTCGTGAGGCTGCTGCTTCTTGGACAGGGGCAGGTTGCTTGCTGGGCTGGTGCTCCTCGTACAGGTGCAGGCTCCTCACGCAGCTGCTGCTCCTCGGACGGGGGGGCAGACTGCTTGTGTGGCTGCTGCTCCTCAGGAGGAGTGAGCTGCACGTGTGGCTGCTGCTCCTTGGATGGGGTTGGGCTGCTCCCTCAGATGCTGCTCGTCGGATATGTGCAGGCTGCGTGTGGCTGCTGCTCCTCAGACCAGTGCAGGCTGTGCAGGACTGCCGCTCCTTGGACGTGGGCAGTCTGCTCGTGTGGCTGCTGCTCCTCGATCCGGGGCGGGCTGCTCGGGCAGTTGCTGCTCCTCATACAGGAGCGGGCTGCTCACACAGCTGCTGTTCCTCGGACGGGGGCAGGTTGCTCGCACAGCTGCTGCTCTTCGGACAGGTGCAGGGTGCGGGCTGCATGCAGCTGCTGCTCCTCGGACGGGGGCGGGCTGTGCAGGGCTGCCGCTCCTCAATCATGAGCAGGCTGCTCTTGTGGCTGCTGCTCCTTGGATGGGGCTGGTTGCTCACATTGTTGCTCAGATGAGGGGGTGGGCCACTTATACAGCTGCAGCTGAGTCTCCTTCGCCAATTTGGATTGGATGTTATTTGTTTCAGCTGTTCATTCTATCTGCTCTGGGACAAGGCTCGGGACACATCTGTCTATTCCACTGCCATTTTGTCTCCTCCACACTTGTTTATTTTAGGTGAAATAAAATTTTATGGAAGACTGACCTTGTCATAGAGGTCAGTCTCACTAGTCATCAATATGCTAAATTCTCACCAATTTTCACTCAGAGTAAAGAGCACAGGCCTGAACCTTCTCTTCTACAGGAAGGCTCAGTAGTGGATATGATGTATTGTGACAGATTCTTGATAGTAGTTGTCTCTGGGGAAGGAAGGTAAGGAGATGGATCTTGTCTCTCTTCCTTGGCAGGTCAGACTAGCTGTCTACAGGAGGTGGTCCAGGTAGAAATCACGCTCCTGGGGGAATTTCTGTGCATACCCAACAATGGGAGACATTATGCACTTGAGGATAGGTGTGCACCCACAACACTACATGATTAGCCAAGCTTCCCCTAGTCAAAGAAACAAAAGAGAGCCCTAGCTGGTTTGGCTCAGTGGATAGAGTGTCAACCTGCAGACTGAAGGGTCCCAGGTTCAATCCCGGTAAAGGGCACATGCCCGAGTTGCGGGCTTGATCCCATGGTGGGGCATGCAAGAGGCAGCCGATAAATGATTCTCTCTCATCATTGATGTTTCTATCTTTCTCTCCCTATCCCTTCTTCTCTGAAATCAATAAAAACATATTTTAAAAAAAGAAACAAAAGAGAAACATACCATCATAGGGAGATCACGGCCTTCTGGCAAGATGCAAGCAACCATGTCTCTGCTAAATAGCACTGTGGCTGGAATCAGAGGACGACCTGGCTGATGATACCAAACGGATATCCCCCTTCATAGGGGCCCAGTTTCACAGAGGAAGCTATGGGAAATCTGGGCACTGGCCAGAGGGCAATAGCATAAGTCCCCTTTAACAGCGTTTCCTTCCTGTGTTTTTTTTTGGCTTGGACTTGCATAGTTACTGGCCAGGGCTGGATCAAGGGATGCAACTGTAAGTTGTAGCCAAAACCACTTCCCCAAGGGGATAGAAGGGCTACCTGGGGCCCTTCCCTAGTAACAGTCTATGGCCAGGTCTATACTGCCTTTTCCCCCTCTGCCAAGTGGGTAGGTGTAGGCAGCAATAAAATTCCACATAGGTGTACCTTTCAGTGCAACAGTTCATCTGTTGTTTTTATCTGCACATGCAGTGTCAGAGAATACCTCTGCATCATTAATTCTAAGGGTGAAGCACCTATCTTCCTGGGCTGCTCATTCAGCAATCTGATGGTCATATCCAATTGTCTAGCCCAGCTGTGGGCAAACTACGGCCCACGGGCCGGATCCGGCCCGTTCGGCTGTTCTATCCGGCCCATGGAGCCGAAAGAGCGGAGGGTTCTCTTGCTCTCCCCTCCGCTCCTTTACTTTGAATTTATATTAGTTCACACAAACACTCCATCCATGCTTTTGTTCCGGCCCTCCGGTCCAGTTTAAGAACCCATTGTGGCCCTCGAGTCAAAAAGTTTGCCCACCCCTGGAGTACCTCCTTCATAGGAGTTTTATCACTTGAAAGGGTCTTATAAGTCACAAGACCCAATAGGGTTTGCAATTTCTGTGACTGAGGGCTGGTACTCACCACTGCCCTCTGTTCCAAATAGGCCCCCCACTTTCCTAAAGTTGGGGTTTGTGCCATTCCCAACATGGGCGTGATCACATAGGCCTGTAAGGCAGCACACGTGGCTGCCACCTATCTCTCAACAAGGGAGTATTGGCTTCTAGTTTCCTTCTATGACTGGGATTAAAACCCAGTGGGTATTCTTCTCCACCTACTTGGGTGACTGCCCTCTTGGAAGCTGGGTACCCTTTTCCGCCCATTTGGGCAACTACCTTCTTGGCAATTAGAAAGGCTTCCTCTATCTATGGGGTCTAGTCCCATGTCACCCCCTTCCAGGGCAACTGATACAATGGCCGCAGCAACTGCGCCAGGTTGGGAATGAACACTCACCAATACCTCAAAAAGACCAACATGGGTCTGTAACTGTTTTACTATTATAGGTTGGGGATAAGTCTGCACTTTGTTAATGACTGATGTTCAGGTATCACCTTGGTCTTACCCGACTAGACAACTCCCAAGAATCTGGCAGATAAGCCAGGTCCCTAGACCTTGTAGTCATTTACTATCAATCCCTAGAAGTCCAAAGCCTGCTGTAGATTACTGACATCTGCGTTCAAATCTGCAAGAGAATCAGAGGTTAGCATGATGTCCTTAATATAATGGAACATTGTCACTGTTGGACGCTTCCCCTAGGTGGCTAAATCTTGTGCCACCAGACTATGACCGATGGTACAGCTGTGCAATATCCTTACGGGAGGACAACAAAAGTCCACTGTCGACTTTCTCACAGGTAAGCAAACTGTTCTTGACTCTTCAGTGCTATGTCTATGGAAAGGAAATTATTAGCTAAATCTACTACATGTAGGGTGATCCATAAGCTCTGTTACAGCAAGCACCGCAGAGTGTAGCAGGGGAGTCACTTTATTTAGTTCCCTGTAATCCACAGTTATTTGCAAGGGGCCATCAGGCTTCTTAACAGGCCATATGGGTTCATTGTAGGGGCTGTGTGTAGGCCAGATGATCTTCACCTTTTCCAGCTGCAATATTGTCTAATTTCCTCATCGCCTCTGGGAGGTGGTACTGCAGCACCAGTTCCACTTGGTGGGGTCAGGCAGTCTCACGGCTGCATGATGCAGGTGCCCTCTTGTGATGGGCTTTACCACACGCACTCACAAGCAGAATTCACCTTCGGTCATTGCAATTGTTAACCCTTTCATAACATCTATTCCCAAGATATATTCTGGTATGGGAGAGGTATACCCAGTGTCAAAGTTGCCTGACACACACAGATAGTTCAGCCTTCATAACACACCTACATGGGCCACTGGGCCCATATATCTGTCTGGGTTACCATAGAGCAAACTGCAGTCTGTGCCGGTATCTACCAGTGCCAAGACATGTTGGGGACCAATATATAGTGAGTTCAACATGTGGCCTCTGTTCCTCCAGGGTCCCCCCTAACTGGCTGCCTCAGCCTGTTCCTCAGTTGAGGAGATTAAACTCCTCCTCATCAGGAGAGTCTAAATAGTCCTGGAGGCATATGGGTCTAGAGCAGTGGTCGGCAAACTCATTAGTCAACAGAGCCAAATATCAACAGTACAACGATTGAAATTTCTTTTGAGAGCCGAAAACCGACTTCTGCACATGGGCCATGAAGTTTCAATTCCCCCTATCCAACTCCCAAACAGCGACTGATCTGCAGTTGCTGCCTCAAGGAAGGATGGGTCATTATGGAGGCTAACTTCTCCATTTCAGGTGGAGACAGCTGCAAGCTATCTGCACCGCCATCACACAACCTTAGGAACCATGCCGGAATCAGCTCCCTGGGCCTCTGCCAGCTTTGTTTTCCTAATTATCTCAGTTCTGTAGGGATATAGGTGGTGGATGTAGATAATTCAGTAACCATGGGCAGCCCTTGAGCCCCACCTCCTGGGGCCACAGGCTGATTGTGCTCCAGATGCCTTTTCTCACCCAGTCGTGCCTATAAGACAAGGGCTGCTACACCAGCGTTAGCACTGTCCTCTGGCCGTCTTCTGGCTCTAGTTCTCCCGGTTCCTCCTGTCCCAGGGAGGCTACCTCCTGCTCTAGCATGCATACCCAGGCCTCCAATGCCTACTCCAGGTTCTGTAACTCGTGTATTTTAGCCCCAAGCCAGTGTCTCATGTTATTGCAGTTTCAAGACTGTTAGGAGCAACCAGCCTACCTGCCTGGCAGCCTTCCACTGGTATTTAGGAATCCAGTCCATCAGGGATAACAAACCCTTCTCTAACACCTCTAGAGTTACCTCAACCTGTTCCCAATCTTCAAGTGGGGGGGGGGGGCTGCCACTACGGGATATCACTAATTGGCACGAGGCCTCTTTTGTTTGACCGTGTATATAAGGTGCCACTGACCAGCCAGTTGTTGGCTGTTTTGTTTGTAATAAAGCATGTCCTACCTACCTATGGTCACTCATGTGTTCTTCCAATTTTCTACACCCAAAGGGATCAAGTCCCTAGCTGAGGAACTTACACCCAACACTTGGCGTAGTCTGCAGGATTCTGGAGTAAGTGCCCCATCCACCCCTGATGGACTGGTTAATGGCACCATCTCGAAGCATTTGGCAGGATGCCGGAGAATTACCAGAAACCGTTTGTAAATAGACTATGTATGTAGATTTAGTGCAAGTTATATGGGAAATGGGCATGAGGCAAGCCATGTTTAATTTGAATATTTGTGGTCCTGATGATAAGCATTTTACAACGTGTATGAAAGACTTGATTGGGCCTCGTGCCAATTAGTGATGTCTGTGCTGCATTAACATAAGCAGGTTATATAAGTGTGCCCTTGCGCAGTACATATAGTGTTACTGATGAGTCATTGCCCTCATGCACAGGTAGGGCAAAGGGGCCTTTAACATAGTAATACTGCCGTGTTAGTGCCTGCACGTATGCATATGGAGAATGGGCCTTTAACCTCCAGCATGCTCTGGTCAGGGCCCCCACACCACCTTAGGACAGACTCAGACCTAGAGGGTTACCGGAGCCCACCAGAGCTTTTGGCCCTGTTTGGGGGAAGCATGCAGGCTGTCACAGATCCCTCTGGGAATTTGAAGCTAACTTCGGACTCTCATTCCAGGAATGGCATACATATAATATTTTGCATATGTTTAGGTGCTCCATGGACCTCTCAAAACCCATCCATACTGTTAAACTGCACCAAGGTCCCTGCAAACTGCTCACCTTTAATGGAGCAATTTTCATCTTAGGTTGTAGGTGATTAGAATTAATTTATCTGCTTTTGAGTAACCATGATGAGTCAGGTTCTCTTCTAAATGCTGAGGATTCAACAGTGGTCCAGACAGATGAGGTCACTACCATTTTAGAGCTTACATTTCAGAGGGAAAGAGACAAAGGGTGAATAGTCAAATAAACCAGGTGATAACTTCAGGTTCTGATAAATGAATGAAAAGGTATAACTGGTGGTGCTGGTGAGGATGTGTCCTAAGCAGAGACGGGAAGATCTCTACCAGAAGATGACATTTGAGTTGAGACCTCGAATGAGAAATCTCAATTGAGAGCTGGGGGACAGGCAGGCAAGACAGCAGAAACAGCAAGTGTGGATACAGGTAAAAAAGGACTTGTTAACAACAGAGAGAAGAAAGGTGGTCAGCATGCCTGGAGAGCCGTAGCAAGGAGAGGGCTAGAAGAGGCTAGAAGACACAACTGGAGGGCATTGCCCCTTATGTCTAGTTTAATGGGACATATCCAGGATGCAGGGGCAGGATCAGAGCACTCTGCTCCCATGTACTCATAGAGCCAGCCTCTGCAGCCTTATTCTGCTTCCCTCCTCTCAGAAGGCCTAGAAATGGGCACATTCTGGTCTGTGTCTTCTCTCCGTAGGGGCAGGAGCAGCAGCATCACACCAATCTGTGCTTTCCCAAAACGCTGCACACAGGCATTGTCAATTATTAGCTCTCAGACTGAAAGAAAGCAGCTGTCATTCAGGTGGCCCAGGCCCTGGGCTGTGTTAGTGTTGGGATGATTTCTGACAAGCCTAAGGTCAGTCCCAGGTGAATACCAAGCAAACAGCCCTGTCTTCTATGGGGGCCACCTGAAGGACTCACGTGGGTGATTTATTTACAGCTGTAGTATGTAGGTGTTTTAAACATGTACGTGTGCCAGGTGGTGAATTTTATAAACCAAATCTATTACCTATGGAAACGTTTAAGTGAATAAGTAAATAAATGTCTAGTGCTCTTTGTGGCAGAGATTCCTCCTAGTGAGAGAGGTGAAATATGGCCAGCACGTTACACACGTGTGCTTGCGTGCGTGCGCTCCCCCCTCCCCCCACACACACACCCTGTTGCTGAGGAAAAGAGAGCACTGGTCAGATAGCATGAGAAGACATCAAACAACTCAGTAAATCCTTGTCCCAGAGCTGGTAAATTCCAGGCTTTGTACCTCTCTACTTACAGGTGGTCGGCTGCCTTAACTGTTTTGATCTTCCATCTCTCCTCAAGCTGTTACTGGTCTTCAGAAGGGACAGTGTTTGTCGGTTTCCTACCTTCTTTTCCATGTTAACTTTCAGAAAGAAACAAAAGGGATTCTAAACTCTGAGCCAAGCAACTCGGGAAAGAGGTGTGCCCAGAATAATCAACGAGGTGCCCGGACTGGGTCTGGGCCTGTCTGCTGCTTCCTGGACACACATGGGCCATTGGAGGTGGGTCCAAGACCTTTTCTAAGGTGTTTGAGGACAAAGGTGAGTCATAGGTGAGGAACCAAGTCAGAAAAAGAGGACAGCAAGGATTGCCAGGCACTATCCTCCCCTGGCTCAGCCATTTACTGGTGAGGGTGGGGACTGGGAAGAGTTCACAAGAGAAGGTACCACGCAGATGTGGGAGCACACCCTGAAGATTCTGAGAACTTCACCATTACCCTCAGATGTAAAGAAACAGGATATAGAGAGGCATGCAAAGGGCTGATGGGCTGATTATCAGGTGCTAGAAAGCCTAGTAGATCAAGAGACCTACTAGGTAGTATTCTGGTCAGAAATGCCAGAAATACCAAACCACTGGGTTGATCACCCCTCTTTTCTTTTTTTTTTTCCAAATCCAGCAACAGCAAATATACACAAAAGGATGGAAGAGAGAAAAGAGGCCAATTTCAGATTTATCTAACTCTCCCCCCCCCCCCCCCCCCCCCCCCGCTTACTCCAGAGGTCATAAGATGATTCCAGGGGGGTTTCAATTTATCCATTTCCTACTATGGGTCAAGTAATGTCCACAGGATTCTCATTAAAAAGGTAAATTGCCAAAACCGGTTTGGCTCAGTGGATAGAGCGTCAGCCTGCGGACTGAAAGGTCCCAGGTTCGATTCCAGTCAAGGGCATGTAACTTGGTTGTGGGCACATCCCCAGTAGGAGGTGTGCAAGAGGCAGCTGATCGATGTTTCTCTCTCATCGATGTTTCTAACTCTCTATCCCTCTTCCTTTCTCTCTGTAAAAAAAATCAATAAAATATATTTTAAAAAAAAAAGGTAAAGGCTATTTGGTTCCATTTAGTAACTAGGACACTTACACTCATCATGCTCCAGGCCCCAGGACTACTAAGGAATTGTATTTATCCAGAATCATCCTTTCTCAACATTACTATGATACTTTCAGGGTTGGAAAATAAGATCTGTGTACAAAAGGAAAGACTAGGAATGATTTCAGGTCTCTAAGTCTTTGACAACACTGCTTAGTCTCTTTTGTGTGTTTTTGTTAGTTTGTTTTGTTTTGTTTTTGTTCAAATTCTTTATTGTTGAAAAGTATTACATGTGTCTCCTTTTTCTCCCATTGACCTCTCCCAGCCCGCTCCTGCCCACTAGCACAGGCTCTCACCCCCCTATTGTCTGTGTCCATTTGTTATGCTTTCCAGTACATGCATGCATACAGGTCCTTTGGTTGATCTCTTACTCGCCTTACCCTTCCTTGCCTTGCCTCTAAGGTTTGATGCTTCTATGTCTCTGGATCTATTTTTATTAATCAGTTTATGTTGTTCATTATATTCCACAAATGAGTGAGATCATGTGATATTTGTCTTTCTCCGACTGGCTTATTTTGCTTAGCATAATGCTCTCCAGGTCCATCCATGCTGTTGCAAATGGTAAGAGTTCTTTCTTTTTTTACAGCAGTGTAGTATTCCATTGTATAGATGTACCATAGTTTTGTAATCCACTCATCTGCTGATGGGCAATTATGCTGTTTCCAGATCTTAATTATTGTAAATTGTGCTTATATTGAACATAGGGGTGGATATACTAGTATTCTTTCTGATTGGTGTTTCTGATTTCTTAGGATAAGTTCTCAGAAGTGGGATTACTGGGTCAAATGGAAGTTTCATTTTTAATTTTTTGAGGAAATTCCATACTATTTTCCACAGTGGCTGTATCAGTCTACATTCCCACCAGCAGTGTATGAGGTTTGCTTTTTTCCCATATGCTTGCTAACATTTGTTGTTTGTTGATTTGTTAATGAAAGCCATTCTGATAGGTTTAAGATGGTACCTAATTGTCATTTTGATTTTCATCTCTCAGATGATTAGTGACTTTGAGCATTTTTTTTATATGCTTCTTGGCCTTCTGTATGTCCACTTTCAAAAAGTGTTTATTTAGGTCCTTTGCCCATTTTCTGATTGGGTTATCTTCCTTTTGTTAAGTTATATGAGTTCCCTATAAATTTTGGAGCTTAAACCCTTATCAGATATAACATTGGCGAATATGTTCTCCCAAGAGAGCAGTGGGCTCTCTTGTTGTTTTGTTGATGGTTTCTTTTGCTGTGCAGAAGCTTTTTATTTTGATGTAGTCCCATTTGTTTATTTTCTCCTTAGTTTCTGGTGTCCTAGAAGATGTATTAATAAACATAGCTATGCAATATGTCTGATATTTTGCTGCCTATGGATAGTTCTAAGATTTTTATGGTTTTCCATCTTACATTTAAGTCCTTTATGCATTTTGAGTTTATTCTTGTGTATGGTGTAGGTTAGTGGTCTATTTTCATTTTTTTGCATGTATCTGTCTAATTTTCCCAACACCATTTATTGAAGAGACTGTCTTGACACCATTGTATGATCTTGCCTCCTTTGTCAAATATTAATGGCTTTGGTCAATTTCTGGGTTGTCTGTTTTGTTCCATTGGTTTATATGTCTGTTGTTGTGCCAGTATCAGGCAGTTTTGAGAACAGTGACTTTGTAATATAACTTGATATCTGGTATTGAGATTCCTCCAACTTTGTTCTTCTTTCTCAGGATTGCTATAGCAATTTGGAGTCATTTTTACTCCATACAAATTTTTGACGAGTTTGTTCTAGGTCTGTGAAATATGCCCTTGGTATTTTAATGAGGATTACATTGAATCTATAGATTGCTTTGGGTGGTATGCACATTTAAATGGTGTTAATTCTACCAATCCATGAACACAGTATATTCTGCCACTTGTTTATATCTCCCTCTATCTCTTTTTCAACATCCTGTAGTTTTCCAAGTACAGGTCTTTTACCTCCTTAGTTAAATTTATTCCTAATTATCTTAATTTTGATAAATGGGATTTTTTTTTTAGTCTCTCTTTCTGTGAGTTCATTATAGGTGTATAAAAATACCATAGATTTCTGGGTATTAATTTTGTATCTTGCTATGTTGATAAATTCATTTGTTAAATCTAGTAGTTTTTTGATGGAGTCTTTAGGGTTTTCTATGTATAATATCATGTCATCTGAAAATAATGACATTTTTACTTCTTCCTTTGCAATTTGGATGCCATTTATTTCTTCTTCTTGTCTTATTGATATAGCTAGCATTTCCAGTACTATATTGAACAGGAGTAGTGAAAGTGGGCATCCCTGTCTTATGCCTATTCTTAGGGAAAATGGTTTTAGTATTTGCCCATTGAGTATGATGTTGGCTATAGGTTTGCCATATAAGGCTTTTATTATGTTGAGTACTAGTGGGAGGTTGGAGTTCCCTCAGGCCTAAACCGGCAGTCAGACATCCCTCTCGCAATCTGGGACCACTGGCTCCTAACCGCTCACCTGCCTGACTGATTGCCACTAACTGCCTCTGCCTGCCTGCCTGATTGCCCCTAACCTCTCTGCCTGCCTGCCTGATTGCCCCTAACTGCCTCTGCCTGCCTGCCTGATCGCCCCTAACTGTTCTCTCCTGCTGGCCTGATCTCACCCCCAACAGCCCTCCCCAGATGGCCTGATCTCACCCCCAACTGCCCTCCCCTGCTGGCCTGATCTCACCCCCAACTGCCCTCCCCTGCCGGCCTGGTTGCCCCCAACTGCCCTCCCCTGCAGGCCTGATCTTGCCCCCAACTGCCCTCCCCTGCCAGCCTGGTTGCCCTCAACTGCCCTCCCCTGCCGGCCTGATCTCACCCCAAACTGCCCTCCCCTGCTGGCCCGATTGCCCCTAACTGCCTCTGCCTCGGCCCCCACCACCATGGCTTTGTTCGGAAGGAAGTCGGATGTCCAGAAGATGGCCAGTCAACCCAGTCTAATTAGCATATTACCCTTTTATTAGTATAGATAGATTATATAGGATAAGACTGCTTAAATGGGGTGGAGGGGAGCCTTTTTCAGCAGGAGGAGATACTCTTGGTAACAGTTTATTATAAATTTTTCTTATTTTTTTGAGGTAGGCCTGTAGTGCTATGAACTTCCCTCTCAGGCTGCTTTTCTTGTGTCCCAGAGACTTGGGGTTGTATTGCATTCATTTTTATTTGTTTCTAGGAACTTTTTTATTTCTTTCTTGATCTCATTGGTAACCAATTCATTGTTTGATAACATGGTATTTTGCCTCCATGTGTTTGAATGTTTTTGAGTGTTTTCACTATAGTTGATTTCTAATTTTATTCCATTGTGATCTGAGAAGATGCTTGATATGATTTCAATCTTCATGAACTTGAAGAGAATTGTTTTGTGTACTAACATGTGATCTATCTTTCAGAATGACACATGTGCACTTGAGAAGAATGTATATTGTGCAGCTTTGAGGTGAAATGTTCTATAAATGTCAAATCAATTTGATCCAGTGTGTCCTTTAGAATTGAAGCAGGAATTTTAGGGGGACATAGGCAGGCTTAGGGATTTTTTAGAATTGGGGTCCATGGAAAAAACACAGGGCCATGGATTGGGAGAAGGTACATTTTTATAACACAAGGAAGCTAGGTGCAGTCACATTTCCATAAGACAAGGAGGCAGCAACAGGTGCATTTACATAAGACAAGGGAACTGGAAGTAGCCAAGAAAGGTCTATATTTACAAAATAAAGAGAAGGAAGCCCTTCATTCAGATGGAAAAGAAGAAAGCCCAGAGGGAAGGAGGGAGACCAAGAGTTACTATAGTAACCAGTCTAAGGGAATAGTGACCAATCAGAGGGGATATCAAGGCACCAGGATCTGCAGCCTTTATAAGCCATTGGGAAGAGGAACCCAATGGGACTTTTCCCCCTCCCTACTTGGGAGTCCATTCTGTGGGACTCTTTCTTTTCCCACGTGGGAGTCTGTACTTGTTCTTCAATGAATCTCCACCTATGTTATACCACTTTCTGTCCGTGGATTCGTTCTTCAATTCTGGTGGTCAAAGAATCTGGGTTCCAGTCCAAAAATTCGGTATCAGAATCACTGTTTCCTTGTTAGGTTTTTGTCTGGAAAAATCTATCCAGTGAAGCCAGTGGGGTGTTGAAGTCCCCCACTATGACTGTATTGTTGTAGATCTCTCCCTTAAAGTCCTCTAGAAGTTATATATATATATTTAGGTGCCCTATACTGGGGCATATATGTTTACCAGGGTTATATCTTCTTGTTGGATCAATCCCTTTAGTATTATGTAGTGACATTTATTATTTCTTGTGGTGGCCTTCATTTTGAAGTCTATTTTGTCAGATATGAGTATTGCTATTCTACCTTTTTTAAATTTTCCATTTGCATGGAAATATTTTTTCCATTCCTTTACTCTCAGCCTGTGTGAGTCTTGTTCTGAGGTGGGTCTATTGTAGACAGCATATATTTGGGTCATGTTTTCCTATCCATTCAGCTATACTGTGTCTTTTGATTGGAACATTTAGTCAATTTACATTTAAGGTTATTATTGATATGTACTTATTTATTGCCATTTTAATTCTGTGTGCCTATGTTTGTCTCTCTATATATTATATTTATTCTCATGACAGCAGTCTCTTTAGCATTTCTTGTAGTGCTGGATGGTGGTGATAAACTCCTTTAGCCTTTTTGTGTGTGTGTGTGTGTGTGTGTGTGTGTGTGGTCTGGTAAGTTCTTTATTTCACCATCTATTTTGAATGATAGCCTTGCTGGATATAGTAATCTTGGTTTCAGATCTTTGCTTTACATTACCTTGAGTACTTCGTGACATTCCTTTCTGGCCTGTAGAGTTTCTGATGAGAAATCAGCTGACAGCCTTATGGGAATTCCTTTGTAGGTAACAAATTGTTTTCTCTTGCTGCCTTTAAGAATCTATCTTTGTTTTTAATTTTTGGCATTTTAATTATGATGTGTCTGGGCATGGGCATGGTTGGTTTCTTCTTTCCTGGGACTCTCTGTGCCTCCTGGACTTGTGTGACTTTTTCCTTCAACAGGTTAGGAAATGTTTCTGTCATTATTTCTTCAAACATGTTCTCTATCCTTTGCTCACTTTCTTTTCCTTCTGGCACACCTATTATGCAAATGTTGTTGCTTTTCATGTTGTCCCACAGCTCCCTTAACATGTCCTTCTGTTTTTTAATTGCCTTTTCTTTTTGGTTCCCTGATTGTGTGATTTTTTCTACTCTATCTTCGAATTCACTGATCTGATACTTGGCTTCCCCTAATCTGCTGTGTATTCCTTCCAAAGTGTTCTTTATTAGTGCTATGTCACTCTTCATAGTTATTATATCTTTTCTCATGCAGTTGCACATCTTTGCTATCCTTATTCTGAACTTTGTGTCTGATAAATTTCTTATCTCCATTTCATTTAGCTCTTCTTCTGGAGAATTTTCTTGTTCTTTCGTTTGTTTTTTGGGGTCTTTTTTTTTTTTTTTTGTCTCCCCATTCTGGCTGCCTGTTTGGAATTGAGACTATGTATTAGGTAGATCTGCTATGCCTTCCAATATCTAGTGCAAGACAGTGTCAAATGGTGTTTCTGACTGATTAGGTCAGGCAAAGCATCCAAGCTTAGAGACTTGTCTTTGCCTGCAGGCTAATTGAATTCAGTCTTAAGTAGCCTGAGGCAATTATCCACAGGTGGGGCAAGAGGTTTTCCCAACAGGGTGGGGAAATTGCTTCTGCCTGGAGGCTAATTGTTATTTTAAGTCTCTTCATGGGCCTCGGAAACTTCACAGCATGGGGCAAGCGGGTTTCCAATAGGGTGGGACAACTGTCTTCCCCCCCCCCGCCCCCAGGCAATAACTCTCTGTATAGCCAAGGTCTTTCTGAGAAAGATGTCCTCCACAGTGTGAGGGAATGACTCAACATAGGGAAACCGGGTGTCTGTCTTCTGAGGTCTAACCCCAGAGCCCCCAACTCTATATTCTGCTCACACCTCCAGTCCAATCTGCCCTCCCTCTGCTGGAGCCCAAGGTGAGTGGCTGCACATGAAATTTTGTGTGTTGGCCCTTTAAGAGGATACCTGCATTTCCAGCTGTCTCTCGTTGGCAGATAGTAACACCGCTGCTTTTCACAACCAGATGTTATATGGGTACCTTTCTTAATTCTGGTGCTCTCTGCTGGGGGGCCCAGCTTGGGGTATAGGCCCCACTGCTGAGATATCTCTAAGGAACTTCAGCGCTGCTGTCTGTCAGAGCTCAGTCAGCCCTTCTGTTTTTCCAGGCTTCCTACCAATTTCTGTGTGGTCTCCACTTTCTGTACTTGGTTATCAGGGTTCTCTTCAGCTAGTCTTCAGTTTATTATTCACAATCTTTTTTTTTTTTTTTGTATTTTAGTTGTAATTTCAGTTTGATCCTGTGAGTCTATGTGTCACATCCACTTACTCTACTGCCATTTATTCTTTTCGCTCAGTCTCTTTAAGCACAATTGCTCTCACACTTCTTACCCTTTTGTCTTCCAGGAAAACTACATTAAGATTGCTCAAAATTGAAATAACACTGAAGTACAGGTGTATTGCCCATCAAATTTACAAGGACCAAGATCAACAATCCAGAGAGAGTGCCTGTTAAGGAAACATGTTTTCATATACTATGAGAACAAACTTTGTATATTACATTGATACAAAAGTTCTGGATGGAAATGTGGCCACATGCATCAAAAGCTTTAAACATGATATAATCTGCTCTGAAGCTCTACCTGTGCTGCTCTGACTCCCTGGCATCACCATGCCTCCTCTGAGCCCTCTGAGTCCTAACTTGTCCTATGTAGGGACAGTTCTATAACATTACTGTGTATAATAATCATTTATTTAGACGTCTCTTTTCCAATAGATCAGAGGTCCTCAAACTTTTTAAACAGGGGGCCAGTTCACTGTCCCTCAGACTGTTGGAGGGCCGGACTATAGTTTAAAAAAAAAAAACTATGAACAAATTCCTATGCGCACTGTGGGCCCGGGACGAGTCGGCTACTAAGCAGGACAGGCAGCGGCACCCGGCAGGCCGGATAAATGTCCTTGGCAGGCCACATGTGGCCCGTGGCCCGTAGTTTGAGGATGCCTGCAATAGATTGAGAACTCCTTGGGGTAGGGTCCTTATCTTATCCATCTCTGTTACCACAGCAACTGGCAGGGCACTTGGCTCATAATTAATGCCCAATTCATGCTATCCAATGTATTGGTGAGCAAAAGGATAAAGGACACTTTAATAAGGTTCCCAATACCTAAAAGGGTGATGGCAGGGGAAAAGGCATGCAGCGGTCTCTTCTTTAAGAATGGAAAAAAGGAGGTGGGCTGGAAGTTGGGAAGTGTGATAAACTCTTTTCAGTAGCAAGAGATGTTATCCTCCTATGAGGGAAGGCTGACCCTTCCCTCTGTATATGGTAAAAAGAGGAAGCCTATCATCCAGGGGAGGTAGTTGAGGTATGCCTCTGCCTTAAGGCAGGGGTGGCCCGGGTGAACTCAGTGAGGCTCTCCATCCTTTGATCAAAGTGAGCCTTTACTGCCATCACATCACAGGGAACAGCCTGACCTAATAGCCTGGTGTGCCTTCTCTACACAACAGGGGCAAGTGTGCTCCGGAGAATAAAGATCTGTGGGTAGCCTCCACACATCTCTGCATCCTCTGAATCTTGCAACGTTATGACTCCAGCATTTCCAGGCTGCAGAGAACTGAATGTCTTTGTCTCAATGCCAAAACAGAGCAGCTGCAGGGGGAAAGTTGTCCATTCTCATAGACTTTGGCTTCTGACCACACCCAGCACCTTGCACTGGGCCTGCTCTGTGCAAAGCCACTCCGTCATAAGGCCTCTCCTGTGGTAGTGAGCATCTGTTTTCCTCTACCCAGGATCCCTTCTACTAACCGGCACAGATAATGCCCTTTTCTCTATGTAATTGTGCTTCTTGGAGCTCAGATCATGTACTTTCTGTTGGCAGCCTGACTCTTCCTCCTTGGTGGGCCTGTGACCCAGTCCTCACCTAATCCTCAAGTGTGTCACCCACCTGTGAGAGCACAGAAGCCCTCCAGCTACAATGCTTGGCTCAGCAGTAAGCATGTGACCAAGGTCGGTCCAATCTGAATTGACCAGGGACTTACCAATACTATCATGAATTGGGTATTGTCTCTCCATTGGGGTTGAAATTGAAGGGATTGAAGTCTGTAGTTGCTGATGGCCAGCTTTGCCATAGTTTGGGTATGGTGTGTGTGTGTAGAAGCGGGGAGGGCAGGAGATCTGAGGGGAACCTATAAGGGAGTGAAAACTATAGCACATAGATAGCTCTTTCTGGAAAGAATAGCATTTGGAAGTAGGTAATTATTTTTTATTGGCTTTTGTGGTCTTGGAAAATTTAAATTCTGTTAGTTTATCCTTGATTAATAATGGTACTTATTATGAATTGCTCCAATGAGGATCAGATAACCTAATGTACATGAAACACAATATAAAATGTAAAAAGTTATTTTCATTTAATGTTTTTTTTAATTGATTTCAGAGAGAGGAAGGGAGAGGGAGAGATAGAAACACCATAGATGAGAGAGAATTACCGATCTACTGCCTCCTGCATGCCCCCTACTAAGGATGGGGCCCTAAATCCGGACATATGCCCTGACCAGGATTCCAACTATGACCTCCTGGTTCATGGGTCCATGATCAACCACCGAAACACACCAGTTGGGCTATTTTCATTTAAATGTGAACTGTTTAGAAAAAACTGAAAGGGAGGAGAAAAAATTGGAAGGAGTCAAGACCACCAGATCAGTCCCTCCCTACCCTCCACCCCTTCCACCCCCCAGGACCCAACATAGGGTCTAAATAATAACAAGACACACAGAGTTAATTAATCTTTATTAAATGAGTGAATACAGGACCAAAGGACTCATTATAATAGTACAATGTTTTCACTGAAAATCATTTTGTGCAAATCTGATGTGATTGTTTGTGGTTTCTGTGGGCACTATGGAAATGTGCTGTTCAGATCTTAAAGATAGTCTGCATGGGCATGATAGACTGATAGCCCTAGTTGCTAACCCTTGGGATCCACCACTATCTGTTGTTTTTTATTCTAGCTATTCCTGTGAGTGTGAAGTGGTATGTCATTGTGGTTTTGATTTGCATTTTTTTGGACAGTTGATGATGAGCATTTTTTCATATGATTATTAGTTATTTGCATATCTTCTTTGGAGAAATGTCTATTAATATCCTGTGCCCATTTTTAATTGGTCTATTTGTCATTTTATTATTGCAAAGTTAAATAATTTAAAAAGTTTTTTATACACGTGGATACAAAACCCTGTCAGAGTTAGGATTTGCAAATATTTTCTCTCATTCTGTGGGTTGTCTTTTCACTTCCTTGAGGGTATATTTTGCAACAAAATTGAAATGTTTAAAATTTATGCAGTCCAATTTTATTTTTTCTTGTACTTTTTGTGTCATATCTAAGAAAACTTTCTCTAACCCAAAATCATAACATATTTACAGTGATGTATATAGTTTTAGCTCTTACATTCTGCACATTTGAGTAAATTTATATTTATGGTATGAGGCAGAAGTCCAATTTCATTCTTTGGTATGGGTATCCATCTGTTACTGAACCATTTTTTTTTTAGCATATTAGGCTTTTACTATATAGGATTGCTATATAAAAAACAACCCCATAGTTTAGCAGCTTAGAACAATAATAACCCCTGTTATTCCAGTTTCTATGGATCAAGAATCTGGGACAAGCTTAGTTGAGTGGTAATGGCTAAGGGCTTTCATGTAGTTGCAGTCAAGTTGTTGGCCTAGGCTGTAGTCATCTGAATGCTCTGGAGAATCTGTTTGCAAGATGACTCACTCACATGGCCATTGATAGGGGTCTCAGTTCCTTGCTGGCTGTGGCAGGCCTGAACCATTTTTTAAGAAGGCTATTCTTTTCCCCATTGAATTGTCTTAGCACTCTTGTAAAAAATCAATTGACCATAAATGCAAAGCTTTAGTCTGGACTCTCAATTCTGTTCCACTGGTATACATGTCTATCCTTTGGCCTGTACTACACTGTCTTGGTTACTGTAATTTCGTGGTGAGTTTTGAAATTGGGAGGAATGAGTCCTCCAATTTTTTTTTTCAAGACAGTTTTGGTTATTCAGAGTCACATTTCCACATGAATGCTGGATAATTTCTGTGGGATGCATGACCCCTCTTATGGGCAATTTTGACTTGGTGACTCCCCATTAGCTTGGCTGAAATTTTCTCAGAGCTGTGCTGAGTTGAGACTCTTCTTGATGGATATTCCTTCCCCATGCCTCTCCTTTCACAGTTGTCAGACCTGCATCAGTATCTAAAGGCTCTCCTTGCCTACTTCTGCTACTTCTGTTTATCCTTCACAGGCATTTCCCCCAGTAAGTCACCTGCAAATCTAATCCTGTCTTAAAATTTGCTTTTCAAAGGGTTTCCTAAGCTTGGAATTTTTAAATCCAATCCCAAGTCCTTTTGATATACTTGGAAATATATTAATCAACTAGGGAGGGGAAATTTTAACTTCTAGAAAACACCCCTTCTTATAAGAGACTAGAGGCCCAGTGCACGGATTCATGCACTTGAAAGGAAATTAATTAGAAGGTGGCCGGTGGGGCAGGACTGGGCCAGATGGGCCAGACACACCCTGGAGCCAACTTCCCACATTCC
Source organism: Plecotus auritus (assembly GCF_963455305.1). Lineage (NCBI taxonomy): Eukaryota > Metazoa > Chordata > Mammalia > Chiroptera > Vespertilionidae > Plecotus > Plecotus auritus. Next base: position 101,995,371 of record NC_137772.1, on the reverse strand, counting down.
CTCTCCAGCTGGCCGCACCTGGGGCAGTGCCAGGGCTCAATGGGCATCTGCAGAGTGAGCGGGTTCCTTCCAGCAGGTGGGGTCCCTCGGCCTGGCCTGTGGGGATGGGGCTGAAACTGGCATTCTGACATCCTCCAGAGTGCGAGAGGGCACTCTGCAAAGTTGCTGTTGCTTGGCAGCTCCTGCATTGAGCATGTGTTCCCTGGTGGTCATTGCATGTTATAGCTACTGGCCAGTTGGCCAGTCTCTTAGTCTTTTATATATTAATATATATTTTGCCCGGTGCACAAAATTCATGCATGGGGGGGCGTTCCTCAGCCCGGCCTGCCACCCTCTTCAATCTGGGACCCCTCAGAGGATGTCCTACTGCCAGTTTACAGGGATTGGGCCTAAACTGGCAGTTGGACTTCCCTCTCACAATCCAGGACTGCTTGCTTCAACCGCTCACCTGCCTGCCTGCCTGATTGCCCCTAACCACTCTGCCTGCAGGCCTGCTTACCCCCAACTGCTCCCCCCTTGCTGGCCTGCTTGCCCCCACCTTTCCTCCCCACTGGCCTGCTCACCCCCAACTGCCCCCCTGATGGTCTGCTTACCCCCAACGGCCCCTGCCGTCCCATCCTGGCCTGATCACCCCGGGCGACCCAAGGTCCCAGCCTCTCCTTTTTCCCTTTTTTTTTTTAGCGCCTCCTTGAGCAGAGGCCAGGGCCAGCTGGAAGCAAGTATCTAGGATTTATTTATCTTCTATAATTGAAACTTTGTAGCCTTGAGTGGAGGCCAGGGCTGGCCAGGGCGGGCGGGAAGCTTGGCTTCCTCCATTGCCGGGGCAACCCAAGCCTCCTGCTTGCTCCTGCTCCATGGCTGGCCGCCATCTTGGTTGGGTTAATTTGCATACTCACTCCTGATTGGCTGGTGGGCGTGGCTTATGGGTGACATGGAGTGATGGTTAATTTGCATGTTTCTCTTTTATTAGTGTAGATAGATGAGGCCCAGGATCCTCTTCATAAGGAGTAAGCAGGCACAACTTTGAATGTCTTGACCTATAGTTCTTCTCTAGTCAGAACTGAAATGGCCAATGTTTCAAGTGAAAATGAAGTACAGTAAGTCTTTGGGGGCTGCTGTTCACTTGATCACCCATAATCATGTGACCTGACAATTTTTTCCTTGTGGTTTAATCCAGTTCGATTTTAGATTTATCTCATTTCCAACCAAAATCATCCTAACCACTGTTGACATTCCTTGGGTGGTTGTGAGACACTGTAGCAGTGTCCCTGTAAGAAATTTACCATTTTACTCCAGCTAGTTCAAGTTTGCATTCTGTAATTTGCAATCAAGAGAGTGAAAAATAAAATGTTCATGTTACCAAAAATCATGTAAAAAGGTAAATTAACAGTTATTTTGCATAGCAAGAGAAAATTAATCTTCATTTTAACTTTCTCTACATGACAATATTTAATCTATCTCTGAAGAGGTAAAACTAAATAAAAAGGGGTTGTGTAGACATTAAAAGGAATAGGGAAGGAAGTGAGAATCATGACCATTATTATGTACTAGATACTTTTAGGAAGCGACAATAACCAAAGGAAAATGTTTATTCAGTCAAGAAAGGATATAAAAATAATTGCAGTTCCAATAAAACATTATCTTTTGAAGCCTGTCACTCATATGAGCAAGGAAAGAAAGCAAACATAGCTACCAGGGTCAGGAAGAAACTGTTATGGTAAAAGATCACTTAGCAAGAACATGTAATCATCAGTGAAGTTCTGATGAGGAGCAGCTAGCTGGGCACCATATATCAGGCCCTCTTTTATTCACTGAATAAAGATGAAAGAATACATTTCCTAGCTTCAGTTTGTTCACAATGTAGTGGGGAGATAAAGATTTATTTTTTTAAACAGATTTATTGAGATACTAGAGGCCCGGTGCACGAAATTCGTGCACGGGGGTGTGTGTCCCTCAGCCCAGCCTGCACCCTCTCCAATCTGGGACCCCTCGAGGGATGTCCGACTGCCCGTTTAGGGCCCGATCCCAGTAGGATTGGGCCTAAACGGGCAGTCAGACATCCCTCTCACAATCCAGGACTGCTGGCTCCCAACTGCTCGCCTGCCTGCCTTCCTGATTGCCCCTAACTGCTTCTGTCTGCCAGCCTGATCAACCCCTACCCACTCCCCTGCCAGCCTGTTTGATGCCTAACTGCTCCCCTGCCAGCCTGTTTGCCCCTAACTGCTCTCACCTACAGGCCTGGTCACCCCTAACTGCCCTCCCCTGCAGGCCTGGTCACCCCTAACTACCCTCCCCTGCAGGCCTGGTCCCCCACAACTGCCCTTCCCTGCAGGCCCGGTCACCCCCAACTTCCCTCCTCTGCCAGCCTGGTCACCCCTAACTGCCCTCCCCTGCAGACTTGATAGCCCCCAACTGCCCTCCCTTGCAGGCCTGGTCCCTCCCAACTGCCCTCCCCTGCTGGTCTGATTGCCCACAACTGTCCTCCCTTGCAGACCTGGTCCCTCCCAACTGCCCTCCCCTGCTGGCCATCTTGTGTCCACATGGGGGCAGCCATCTTTGACCACATGGGGGCAGCCATCTTGTGTGTTGGAGTGATGGTCAATTTGCATATTACTCTTTTATTTGATAGGATAATTCACATACCATAAAAGTCACCCATTTAAAAGTGTGTAATTCCATGATTTCTGGTATATTCCATTAACTTTTTTTTTTTAAATGCTCACCCAAAGATGTTTTATTGATTTTTTTTTTTTTTTTTTTTTTTTTTTTTTTTTTTTTTTTTTGTGAATGAGGGAGAAAGATAAACATCCATGAGAAAGAAACATCGATGGTTTGCCTCATGTACATGCCCTGACTGGGAATCAAATCCGCAACCTTTTTGTGTCCAACAAACCAAGCCATTAAAAAAATTGTGGTAAAATATTTTTAATTTTTTATATTGAGCAGAAACTAGACAGCCTCTATACCTATAGGACATTGAAATTTTACCTTCTGGAAACCATAAATAAGTCTGTTCCCTCTTCCTACATAGCAGCTTTTAAAATGTTCCCAGAAGGCCACCGTACCTTATTTTCTCCAAGCTCTGTCCAGTTCTTTTCATTATGCTTCATTTACTATGCTAATAGACCTTCTGTTTTTCACTCTTTTCCTTGAATAAGATCTGCTTTATTAAAGTCTGTTTTAGTCAGGGTTTGCTAGAGAAACAGAACCAATAGGGTGTATTTGTTGTGCACACATAGAGGGAGAGAGAGAGAAAAAGAGGGAGAGAGAGAGAGAGAGAGAGAGAGAGAGAGAGAGAGAGAGAGAGAGAGAGAGAGAGAATGATTTTGATTGATTTTAAAGAATTGGCTCATATGATTATGGAGGCTGGCAAGTCAAAAATCTATAGTGTGAGCAACAGGCTGGAGAGATAAGAGAGCTGATGTTGCTGCAGAATTCCCTCTTGCTTGGGGAAGCCAGTCCTCTTGTCTATTCAGGGCCTGAAGTGATTGGATGAAGGTTGCCCACATTATGGAGGACAATCTGCTTCACTCCAAGTTACTGAGTTAAATGCTGATTTCATCCAAAAACACTCTTACAAAAACACCTAGCATAGTGTTTGACCACATAGTTGGGCACTGTGGGCAAGCCATGCTGACATGTAAAATTAACCATCATAATGTCTATCATGAGAATATGGTGCATAGACTTGAGCACAGCATACTGGGCACTTGACACAAGGCTCTGTGATTGGTGAGGAGCATGAATTGTGTCATTTTGCACTTTTTACACACTTCTGAGCCAGCCCTCTCTGCTGCTTTCACATGTGGATTGGTCCAGGCTCTTTGCACCTAAGAGGCAGATGAGCATGAGTTCAGATGTGCATCATATGCTATTTCTTCTTCCCATTATTCTGGTTAGGTTTCTTGAAAGAATAATCTGTACTCATTTCTTCCATTTCCTCATGTGTTATTCCTTAACTTTTTTTGTCTGGCTTTTGTCTCCACTCACTATTCCTAGTTCCCAAATTCAGTGGGAACCATGGCCTAGCATTCCCCACCCTCTGAATCACTGGACACTATCACTGTCCCCCCATTGGAAACCCTTCCTCCCTTGGCTTATAAGATCCACTTCCCCTTCTGTTCAGTTTAATAGCTTGTAATGACTGTATGTCAGGCACTGCTTGGTGCTGGGGACACATTTGTTCTCTTGACTGTTTCTTCAGGTTAGTTACTTTTGTGGCATAGAAGAAAGAGCAGAGTAATATGTAGATTGCATAAGAACTCCATAAAATATGCATTAGCTATTAATTAAATACTGAGTTTCTATAAAGTGCAAGACATAATGAAAGGGGTCCATCCCAAAACAAGTAAGATGTGGCCTTTCACCTTAGGGAATTAAAGGGCGATAAACATGTTCACAAATAAATACATTATAAAGTAGAAAGTGCAAGAGCTTTTAAAAAGATCTAATTATATGCTATAAGTCAATATCAAAGGAAGGAAACCTACTTTTGGTCTTAGGAAATAACATTTGAGTTGCAACCTGAAGTGAGCACGGGATTTGAGCATGTAGAACAGAAGAAGGCCATTCCAGGCAGAAGCGGCTTCAGGAAAAAGGCAGACCTATGGGAGGTGAGGTGGAAGGTGCACAGGCCGATTGTGGACGGCTGTTAGTTTCATGCCAAACAGTTCGGCATTTTTTCAAATGTTTAACAGGGACTTAGTGCAAATCTTTTGGCAGTGAGATAACATAGTAAGCAATGTGCTTTAGAAAGGTCCTCTGATAGCTACTAAAAGACCTGGAATGAGCAGTGAGGGTGCCTGATCAGGTGGCAGGAAATGCGGCTGAGTCAGAGGGTGGCCTGGAGAGAGAAGAGGAGGGAACTGGAAGGCTGGGCAGAGGGAGAATCACAGGGTATGGAATGGATGTGGGAGAGGAAGAGTCAGGAAATCTCCTGGTTTGGAAATTTGGTGACTGAGTTGGTGCTGCTTTTACAGAAATAGGGCATTTAAAGCTACATGTGTTTGGTTAATGTGGATTCAAGGAAGAGGTAAGACTTTTTCATGTAAAAAGCCTGGATATCTAAAAGCCATTGCCTGTATTCTGTTTGTGAATGAGGTACCACTGATGAGATACACTTCTGCAAGTTTAGAAGGTCAAGTGTGTTGAAAGCCACCTTCCCGACCCCTTCTCTTGGTTTCTGCTACCATGAAATATTGTATGTGTGTGTGTGTCGGGGGAGGGAGGGGGGTCGGGGGGTCGATGTTCTGAATCAAGAGGCAGTTGTGTCTGGTGGCAACAGCCTGTTTTTGGCTTCCTGATCTCTAGATCTTGTTTGTAGGTATATAGTCTTGACACATTGCTCCAGGGGTAGTGTAAAAGACAGTAGTACCCAAGTATTTTCTTCTGAGAGTCTTTCCAGAAAGTTTGAAAGCACCTAGTTATGGACCTAATGTTTGTGTCCCTCCACAATTCACATATGTGGTAGAAGGCCTAATTCCAATGTGATGTATTTGGAGGTGGGGCCTTTGGGAGGTAACTAAGTTATGAGAGTGGAGCCCAATGATGGGCTTAGCACTCTGACAAGAAGAGGCAAGAGTACCTTGCCCTCTGCCATGTGAGCACAGAGGAGGAGGCAGCCACGTGCAGCTGGGAGGAGGGCTCTCACCAGAACCTGACCATGCTGGCACTTCATTTTGGACTTCCAGCCTCCAGAAGGGTGAGAAAGAAATTTCTTCTGTTTAAGCCGCCCTGTGGTATTTTGTTATGGCAGCCCAAGTCAAGACACAATTAGTAATACCTTTAATTAACCCTTTCCTGCTAAAGTGGGTTCTGCTTCTTTCCCTGAGCTCTGGAGCACAGTGTAAATCCTCAATTGATGGGGGAAGGCACAAGTGAAACTCATGCCAGAGCCAGAAACACTGACCCAAAGGATAAACATAAAACGTGTCATGAAGGGTAAAGGTGGGTCTGCTAACAATGGTCACATGCAGTAAAAAAAGTAGGGAAGATGAGGCTGAAGACAAAGCAGATGTGAAGTTTGAAAGTCATCTTGGAGGACACCATCTCAATGAGTGGCAGAAACCAGGCTGCAAAGAAGACTCTGGACATCGGAGGCAAAGGTGCTCTCTCACAAAGTCCCTGATGGGAGGGGTGAGAGGACAGTTCATGGAGGGGGTAGGGGAAGACAGATGCAGTTTCTGGTTTGGGTGGGAGGATACAGCAGCACACAATTGACATTTGTCACACATTAAAGCTACTTAATCATAAATATTTGTAATCCAAATAGCCTAGAAATTTATAAAATATGAACATCACTTAAAGTCCCCTTTACAATAGCATCTTTTAATTTGTAGAATAAATGAATATGAGATAATGTCTAGTTTTGAGTCTCCGTGTTTTTTTGAACAATGATCACTTTTTTATTTCAGAACCCTTTGTTCGCTCATCGCACAGGCATGGACTTTTTACTTCAAAATGGATGTAGGCAAATCCATCCAACAGACCTGCTGAGCCTTCGTTTCATTTATTTTCCTAGTTCTCACCTGTCACGTTCCTCAGGAGCTGAGAATTTACTTCCTCTTAACATCCTGTCTGGCTTGCAACATCACACTAAAATTTCCTAGACTCCCTAGTACCTACTGACTAAGCTGCTGGCAACTTGAGGGCAAGATTAGATTTTATTCTTCATATTTGTAGCAACCAGTATGGTGCTCAACAAATGAGCAGTAAATGATTCAGTTACTGAACAAATACCAATTTACTGAGAATCTACCCACTGAAATGGGGTGAACAAGACAAACACAAATGCCACCAATATTGCATTTTGTGTCATTTATGCTCCTCTGTGTTCCTTCTAAATGGTTCCCAGGAGCTCAGCTACTGTATGTCCCTGTATGACAGCAGGGTGTTAATGTTGCTCTCATAGAACAAATCCAGTTAATGTTGTGATGAATAAATCCCCCTAGCCCAGTGGTCAGCAAACTCATTAGTCAACAGAGCCAAATATCAACAGTACAACGATTGAAATTTCTTTTGAGAGCCAAATTTTTTAAACTTAAACTTCTTCTAACGCCACTTCTTCAAAATAGACTTGCCCAGGCCGTGGTATTTTGTGGAAGAGCCACACTCAAGGGGCCAAAGAGCCGCATGTGGCTCCCGAGCCGCAGTTTGCTGACCATGGCCCTAGCCCTTGACCTCTCAGGAACTAAAGGGCTTCTAATATAATATTTGATGATCAGACCAAAGACTATATGGCTGATTGTGATAAGAGTGAGAAAGAAATTTCTTCTGTTTAAGCCACCCTGTGGTATTCCCTGTCTTCCATGCAACATTACTTTCCATTTGTGATCTATCACTCTACAAAGTACCGCAGACTGGGCTTTTCAGCAATAGAAATTGATTTCTCAGTTCTGGAGGCTGGAGGTCTGAGTTTTTGGTGCAAGGGCCCTGGTCTGGGTTGTAGACTTCTGGTTATAGCCTCATGGGTAGGATAGGCCAGGGATCTCTTTGGATTTTCCTGTATTAGGGCACTAATCCTATTCATGAGAGTTCCACCTTCATGACTTAATAGCCTTCCAAAGAACCTATCTCTTAACACTGTCACATAGGTGTTAGTGAAATAGGAAGTTTAGGGGGATATAGGCAGATTTAGAAAAATTTAAAAAATTAAAGGTCCATGGAAAAAACACAGTGTAAAAAACACAGGGGCTTTTTGCTTGTTGCAGGGCTATAGACTAGAAGTTACATTTCCATAAGACAAGGGAGAGGCAGCAGTTACATTTCCATAAGACAAAGGGAACTGGGAGTAACAAAAGGTCTATGTTTACAAAATAGAGGAGGAAGAAAGCCCAGAAGGAATGGGAGAACAATGAAGGAGAAGGGCCTCACATGTCCTGTGTGATGTTTGACCTCTGAACTCAGGAGTTGCTATAGTAACCAAATCAAAGGGAATATTGACCAGAGGAGATATCAGGACACAGGGATTTGCAGCCTTTATAAACCTTGGAAACAGGAGCTCTGGCAGGACTCTGCCCCCTCCCCATGTGGGAGTCTGTGCTGTGAGATTCTTTCCCCCTCCCTGCGTGGGAGTCTGTACTTGTTCTTCAATAAATTTCCACCTTTGCTATACCACTTCCATCCATGGAGTCATTCTTTAATTCTGACAAAGAATCTGGGGAACCATCCTGCCCAGGGGAACACGTGTTCCAGTCCAAAAATCCAATATCATTAGGATTGAATGTGTGAATTTGGGGAGGACACAGACATTCAGATTATATGCTTTGGCTTTCTTTCTTCCTTTTTTAAAAATGTCCAAACTAAAAAGTAAAGGGACTTGGAGAATAGACAGTGAGCCATCAGTTTGCCAAAAAAGAGCCATCTGAGGTGTGGACCTGACTTATTTAACATACATCTTGAAGACAATAAGAGCGCATAGAAACCCACAGGGCTGTTTACACTGCTTATCTTGAATCTCCCTCTGCGTCCTCTTTGGGTACATTTATGATCTTTGCTCTCAAGCTACCCACTTTTACTCCTACTATAACAAATGGTTAACACAAATCTGGCCTGTGTGTCTCACTGTCTTTTTTGTCTGAGTGCCTACCACCTTGTGAAGAAGTGAATTTAGTGTGCTTTAGAACTCATCAAATAACCAGAGCTGTTGATCAATGTTTCACTCTCAACATCCATGTTTCTGTCTCTCCCTCCCTTCCTCTCTCTCTAAATCTGTAAGAATATATCCTCAAGTGAGGATTAAAAAAAATTATCCAGAGCTGCCCTCCTCTTGGTGGCTGCCCTTTGGATGGGGAATAAGCTCTTATTTGTGTGACATTTTTATTAAACTGTTAAACTTAGGACACTTTGTTGGAAAATGGCTCTGGTTCAACCCACCACTGCAGCCTCCACATGGTTGTGCCAGCAAGCAGGTCCCCAACAGGTTGTCCTGCCAGGGGTCTCATCCTTTGCCAAGCTAGGGAAATAGAACAAGGCCTTTTCTCTCCACCCCAAGAAGCTTGTTTTTTGGGTAAAAAATAAGAAATCGTTCTACTAGCTGGGCATAAGAAATTACCGAAGACTGAATTTGAAATGCAGTATCTGAAGACATCTAAACACAATTTGGTACTAAATTTAATAATTTTTACTAAATTTAATGTGTTCTGTGAGAATAAACAAATCATCTTTTCTGTCAAAGAACAGTTTAAACAGCCGCCATTTTGGACTGCATGACTTGGCAGCCGCCATGTTGGCCACATGGCTTGCAGCTTCCCTGGGGGCCGCCATCTTGAAACAGCAAAGGCCAACCCCTCCCTTTGAATTAACCAATCACAAAAGACTGTGCCTGAGCTACAATCAAGAGCAAAGGACAGGTCACGTGCATCAGGGATTATAAAGCCAAGCAGACCACCTGCTCAGTGTGCGTGCTTCCAGACTATGTGTGCGCACCCTTCTGCGTAGAAGTAAAGATGTTTGCCTTGCTGCCTGGCTCCCGAGTATGTTTTGTGTTCTACCAGAACCCCTGACTTGGAGGGGCTCACCTTATTTCTAACATTCTACTAAGTCAACCTTAAAACTTCGAGTTAAAAAGCTCAAAATGGAGCCCTTCAGAGCAGCTGCTCTTAATACAGGCAGGAAGATGTGATAGGTGTGATCCTTGCTGAGGGAGGGGCTTTTTGCTTGTTGCAGGAAAACTCTCCCTAGCTGCTCCAAGTGCTTAGCTAACAGCTCTTCTCCCCCCCCCCCCCCCCACTGGTGAAGAGCAAAAATAACTGTCCTTGATGTGGAATCAACATAAAAAGTCACGAAAAGAATTTTCCCCAAATTTCATGACATTTATTTCCTTGAGGCTTGCTTCCCTCTTCCTGCTGAATTCTACACATTAGCATAACTTGTATTTCAGAATTAAACAAAGATCTGAGTTGTGCTGCCTCCCAGTGAGCAACATTTCTTCTCAAACTAGCCATGCAAAATATAATGGAATAGAAGCAAATAATGACAGATCAGAAGAGCTTTCCATGCAAATTCTAATGCAAACATGCAGCTGGGCTTGGGACTTCTTTCCTGGGGCTGGTTCAGTCCTGGTTTCTTTGGTGTTATTCAGTCCACTCTTCTTATAAATTCAAAAAACACTTCACATTCCCTCTTTTGTGGGTTTTTCTTAAAGCAGTGATGGGAGCAAATAGAGAAATTTCCATAAATCTCATTGTTCATGATAACCACATCTGACAGATTTTTAAGAAGTTGCAGAAAAATCAGGTTCCAACTTTCCATCCCTTCTATGGTTATAGCCTCCTGTGTGGTGTTTCCTGTAGCTGCTCCTTTTTTGCATGTCCTTGGAACCTTAGTACTTTATGCTCAGATTACACTAGAGGCTTTGACTGATGTTCTGATATATATCTGGCAATTAAGATTGGCAAAGGGAAGCTGAGATGGCTGACACATGCTCCCTGCCTCACTGGGACAGGAATCTTATCTAATAAAAGAGTAATATGCAAATTGACCATTACTCCAACACACAAGGTGTCCGCCCCCATGTGGACACAAGATGGCTGCCACAAGATGGCCAGCAGGGAAGGGCAGTTGTGGGCAACTAGGCCTGCAGGGGAGGGCAGTTAGGGGTGACCAGGTCATTAGGGAAATTAGGGGCAATCGGGCCAGCAGGGGAGCAGTTAGGTGTTGATCAGTCTGGCAGAGGAGTGGTTAGGGGGTGATCAGGCTGGCAGGCAGAAGCGGTTAGGGGCAATCAGGCAGGCATGCAGGCGAGCAGTTGGGAGCCAGCAGTCCTGGGTTGTGAGAGGGATCCCAGATTGGAGAGGGTGCAGGCTGGGCTGAGGGACACCCTCCCCACACCCCCGTGCACGAATTTCATGCACTGGTCCTCTAGTGTAAGGAATAAGTGAAGTGAGTGCTACAGGGTGGTAAGTGGTAACTATAAGGATGAGGGTGCACAGAGGAGGACAATGGGGTTTCTACTTCAGCAACTGGAAGGAATAGGATGCCACTACTCAGGAGTATTAGGGACAGAAGAAAGATGAGTTTGATTTTGGAGGTTGACTTTGATTTCTTTTAAAGATATACAGGTAAGGTAGCCAGCTTGAAAAAACCCTGGAATACAGGACAAAGACTAAAACCAGCATGCCACTTGACACCTTGATGTCCAGTGTTTGCATCATGGAGGGAAAACTGATAGAACCTTCTGTCTGCTACTTTGGGGACTCTCTAGGTCAAATGCATGTTACATTCATGCAGTAACTATATTTGTTTCCTGGGTCTTTTATGTATTAGGTACTTTTATATTCCTGAATTCTTTGTTATTCCATGTTACAGAAAGCTGGGCAACATAGTGCCTCATGCTTTGCCCAGGTGAATTAATCACAGTGATACCCTGAGCATTCTTTTGAGTTAGTTTCCCAATTCACACCTACCTACCATGTATTTCAAGATTTTGCTTAAGACTTGTTCCTACTGGAAGCATTCCCTAGCTAGCCCTCTTGCAGGAATGAAGACTTACCATCCACATTTTATACCACATTGCTGCATGTGCTCAAGAGGTGTCTTTTATTTGATCTCTCCTGTGTCACTCTAATGGGGATCATCTCACTCCACACCCCCCAAGAATTGCTGTGAGGATAAAATCTTTGAAAGCACAAGTACAGTGCCTGTAGAGTGCAGTTGACTTCAGGCCAAGGAAATACCACAGCCTAATGCATCTGGATTTAAGGAAGGCTCCTAATCCAGTCTTCCATGATTTTTTTTTTTTTTTTAATAGATGAAATAGAGAAATGTACCTGGAGAACAGCTCATAATTGCTGGATGATCTTACTAAAAAGATGCAGATTAAGCAATCTATCAACCTGATGTACAGTCACTAATGAATGGCCCATCAGAGGTCTGTGACTCATTCCTTCTTCCCCATATATATTTTTTCTAAAATCAGTTTGAGTCATGATTTAGATGAACATATAGGTGGCATATTCATCCAATTCCACCATGCCACTACATAATTTGATACTAAGTTCTGCCAAGGCATATTCCAGGATGTCTCTGTTTTTCCTCTCCATCCTCCCACCCCAACACTGCCTTAATTCAAAGCCTTTGTCTCTCCTGTCTGATGTAATATGACATCATGTTTTATTTCATCTTCTATCTGTCCATGGGGGCTTTCTCAAGCAGAAGGATGGTGCAGGACATAAGGCCCTATAGCCTGTGTGGGTCATGTAACCACTCAACACTCTATATTAGTGTCTAAATGTTACCCCAGAGCTAAGAGCCTGCAGAAAATAAGCATGGTCATCTGAAGACTTGCATGAAGTGGGCAAGAAGCCAAAGGAGCTGGATCTGTGACACTGAATCAAAATTCTACAACTATACCAAGCCTGTCTGCCTCATTAGTGACAGTATTATGATATTCCCTGACCTGTTATCTCCTAGAGTGATGAGCACCACACAAGACTGAAAAATGCTAAATAAATGCTGAGTACTATTATTACTAATGTTTTATCTCAATCTCTTTTTAGCCAATCAGGTAAACCTTGGGTATTAATACTAAAGACAAGCACATTAACTTTTTATATGTTATGAACCAATTTCTTTTTCAACATTATCTTTTTAGTGTTTACATATTCATGAGTACTTTAAATTGGATTTTTGGAAGTTTGTGGTAAATTCTAATTATAGCAGATAATTTTCCCCAGGGGAATTTCTGTGTGTTTATCAGTTTATTCCCATCATAAGGAAAAACATTCATAATAAAATTATTTGCTATTTTGATTTATTCAGCTGTTATTGTGAAAAGAAGCATTGACTGGGCTACCCTAACCCCAAAACCAGATAAAGATACTACAAAGAAAGAGAATTACAGGCCAATATCCCTCATGAAGATAGATGTTAAAATCCTCAACAGAATTCTACCAAATCGGATCCAGCATTACATTAGAAAGATCATACCCCATGACCAAGTGGGATTTATTCCAGGGATGCAAGGATAATACAATATCCGCAAATCAATAAATGTGATACATCACATAAACAAACCGAGAGACAAAAATCATATAATCATATCAATTGATGTAGAAAAGGTATTTGATAAAATCCAACACCCTTTCCTGATAAAAACTCTCAGCAAAGTGGGAATAGAGGTACCATACCTCAACATAATAAAAGCCTTATATGACAAACATACAGCCAACATCATACTCAATGGGCAAATACTAAAACCATTTCCCCTAAGAACAGGAACAAGACAGGGATGCCCACTTTCACTACTCCTGTTCAACATAGTACTGGAAGTGCTAGCCACAGCAATCAGACAAGAAGAAATAAAGGGCATCCAAATTGGAAAAGAAGTTAAATTGTCATTATTAGCAGATGACATGATATTATACATAGAAAAACCTAAAGACTCCATCAAAAAATTACTAGAACTAATAGGTGAATTCGGCAATGTAGCAGTATACAAAATTAACACCCAGAAATCTATGGCTTTTTTATACACCAATAATGAACTCACAGAAAGAAACTTAAAAAAACAACTCATTTACCATTGTAACAAAAGAATTAAGATATCTAGGAATAAATTTAACCCAGGAGGTAAAGGACCTGTACTCAGAAAATTACAGGACGCTGAAAAAAGAGATAAAGGAAGACATTAAGAAATGGAAGAGGAGAGAAAACAAGATGGCGGCATAGGTAAGCACCTAAACTGCTGCCTCGCACAACAATTTCAAAACTACAACTAAAAGACAGAACGGACACCATCCAGAACCACAGGAAAGCTGGCTGAGTGAAAATTCTACAACTAGAAGGAAAGAGAAAAGCTCACAGAGAATTGGAGGTACGGCAAAAGGTCTTTGTGCGCGCAGAGGGAAGGGCGGCTGAGAGCCTGGCTGACTTTCTCTGGCGGAAGGGGGAAGGAAGCCCCTGACCGCACTGAACCCCAGTTCTGACTGCACTGAACCCCAGTCCCGGGCGAAACCCCGTGGACCCAGGCTCATAGAGGGGGAGTCTGGACTGTCAGGTAGAGAGAAAGGCACCCGGAGACTCGAAGACCCGGGGGAGACCCAGGGGAGCCCTGGCAGGCAGGGTCCTGGAGGCGGGTGCGCCAGTGTGCACAAAGGCTGCGGAGGTTGCCACAGGCTTTCCCTAGCAGAAGGGAGTCCGAAGCTCCTGACTGCACTGAACCCCAATTCTGACTGCACTGAACCCCAGTTCCAGGCGAGCCCATGGGGACCCGTGCTCTTACGGGGGGGAATCTGGACTCTTGGGTGGAGACTCGGGAGCCAGGGAAGGCAGAGGTCTGCAGGCGCGCGCATGCCAGTGCGCACAAAGGCTGCGGAGGTTGCCACAGGCTTTCCCTACTGGAAGGGAGTCAGAAGCTCCTGACTGCACTGAGCCCCAGTTCTGACTGTACTGAACCCCAGTTCCAGGCGAGCCCCTGGGGACCCACGCTCTTGTCGCGGGGAATCTGGACTCTCGGGCGGAGACTCGGTAGCCGGGGAAGGCAAAGGTCTGCAGGTGCGCATGCGCTCAAGGGCAAGGCTGACTGGAAGCCAAGACTGTCTGCTCCGCCCTGAGACTCCACCCCATCCAAGCTGAGCACAGAGGCTATTGCAATTTGGCAAGTCTAATCCTATAAGGCTGTCTCCAACACCGAACTTCTCCCAGCGTAGACACAGCTGATCCTTACAGCCAACTGGCCTGGAGGTCAATTCCTCCCAGTGATACCAACAACAATCAAGACTTAACTACAACAAGGCTGTACACACAGTCCACAAAGGGGTGCAACAAGGCTGTACACACAGTCCACAAAGGGGTGCACCCAGTGGGTCCACCTCAGGTTAACTGGGGAGGCTGACCCACTGGGCCATATAGGAAACCTAGCACACAAATCTACCCTACCAACTCAGGGAAGCAGTGAAAATGCGGCGTCAAAGAAACAGATCACAAACGAAAGAAATGGAGGAAAACAAACGACTGGATATAGAATTCAAAACCATGGTTATAAGGCTTTTCAAGAATATCCTAGAAAAGGCTAATAAATATAACGAGACCCTCGAAGATATGAAAAAGGTCCAACTAGAAATTAAACATACATTGACTGAAATAAAAAATATTATACAGAGACCCAATAACAGACTAGAGGAACACAAGAATCAAGTCAAAGAATTGAAATACAAAGAAGCAAAAAACACTCAACTGAAAAAGCAAAAAGAAAAAAAAATCCAAAAAGTTGAAGATAGTGTAAGAAGCCTCTGGGACATCTTCAAGCATACCAACATCAGAATTATGGGGGTACCAGAAAAAGAGAGAGAGCAAGATACTGAAAACCTATTGGAAGAAATAATGACAGAAAACTTCCCCTACCTGGTGAAAGAAATAGACTTACAATTCCAGGAAGCACAGAGAACCCCAAACAAAAGGAATCCAAAGAGGACCACACCAAGACACATCATAATTAAAATGCCAAGAGCAAAAGACAAAGAGAGAATATTAAAAGCAGCAAGAGAAAAACAGTTAATTACCTACAAGGGAGCACCCATACGATTGTCAGCTGATTTCTCAACAGAAACTATGCAGGCCAGACGGGAGTGGCAAGAAATTACAACCAAGATTGGAAAGAACCTACAACCAAGATTACTCTACCCATAAAGCTATCATTCAGAATTGAAGGGCAGATAAAGAGCTTCACAGATAAGAAAAAGCTAAAGGAGTTCATCACCACCAAACCAGTATTATATGAAATGCTGAAAGGTATTCTTAAAGAAGAGGAAGAAGAAAAAAGTAAAGAGAAAAATTATGAACAACAAATACATATCTATCAACAAGTGAACCTAAAAATCAAGTGAATTAAAAACCTGAGGAACAGAATAAACTGGTGAATATAATAGAACCAGGGGCATAGAAAGGGAGTGGACTGATAATTCTCAGGGGCAAAGGGGTATGGGGGGGGTTCAGGAAGAGACTGGACAAAAATCATACACCTATGGATGAGGACAGTGGCAGGGAGGTAAGGGCAGAAGGTGGGGTGGGAACCGGGTGGAGGGGAGATATGGGGGGAAAAGGAGAAACAATTGTAATAATCTGAATAAATGTTTATTAAAAAAAAAAAAAACACAGAAAAAAAACCAACAGAAAAAACCCCACCTAACTGGAGAAGCAAAAACAATCCAAAAATCTGAAGATAGTGTAAGGAGCCTCTGGGACAACTTCAAGCGTACCAACATCCGAATTATGGGGGTGCCAGAAGAAGAGAGAGAGCAAGACACTGAAAACCTGTTGGAAGAAATAATGACAGAAAACTTCCCCTACCTGGTGAAAGAAATAGACTTACAAGTCCAGGAAGTGCACAGAACCCCAAACAAAAGGAATCCAAAGAGGACCACACCAAGACACATCATAATTAAAATGCCAAGAGCAAAAGACAAAGAGAGAATATTAAAAGCAGCAAGAGAAAAAGAGTTAGTTTCCTACAAGGGAGTACCCATACGACTGTCAGCTGATTTCTCAACAGAAACTATGCAGGCCAGAAGGGAGTGGCAAGAAATATTCAAAGTGATGAATAGCAAGAACCTACAACCAAGACTACTCTACTCAGCAAAGCTATCATTCAGAATTGAAGGTCAAATAAAGAGCTTCACAGATAAGAACAAGCTATAGGAGTTCATCACTGCCAAAAGAGTATTATATGGAATGCTGAAGGGTATTCTTTAAGAAGAGGAAGAAGAAGAAAAGGTAAAGATAAAAATTATGAATACATATCTATCAACAAGCGACTCTAAAAATCAAGTGAACAAAAAAATCTGATGAACAGAATATAGTGGTGAATATAATAGAATCAGGGGCATAGAAAGGGAGTGGGCTGACAATTCTCAGGGGGAAGAGGGTGTGAGGGGTGCGGGAAGAGCCTGGACAAAAATCGAACACCTATGGATGAGGACAATGTGGGGGGGTAATGGCATGGGTTGGGGTGGGAACCAGGTGGAGGGGAGCTATGGGGAACAACTGTAATAATCTGAACAATAAAGACTTATTTAAAAAAAGAAGTTAATAACCAAAATTTATAAAGAACTTATAAAACTCACCACCAAAAAACCCCCACCCCAATCCAATAAAAAAATGGGCAAAGGACCTGAGTAAACACTTGTCCAAAGAGGACATACAGATAGCCAGTAGACATATGAAAAAATTATCAAGGTCACTAATTATCAGAGATACAAAAATTAAACCATAATGAAATATTATTTCACACTTGTCAGAATGGCTACTATCAATAATTCAATAAACAAGTGCTGGTGACAATGTGGAGAAAAGGGAACTCTAATACACTGTTGGCAGGAGTATGACTGGTGCAGCCACTGTGGAAAGCAATATGGAGTTACCTCAAAACATTAAAAATGGAACTTCCTTATGACCCAGTGATTCCACTTTTGGGAATTTATCCAAAGAGACCCTAAACACTAATTTGAAAGAATTATGCACCCCTATGTTCATAGCAATGTTATTTACAATAGCCAAGATTTGGAAGCAGCTCAAGTGCCCATCAGTAGATGAGTGGATAAAAAAGCTGTGATACATTTACACAATGGAATACTATTTAGCCATAAAAAAGAAGAAAATATCACCCTTTGAGACAGCATGGATGGACCTGGAGTTTATTATGCTAAATGAAATAAGCCAGTCAGAGAAAACAAGTACCATATGATTTCACTTATATGTGGAATCTGATGAACAAAATGAACTAACAGGCAAAATAGAGAGTCTCATAGATAGAGAGCAGGCTGACTGACAGATGTTTTAGGGGGCAGGTGTTGGGTAGAGGGATGGAAGGATTGAGCAAACAAGAAAAAAATAAAAAAAACTCATGGACATGAACAACAGTGCAGTGATTGCTGGTGTGTGTGTGTGTGTGTGTGTGTGTGTGTGTGTGTGTGTGTGTGTATGTGTGTGTGTGTGTAGTTATAGGAAAGTGTAGGGGAGATAAATGGTGATGGAAGGATACTTGGGGTGGTGAATACACAATATAGTGGACAGATGATGTGTTGCAGAATTGTGCAGCTAAAACCTGTATAATGTTGTCACCCCAATTAATTCAACAAAAAGGAAAAAAAAGAGGGTACAAACCTGAGATGTTTCCGGAGCCCGTGTATTATCTGAGAATGCCATTTTGCATCTCAGTCATTACCTCTCAAACCTTTTTTTTCATTGTCCTTTGGCATTTAATCGCGATACACAATTCCATTTATTTGTACCCTGACAATGATTCTGGGATCACCACAATTTGTGGTCCTTTATATGGAAGCCTGTTATTTCTAGCTGAATGCTTGCAGCAGATGCTTCCCAGTGTTCTGAAAAATGTCATTAATAGGTACTCCAAAAAGGGGGCGGGTCCTATAATCAAATAGGTTTGGGAAACATTAAGTCATATATACAATGCTATGTATGTTTTGTGATTGTAGGATTGCTAATGTGCACAGTGAACCTTCAACACTTATTTGGCATTTCCCAAATGTATTTAACAACAGGACCCTTTTGAGTTCATGGAAAACATAACATCCTAGAAAGTGTTCTGCAAAGCCCAATATGGTGTATGCTGGCTTATAGTTTCAATTACATTTATCTACTTATTTTTAAAATATATTTTTATTGATTTCAGAGAGGAAGGGAGAAGGAGAGATGGAAACATCAATGATGAGAGAGAATCATTGATTGGCTGCCTCTCGCAAGCCCCGCACTGGGGATCGAGCTCACAACCCTGGCATGTGCCCTTGATTGGAATCGGACCCAGGACCCTTGAGTCCACAGGCCAATGCTCTATCCACTGAGCCAAACTGGTTAGAGCTAATTACATTTATATTTCAACTCTGGAAAGGGCAGATAGTATCAGGTGAGGGTCTCTTTTCATCATTTGGTTTGGTCTGCAATGCAGAATTCTTTTTTTCTTTTTAATAATGGTAAAATAGACATAACAAAAAACTAATGATTTAACCATTTTTTAAGTGTACAGTTCAATGGCATTAAGTACAGTCACATTATTGGGTAACCATCAAGGATTTCCTTTGAAATTACACACTCAATTTTTCTTCTCATCTCAAAAACATTTTCTTAAATTCACTGAATAGTATGTATTTGCCAGAGCACGTACAAAGAGCATCTATTCACCATTTGAGCACTGGGAATGCAGAAAGTAAGAACTTCTTTTCTGTTATTGCTTTTGTTCTGGGAGTCCTGCCTTCCTCCTTAGGAATTCTGTCTGGCAGAGGCAGCGCCCTCCTCTTCTCTGCTACCACATCCCTTCAACCTGGATTCGGAGATGTTTCTCAAGTTCACCCTGAACAACTCGGCTTTTTTCTGCTTTGATAATGTTTTAAATCACTGCATGTATTTCAGTCTCTTTACATTTCTTTTTTTCCTTTCTTCATTCCTTCCTTCTTTTTTTTTTTTTTTTTACCAATCTTTTTAGCTTATTCTTATCTTTTTATTTCTGCTTGCTCTTGATGGCTTTCAGCTTCATAAATACTATGTTTTCTCAAATCTCACTAAGAATAATAAAGAGGTTTCCTACAATGTGTTTTACTTCCTTTACAAAATAACTTTCCAAGTTCTGCTCTTCCAGGCGATCTTTCCTTTTCTTGAACAATGTTTGCACATGGGCTCCCTATAGATTTTTCTCCTTATTCTCCCTCAACTGAAAAGGGACTGTCACTGTTGGTGAATCTGAAAAGCAGTTTTTCAGATTTACCTATCACTGACTGGCAGGTGTATATCCATTTCTCCAAGTCTACTCCTCAAGAGAGTTAGCATTTGTGTAGTGAAAGTTTGTTAGGTAAGATTTTCATTACCTTAGCTCAGACACTGTGACAAACAGGGTGGAGTACAGAAACAGCTAGACTCCTCCCAGGCACTGGTCCCCAGGTGCCTATTGCCAACATTACCCAAGCCTTGCCCTCCCTTCCCGACTTTGCTTTGGGTACAGAAGAGGCACCATTGCCAGGCCTGCCCAACTTCCTGCCTGAGGATTCTGTGTGGTGCAGTTTCCAAGTGTTCAGAGACTGAGAAATTCCAGAGGGGAGGAGCTGGAAGAGGAACAAAGGGCAGCGAGGGGCTATCCTGTGAGCACTGCGTGGGTGGTATGCCAGCTGCTCTGCTTCTGGTTGGTGCACACTTTGGATATCTTGGTGTGAGCGGGGATGGAGGGAAATGAAGGGTCAGTACCCCATGTATCCATGTGTGCCCAGCATGGGTGGGTCATTGGCATTTCTTCATCTGGTCTCATCTATTTCTGAGCTTGTATAAATTCTTCTAGATTCTGTGAATCAGTTGAACATGTGTCCTAGTTTTGGGGTTTTTTAATCTTGCCTTTTTGCAGCGTCATTTGTCATTCAATGGGAAGCAGAAAGAGGCTTCTAGCAGATGCCATTTTAAAGTCTATAATTAAATTCTTCTTGACTTTGATGATGGGAAAACCCCATTAAATAGTTTCTTTCCTATTATTAACACACAGTGATATGGTGTGCAATAATGTAAGGTAGATGGGTTCAAGATAAAGACAGGCATGATTTAAATCCCAGTTTCCTTATTTATCAGTTGCTGGATCTTGGCACATCACTCATAAATTGGACCTGCACTTATTTTTGTCGATTAATAATCCAGCCAGAGAAGTATGAATTCAAGTCTTACCTGTTCTGAGTCCATCTATGTAAGCCTAAACACTCAGAAGAAAATCAATGCAGTCAATAACAAGTACTTTGGAAACCACACTTGGTTTCTTGGTTCTTGTAAGGGACTTCCCCAACTACATTTTCTAAGTCTAGTCTAGTGGTCTTAAGAAATGGTAATCACTTAAAAGAACTATATGTGTAATCTTTCTGAAGACTGCCACAAACTAAAATAGTTTTGTTTTTAATGAAGTCTCTAATTTAATCAATTACAGATCAATAAAACTGATTTAAAAAGTTCAACAGGGAAGTGGCTGGACTAAGGAAATACCCAGACCTTAAATTTAACAACTCTCTATGCTCTAGTGTTTACTGGCTCACTGAGTGGATTTCCCTATGTTAAAATCTGCCAAACAGACTAAATGCTAGCTTAATTAAAACAATTATTTATTCCAAGTTCCATCCGTTTAAGGTTTTTCAGAAATTATTACAGAAATGAATACTGAAATCAGAAATGAGTGTTAACAGCTGTAGCATTTACAACAAAGTTAATATCTACACGACCTTGACTTAAAAGATTCAAGATGTTTCTGTCATTCAGAATCCATGAGGAAAGTTTCCAAGTCAAGATCCAAGTCGGAGACGAGGGCACTTACAAAGTCATCAATAGAAGGGCACTTCTGAAGCATACCTGCGAACAAAGAAAACATCAGCTATCACATCACCCCCAGATAATAAGGAGGGACAAAGACTGTACAAATCAAATGTCTGGACAAAAGTAGATTGTGGATGTTAAGAATACAAAGTACAGTCGGTGGGAGAACAGAGGGAGGAAGATGAATTCTGATGGAGAGATTCAGAGGCTGGGTTGGGATCTGAATAGAATTTTGAAAGATAGGGAAGATTTAGGTTCAAATTAGGGCCTTCCAGGTGGAGAAAACAAAAGAGGAAAGGCAGAAGGGTGGGAAAATGCAGAATGTATGTTGACTACTAAGTAGTCTTGTGTGGCTGGACTAAAGGTGGAAAAGGCCCAGGGAGAGACAGAGTTCAGGGAGGGAAGGGTAACTGAGTCCAAGAGCAAGAGGAAAACCAATAACTCGTTATGTTTAGGTGCTGGACAGTGTGTGTGTGTGTCCAAGTACAGGCCTCCCGACTTTAGTCAGCAGTGAGAACACAGAATTCAGGTGGGCCTACCACTGTACACACCCGATCCAAGAACTTCCATTGCACCTTTGAAACCCACAAACAGGAGGGTGTTTTCTTCCCTGAATACACAGCAAAAAACAAATTCAGAAGGACCCACAAACAACTGAGATAATCCCACCCTGCTTCTTTTTAGACCTCTCATCACACCTTCCACCAACCTGGCCAGGACTGTGACATATGGGAAATAGCCCAAGGACTGCTTTGTATGGCGGACATAAAAACAGCAGCTCCAAACATATTTGTAAGCCACCAAATAGACCTTGAGTAGCTAATAACAATAATATTAAAATACTTCAACTATAGATCAAAATATTTTTATCTTCAATCAAGTTCAAATTCTAGTATCTTCACCTCAGGAAATATCTGAGAAATAAGGAGCAGCTACTGGAAGAAAATTCCATTGTTATGTCTTATTTGCAAAATTAAAGTTCAAAATACAATTTTCTTTTTACAGTAAAATAATCTCTATGGATAAAAGAAGGCATCTCCTCTGGCCCAGCTGTGTTAATGATTGAAATGTTGAGTCTTTCCTGATTGCCAAAGCTGCACATTTCACGTCGTATCTAGATGGGAGGTTATTACTTAAGTAGATGCAATCTGATGAATAAATCAGGCTTCAGGCCTTTCCTATGTGCCAGGTTTCTTAATACAGAGAACAGTTGTAGGCAAAAGTGGCTTTCAATCAAATGAGTTAACACATTATACCATTTTAGTCCTTTTAGTATGTGAAACATTCTATAATTAAATGACTGTTTGTTTATGATTAAATGACTAGAACTTTCAGGAGTTCAAACCCTTTTATTCAGAGCAGGTATATTCAGTTACCCATGGCCCTCCTGTCCCTTTGAAGTGGTTCATTTGAACTCAACAAACAGCCAATATAAATATGACCTTGCTCTGTCCTTCTTAGCAGACAGACCTAACTAGCACACATCCTTTTTCTGTTTCCCATCTTCAATCATTCCTGCATCTCAGAGAATAGCAACTGTGGCAACAACAAAAGAAAAACATATACACTCATGGCATTTTTAAATAAAATCTGATCAAAACTAAATGGTTTGGTAATTTTGTATGTTATGTGATTGCTAAAGATGAAGTTTCAAAAAAGAGGAAATCAGAGCGATAAAGAACAGTTACTGGGGCAAGAATTTTCTTGGTATATTGTTATGATATCCTCGCTTTAATTAGGTTTAAATGTTTTGCAAGTGTGCAACTTCTACACAGAATTAAAAGAAAAACCAATGTTTTCAGGTACTTCAATTAATAAGAAAAACTGAAGTTACCTTTTATATGTGCATACTAAAAAAACTTCCCAAAACTCTTTGATTTTTTTAAAAAAGCTGACAAAAATGTCCCTTTTGTCTTCAAGTCTTAATCTTCTAAGGGTGATGACTAGACTTGCAGTTTCTTAGGAGCCCCTGGGAAAAGGTTGGAGCTATTAAGTCCATAAGTGGGTGGAGTTTAC
The DNA here is from genome assembly GCF_963455305.1 of Plecotus auritus. Classification (NCBI taxonomy): domain Eukaryota; kingdom Metazoa; phylum Chordata; class Mammalia; order Chiroptera; family Vespertilionidae; genus Plecotus; species Plecotus auritus. The sequence goes on along the minus strand of NC_137772.1, from coordinate 101,972,067 downwards.
AAACATATTTCACTGTGGAAATCACCTAAATTAGTGAGCTACATGGATTGATTTTGCCAAAATGACTGAAACAAACAAATGACAACTTTACAACTCAAAAAAGAAAAGTGTTTACAGCAAAGTAAGAAAGACAAAATTGCATTAGGATGCACATTGCACATAGTTCATACAAAGGAAAGTATGGTTTTATCTATATGCCCTCCTCAGAGGGATAGAGAGTATATATAATGAGTAGCTGAAGACTGATGATTTAATTTATTTTTCTCCTCATTTTACCTGAGAGGCAAATGGGCTAATAAAAGCTGGTACAAGCCAGAACATTTTCAGCTAGACTGCTCTGCTCATACTAGCATGTTTCATAACCTTGAAGTACTAGGGCAATTATTCTAGGCCTGATGAAAATAAATTATGATAGCAAAAGGATTCCAAGGCTGGATTTTGAAGCAGTAAAGGCTTCCAAATTGTACTATGTGTTGTTCTCTCGAGTGACTGTTGACAGAGCTGGGAATAAAGTGAGGATAAAAATTCTAGGTATGAGGACCTGACTCACAGACGGCTGCTCTAGAAAGGGTTTGTTGAAAAGAATGCCATCAACACAAACAACAATGATTATGGCAGCTATCTGTTGAGCATATACTGAGTTCCAGGCAAGTGCTAAAAGTATTGACTCATCTGATCCTTAAAACACACCTGTGAAGAACCCATCTTACAAATAAGACAACGGAACAAGAACAGGACACACAACTGTGGTCGGCAGTTAGACAGGCATGAGCAGAGCAAAGATGATGGGCCAGGAGTAAAGGTCACCAGGACAAAAGGCCCTGGGTGCCTAACAAAGGACAATTGTAGGGTGGGACCTCGTCCCCAGGATGACTTTTCTTCCTCTGGCATATTGCTGATCATGTGGTTTGGACCCCCTGACCTTTTCTCCCTAGAGATAACATCTAGGTCTCAGTTGTATTTCAGCTCCAGGCTCAGATAGCAACAAAACCAGCTACAGCTGACCTTAGGACCAGCTGCACTGAATAATGACCCCCTGCCTGGGTGTCCACCAAACCAATCAATCAGTGGAGACTTAGACCCTGAAAGGACACACCTGGAAAACTGCTGAATATTCTATTGAGATCTTCCCCTAAAATCTCTACCCTTAAAACCCTTGGGACTGAGGACCCAGCATGGTCCCTTCTCCCTAGAACTTTCAGGCATGTTACCCTCAGGCATGTTACCATTACCTTCCTCTCTCCCAAGCTCCAAGGGCCCTTCCTTTGCCTCTATAACTTGTTTCATTAGCCCACCTCTACAAATTACGTCTACTTCTGTAATTTTCCAAGTAAATGTTCTCTTATAGTTTGCATTTTGGCTCTGAATTCTTTTTTAGCCAGAACTCAAGTACTAAGGTTGCTGAACCCAGGTCTGGTCTGACCCCACCCATCTAACAACTGGTGCTGTTCCTGTAGCCCTACAACACAACTGTGAAGTTTCTCTGTTGTGCCCTGGTAGTCTGGTTCCAGAGCCCATGGCCTTAAAGCATGGTAACATATTGAAATTTTGTAAAATAATACACATTCTTAAAAAGTCCATATTTAAATATCAGCATCCTGGATATGACCACAACCAAATGTGTGGAGAAATTCCAGAAAACAAAAAATGTCTAATAGATTCCTAATGCCATCCATGCCTATATGGACCCAACTCATTGTATTTACTGCCTTGAAGACAGAGCCAAAATGCCCATTACCTTTTGGGCACTTTGTCTGCTGTACTATGGAGTACACTTTATGAGCAGTCACAATTATGTACTATGTAGCTGGAGGTAGGGAACAGAGAAAACGGTGAGCAGCCTCTGCTGGAAAGGCAGTAAGGTGGTACAGGCAAAATGGCTTTGCCTAGCCGTGACTGGGACAGGCACTTGTGTCATGACAAAAGCCTCTTCCTCTAATGGCACAATAGTCAGCCACACTTGGCTGATGCAGGAATTCTTTTCTGGGCATAATACTGGGAGAAACAAGTGCCTAAGAGTTTTGCACTTAAGGATGTTTTCTGGGTGGCTTCCAAGTATCCGTGGTAACCCTTTGCAAACAGAAGCCCTTACATGTTTAAGAGACTTTGAACCATGCATATTTCTATGCTTTCACCAAGAAAAAATTCTGTCAGCCCCAGGAAAACTTCAATACATGTATAAAGCTGCAAGTTCACACCCTGTTATTTTGTAATATGTAATATAGAATCTAACCAGACCATCGTTTAAACATCTACAAGTACTTGGCATAAACTCTTTAACCTCTTGAGTACCTGTTTAAATGTACAATTAATACAACTGTTTGAAAACCTGATTGAGAATTACTGGTTGGCAGTTTGATTATGTCTCTAAGCCAACCTGAAAATGATGGACTCTCTTTCTAGCCCCCTTTACTAAGCATCTGGGGTGAAATGCACTCTGTGTCATTTAATTTTGAGAATATGGGATATTATTGGCATAATAAAAAACATTAATATTATTTTAAGCTTTGGAAGAGAAGTAGAATAGTTAGATCTCCAACCGAGGGTGCCCAATCAAACAAAACTGTAGTTGAGTTTGATCAAGGTTTAGTGAAAGCAAAGAAGGGTGAATTGAAGTAACTAAGAGAAACTTTGAAAGGGTTTTTATATCCAAGCATTCATTCACTCATTCACTCTATGTGTACCTGAGTACCTAATGTAAACACAAGGCTGGCAAAAAGATCACATTATTTATTTGGAGGAAACTATGTATAAAAATCACTAAGAATCCTTCTTCTAGAAACAATGCTGTCATGGTTCTAAATGTGTAAAGTCCAGACCAACAACCGGTGGTCACCTGGGAACCTGCTAGGAATACACATTCTTGGTCCCCACCCTAGACCTATGGAGTCAGCACCCACTGTGGCAATGCGTCCGCCTGCTGAGTCTGACGGACCCGAGGAAACCGATTTATATGGAAAATGAGGTAAAGTTTCTCTCAACTGAAAACTATAAACTGAAAATATTGAGCAAGAAATATGTATTATTTTTTATTTAACTAAATGAAAAAAAATATTTCTCAAATGAAATAGGAAACTATTTTATGAAACAAAAATAGGATTGTTTGGGACACTGTTCAAAGTTATATTACCAAGCCCCCAAAGAGGTGACACAGCTGTCTGGAAAAGCACCTAAAAGGATCATGTGGCTTTGGCATGAAAATAGCCTTAACGTCTGGGGAGGAGGAGGAAGAAGCCAGAAAGGGAGCTGGCGCCAGCTGTGAGAGGGCAGGCGAACACTGTGACCATGGACTTGCTTGAGAAGTCACCCAGACAGGAAGTTAGCAGCAATATTTTTATTTTAAAAAAGTAGCAGAGTCTATTTTGATTACTAGATCCCTGAGGGAAACAGTGCTTTGTGTTTTTCAGTTATTGACTCTTTCATGAGGAAAACTCAGAAACACATCTAAGAAGCTTCTTTAACGCAGCGATTCTGGCTTTTCCGAGCCTGAGGCCTATAACCAAACCTTAGTCAGGCAGGAGCCCAGAGGGAGCCCAGGATCGCCTTTCCCAGGGGAAAGGCCACAGGTCAGCACAGGCACTGGGGTCTATGGGAATGTCATGAGTTCTGAGAAAATGGGGTCTTCCTAGGGTGTGCCTGGCACCCTCGCCCTTTAGGGGTTCTGAAATGGATGCCATGCCTGGCTGCCAAGCTACATGCAATACTATAATAAACAGGACCATACCCATGCCTCATTCCACCTAAGAAGGAAAGTCTGCTCATGCACTAATGGAGACTAAAACGCACTGAATACCTGTGTGCCAAGCACTGTGTACCAGGCACCAGGCACACAGATCTGAGTGAGACCTGATTTCTGTTCTCAAGAAGTTCATTATCTGGGGAGAAAACCACAGAATACTGTTTATGTAGAACAAGAGTGCATATGCAGTATAGACATGGTGCAAAAGAGGGAGTGACTAATGAACTGCAGGGGAAGGGTCTTAGGGGACTTCATGACCCCTTGCTATCAGGAGGCAAAGTTTCTGAGAGTGAGAAGTATATGGAGATTGAGCCCACAGATTGGGGGTAGATTCTGACCCAAGCTAGAAACAGTGGAGACAGATCGAGAGAGGAAGACTTAGTGGAAACTACTTGTTTTTGCAGTCCAGCACCCTTTTCTCTTCTGGTGAGAGGGCTGATTTTCCTTTAGATCAGTGGTTCTCAACTGGGGGTAATTTTGCCCACCTCCTTTGTCCCCTACAGGACATTTGGCAATGTCTGGAGCTATTTTTGGTTGTCACACAGAAGGGAGTGTTCCTGGTGTTTAGTGAGTGGAGGCCAGGGAAGCTGCTGAACCCTCTGCCATGTGGTGCAGACACCTGCTGTTGTGCCAGTGAGTGAAGCCTGCTGGAGTGCCCCAAGCCTCCTGCCGTCACCTTGCCAGCTGGGCCAGCACACGTGTTCTTCCTACAATGTGCATTAGAAGCAGAATGACAAACAGGTATGAAGATGACTGGGACTCATCCATCCTGGCACCAGCACCCTCAGGAACACATATGTAACTTCTACTGAGAAAGTGAGCCCTGTTTTGACATTTCCTTTTGATTTTGTGGCCTCTTCCATATTGTTCCTCAGAGGTCCTTTTCCGCTTTGGTAAGCCAGAGTTGGTTCTGTTTCTTTTAAGAAGAATCCCCATTGAAAAAAGATCAGATCACAAGTCATTAAAAAGGGCTTTAGTGAAGCCTGGGGGACACTGATAATTTTGTTTGATTAAGGCCCAATGTTCTAGACACAGGGTTTGGACCAGAAGCAGGGTTGTTGTTGTGTTTTTTTTTTTCACTTAAATGACTATGCCTTTATCTCCCTCTTCCTCTGTGGAAAAAGAAAAAAAATACATATATACATAAAGCAAACTTGATTGTCAGATTTCCTCTCTCCAAGTTTACTGGGCATCTGAGAGTGTTCCTGGCCAAAGAGAGAAGGGGTATTTTGGTGCCTCCCAGTCCTGGTCAGGGTTGGTGGGAGGTGTGATGAGGTCTAGAAAGGAGCAGGGTATGACTGTCTCAGCCGTTTGTGGGTCCTTCTGAGACTTGTTCTTTGGTGTGTATTCAGGGAAGAGAACATCCTCCTGTTTGTGGGTTTCAAAGGTGCAATGGAAGTTCATGGAATGAGTGTGTGTCCAAGGCTCTACAGGAGAGGTGAGGGTTGAGTGTTCCACAGTTTGGTTCCAGGTGGACATAGTCCTGACACCTACCAGGCATTCAGAGTCCAAGAAGGCCAGGAACAAATAAGTCATCAGTTCTTTTAAAATTAAAGCTAAAAGCCAATCATGCTCTTACATTTCAGACACAGCCTGATATTTGGTTTAAGTTAAGGTATGTCAGTTAGGTTTGTATTTAAGACTTACAGGTATCCTTTACTTAGGGGCAGTTTGGTGGAATAAGAAGAGCCCTAGGCTCCAAAGAGGAAATGTCCTGGGGAACCCCTACTAGGACTATGAAAACCGTCAGAGTAACTACCATGTGGTTAGATAAACAGCCTTGCAGTACTGTGCAGTTTAGAATTTTAGGCCGAATGGAACGTTATCTGGCTCAGCATAGCATTTTAGAACTTAAAATTTCACTCTAATTTTCCTTTTCTGACCACACAAAAGTTTTCCTTTGAAGGGTTGGCAAGGAAGAATAGAGAGGAAAGATAAATCCTTTCTTAAAAAAACAACAAAACTTTAGTCTTCTAAAAGACGCTACTAGTGTACATATACTCTTCCAGTTAGATCAAGGGGCTGGTGAGCGCTTAATCTGAGTTAACCTATGGCACCTCTGACCAGTCTCTTAACTCCCAGGCCTCATTTCTGCTAGAAGCAACCTGAGGAAAGGTAAAATGTAAGAGTGAAGTGTCAGGTTTGAAGCTCATAAAATTGGCATAATGTCATCTACTTTGCTAGATTATTATAGGGATTAAATAAAATAGTGCCTTTAACACAGAGAAAATGCTCCGTCACTGGTAACATAACAATCAGATCCAAAGGTTTATGAAAAGCTACTTCCCAGTTCAGGAGTTGAAGGACGAGGTCTAAAAATTTAAATATTTAGGACATTACCATCAAACTCACAAATATCTGGCTAATAAATTATTGTTTGTTTTACTTTTTTTCCTACTTTTTGCCACCTTCTTTTTATAGATTAACAATTTATCTACTAAAAGAAGGAAACAAAAGATTAATTACAATAGTCAATTCATTTTTCTACCTGTTAGCTGTGATAAAAGGTTATGAAGATGTCATTGGGATGATGGGAAAGGTCTGGAAATGGATAATGCTGACACAAGATTGTGAATATACAAAATTGCCACTGAATTGTACACTTAAAAATGGCTAAAACTGTATATTTTATGTTATATATACTTCACCATAATTTTTTTAAGAGACCAAAGTAATAAGATAGAACCTCTGATTTGCCCAGATGTTCATCTCTCTGTGCTACCCCTGTCCTCTGTTACCAAATGTAATAACTGGGAGATACTGAAAAACAGATTGTCTATGTGTGAAAGGAGTATCTGTGTATTCCCAACACCAACAATTCTAAAAACCCGTCATGATAGTTAATGGAGATTTTTTAAGCTGAAATAATTATACGTGCCAAACTCAGCTCAGAATGATTAAGAATTAGAGTACAAAGTCAGGCCTGGCAGTTTGAAAAGTCTGAAGTGAATTTTATGAGATCAGAACTCTTATTCCAGATCAGTCTCTCCCAAGCCTAGGGCAACTGAATGGCTCACCTTCTCTGCTTTGAAGTTTTTCTCTGCTACAAGGCTGTGGTTACCCACACCTTTTTCTAAAGGTGGAATCTCACTATCTATGATCAGTTCCCGAGAAAATGAGGATATCAGCCAGAAAGTGAAATTCCTTTCCTCCTTAGAACTGAAAAAACTCCATTGGCCCCTAGGCTGGGTTAATATCTGTTGGTGTTCAAATAGGGGGTTCAGTTCCTGACTGGACTGAAGCAGAGCATCTGGACTTCCTGCTAGATGAGGCAGACCCACCAAGTGGAGGCCCACATACATGTTCTGTTTACAAATTAGTTTATTTCAATGTCATCGCCAGATTGAATAATTCCATTTACAATTACATTTCTGGGTTACAGAACATTGTGCCTTTTGAAGTTCAATGTCTTCCTTAAACAAACACACCCACACATTAAACATGTACACACCCTCTTAAAAATTCAGTACATTTACAAAAGGGAGGTCTGAGCCTTGAGAAAGCAGGTGCTCGCTTCCATTTACTTCTCCCAGAAAGCTCTCAGCTCTTTCAGAGGCTACATTGAGTAAATAGCCAAACAAGCCAAAGATTAGAGATTCTATTTACCTGGCTATTATTCTGGGTTGGCATTTACCTATATTATAGAAACGGTGTAATCCTAGAGCCATTACATTTTAAAAGTCTCATTCCATAGTATGCTTTCCTTATTTATTCCTATTACACTGTGCAAGAAAAGGTTTCTGCCAATGAGTAAAATAATTGGTTCTGTGTTCAAGCGTTCTTGTACAAAAAGCTGTATTTTGCTATAAAATCACTTTCATGTATGAAAGGCAATAGATACCTTGTCAATTCTAGTTAGTATATGTCACCTTTCATATTTGTCCCCATGATTTCTTGCTCAGTAAACTAAAAAATATTTTCTTTGTGTGTCAATGTATTCATGACAAGGCAATTCAGTTACCAGAAGCTATTAAAGAGCAAAGGGGAAAATGTAGTGGAATATACGTTCAACTATTTCCAAAGAAAAAGATGCCAGGTAAAACCTGAAAAAGAAGTTGAGATTACCTATCAGTCCACATAAGACAAGTAGGAATGCCTAAATTTGAATCCTAGTTTGACCACTTGCTACTGCATGATCCCTTAGATTATTTAGATAATTCAATGAGATGATACTGCAATGTGCTTAGCACATCAGAAGCACTCATCAAAGGTGTTTAGCAGTAGTTATTGTTATCATTCTTATGATTGTTATTGTTGCTACTTGGCTATTATTGTGAGTTGCCATTTACCTCTATTATAGAAACCATATCCTGTCCATTCAACTATGTAAATATATAAGTAGTAGAAATTGGTCTTACTGGTTAATATCCAACAAAGTATTATTTATCTGAGGAAAACCAGTACACAAGGCTACTGCAGCACTTTAGTAAAATTCTGATCCTAAAGTGAAAACAAAGTGTGCATGAAAAAAAGGCAAAAATGAATGTGGTGCTGAGATTTCAGTTATTTTGAGTGTCTGATTTAATATTTTAAGAATGTTTCAAAAAATGTTTTGTTTAAACTGCTTTTAGAAAAAAATGTAAATGGATTTTAGTTGTCTTCCTGACCCTACAGCTTAATCAAACTAAACATACATTTAGTACTCTAAGAAAAGAGATTAAAAAATTGAACATGTGTTACTTGACATAGCATAAATTATGTGATAGGGTAGAAAAAGAACTTGATGTTATTCAAATATTTGATATATACAGACTCTGAGATAAAGGAGTAATTATTCTATTAAAAACTTTAATGTAAAAATAAACTATTAGGTTTAGGTATGATCTAAACCTAGTTTAATTACTAGCAAAAGTACATAATAGTCAAAAGGAAAGTTTCTTTAAGAGATAGTTGAAAAGACTCAAATGCTAGAAGGTATCTTGTAAACAATCTTTTAGGAAATGATCCAGTCAAACCAAGAGGAATTTTCCTGTCACTATGATCTCTGGCAATATTTCAAACAAGAGTTAGTAAGCATGTCTTCAATTAAATTCAATTATTCCACTAAAATCTGCTCTAAGTCTCTATGAGCAGATTTTACCTTTTATTGGTACAATTTTTAAAAGTAAATTCATCAGTGTACCCACAGCATTGGTCCTACCAGAGATACTTCTGGCTCCTTGTTTCCTCCGCCCCTGAAACTCCATGCCTCAGGGTGTCAAACTAAAAATGTAGATCAGGAGCTTTGGAGGAATGACATATGCTTTCCTAACCGGTTTTTAGCCCATTGCCAACAGACACACTTGTAACCACCACATGTTAAGGACAGCATCTATAAGGACCATTTTTAAAGAAGATTTTATGTTTTCATTAAGCAATCAAAAGAGCTAAAAGAATATTATCTACATTCTTTTTAGGAATTAGCAAATGACATAATCTAAAAATGGAATCGTTGGTATATTTCTTGGAATGAGTCTACTATAAGAAAAATACCTGGGAAAAAAGTTCTCACCTCAAATAGAGTCAAACTCCAGAGACATTACCTCAGGTGGCTACACCTATGGAAGAGGGCTCATCACATTTACGTAGCAAGTAGAAAATGACAGTTTATTATACTGCTGAGTAAAAATGATCAAAATGAGCACTACCTAGCCAAAGTCAATAACAACAAAAGAGTTTATAAAGCATCTACAGCTCCAAGAGGGGTCAGGATGGAGTGCTGTGAGTCAGCAGATGCAGTGGGCACCTCAGGGCTTTGAAGACAAAATGGCTTGGGTCAGATCCTTACCATGTAATAGCTCTGCAACACTGGGAAGGTCACTCAACTGCTCTAGGCCTTACTTTCCCTAAGTGTGAAATGAGGATAACACCTCCTACCAAATTAGTGTTAGGTGTACTAAAGAAATTGTCTATGTCTTCCTCTAGCACACTTTCATTATGTCTTTGTCCCTTGACCTTCCCTGCATGGCAACCTCCTTTGGACATGCAGTTTAAAACAGATTATCTGAAATCAGTTAGGCAGGAATTTCTGAGGTCCAGGGTTTAATAAGAGGTGCTCTACTCTGACACCAGTGCATGGCCTTCAGTCTACTGTGGTCCTTTACCTATCCCTTCTACCAAGCTGTTTTACAATCAATACCCACTTGCCCATGGACAGAACCAAGGCATTGTATTGAAGTGAAAAGTACACCGCTGACTGGTTAAAAGTTAAAATTCAGTTTAAAAAGTTACTTTCCCAGAAGCAAAAATTATGTTGGTTGAATTTAGTAATTAGAATATTTGCAATAAAAATACGGGGGAGGGGAGAAATCCAAGGATAATAGAGCCTTTTGGGTTAGTTTAGCAGAAGAAAAGATCTATGGTTTTATTGCAGAAAGAGATCAATATGCCATGTGGTTTCTACCATGCTACATTGTAAAAATTAGAGAAAATACTCTAAGTTTCTAGTATGGTAGTATGCAGTTATCTACTTGATGTATTAAAAAAACACCATAACCTGCAGGAATGATTTATTCCTGATGTTCTAGGAATATTTAGGAAATAAAAAAACTGCCACTCATTTCATGAGGGCATTTCACTTATAATATCCACACATGTTCTCTTCTGTTTATCTTTATCTTTGAAATACTGACCTTTTATTTGGCTTTAGTTCTTTATATTTCAAATGCTATTCATCGGTTTGGTTCAAAGTTTGACCTTTTTGTTTCTATATATAAACAAAGAACATTTGAGTAGCTACTAAAAGGAAGGGTGCCTCTGGTATTTATATAGAATGTCCCCTGTCTTGTGATTAGAGTGGAATTATTTTGGTAATGCATCTAGTGAAAGCAGGCTGCAGACTCCAGGGTCTGATGCCCACTAATATAATAGGCACACATAGAGCCTTCCTGAGGGTTGACATCCTGCCTTAGGTTTGTACCCTCAGATATCACCTTCCCCAGTACTCACCCCCAGGTGGCCTCACCTGGTCACCCAACTGGTACTAAGTACTAAAGTAGCTGGCTAGGGGAAAGAGGGGCTGACACCCAGGAGTCCTGCAGTCCTCAAGACCTGTGTCCTACTGTAGACTTCTATCCCGACATGGGAACATTTCTGCAGTTCCACCTCCCAGAGGGTCCTCCTTTTTGTAATTCTCACAGGATGCTATACCCCTCACATAATGCAGGGTTTGTATATTATTCTTATTTGTTCCTGTGTCCCCAAAGTGCTTGGTTAGCAGTAAGTATTCAATAAATATTTGCCAAGCTTAAGTGAATTAATGTTATCAACAACTAACAATACTTTTTAATTTTTATTCTATCAGATTACCTAACCCAAGAATATTAAAATAATGTACTTAACAAAAAACAATATTCTAAACAGCTAATGAAGGTGGTGTAGCTAAAAATAAATAATCCTGGAAGCCAACGCACACAGGTGCCTCAGAAAGGACACATCAGAGGGAGATGTTGAAGGCCAAGGCCCGAGGTAGAGTTTTGCTTCGAGTTAGTCCTACTTTAATTAAGCCCCAGGAGTTGATTTTTCCTTATATGCCAAAGCACACTACTAATGGTCATAAATCAAGCTGCAGAATTTATCTCTGACCTCCTATAGTAGCAAAAGTATGTTCTACTTTAAAGTTTAGTTCTTAAATAACTTTAATAATTTACTAGGTTGACTTGGTCTTACATTATCTATAATAATAAAAGCATAATATGCTAATTAGACAGGACGTCCTTCCGGATGAAGCCAGGGCTGCGAGGGAAGCCCGGGTTCTGGGTACCAGAGGGAAGCCTGTGCCGGCAGCTGGGGGAACGGAGGCCTACTCTTGCACAAATTTCATGCATCGGGCCTCTAGTATGAATTATAAAACACAAAGAATGACCTATTTTATTATACCTTGAAGAACACTGGTTATGTACTGTATAATAAACATACACAGAACACAAAACATCTCAGATAGCCAAATGGATGGCATTCATTTATGCCATGGCTTCCTCCTCCCTGCTGATGAAAGCTCTTTAATCAAAAAATGATTGAGGCCATTGAAGCAGGGGTCCTGATGTGGGTGTGGTGAGGATGAAGCTGGAATAAGTATCAGGAGAACAAAGGTGAACCTGACAACTAGACAAGTGAGCAGACACAACAAGAAATCAGATGACAGAACACCTTTACCACATGTATTTTTCTTATATGTTATAAGAGCTTCACCAAAACATTTAGGCCCATAAAATACTTGGAAATATTTATGTGATATAAAAATGTTCAGAACAAGGTAAAAAACCATCTCTTTTCTAGTAATCACCACATTTTAATGGAACAAGAAATATTTGGAAAAAAAAGAAACATTTGACCTTATAAGTATATTGTAATATTTACTTAGTCACTCATGTAACAAATATTTATTGATTGCCTATGTACCAAGCTCTATAGGTGCTGGGGATATAGCAGTGAACATAACAGTTTCCTTCCCCTCATAGAGTTTACACTTTATTGGGGAGCATAGACCACAAACCAATAAATAAAATGTTACATTAAGTCAGGAAGTAAACATGTGCTATAAAGAAAAAACAGGAGAAACCAAGATGGCATCATAGGTGAACACCTGAAATTGCTGCCTCGCACAACCACTTCAAAACTACAACTAAAAGACAAAACAGACATCATCCAGAACCACAGGAAGGCTGGCTGAGTGGAAATTCTACAACTAGAAGGAAAGAGAAAAGCACACTGAGACTCAGAGGAGGTGCGGAAGTAAAGTGCAGAGGTACGGAGGCGCGCGGAAAGGGCTGGCAACTGAGGATGTGGTTGTCTTTTTCAATTGGGAGGGAGACACAAGCTCCCGACTGCTCTGAACTCCAGTTCTGGGCGAGACTCTGGGGACCCAGACGCATATGGGGAGAAACTGGACTGTCTGGCAGTGGGCGGAACTTGAGGGCGGCTTTCTCTCAGAGGTGCTTGCAGCGATTACCTCAGGACACTGAGACCTGGGGGCCTCTTAGGGCAGGGCTGAGGATCAGCCATAGCTGTTTGCTCTGCCCTGAGACCCCGTCCCACCCAAGCTGTGTGCAGAGGCTTTTGCATATGAATGGCTTGGCCCTTTGCAATCTACAATTACCTAACAAACTGCAGCTGGGTCAGAGAGACCCAGAACATCCAAAAGAAGGCCCAAGGCCCCACAGCAGCTTACACTGCTTCACAGCTGGGCTTCATCTGGGCACCTCCAAACCCCAAACAAAGAAGAGCAATCTGCAGATCTCTCCATAGCTCCTACTGGGTGGCCTCAGGCAGAGGTTAAATTACCACCTCCTTAGAGATCCAAGAGCCAGTGGACCCAGGGGTCAGAGTGGGACCATCTAGATTACAACTCATTAGATCCATAAGGGACACACTCAAGGGGCAGACTCAGTGAACACCAAAGCCCCACTGAAGCAAGTCTTGCCCCATAAGGGTGTTTCCAGCACGGAAGTTCTCCCATCGTAGACACAGCTGATTCTCACAGCCAATTGTCCTGGAGGCCAATTCCTCCCAGTGATACCAACAACAATCAAGGCTTAACTACAACAAGACTGTGCACACAACCCACAAAAGGGTGCACCAAGAGTGTCCACCTCAGGTAACTGGGGAGGCTGAGCCACTGGGCCCTATAGGACACCTAGCACACAAAGCCACTCTGTCAAATCAGGGAAGCAGCCAAAATGCGGAGACAAAGAAACAGGTCACAAATGACAGAAATGGAGGAAAGCAAACTACTGGATATAGAGTTCAAAACCACAGTTATAAGGTTTTTCAAGAATTTTCTAGAAACCGCCGATAAATTTAGTGAGACCCTTGAGGATATGAAAAAGGACCAATTAGAAATTAAGCATACACTGACTGAAATAAAGAATAATATACAGAGATCCAACAGCAGACTAGAGGATCACAAGAATCATGTCAAAGATTGAAATACAAAGAAGCAAAAACACCCAACTGGAAAAGCAAAAAGAAAAAAGAATCCAAAAATCTGAAGATAGTGTAAGGAGCCTCTGGGACAACTTCAAGCGTACCAACATCCGAATTATGGGGGTGCCAGAAGAAGAGAGAGAGCAAGACACTGAAAACCTATTGGAAGAAATAATGACAGAAAACTTCCCCTACCTGGTGAAAGAAATAGACTTACAAGTCCAAGAAGCGCAGAGAACCCCAAACAAGAGGAATCCAAAGAGGACCACACCAAGACACATCATAATTAAAATGCCAAGAGCAAAAGACAAAGAGAGAATATTAAAAGCAGCAAGAGAAAAAGAGTTAATTTCCTACAAGGGAGCACCCATACCATTGTCAGCTGATTTCTCAACAGAAACTATGCAGGCCAGAAGGGAGTGGCAAGAAATATTCAAAGTGATGAAGAGCAAGAACCTACAACCAAGATTACTTTACCCAGCAAAGCTATCATTCAGAATTGAAGGTCAGATAAAGAGCTTCACAGATAAGAACAAGCTAAAGGAGTTCATCACCACCAAACCAGTATTATATGAAATGCTGAAGGGTATTCTTTAAGAAGAGGAAGAAGAAGAAAAGGTAAAGATAAAAATTATGCACAAATACATATCTATCAACAAGTGACTCTAAAAATCAATTGAATAAAAAAATCTGATGAACAGAATAAACTGGTGAATATAATAGAATCAGGGGCATAGAAAGGAAGTGGACTGACAATTCTTGGGGGGAAAGGGGTATGGAGGGGTGCAGGAAGAGACTGGACAAAAATCGTACACCTATGGATGAGGACAGTGGGGCGGGGGGTAAGGGCAGAGGGTGGGGTGGGAACCAGGTGGAGCGGAGCTATGGGGGAAAAAAAGAGGAACAACTGTAATAATCTGAATAATAAAGATTTATTAATAAAATAAAATAAAATAAAAATCAATAAAAACATTAATTTAAAAAAAGAAAAAGAAAAACAGAGTAAGGGGGCAGAGAGTGATAGGGAAGGTCTTTCTGACAACCAAAGGGGAAAAAAAGATATGTATTTAAAACTTTTGAACAACCCATCAAAATTCACCTGAATAATTTTCTTCCAACAGCACAATTTTGCTTGCTCGTTTTAAATCATCTTTGTGAGGGGGTTTCTTCATAAGTGATTTACGAATGTAAAATATACTCATGAACAGGCACTCAGAAGCCTCGATGCATTTCCTTTGAGCTCATCCTGGCATTCATTTATGCTGAGCCCCCATATATTCGGGGGCACAGATGTTGATTAAGTCAGGCAAAACCTGTCATGTCTTAATGCTTATCTCCTTAATTAAATTAAAAAATAAAAAGCAAAGAGAGATAGTATAAAAAAATAAATTTAGGAATTACCATAAAGCTCATGTACATTACTGATCTCAGACTGTGTTGGCCCTGCTAGCTTTGCCACACAATGACCCTAATCAGGGATTAACCAGAGTGCATGATTAAACGTCGAATACTTATTTTAAAACTGAATGTAATAACTACAACTAATTTTTAGTGCTATAAAGCAAAGTAAAATGTCTTTTCTGTTTAAGAGACTTTGTATCCATTTTGACATTAGGGAAATCAATGTGGCCAGTGTTGAACAATGACTGTTTATGTAGCTTTCTTATTTTAAATGCCAACTGTACTTCTACTGACAGGACTTACTGCTCCTTGATTGTACTGTCATGTCTGTATTATATGAACAGCACAACAGTAAAGCCACATGCTAAGCACATTTGGCCTATCAGGTTATTAAAAAAATAAAAGCATCCAAATGCTCATTAGCTAAAGATGCTGTGTTAACAAGACATCAATTGTTAAAAGTAGACAAAATCGTTTGTTAATTTGAATAAATGTGTCATTCTGTCAATGAGAGCTGGCTAAAGCAAGAATGAATCTGCCTTGTGACAAAGTGGGTTTCCCATCATTAGAACTCTTTGGGAAGAAGTGCTTTCCAGAGCTAGTTCAGTACAAGGCCCCTTCAGTGCTTCAGGAATTGAATTCCTTTGACTTAGGAGCTTCTTGAGCAAAATTCTACACAGTGGCTGAATTGTTTTAGGACAATGGGCCTACTTCTTCCTTCTATGTTTTTATCATATCCTTTCTAATACCTCTCACTTCAGTTGTCCACCACTCCCATTGCTCCGAGTAATAGGTCCCCATGGCTCTCAGTCACCATAACAGCATGACCACCTCTCCAACTGTGAAACCAGGGAACTTGGCAGTTATCTTTCATTTCCTTCTCACTCATTTCCATGCCAAATCAATTCCAAGCCCTGATGCTTTTGCTTCATAAATATTTCTTAAATCATAAAACCTCTTTTCATCCCAACTGCTTATTCTCCCGGGCCCAGTATTCTCTATCACAAGATTACTGCCAACAGTAAGGATCCTCTTCAAATCAGAACTTACCACGGCCCCTTCCTCAGCAGTCAGTAGATATTGTAAACCATAAATCTGATCTTGTTGCTACCTGTCTTAAAAATACTGCCAATGCTTTCTCATGGTCCTCAAAATAAATGCCAAAAAATGTTTTACAGTGTCTATAGTGCTCCACATGATCTGATTCCTATTTACCTCTCCAACTGCATTTCATGCCACAATTACCCTTCTCCTCCAATTATGTGCCTCTGTGTGTCCCCGACAGGAAGTGACAGTAGCACCGGAAATGGTGAAATGTGGCAAATAGAGTTATGGTGAGGTGAGAACCATGAGTGATATTATCATTACTAAAAATCTTACCAAAAACTTTTTTGTTTTTATACTTTCAATTTTAAGATAGTTTTATATTTACTGAAAAAGTGAAGATAGCCCAGGGTATTCCCATATACTTCACCAGTCAGTCCTTTTCCTCTATTATCTTACACTAGAGGCCTGGTGCACGAAATTCCTGCACTTGGGGGGGGGGTCTCTCTCAGCCTAGCCTGCACCCTCTTGCAGTCCTTGAGGCCCATTATGGATTGCCCCCCATTATGGATTACCCAGTGGTGGTGGGTAACCTGGGCCTCCCTCTTTGGGGCGATTGCAGAATCCCCTGATTGCCCTGCCGGCCTGTGGTCTGGGCATCTCTCTGCGGGACGATCATGGGGTGATGGCAGGGGTCTCCAACCAATCGCATTGCACCAGCCTTGGCTGGCCTGGTGCCAGTGGGTGACATAGCATGGTCGTCTGGAAGGTCGTTCTGCTGTTCAGCTGTTCGGTCAATTTGCATATTACACTTTTATTATTATAGAAGACTAGAGGCCCAGTGCATGAAATTTGTGCAGGGGGGGGGGGGTCCCTCAGCCTGCCTGCACCCTCTCCAATCTGGGACCCCTTGGGGGATGTCTGACTGCCGGTTTAGGCCTGATCCTACAAGTATCGGGCCTAAACCGGCAGTCAGACACCCCTCTCGCAATCCGGGACCGCTGGCTCCTAACTGTTCATCTGCCTGCCTGATTGCCCCTAACCATTCTGCCTGCTTGCCTGATTGCCCCTAACCACCTCTGCCTGCCTGATCGCCCCTAACCACCCTCTCCTGCTGGCCTGATTGCCCCTAACCGCCTTCCCCTGTGGGCCTGATCGCCCCTAACTGCTCTCCCCTGCCAGCCTGATCGCTCCTAACTGCCTCTGCCTTGGCCCCTGCCACTGTGGCTTTGTCCGGAAGGAAGGCAGGACAACCAGAAGATGTCCAGTTGACCCAGTCTAATTAGCATATTACCCTTTTATTAGTATAGATTATTATGGCACACATGTTACTACTAATTAACCAGTATTGATATAGCATTATTGAGTAAAGTCATACTTTATTTTTACTTTTTAATATATTTTTATTGTTCAGAGAAGAAGAAAGAGGAAGAGGGAGGAGGGGAGGGAGGGAGAGGGAGAGGGAGAGAGAGAGAGAGAGAGAGAGAGAGAGAGAGAGAGAGAGAGAGAGAGAGAGAGGAAAAACATCAACAATGAGATATAATCATTGATGGGCTGCCTCCTGCTCGCCCAACCCTGGGGATCGAGCTTGCAATCTGGGCATGTGCTCTGACCGAGAATCAAACCGTGACCTCCTGGTTCATAGGTCGACACTCAACCACTGAGCCACACCAGCTGGGCTAAAGTCATACTTTATTTAGAATTCCTTAGTTTTTATCTAATGTTCTTCTTCTGTTTCTGGGTCCCATTCAGGATATCACACTGCACATACTATACTGTTGCCTTAGGCTCCTTTAGATTATATGTTTCTCAGATTCCTTTGTTTTTGATGTCCTTGACAGTTTTGAGAAGTATTGGTCAGTTTTTTGTTTTTTTTTTTTTGTACTTTGCCCCTCAATTCAGGTTTGTCTAATGATTTTCTCATGATTAGACTGAGGTTATGGGTTTGGGAAGGAGGAGCATAGAAGTGCCCTTCTCAACACATTATATCAAGGGTACATCTTATCAACATGACCTATCACTGTTGATGTTGACCCTGAACACCTGCCTGAGTGATTGTCAGTTTCTCCACTATCAAGTTACTCTGATTTTCCCCCCTTCCACACTTTCCTCTTGGGAAGAAAATCACTCTTGGAAGCCCACATTTCAGGGGTGGTGAGTTTTGCTCTACCTCCTTAAGGAAAGAATACCTACATAAATTATCTGGAGTACCTACATAAATTATCTGAAATTCTTCTGCAGGGGAGATTTTTCTATTCTCCCTATTTATTTATTCAATCATTTATATCATTTATTTGGTTACTCAAATTGTTGCAGTTTTGGCCATTTGGGAACTCTTTAGTGGTTGCTTGACTCCCTGACACATACCCCCATTGCTGTGTGTTTCTTTTCTGCTACTACTAGATGCTCTGAGCTCAGACTGCACACTTAGTCCTAGAATCAGCCATCTCTTCAAGGAGCTCTGGTTTCATATGAAGAATGGTGTGAAACCATGCTCCAGGTACTGAACATGTTGACTGCTAACAGGACCAACATTGTTTTTAAAAGAGAAGAGTAGTTACCATCGATTGTATTAATCTTCTTGGGGTATAGGGGAGGACCTTTTGGAATATAAACCACAATTTTCTGGAAAAAAGTAATATGTAACAAGTTAGAAGAGATGATATCCTGTATAATAAAAGGCTAATATGCAAATTGTCCCCTCGGGAGTTCCACTGACCAGGAGTTTGACCACTCACTATGACGTGCACTGACCACCAGGGGGTGGTGCGAAATGAAGGAAGGCCCTGGCTGGCAGCCAGCAGCTGGGGGAAGGAAGGCGGCGGACAATAGCCAGCAGCCAGGGAAGGAAGGCCCCGATCGGCCCTGATTGCCAGCCAGGCCTAGCGACCCTACCCATGCACAAATTGCATGCACCGGGCCCCTAGTAGAATATAAAATAGGATAATATGGCAAAACTTAATATGTTTTGAAAGCCATAAAGCTCTGCAAAAGTTTAAGGTATAATGATTCTAGTCAGCTTAAAGTAAGGCCCTACTAGACTTTAGTTCCAAAAGCCATTTTGGCAACACAGAGAAACAAACCGAGGGAGTTCCACTGAGAATTGACTCATTCATCTACTATTTCTTTCATTCTAAACTGATGTTGTGTCCTTTTTAAAATTCTGTCAAGTTATTATTTTGTATCTCTGCTTGCATACTACTTATTGCCACAGAGAGACATAAAAATAAACTTAAGAGTTTCTTTTCTAGAAAGGAGCACAGGAATATAAGGTGCTTAACATTTGAAAATAACCTCTGGAATGCTAAAATCTTGGACTTTAACCTTTTGTTTCCCTTAAAAAATTATTTCTGCAAAGGTTGAAGGGTGAAAGCATAAAGAATGTTATAACCAGAGGCAGAAACATGAAACTGAACTGAGCATCATGCTCCTTCTGCTGTAGTGAGAATCTTTCTATCAGAACCACCATGACGAAAAATGGCCATAAACTAAGTTGATAGCTTTGCCACAAAAATCTAAAAGAGCTCATATGAAAATATATTAAGGAAAATTTTATTGCAGATTAGTGGATGGCAGGCAGACTCTCCAATGTCAGTGGGAATAGTTAGGATGTGACTTCAGATTTTGGGGTTCATTAAGGCTTCAAGGCTCATGTCACTTATATATTCTATGTTCTAAAGACCAACTCAATCTCAAATCAGAAGTTAAAAATCTGAGGATGATGTGGGAATCGGGAGAACAGTCAGCACAAAAAGAGAATGAACTTTGAGATAGTTTCATTATCTCTAAGAATGGAGACAATAAGACCTACATTATAGGGGATTAAATGAGGTAGCATAGCAGAAAGCACCTGGCATGTGGTAATTTTTCAATGTTAGCTTTTTTCCCTGGTTATTTAAAGATACATAAAATCTAAACCTAAAAACTCAATAAGGTCTATTTACTCAAGAATTTTAGATAATATAAAACACAAAAAGTAGTCTACAGAGGATATGTATCCTTGCATGAGTAATTTATGTCATTCACAGAGTGCCGAAATAAAATAGCCTCAATCTCTCACAGCCATAGAACCCCAATCTTTTATTTGCTGTAGTAAGAAACATTTGCTACTCATACAACTTACTGCACGTTTATCTTTCTAGAAAACCATACATTTTCTGAAGTGATTGTATTAGAAACTGAACTTTGTATCATGTTCTCCACAGCACACTTAGAAAATATTCTAACACACACACACACACACACACACACACACACACTGATATATTTATTTTTTAAAAGTATATTTTTATTGATTTAAGAGAGGAAGGGAGAAGGAGAGAGAAACATTAATGATGGGAGAGAATCATTAATTGGCTACCTCTTGCACACCCCACAGTGGGGATTGAGCCTACAACCCGGTTATATGCCTTGACTGGAAACTGAACCTGACCTCATGGTTCATAGGTAGCCACTTAACTACTGCGGCACGCCGGCCAGGCTAGTATATGTTTTTTTAAATGGCAAAATGAAAATACCATTATCAGCATGGTTTCTTTTAAGCAAAAACTTTGAGTTGAGAAATGTGATACTTAATATCAACCAAAAAAACAACAACATTATGGGGGAGGTGGGGGAGATATGGAATGAACAGCAGAAAACTTAACACTGCCAACTGAATACAAAGAATTCAACCTAACCCAAGAATTATTGGCAATTAAGAAAGGAGGTTTCAGTCATGTATTGCCATACTGTGTTTAGTGGGGGATTAAGTAACTGAATATTATGCCCGTAACATATATCTTATATATGCTATGAATGTGTTTAAAACTTGATAAAGATAGAGACACCCACACAGGAGCAGGGGCAGTGACTTGGTGATCCCATTTGGAGACATTTTTGTTGCGGGGGTAGTGAACCAACCACAAGGAAGGACAAGCTAAAATGGCATCCAAGAGCAAGGCTCCTGGCTTCAAGTTCAAAATGGAAAAGTAGGGAGATACTGAGCTCACCTCCTCTCATTGATACTGAAACTACAACTACATATAGAACAGCTATGCCTGAGAATGACCTGAAAACTAGCAGAACAAATTTTCTACCAGTACAGATAAAAAGAAAAAGTCACACTGAAATGGGTAGGAGAGGTAGAGACTAAGTTTAGTCAGGACCTACCCTACCCCCACACCCCATGTGGTGACTCACAAGTGAGAGGCATATTACAACCGTGGAGGTCTTCACTGAAGAGAGGGGTGTCTAAGCCTAGCAAAAATAACTAAATGAAACTGAGGTGAACTGTTTAACTAGACAAGGAGTTCAAAGTAATAATTATAAAGATGCTCATCAAACTCTGTAGACAAGTGGGTAAACTCAGTGAGAACTTCCAAAAAGAGATAAAAATTATAAAAAAGGACCTATCAGAACTGAAGAATTTAACACACATACACAGTAAAAGGATAGAAAAGATATTTCATGAAAATGATAATGAACAAAAAACCCCTGAGATCAGTAATGCTTATATAAGACAAAACAGACTTTAAAACAAAGGCTATAACAAGAGAAAAATACAATGGAAGGAATCAACAGCAGATCAGATAACATGGATAGAAAAATCTGGGAGACAGCATAGTGGAACTCACCAACTGGAAGATCAAAAAGAAAAAGAATTAAAAAGAATGAGGATAGCATAAGGAAACTTTGGGTCAAAATCAAGTGCACTAATATTCAAATCACAGGTGTCCCAGAAGTTGAGAGAGAGAGAGAGAGAGAGAGAGAGAGAGAGAGAGAGAGAGAGAGAGAGAGAGAGAGAGAGAGAGAGAGAGAGAGAAAACATATTTGAAGAAATAATTCCTATGAAGGAAGTATATAGTGCTATAGCCATACCTCAAAAAAAAAAAGAAAGAAAAATCAGCAATAAACTATTTAACCCCACAACTTAAACAATCAGAAAAGCCCAGAGTAAGTAGAAGGAAGGAAATAATGATTAGAGCAGAAATAAATAACATAGAGACTACAAAAAAAAATACAAAAAAAATCAATGAGCTGGTTCTTTAAAAGGATAAACAAAATTGATAAACCATTAGCCAGACTCATCAAGAAACAAAGAGAGAGGACCTAAAAAATAAAATCAGAAATGAAAGTGGAGGAGTAACCACTGACACCACAGAAATACAAAAGATTCTAAGAAAATACTATGAACAACTATATGCCAACAAGCTGGACAATATGAATGAAATAAACAAATTCCGAGAAAAATACAAACTCCCAAAACTGAATCAGGAAAAATAAAAAAAACCTGAATAGGCTAATAACAACTGCTAAAATTGAAACAGTAATAAAAAAATCTTCCACCAAACAAAAGCCCAGGTCCGGATGGCTTCACAGGGCAGTTTGAGCAAACATTCAAAGAAGAAATAACACCTATACTCCTCAAACTATTTCAGAAAATCCAAGAGGAAGGAACACTTCCAAACTCTTTTTATGAAGCCAGAATTATCCTAATTTCAAAACCAGATAAAGACACTACACAGAAAGAGTATTACAGGCCAATATCCCTGATGAACATAGATGCTAAAATCCTCAACAAAATATTAGCAAATCGCATTCAGCAATATATTAAAACGATCATTCACCATGATCAAGTAGGATTTATTCCAGGGATGCAAGGCTGGTACAATATCACAAATCAATAAACGTGATACATCACATAAACGAATTGAAAGACAAAAATTACATGATCATATCAATAAATGCAGAAAAAGCATTAGACAAAATCCAACACTCATTTTTGATAAAAACTCTCAGCAAAGTGGGAATAGAGGGAGCATATCTCAACATGATAAAAGCCATATATGACAAACCTACAGCCAACATCATACTCAATGGGCAAAAACTGAAACCATTTCCCCTAAGAACAGGAACAAGAGAGGGACACCCACTTTCACCACTCCTGGTTGACATAATACTGAAAGTGCTAGCGATAGCAATCAGACAAGAAGAAGAAATAAAAGGCATCCAAATTGGAAAAGAAGAAGTAAAACTGTCCTTATTTGCAGATGACATGATATTGTACATAGAAAACACCAAAGACTCCATCAAAAAACTACTAGACTTAATAATTGAATTTAGCAATGTAGCAGGATATAAATTAACACCCAGAAATTTATGGCTTTTTTGTAGACCAATAAAGAACTCACAGAAAGAGAAACAAACAAAAAGAATCCCATTTACCACTGCAGCAAAAAATTAAGATACCTAGGAATAAACTTAACAAAGGAAACAAAAGACATGTACTCGGAAAATTATAGGACATTGAAAAAAGAGATAGCGGAAGATATAAACAAGTGGAAAAATATACCGTGTTTATGAATTTGTAGAATCAACATCATTAAAATGTCCATACTACCCAAAGCAATCTATAGATTCAATGCAATCCCATTATGATACCAAGGCATACTTCAAAAACCTAGAACAAACACACCAAAAATTCATATGGAATAATAAAAAAGTCCTTGAATAGCTGCAGCAATCCTGAGAAAGAAGAACGAAGTCGGAGGGATCACAATACCAGATACTAAGCTATATTACAAAGCCACTGTTCTCAAAACTGCCTGGTACTAGAACAAGAACAGACATATAGACCAATGGAATACACCAGAGAACCCAGAGATCGACCCAAGCCATTATGCTCAATTAATATTTGACAAAGGAGGCAAAAGCATACAATGGAGTCAAGACAGTCTCTTCAATAAAGGGTGTTGGGAAAAATGGACAGATACATGCAAAAAAATGAAACTAGACCACCAACTTACACCATACACAAACATAAACTCAAAGTGGATAAAGGACTTAAGCATAAGATGGGAAACCATAATAATCTTAGAAGAATCCACAGTCAGCAAAATATCAGACATATGTAGTAGCAATATCTTTACTGATACAGCTCCTAAGGTAATGAAAACTAAAGAGAAAATAAACAAATGGGACTACATTTTTTTAAAAAAAGCATCTGAACAGCGAAAGAAACCATCAACAAAACAACAAGAAAGCCCACTGCATGGGAGAACATATTTGACAATGTTAGTATTTCCGATAAGGGTTTAATCTCCAAAATTTACAAGGAACTCACACAACTTAACAAAAGGAAGATAAAAAATCCAATCAAAAAGTGGGCAAAAGACCTAAATACACACTTTTCGAAAGAGGACATAAGGAAGGCCAAGAGACATATGAAAACATGCTCAAAGTTACTAATCATCCGAGAGATGCAAATCAAAACTACAATGAGGTACCATCTCACACCTGTCAGAATAGCTGTCATCAACAAATCAACAAAGGACAAATGCTGGCAAGGATGTGGAGAAAAAGGAACCCTTTTGCATTGCTGGTCAGAATGTAGACTGGTGCAGCCACTGTGAAAAACAGTATTTAATTTCCTCAAAAATTAAAAATGGAACTCCCATTTGATCTAGTAACCCCACTTCTAGGAATATATCCCAAGAAATCAGAAACACCAATCAGAAAGGATATATGCATCCCTATGTTCATAGCAGCACAATTCACCATAGCTAAGATTTGGGAACAGTCTAAGTGTCCATCTGCTGATGAATGGATTAAAACACTGTGATACTACGCTGCCGTAAAAAAGAAGGAACTCTTACCATTTGGAACAGCATGGATGGACCTGTAGAGCATTATGCTAAGTGAAATAAGCCAGTCAGAGAAAGATAAATATCACATGAACTCACTCATTTGTGGAATATAATGAACAACATAAATTGATGAACCAAAATAGAGCCAGTGGAAAAAATATTTTAGAACATAATAGAAGTTATCCTGTTATTTGCAGATTTTTAATATTTCCTAAGACTTTTGTGATATTATACTATGTTAGTACAGTTTTGGTAATATTTTTATGTGAAAAACATTTTTTCTTGAAATATTCATTTTTATTGCATGTAATATTATATTTAAAATAGTTTTTCTTGAAATAAAAAATAAAATAAAATAAGTAAAATGCAAAAAAAAAAAAAAAAAAGGAAAGAGAAATAATGGCTGAAAACCTCCCTAACTTGCGAAAGGAAACAGACAACTAAATACAAGAAGCACAGAGAGTCCCAAACAAGATGAACCCCAAAAGACCACACTAAAAGTATAATTAAACTAGTGACACGGTGCACGAAATTTGTGCACATTAAAAGGGAATTAGTTAGAGGAAATAGTTTAATATTGCTATTTGCCCTTTCTCTATAATAAAATTGTCAGAGATAAAAGAAAATTAATAAAATGTATATGAAAATCTTCTTCCTGTCAGAGTCTGGGCTGCGCCACGGGAATTAGAGTCAAGTCCTCGCCCACCCACGTGTGCCTCAAAATCACGCAAGACCCAGACCTGGCCGGCCCCACCCCCATTGGGCTAGAAACAGACCCGGCCAGCCCCACCCAGTAAAGCCCCGCTGGGTGGGGGGCACAGGTTCAGTTTGCCTGGCCCAGTGCCGGGGAGGGGGGCACGGCCTAAGGTCTTCCGGCCCAGGCCGGGGCATGCACCTTGAGGTCCCTGGGCCTAGGCCAGGGGCACAGCCTGAGGTCCACTGTGAAGCCATGCCAGGTCGACGACGTGGCCTGAGGTCCCCCAGGTAGGCGCCGGAGTGGGGGGCATGGCCTGAGGTTCCCCGTCAAGCCCCGCCAGGCATGGGGTGTGCCCTGAGGTCACCCATCAAGCCCTGCTGGGTGGAGGTATGGCCTGAGGTCCCCTGTGAAGCCCTGCCAGTTGGGAGGCACAGCCTGATGTCCCCCATCAAGCCCTACCAGGTGGGGGGGGGGCACAGCCTGATGTCCCCCACCCCGGCGCCGGGGTGGTGGGGGCACGGCCTGAGGTCCCCTGTCAAGCCCTGCTGGGGCGGGGGATGCGGCCTGAGGTTCCCTGGCCTGGTGCCAAGGCAGGGGGCACGGCCTGAGGTCCCCTGGCCTGGTGCCAGGGCGGGGGACATGGCCTGAGGTCCCCTGTCAAGCCCCACCAGGCTGGGGGCACAGCCTCAGGTCCTCTGCCCCAGACCAGCGCCACGCAGCCTCAGGTCCCTCCTGATTGCTCATTAAGGCTCATTACGGAAACTCAGCATCTGCTGTGGGCACAGCCATTTTGTGTTATGGGATCCCCACCTCTGCTGTGGGCACAGCCATTTTGTGTTATGGGATCCCCACCTCTGCTGTGGGCACAGCCATTTTGTGTTATGGGATCCCCACCTCTGCTGTGGGCACAGCCATTTTGTGTTATGGAAGCCCTGCCTCCGTGTGGGAGCAGTAATCTTGTTATGGCATGACGGCCAATTTGCATATTTCCTCTTTATTAGATAGGACTAGTGGCCCAGTGCATGAAAGTTTTGCACAGGGGGTGTGTCCCTCAGCCCAGCCTGCACCCTCTCCAAACTGGGACCCCTGGGGGATGTCCCTGTGGGATCGGGCCTAAACCAGCAGTTGGACATCTCTCTTGCAATCCGGCACTGCTGGCTCCTAACCGCTCACCTGCCTGCCTGCCTGATTGCCTCTAACCACTCTGCCTGCCATCCTGATCAACCCCAACTCCCCCCCCTTCCAGCCTGATCACCCCTAACTGCCCGCCCCTGCCAGACTGATTGCCCCCAACTGCCCCACCCCTGACCTGATCACCTCCAAGTGCCCCTCCTGCTGGCCTGATCGCCCCCAACTGCTCCCCCTGCTAGCTTGCTTGCCCCCAACTGCCCCTCCTTGCCGAGGTGCTTATCCCCTCCTGCTCCCCCATGCTGGCTTGCTCACCCCAATTGCCCCTCCCGCCGGTCTGATCGTCCCCAACTGCCCTCTCCTGCTGGCCTGATTGCCTTTAACTGCCTCTGCCTCGGCCCCACCACCATGGCTTTGTCTGGAAGGATGTGCAGAAGGTCTCCTGGTCTAATTAGCATATTACCCTTTTATTTTTAAATGTTAAAAGATAAAGTTAGAACCTTAAAAGCAGCAACAGAAAAACAACTTACAAGGGCATGCTCATATACTATCAGCTGACTTTTCAACAGAAACTTGGCAGGTCAGAAGGCAGTGGTACAATACATTCAACATGATGAATACCAAGAATACTCTATCCAGCAAGGTTTATCATTCATAATTGAAGGAGATCCAAGATTTTCCCAGACAGGCAAAAACTAAAGGAGTTCATCACCACTAAAGTGGCATTACCATAAATGTTAAAGAGAATTATTTAAGTGGAAAAGAAAAGGGCAAAAGTAGAAACAAGAAAATAAATGTGAGAGAAAAAAAAGTTTCATTAACAAAGGCGAATATATAGTAAAGACAGATTTATAACCACTTATAAATCTAGTATGAAAACAAAATGACAATAAATACATACTTATCAATAATTACTTTAAGTGTAAATTGACTAAGTGCTCCATTAAAAAAGCATGGGGTGAATGAATGAATAAGAAAACAAGACTGTTATATATGCTGCCAACAGGAGACTCTAGACACACACAGACTGAAAGTAAAAGGATAGAAAAGATATTTCATGAAAATGGTAACAAACAAAAAACCTGAGATTAGTAATGCTTATATCAGACAAAATAGGCTTTAAAACAAAGGCTATAACAAGAGACAAAGAAGGACCCAGCAATTTCACTTCTGAGTGCTTATCCAAAGAAAACAAAACACTAATTCGAAAGCTATATGCACCCCTATGTTCACTGAAGCATTCTTCACAACTAGAAGTCTGATGCACGAAATTCATGCAAGAGTAGGCCTTCCTTCCCCCTGCTGCCAGTACAGGCTTCCCTCTGGCTGCTGGCAGGCACCCGGGACCCAGGCTTCCCTTGCAGCCCCAGCTTCGTCTAGAAGGTCATCTGGAAGGATGTCCAGTCTAATTAGTATATTACCCTTTTATTATTAAAGATAGCCAAGCTCGGGAAGCAATCCAGGTATTCATCAACAGACAAATGGATAAAGAAGTACACACACACACACACACACACACACACACACACACACACACACTCTGGAATATTACTCAGCCACGAAAACAACACACACACACTCTGAAATATTACTCAGCCATTTATAACAACATGGATAGACCTAGAGGGTATTACGGTAAGTGAAACAAGTCAGAGAAAGACAAATACTCTATCATTCTATTTATGTGTGAAATCTAAAAAAACTAAACAAATGAACAACCAAAACAAACAGACCCATAGATATAAAATAACTGATAGTTGCCAGAGGATTGGGTGGTGGGGGTAAGGGCAAAGAAGGTGAAAGGCATTAAGAGGTACAAACTTATAAATAAGTCATGGGATGTAAAGTAGAGCATAGGGAATAGAGTCAATATCCAAAATACCTTTCGTGACAGATGGATAGTGGACTTTTTGTGGTAGTCACTGTAAGGTGTATAAATGTGAAATCCAACTATGTTATACACCTGAAACGAATATAATATTGTATATCAAACATACTTTAACTAAAAAGAACTTTCCATTCCAAAATAAAAATTAGACATGAGGAAAAAAAACTAGATAAGGACATAATTTAAATCTGTAATGCTCTGACTTTATATTGCATCTATTATACCAATTACTAGAGGCCCAGTGCATGAAATTCCCCCAGCTGGCCTGCCCCCTGGTCGAATTCCCAGAAGAACTCCGG
Organism: Plecotus auritus; assembly: GCF_963455305.1. Taxonomy (NCBI): domain Eukaryota; kingdom Metazoa; phylum Chordata; class Mammalia; order Chiroptera; family Vespertilionidae; genus Plecotus; species Plecotus auritus. The sequence goes on along the minus strand of NC_137772.1, from coordinate 101,943,341 downwards.
TTGAGCAGACAATTTGCATACTACACTTTTATTATATAGGATAACACACACACACACACACACACACACCCTGTCAGAGATGGACTGAAAGAGAAGCTATGGAGAAGCAGATAAGAAATAAATATTTTGAAGTCAAATCATATTTTATTTCCCATATGGAGATTAAGATTAAGTGACTTTCCCAAGTAACCTGTAAACAGTAAATGGCAGAGTTAGTAACTATAAATCCAATACGGTTGCACCACATGGCTGCTTTCCTTCTCTGAGGAAGGAAATGCTATTCTAACCACTGTTTTGTTGTCTTCAAATGGTGTTTAGGATGTTGAGAGGAAACAAATATAGGCTCTTTAAGAAAAGCTTCTGTTGCTGCAGCTGTCTCGTGGAGGCCTTTAACTGTGAATGCAGACAAACAACAGGGAGAAAAGAAGTAGAGGGATGCTGTGTTTTATGGGACTTTATTGGGTTCTGGACACAAGCAGGCTCATCTGTCTGTGAACATTAGGAAAGACCAAGGGACTTGGAACTAGTGATGACTCATTCTAAAAAATCAAGTAACCAAAAAGTTCACCTGTATAGTATTTATTACTCAAAGATCAAAGGTATTATATATTTGATTTTGTTGAATATGTATCATTCAAAGAGCGTAAGTTCAATGCATAAGTATTCTGACTCTAAGAAATAGGTTGGAGTTAATTTGAAACCTAGGTCTTAAGTAAGGAGATTAATACATTTGTCATTTGGTCAGGGAGATACAATATTTGAAGGTAGGTACAGTCATCCACTGGTATCCACAGGAGATTAGTTCCAGGAACCTCCACAGATACAAAATGAGGATGCTCAAGTGCTTTAGTCAGCTCTCTGTACCCGTGGAGGTGAAACCTGCAAATGCAGAGGGCCGACTGGATTCTATTTCTTTACCTTTTTGTATTTCATATAATTCTTTACATTTACCTCCTAAGTAGTTAAATAAAATACATACAGCACCTATAAAATAAAAAATAATACTACCTCAACGGTTTACGCTTTTATATCATAACTCTCAGTAATTTCACTAATCACTCCTAGGGATACCCTGGTGTTAAGACTATGAGCTATCATCTATGACATTCCTGTTTGGGGGACAGACTGGCTGCATACAAGAAAATGAGAAGCAATGGCTCATCTTGTTTTACAAATCCAACCCCATAAAGTGACACCAGGCATAATCTTTTTGCACGCTTCTCCATTCATCCTTGACATGCAACAAATCATTTGAATTAATGAGATGTGACAGAACAATATTAAGAAAAATATTAAGGTTTAAAAGCAGAACCACTCTATTGTTGGTGCTAACTGGAATCTGAATGCTTTATCAACTCTGGTTTGAATCATGGGTCTTATTTTTCTCTTGAGTGTATGAATTTTAGTTCTGAAAATATTTTTTAAAAAGTGCCCTGGGCGGTTTTCTCAGTGGTTAGAGCATCGGCCTGCAGACAGAAGGGTGATGGGTTTGATTCCCAGTCAAGGGCATGTACCTTGGTTGCAGGTTCCCCAGCCCTGTTGGGGTGCTTGTGGAAGGCAATCAATCGATGTGTCTTCTTTCACATTAATGTTTCTCCCTCTCTCTCTTTCTTCCCCTCCTCCCTCCCTCCACTCTTTCTAGAAATCAATGGAGGAAATATCCTTGGGTGAGGATTAAAAAATATTAAATTTCTTAACACAAAAATGTTTCATATAAAGAACAAAATTTTTAGAGATTTTTTTTACAACATTCTTAGAAGAAGAGTAGAAAAATACACCACCCAAAAGATAAACACTGAAAAAATATTCCATTTTTTTCTTTTGATGGAACCACATGTAAGCAAATACTTATGTGCAGAGAGCATTTAGATCCTGGTCTCAAAAAGCATAAGCTAAGCACTGCCATTGAGAGAATATAACTAACAAAAAAATCTATATGAGAAAGCAATCCTGAAGCATCTCATCTGATCACGAATCTCGGTGGGATGTCTACATAGCACCAAAACTACCAGTTAAAAAGTATACAATTTAAACTACTTGTTGTTTACAATTATGAGTCAACTAGAGGCCCGGTGCATGAAAATTCATGCACTGGAGAGGGGGGTCCCTCAGCCCAGCCAGTCCCCTCTTATAGTCCGGGAGTCCTCAGGGGATGTCCTACTGATGGCTTAGGCCTGCTCTCCAGGGGAAGGCGCTGCCCCCATCACCCCATCACCCCACCACTGCTGCTGCCTCTGGCCTCCCTCTGCAGGAGGCAACTGGGCCAATCAGGGGAAGGCGCCACCCCATCATCCTGCTGCCGCTGCTGCCTCTGGCCTCCCTCTGCAGGAGGCAACCAGGCCGATCAGGGGAAGGCGCTGCCCCCATCACCCTGCTGCTGCTGCCACTGCTGGCCTCGCAGCTGCTGCGGCTTTGTCCAGAAGATGTCCAGTCTATCCAGTCTAATTAGCATATTACCCTTTTATTATTATAGATTAACTTCACTTTCGCACCAGTCCATAACAGACCCTTAACTACGTGTTCTGTTCCACAAACATGTGAAGCAGCACAGACTGATAAAGAGCCTGGTCTCTACTGCCAGAAGTCACTGGTTCAAATCCTGGGTCTTCTACCCACTGCCTCATCACTTAGACTGGGAGTAGGCCTGTTTCATCAGCTGTAAAATGGGGATAATGATAATTCCTACCTCACAGAATTGCTGGGAGATTAATCAGTACATTGAAAACAGCTCCTGGATATAGCAGAGTTCAATTAGGGTCAACTGGAAAACTGAGATGGCATCAGAATGCCTTCATTATCTTGAGAGGTCAACTCCCAGGCACTGGTGGAAAATCAGAATGTTCCTGGCAAAGGACAGCTGTGCTGTGCTACCTAAAACTGTAGGATCTCTGTTTTATACTTTTGCTGTGGCGTTGGGCAGATCAAGCCTGTGTAAACGCACTTTCCTGGGTAAACAGAATTCGTGAGAGTTCCATTAAGAGCTGGGTTATTTCTCTAGGTTGTCTCACTACTTCCTCTTCAGTACTTATCTAGCACCTGGCACATAATCAGCTCTCAACAAATACCTGCTTTTCTAAATGAATAGCTGAAGGAAAGGATCTGGAGCTCTGCAAAAGCAACAGGCATTTGACTAAACAGATCTAGGCAAGAAAACATTTATGTCAGACCCATTAATATTACTACCCACTCAATTATTACAATGAAAACAATATTTCCCTAATACTAGAAGTTATTTCCTAACTGCCATTTTTATCAGATAGTAAGAGGGATCAGCTCAAATATAAAGGTCAATATATTGAAAGTATCCAATAATATTCATATCTTCCTTGAAATATTTGTGAGAACATTATATAAAAATCATGATGGTTACTTCCATTTACAGTAATTTTCAGTGAAAATACTGAAATTTAAAAATTACCAGAAAAGTTAAATAGGAAAACAAACATGGTGATGCCTTAGAGAATGGTTAAGTTCTAATTTTTCAATCTGAAAAAGTCCAACCTGATGCCTTGCATTTCTAGCTTACAGAGAAAGAAATAAAAATATGAAATAAATGAGTTCTGTTGGCTAAAAAAGTACTTTGTGATCTATTAAAATGTAAAGGTAAATTTTCTGAGAACTGTTGGCAAATTTATAACTTTATGACAAATTTAACAATTTCCTATTAGAGTGTTAGTAACATTTTGAAAACTAAAGCCTGAAATCTTATCGTCACCTAAATAAAACACAGTAACTAAAAATTAATTTGTTATTTGGGATACAATGAAATAGAAATAAACATTAGAACAGAAATACAATGAAACTAATTTGTTCTTTGGCATACAATGAAATAGATTTTTAGAAAAAGTAAATAGCTGGAGCATCATCTTTTTGAAAAATACACAGAAAATATGAAACAGCTCTTATTATAGACTAGAGGCCTGGAGCACGAATTCATGCACGGATGGAGTCCAGCTGGGGCTGATCGGGGTGGGCCGGCCGGAGGGAGAGGCCACAGGTGGTTGCCCAATTGGCCCTGTCTCCTGGTCGAACTCCCAGTCAAGGGGACAATTTGCATATTAGCCTTTTATTATATAAGACTAGTGGCCTGGTGCACAGACTCATGCACATTGAAAGGAAATTAATTAGAAAAATATTTTAATATCATTATTCGCCCTTTCTCTATAATAGAAATGTCAACCAAATTCACAATTGACAATGACAGATCGAAACACACGTGTGCAATTGGCACCAGCGAGAGCTTTATATGTATCACGCATGCGCAAGTCAACTTAGTCTTTTACATATATAGAATAAACTTGCTTAATTAGACCTGCTTTCTGATTTAGCTAAACTTTTTCTAGCCCAGTGAAGCATCCCAACTTCTCTTTCAGGTCAGCAATACAGCAGTAAATATCAACACAAAGGAGATTATTATTGTAGATCACGCAGGGAGAACAAAAGGTAAAATATTTAACTGCAGCAGTGATTGACTATATTCTGTGCAGTGAGAAAACCTTAAGTCATTTTCAAGGTCCACCATTTCTTACTTCTATTCAATTGGGTCCAGTTCCTAAACTTTCTAAATCTCCGTTTTCTGGCTAATGAAAAGAAAATAGGATTCCATCGAGTCTCCTATCTACCTACTCCAGGACTTCTGTGAGGATCAAATGAGATAAGGCATGGGAAAACGCTTCACAGACATTTGGTTAAAGTGTAACATGTTTCCACCTGGCTATAAAGCAAGTTGTGTTTCTGGGCTGAAGAAACTGCAAGGCGGCTAGTCACTAGGGGGAGGAAGCTGGGCTCCGCTGTGGGCTGCATTTTGCACCATGGGGTCTTGGCAGCATTAGCTGCGATTTGGTGGGCTGTTGCTCCGGGGTGGTGGCGGGGCCTGTGTCCCACTTAGGGGAAGCAGAGTGTTGCTTTGTGGGCACCAGGTCCGTGGTGCCATTTCTTTGTAAATGGCCAGTGCACATCATGGCAGCTCCTGCTTTGAGCGACTGTCCCCTGGTGGTCAGTGCGCATCATATCGACTGGTCAGACGGTCGGACACTTAGCATATTAGCCTTTTATATATATAGATGGTAAAAAATATAACTAAATGTGCTAATACCAAAACATATAACCCAAAAAACTAAAAAAAAAAAAAAAAAAAAAAAAAAACGGTTCTAATCCTCATTTTGGTTTACCTTGCACCATGAGCATGGGCTCCCTGCCCCCACCATGAGCCAGCATCTCCCTTCGGTACCGCTCCCCCGTCGACCTGGGGAGATAAGAGACTGTTACCCTCACCTCACGCACAACCTACTCCTTCCCATTCACAAGTGTCTTGAGTTTCTCAAAAGAAGCCACGTTCATATCAAATTCAGAAAACCTGTCACCATGAGATAATTCAGCTTTTAATTTTCTTGCTTCTAAAAATTTAATTCTAATTTTTAAATTATTCTAATGAGCAAAACCATATATTTATTGTAAAAGGCTAACTATATTTTTAGCTGCTTTGTAGCAAGCAATCTCTTCACAGAAAAGATTATTTCATTTATATATACAGAATAAGTAAGATTATATCCTCTTCATCATCTTTAGGATTAGTTTACAGTGAGATTTGAAATTATTTATGTCATTTTTCACTTTCATTAAAGAACTTGAGATAGCACATAACAAAAAGAAAAATAACACCCTATATAATAAAAGGGCAATATGCAAATTGACCATCACTCCAACACACAAGATGGCTGCCCCCATGTGGTCAAAGATCCTGCCCCCATGTGGACACAAGATGGCCACCACAAGATGGCCGGCAGGGGAGGGCAGTTGGGGGTGACCAGGCCAGTAGAGGAGAACAGTTAGGGGTGACCAGGCCAGCATGGGAGGGCAGTTAGGGGCTATCGGGCCAGCAGGGGAGCAGTTAGGTGTCAATCAGGCTGGCAGGGGAGTGGTTAGGGGGTGATCAGGCTGGCAGGCAGAAGCGGTTAGGGGCAATCAGGCAGGCAGGCAGGCAAGCAGTTGGGAGCCAACAGTCCTGGATTGTGCGGTGGATGTCCGACTGCCCGTTTAGGCCCAATCCTGTGGGATCGGGCCTAAACGGGCAGTCCGACATCCCTCAAGGGCTACCAGATTGGAGAGGGTGTAGGCTGGACTGATGGACACCATCTCCCCCTCCCCGCCCCGTGCACAAATTTCATGCACCGGGCCTCTAGTTCTGAAATAAAAGTGAAGAAGAAAAAAAGCTGACAGAAGAAAATTAATTACCCTGGGAGACCTTGGTTGAAGATAATAGCTAAGGGAACAGAAAACTGGCTCGGCAGTGGGTGGGTGGCAAAGGCAAAGGCGGGAACAGCTTGTTTTCATCTACAGATACTCTTGGTCAGCTGGATTCTATAAGAAATACTGTCTGTAACACTAGAAGGTCAGGAAGAATTTTTATAGACAGAAATTCTCTGAATTAATGGCACCTGGAGACAAGCTATTTAGTGCTATTCGTGTATTTTATGGAAGATGCAATTCTTTTAATGGAAATGACCACGCACTATGATAACATAAAATAAATAAATTTTGATGGTTTCATTCCATTCTTTCTGTAGAATCTTTATGTATGGGCAATTTTGTGAACATGATTTCTAATCAGAATTTTTGACAGCATTACCATATCAAAAATATGTTCATATCACTAATTTGGGTTACATCCTGCAGTGAGAGCTAAGGCAAAGTGTGCCCCAAAGCAGGAAATGTGGACAGAAGGCTGGGCCTTCTCAGGGAACAGGGACAGGTGAGAGGGCCTGATTCCAGCCTCGGAGGCTTGGCATTCCCTCCCAACCACTGTACTCCGCTCCCCTGGCCTGAGTCAAACTGCTGCCACAGGCCTCCAGTTCTCCGCCAGCCTCAGCTCTGTCCTGCCTGGCTTCTTGATGTCAGCTTCCAGCTTGGTAATTTTTCAAAAGTGGTATAAAAAAGGATCTTTGGACAGCGGTTAGAAATTTTCTAGTCCAATGAATATTTTTACTAGCTTACTTTTACATGTCTATAAAACCATGGCAACTACATGTCCAGGCAAGAATGCATATATAAACAAGATATAAATACTTGAAAATATATGTATTTAATAGTATGTGGTTTTCTAGTAAAGTGTAGTTCCTTTAAAGATGATAATATTTTGTCTATTTTATAGAAATCTCCAGTAAAGAAATGTAATCCCCCAAACTGATTTATTGTGGTTAATTTTGGCTTTGGATCCTTTGAAAATAATAAACTCTGAAAAGCAGACCAAATGTCTGCAAGTGCAAAGGACTGAACACAAAATAACATGTGGGTACCATGCTGTAAAACATTTAAAAATTCTATTACATCAGATTCAAAAGATTTGGAACTGAATGTGATTAACTGCTGAGAAAAGCTAAACCTATGTCAAATTGTATGAAAAGTTGAGGGGGTGTGCAGGAAGCGGGAAAAGAGAAGGGACTAGGAATTAGCAGACCTAGATTATAATCTCACTCCACCTTATTAACTATGAAGCCTTGAACAAATATATCTGTTCTCTCTGAACCTCATTTTCCTCTTATAAAACCCACTGGCTGAGCCAAAGCTGCTAAGTGTAAAATAACATGCCACATGAAAACTCTAGGGCCTCTAGAAAGCTAAGATGTCATCCATCTTAAACTGTGTGAGAACAGTCAAGAGAACAGTCATCCACAATGGCTGTCTGACATTTGGAGATGTATTTATTTGTGTGGTGAGGAGATAAAATGCTTTCAATGACTATCAGACCTGATCATAATTAGTGGTTTGCTTTCAAAGGCAGCTCCTTCTAAGGACTCATGGAACCAGAACTTGACTTCCTGCTGTCAGAAGGAGGCCCAATTAGGGAGCGATGGGAGCTCTCCCGTGCTTCTCCAACCAATAGGAGCCTTGTGATGACCCTCTCAGGCCCCGCTCTCCATCCACCCCAGCCCCCATGTCCTTCCTCTGTTGTGGGGAAAGGGGTGGCATCCTTGTCCCTAGATGAAATTTCCTGTGGGCTCATTAAAATTCACCACATCCACTGGCTAATCTGATGAACTATGATCTGGGAGAGGCCAGGAGTCTCCATACAGATGTTCCTGTAGCCTTCTAGACAGAGAGCTGCAGGCTGTGTTGTCGAGACCACTGACTATCCCATGAGGACAATGATGAGGCAGGGCAGTAGAAAGCCATGCTGGGCAGGTACCCACCCTGTCTGAGTGGCCAGCAGGTGGGGAAGTCCCCCCCCCCCACTTTTTTTTTTTACTGTCACTGCCTTTCAAGGTGAAGAAAAAGTGCTCCCAGGAAGAGTGTGAAGTTTCTAGGATAAACTGTATGCTAAGATCAATAACCAAAGTTTCCAGTGGTGCGTCTCCCAGAATAAGAAAATAACAAGTCCTTTGTTAGACAATAAAGAAATGAGGTGTTCCTCATTAGAAAAACTTCAGATGCTTGTGCTGAAAATAAGGACACTTGTCAAACAGGAAGTATTGTGCAACAGGGTACTGAAAACAGGTGAGGCTGGAAAACTAAGAAAACCTACAGGAAAGGATGAAGACAAAGCAATCTGGGCCCATTCTGTGCAGAAGCACTGAGGCCTCACACAAAGGGTTCCCGCCCACGGGCATGAGGGCAGAGTGCCAGGCTATCAGCAGCGGATAAGATAAGAAAGTTCGGGACCAGGCTCGTCTCTGAAAGGGCCTGGGAGAGATTTGGACTGAGTGATGACACTGCCTCAGAAAGCTTCAGGCTGTGTCCTGGGTGGCCGAGGTTCTCAGAGCCCAATTTTGGATGTAGTGAGGTGGGGGGATTACAGAAGTTGAGGGGAACATTTTATGCCCTACTCCCCTTATTACCTGTTAAAAGGATCCTGTAGGAAACATTCCTTCCAAACCATGGAAGCTACTGCCCTGGACATCAGGTAAGAGTAATACTTGGCACCATAGCCCACGAGGTGACTGAATCGCAGCTGCCAGGCCTGACAAAACAGAAACAGAGCACCAGGAACAATGAAGTCTCTCCAATTGCAAATGCTATGTATGAGAACACAATGAGAGCACATATGAGAATCTGCAAATGTTTTCATTTAAATTTCACCCTAGAGGGCCATGTCACTCACAATATTATTTTTTTTCACATTTCATACAGTTTTGAGTTGGACTGTGTCTCCTCAAAATTCTTATGTTGAAGCCCTAACCCCAGAACCTAAGAATGTGACTGTATTTGGGAAAGGGGCCTTTAAAATGCTGATTAAATTAAAAGGAAACTGTTAGGGTGGGCCCTAATCCAATAGGACTGTTGTTAGAACGGGAGAGATACCAGGGAAGGGTGCACACAGAAGAAAGACCATATGAGGACATAGCAAGGCGGAGGTGGTCTGCAAGCCAAGGAGAGAGGCCTTGAGGAAACCAAACCTGACATCTAATTGTTTTGCATATTTGTCACTGCTGGGATTCATCTCAGTGACAAATGTAGAGAGGACAGCCCCGATGCGGTGGCAGAAGTGGTGATAATGGAGCAGGACTGGACTTTGACACCGACTCCAGCCTGTCTGGAATGCCTTGTTGTCAGCAGCAGAAGAGGAAACTTCAGGTCTGGCACTTAGTGCATTCATTCTTTTTGAGGACAATGATGTAGTTATTAAAGAAAGGCCATGTGAGTTTTCATGTAAGAATACTCTTCTCTGGAAAATTCTTTTCCTATGAATACTGCTCTTTCTCTGTACCTAAAAGCTGAAAATACCTACATTCTGATCGGTTAGTAGGAGAAGGGCTATCCAAGTGCAAATGCATAAGCTACCATGGCATATGCATTCATGGTAACACTATTACAACAAAAGCTAGAGTTAAAAACACTATCCTTAAAATACATGTTTATGACTTTAAAATTTTTACTTTCTGAAACAAATCTGACATGCAATAATCCACTTGTATTCCAATGTATGCTTTATCTGACATTCAAACTTTTCAAAAAATAAATTGAAGCCTAAGTTTTTTTAAACTGAGATAATCATTACATAATAAATCTTCTAACTCCCTAGAAAAATAAAGTATAATTCTCATCACAAATCTATAAACTAGACAAGCAACTGCTACCTAAGTTATTAAGGAACAAATATTAACCAAACATAGATGGTTCCGTGGCAAATTTTAGAACATACTCTGAGTCCTACACCCATTTTAATGATGAAGTCATAGTGCTGATTTTCTCTAAGTGTGTCCCATACTTTTAGACAAGTGTTTGCCTGGACTGGGCAAAGGGGCTGTTACAAAGGAAGGCATGCCGGAACAATCAGACTAATGTAGAACATGAGGATACCAGGGAAGAGATAAACAATATCCTCATATCCACTACACCCTTTTTACAAAAGAATATGATTAGAAGGTGGGCACCTTGCCAGTTATGCCCTTGAAAGAAAGAGATGTGCCTCCTCCTCCTGGTCCTGCATTACATGGGGCCATCTGTGGAGGTGAGACCCTAGCAATGGGGGAGCTATAAGTAGGAGTGTGGTCTCTGACTCCCTGTGGCCACAGTGCTGGGAGGTGTGCTCACATGGAAGCTATTCTGGGTCTGTTACAGTAACCAGACCAGGATCCTTTCTAATTCGCCTCAGGCACAGGTGCCACCACCATGCAGCACCATGAAAATAAGAAGACTGGTGGGGCTAAAGCCCTTGAGGCTCAACAGTGGCCTTGCCCTGGGCTCAGAGAATGTGACTGCATATTCTCTTGCCAACAAGCACCCTCAGGGGGCAGTAGAGAGCATGGGAAGATGGAAACAGGCTTTATACCCTGTTTGTATGCAAGTGGTAATTAAATTGAAGGGAAATAGCCAACGACCATCTATGGATCAGATTATGTTATAACAAACTTTGAATGACTAAATTTTTAGTCCAAGGGTAGGGTCTCTTGGAATTCATTTATAATCTACACACAGTTCTGTGTACTCTGTATTATTTAAAAAAGGGATCTATGTCAGTTTTTGTGTTATGCTGGAATCTTAATGTACCACTGGTGATCTTTTCCATATAAAGCCACAGAACAGTGATTGTATCTTCTGTAATGGAATATAACTGGCTGCTTTAACATGATACTTCAATACTGGGTCTCACGCTCTTAATGATATAAGTCTCTCTCAGGGTGCAAGCCCCAAGGCTGGTAGCACATAGTTAAGGGGCTCTGTCTTTGAAACTTTTCCTTCTTGGTGATCTGCCAGAACAAGTTTGGCAGCCTTTGCTATAGTGAGCTGAGTTTAATTTTGTTTAGATTTGAGCTGAGTACAGTTTGTTTTCTCTTGAAAGCAGGCCTACTTTAATAATGGTATTTAATTTGAGCTAAGAAATTTCTAAGTTCCTTAGTTTCATCAACTTGTAACTGAGCTCCCACATAAACAGAGCAATAAAAATAAGACCTTTCAGAAGTGCAGAAAGAGACATCAAGATTTGTGCAATGCATAGATAGTGTCCTGAACTGCCACAGCGTCTGCCTTACCCTAATGTCCCCACCTGGATACAGATATTCTAGCAAAGTGCACACCTCGCTGTATCTTGTTCTTTAATTATAGGCTTGATTCCCATACTACTTCAAGACATGCTGAATAAATTATACCTTTCATCAGTGGTTTGTAAGTTTATGACAGACTACGACCTACAATTTCACTGCTGTTTGACCACAAATGGCTAAATTCCTGCTAATTCCACCTAATATTAAGTTCTTGTTGCCATTTCACTCATTCATCAGGAAAAATTAAAGACAGAATTTCATTTTAAGCTCTGAAATTATATAATATAATTTCATCTTATATCCTCTTCCTTTTAAATTGAAGTTTTCTTCTTCCTAAAGGGCATTTATCAGGTGGACAAAAGGTTTCACTCCTCCTTCAATGTGTAATGTGTGGATGTGATCTCAAAACAAAGGATTCAAGCACTTTTGCAGTTTCTCTTATTCTGTCTAGAGATGTAGATTTCCCAATCCTAAAACTATTCCAAAACACAGCTATTAAAAATTTCCCTTGAGTTAGATAATCTCCGTGACTCCACATAAAAGACAAAAACACGGAGCAGGAGAATCAACAGGGTAGGAACTCCAAGGATACAGTAACTCGTTTTAGAACTCAGACAGGTGAGGCGCTTGGATGATCCATATTTGCTACAGCCCTTTTCCATTCACATAATTTTCCTCCAGCCAAATCACAGACAGAGCCAGGAATGGAAAGGTAGCAAAGTGGATGGTTACTTTCCACAGTTGTCCCCCTCTATCTGAGGGTGATACGTTTCCATACTCCCAGTGGGTTCCTAAAACTGGGAATAGTACCAAACCCTATATCTACTAGGTTTCTTTCCTATATAAACATACCTATGATAAAGTTTAATTTATAAATTAGGCACAGAAAGAGATTCACAACAAAAACTAATAATAAAATAAAACAATTACAATAATATAATCAAAATTATGTGAATGGTGAATTATGAAATAAGATAGCATTACTTGAACACAAGCATAGTAATATCTCGAAAGTCGATCTGATAAGCAAGATGGCTACTAAGTGATTAACGGGCTGGTAGTGTATACAAGAGTGGACACATTGGACGAAGGGATGATTCATGTAATGGGCAGGACAGAGTAGAATGGCAAGAGATTTCATCACGCTACTCAGAACAGTGCATAATTTAAAACTTATAAATTGTTTATTTCTGGAATTTTCCATTTAATATTTTGGAATGCAGTTGGCCACAGGTAACTGAAACTACAGAAAGTGAAACCATGAATAAGGGTGGACTGCTGTATCTATTTCAGTTTTAAACCTAGAAGAGGGACTAGTACAGAGTAAGCACTTAATAACTACATGTTAACTGCTGAATGTCTCAATAACCATTTCTTTTATACTACCAATAGCACATCCTTTCTTAATTTCTAGCTACATATATATAAATGCATTTCATTTAGCTAAAATTTATTTTAGAACAATTTTATCAGTGGGACATTATAAACTGCATGAGAACATAAATGACATCCATTGCTTCCTTGGTGTTTGTCATACTGAACTGAAAGTTCCTTAAGAGCAAGGACCACAATATTCTGTGCATGTCTAGACTCTGCACAGGACCTGGAACACAACAGAATTCAACAGTTGTCTGCTGAATGGATGGATGGACAGAATGATAGATTGCTGGAATGATGAAAGTATGAACACTACAGGATTTTTTTCAAAGAAATGCTCAATGTTTCTGAAAGATATACTTTTGAGTGAGATAAGCTCAGGAATAATATCCATATCACAAATAGGAGACTACTACAGTGCTAAACACAATTTTTGGATCACAGGGTGACTATTAATAGTTTTCTAAAAAGAATTCTTTGACTACATTAATTGATAGGTAATATAGGATTGGAGGCTAATTCTGGCACCAGATCTCCAGGTCTGGACTATGTACAGGATCTATGTAGTGCTTCCTAGTGTGTGATTCAATCTCCAAGGGCTAGCAGTACCGTACAAGCTTATAAAGGCCTTTTGTTCAATATGTACCTGTTATAATTAGAATAACTTAATGATAGAAAAAAAAGGCAAATTCCTAAGGTAGTCTGTGTGGACAGATCATTTTGACTTTTCACATTCTCCATGTACAATACTGCTGATTGTGGAGTATCTCTTATGATATCAAATCTATAGCATCTAAAAGTGTTTAACAATGAGCCACAATGGACAGTAGAAGCAGATACTCTTCTATCTGCCTTATGTTCATATTTTCTCTTAATATATTTATATAGGATGTCTCCCCAAAATGTATATACACACATTGAATAATTATAAAAGAAGTGCTTATTAAAATACATTTCATTTTCAAAACTGAACTATCAGCTATAAAAGTGTGTATATATTTTTTGGGATACCCTGTATTTATTCCATGAATTAATATAGACTAGTATTTCTAATTTGGTAAAAACCCCTATTGATATTTTATCCAAACCCATGAAAAACAGTGACAAACAGGAATTCTCAATTTTAAATATAAAGTGGCTTTAGATGTATCACAGCTATTATGGTGGACACACTCTCAGGTGGTTTCTATGATCTTGTTTTCCCGTTCACACCTTGTGAAATCTCCTCTCCTTATCTGTGGGCAGGACCTGTGCCTTGCTTCTAACCAATTGAATATGGCAAAGGTGATGGGATATTACTTCCATGATTAGTTATGCTATACATAATATCTCTATCTGGCTGGCAGACGCACTCAAGGAACCTCTTTGATAGCCTGAGGAAGCCAGCAGCCATGCATGTTTAGAAAGCCTGCCTGGCAGAGACCTGGAGGTGGCCTCTGGGAGAGAGGGGTGTCCTGAAGTTGACATCCAACAGAAGTTGGGGCCCTCGGTCCCACAACTTCAAAGCTATGAATTCTGCCAAAACCCTGAGTGAAGTAGACAAGCCCTCAGATGAGAACATGGCCTGGCCAACACCTCGAATGCCTCCTGGGAACCACAAACAGTATGTAGCTAAGTGATCTCTGACTGCTGATCCACATTGCTTTAAGCCACTAAGTTTGTGGTGATTTGTTATACAGCAACAGGCAACTAATACCATTATCTATTTACCAATATGATAGTTATGTTCAGAAATACTATTAAGAGAAATAAATCCCTGAAAATATAGGAGGGATAGCTATATTTATAAAGTATACCTGGAGACTTCATGAAAATCTTATGAGAAAGATATTTTTATAAATATTTCATAAATATTTTAACAGATTATATTTTACAAATAGACTAAAAAATGAGTAATTTGGTCAAGGCTAATGGTAGACATTGTTAAGTAGACCCTCCTCATTTCCCTCTTCTTCCTCTCAGAAACAGAATTACACTATTCCTCTACTAAATTTGAGCAAGGCTTGTGATCATTCTGACAGATGTGGTCATCCAAATTTCCTTGAGGCTCACTGTGGCTATGCAACTATACTTTTAAGCAGATGTGAATGGAGGTAATGTGTACAAAGTTCTTCAAAAGAAAGCCTATCACTCTCCACATTCTCTTATTCCCTTCCTAATACCTTGAAACAGTGAAAACTGGAACCATCACGTTGAATTAGAAGATAAAAGCCATATGCAGAGAAGCCACCAGTCCAACAGCCCTACCTACTCACCTTTGTCTAGTTTGGCAGAAGGGGAAAAACTTAATTTAAGTAATTGTATTTTGAGGGCCTATGTCACAGCAACTTTTCATGTACACCAACTGAAAATTACATGGATCTACACGTAGGAGACAGGATTCAAACCCAGGCATCTTTCTAAATTCAAAGCCCATGCTTTCTTGCTATTCCATAGTGCATATCCTAAAGTATCTAATTATGTGACCTACTGCTTCCTACGAATGTGAAAATTAAAATAATTTTTATTTCAAATTCTTGACCCCCAAGACATATTCCTCAGCTACATTTGTGTGTTTATATTTGATACCTACAACTTGTAACTTACTTTCCATCATATCAGCTTAAACACATATCAAAACATACCACACAGCTATGTTAACAGCTAAAAAGGAAGGTCCTATACAAGTAATGATTAAAGTCAGTATTATAAGTTCAGATGTTGACACTGTTGGACCTGAGGAAGGTTTCTGGGACCTGGGGATGGCCTATAGCTGACAGCCAGCAAGAAGATAGCTTAAGTATAATAATACTAATCCTAAGTATAATAATAAGAGTAAGTTAAAATGTTAACACTGCTCTCCAATATGTAAAAATAGGTATCAGACACAAATCCTTCTCCACATTACCAAACAAATAATTTCTAAAAATGCCATGATGAGAATTTTATAACATCCTAATGACAACTAGAAAATATTTTCTATGTTAATGGTAGAATTATGGCCTATTTTAAGGAGATTGAACCCAGTCTTAAAATCATTCCTAACAAACTGACAAATCTTTCTAGGCAATTTAAATAGGAACATCAGACAAACTGTTAATGATGTGCAAAGTACTAACCAGGAGTATGTCTCCTTAGTATGCCAACCTCAATTGTCAATTTTATTTTATATATAGTTATTGAAATAAAAAAAGCTTTACAAAACAAAAATAAAAACCCTGGAAATATCAGATTGTGTCTATCAAAGCTAACCTTTTAGAACAGCAAAGTTGTAAATGATTCAATAAGAAAAAAATAGATGTAAATGAATCAAGTGGAAATGCACTTATTAGATGAAACATGAATAGGCAATATTAAACTAATTAAATGAGGTAATAAACAAAAAGCAATAAGCAGGGAGCTGGAACTAAGACATGTAGGCTTTTATCATTCTAATCAAAGTTCCTTAATACTGCCTTTCCCCTTGCCTGTAACATCTCTAAAGACATATTCCTCTTTATTCAAAAGCAGGGGTGGGAACCTTTTTTCTGCCAAGAGCTATTTGGATATTTATAATATCATTCGAGGGCCATGCAAAATAATAAACTTAAATATCAAATTTTTAATTAGCCTGCTATATTTGGTCAAACATTTAATTTACTCACCTCTAATGCCTTGGTAGGGGCTGACTAAATGATTTCGTGGACCTTATGTGGCCGAGGGCCAGACATTCCCAACCCCTGTTCTAAAGGAACTAAGTAATGAGGACTTTCACAAGCAGTTATCTAGACTTAACAAGAAAAACAGTGGGAGGACTAAAATAAATAAAATTACAAATGAAAGAAGAGATTACAACCTATACCACAGAAATACAAAAGGTCATAAGAGATTATGAAAAATTATATACCAACAAATTGGATAACCCAGAAGAAATAAATACATTTTTCTAAAAACATACAACCTACCAAGACTGAATCATGAAGAAATAGAAAACCTGAACAGACCAATTACTACTAGTAAGGAGATTGAATCAGTACTCAAAACTATTTCAACAAATTAAAGCTCAGAACTAGATGGCTTCACTGGTGAATTCTACCAAACATTTAAAGAAAAACTTCTACCAACCCTTTTCAAACTATCCCAAAAAAACAGAAGAAAAGGGAACCAAACTCTTTTTATGAGGCCAGTATTACCCTGATACTGTAGCCAGACAAGGAGAGTACAAAAAAAGAAATTTACAGGCCAATATCCCTACTGAATATAGATGCAAAAATCCTCATACACCACTATTAAGTAGGATTTATTCTAGGGATGCAAGAATAGTTCAGCATCCCCAAATCATTTTTTGTGATACACCACTTTATCAAAACAAAAGATAAAAACATATAACCATCTCCATAGAAACAAAAAAGCATTTGACAAAACTCCATATCCTTTCATGATAAAAACTCAACAAACTGGGTATAGAGGGAACGTAGCTCAATATAATAAAGGCCATATAACAAGTCCACAACTAACATCATACTTGATGATCAAAAAACTGAAAGCTTTTCCTCTAAGATCAGGAATAAGACAGGATGGCCCATTCTCACCATTTTAAACAACATAGTACTGGAAGTCCTAGCCACAAAGACTCTACAACAAAACTCTTAGGACTAATAAACTATTTTAGTAAGTTGAAGGAGATAAAAACTAATACACAAAACTCAGTTGCATTTCTATATATCAACAATGAACTATCAGAAAGAGAAATTAAGAAAATAAACCAATTTCAAAAGCATCAAAAAGAATAAAATACTTAGGAATAAATTTAATCAAGGAGGTAATTTAATGTGTACACTGAAATACTGATATATAAGACATTGATGAAAGAAATCAAGAAGCTACAATTGGAAAGATACCATGTTCATGGATTGGAAGAATTAATATTTTAAAATGTCCATAGCACCCAAAACCATCTATAGATTCAATACAATCACTATCAAAATTCCAATGGTATTTCCACAAAATTTAAAAAAAATCCTAAAATTTGTATGGAACCATAAAAGACCCTGACTAACCAAAGCGATCTTGAGAAAAAAGACAAAACTGAAGGCATCATGCTTCCTTATTTTAAACTCTACTGTAAGGTGATAGTAATCAAAACAGTATGGTATTGGCATAAAAACAGACACACAGATCAATGGAACAGAACAGAGAACCCAGAAATAAATGACACATATAGGGTCAAATAATTTATGACAGGGTAGCCAAAACAGTGAATGGGGGAAAGGATAGTTTCTTAAATAAATGGTATTGGGAAACCTGTACAGCCACATGCCAAATAAGAAAAATGGACCCCCATCTTACACAACCTGGGAAAAGAACATGTGCCTCTTTATATCATGTGCCTATAACAGTGTGCTCAATAAATATTCATAAAAGATGATAAAAAAGAGTAGAAAAATTAGAATTAAATTACTATAACTTAGATACAATTGACATCTAAAAGTCCAAATTCTTTTTCTAAACTTAGTTTCAATAATCACTAAAATTATAAATATGTCGACAAATAGATAAAAAATAACTAATTAATTTACTGACTATACACAAAACACATCTGAATTTTTCAGGTGATAAGACAAAATTAAAATTGTTACTAACTTTTATTAAGTTCTCATAGAATTGGGCTAAGGTACACTGGTAATACTGAAGAATGCATGACTCTACTATTCATATTATTTTATCCCTGAAATTTGGTGTCTGCACAATAATATCTTCATTTACCTGGCTTTTACCTATTAACATTTACCTAATAACTTTAAATGATATTACAAAACTTCATTGGTCTAAATAGCTGCTACTTTCAAACTATTTTCTAATTCACATGGCACAAAATCTCTCCATATCATTAAAAAGTACATTCCAGCCAAAACCGGTTTGGCTCAGTGGATGGAGCATCAGCCTGCGGATTGAAGGGTCCCAGGTTCGATTCCAGTCAAGGGCACGTAACTTGGTTGCGGGCACATCCCCAGTAGGAGGTGTGCAAGAGGCAGCTGATCGATGTTTCTTTCTCATCGATGTTTCTAACTCTCTATCCCTCTTCCTTTCTCTCTGTAAAAAGTCAATAAAATATATTAAAAAAAAGTACATTCCATTAACTTTCATTTATGCTTTCTAAGTTGTATAAAAGTTATACACGTGCAATTAGGAAATATGTCTTATTAAGGTAAGATAAAATTGAATTAATATAGATGGTATAAAACACCTTCACCTCCAGAAATACATAATAACTGCCTCCCTGCCCTTTGTGTAATACTGTGAAGGCATTCCAGAAGTTTATTAAGTAATGGCCTATT
Source organism: Plecotus auritus (assembly GCF_963455305.1). NCBI lineage: Eukaryota > Metazoa > Chordata > Mammalia > Chiroptera > Vespertilionidae > Plecotus > Plecotus auritus. The sequence continues at coordinate 101,924,188 of NC_137772.1, read as the reverse complement.
CTGAAGTGTAGCCTAGGGCTTGTGATAGTATGTCATCCGCAGGTCATGTTACTACCTGTATTTTGTACAGAATAACTGACAAAAATAAAATGCATGACTGATCCACTGAAATTACAAGGGTTGCTTGCTTTCTGTCAACATGTCATCAATCTTTCCTGATTATCTCGTGTGAAGAATTTCCAAAATTCCTGATACAACAGCTTTTAGCAATTTCTTACAAAAAGAGAAACTGCTATAGTTATGGTTGAAACATCTGGAACACCTGGGTAATGCCAAAGAGTATATATTCTTGCAATTCAAAGTGTTAAATATAACACCATTAGTTAAAATTTGTAGTCACTATAAAAATGCAACACCTAAGTATTAGTACAACTCTTCATATAAATATAGTATCAAATTGCATTATTTTGCAATCTATATATATAAAAAGCCCGTGGCTGTAACGACCAAAGACCGGACTCACCAGGAGGTGCATTGATGGGTCCCGTGGCACCGGCGGGCAGGACTCTGCTCTGGGACCCGCGGCGCCAGCAGGACTCCTGGTCTTGCACAATTTTGCGTGCTGGGCCTCTAGTATCCTATATAATAAAAGCCTAATATGCTAAGTGTCTGGTTGACCGATCGGCTGCTCAACCAATGAAAGTGTAATATGCTAATGATATGCTAAGGCTGCTCAACCGCTCGCTATGATGTGCACTGACCACCAAGGGGCAGAGAGTTGAATGGTCTACTAGTTGCTATGAAGTGCATTGCCCACCAGGGGGCAGATGCTCCAACTGGTAAGTTAGCTTGCCGCTGGGGTCCAGCTGATCAGGACTGAGCAAGATGGGCCGGACATGCCCTGGAGCCCTCTCACAGTCCCTCCCCAGCTGGCCAAACTCCCACATCTCTCCCTGGCCCCGATTGTGTATTAGTGGGGTCCCGTGGCCTGGCCTGTGCCCTCTCGCAATCCGGGACCCCTCGGGGGATGTTGGAGAGCCAGTTTCGGCCTGATCCCACAGAGGGAGCACCACTCAGCTAGAAGCCGGGCTCCTGGCTGGCGAGCACAGCAGCAGTGGCGGGAGCCTCTCCTGCCTCCGTGGCAGTGCTAAGGATGCTGGACTGCTGGATATCCCCTCAGGGCTCCCGGCCTGCAAGAGGGCACAGGCCGGGCTGAGGGACCCCCTCCACCTCCCAAGTGCACATATTTCGTGCACAGGGCATCTAGTTGTAATAACAGGAGCTATATACAGTATATGCCTTCTTATTCTCACATCTCTTAAGTTGAAAGTTGAGGGCATAATTTTCAAAAGAGTCAGCCATGAGTGATGGCTTAAGACTGACAGGAACTAAAGGGCTTGTATTGCCTTCTAAATCTATACATTACTAAGTTCAATCTTATAGCCAGAACACTCTTTTGAGGTAAGCTGATCCCTAACATGTACAGCAATTCAATCTCCTCCTTCATGCAAAGCAGTAGAGAGCCCATCAGGTGTGACCTATCATGCCCTTCCTTCTCCAAGGCATGTCATCATTTATTCTTTAAAAAGAAAAATCAGATAAAATTCACATACCACAAAATTCACCCTTTAAAAGTGTATAATTCAGTGACTTTTAGTATATTTACAAAATTGTGCAACCATCAATCCTTATCTTATTCCATAACATTTCCATCATCCCCAAGAGGAATCTCTTACCCATTAGCAGTCACTGCCCTCCCTCCTTTCCTCTGGCCTGATAACCAGTAATCTGCTTATTAGATGACATAGATTTGCCTATTCTGGACATTTCAAATAAATAGAGTCATACAATAGTTGATTTTTTGTGTTTGGCTTCTTTCACTTAACATAAGGGTAATTCCTGTTGTAGCATGAGTCAGTATTTGATTTCTTTTTATGGCTAAATAATATTCCATTGGATGGACATGAAACATTTATCCACTCATACAAATGTTGACTGAAGGATATTTGGGTTGTTCTCTCTTTTTTTCTGCTAATACTACTAACATTCATGTACAAATTTTAGGGTAGCATATATTTTAAGTTCTATTGAGTATATACCTAGGAATGAAATTGCTAGGTCATATAGTAATTCTGTTTAACTTTTTGAGAAACTGCAAAACTGTTTCCCAAAGTTGTTATACCATCTTACATTCCCACCAGAAGTATAAGAAGGTTTCAATGTCTTCACATCCATGCCAACATTTATTGTCTTTTTTATTATATCTATCCCAGTGGTAGTAAAGTAGAATCTCATTGTAGTACTGATTTGCAGTTCCCTAAAGGCTAATGATGTTGAGCATCTCTTCCTGTGCTTACAGGTATCTACCTTCCCATCTTGTGAATTATTTCACTTTTTTGATAGTGTTCTTTGAGAGGTTTACACTTTGGCCAAGTCATATTTCCCTGATTCTTCATGATCCCTCTAACCTTGAATAAGTATGTAGGCATTTAAAGAAGCAGTCACCTCTACATTTTATGGAAGACTTTGGTAAGAGAGACTTTCACTTATGGCTGGGGGCATATTTGAGCATATTGTAATCCCAAGTTTGGGGACATGTGGTGACATCAGGTCTAGGGCGGGAGTGGTAGGGGGAGGGCGTTGATACCTTTTGGTTTCAGGCCACTAGGATCCATAGTACTGACAACTGCATGGTCCTTGGAAGCACAGTATGGGATCTGCAGTGGCTGCAAGGGCTGTTGGCAGTCCTCCGTGGTGCCTCTAAGTCCAGCAGCTAGGGAGCAAGTGGTGGTGGCTGGAGCCGGTGGTGTGCACACTTGGCTGCAGGGACCAGCTGTGCAATGGCAGGGGATGGAAGTAGACACACAAGTAGTGGTGGGAGGCAGGGTAAGCAGCAAGGGCCAGAGCCACCTATGGGCTTACCGGCAGCATATGTGGGTGTCCTGGCTGTGGGCATGCTGTCCCATTTGCTATACAGTCTCCCCCTGACCAGGCATATGCACTGTAATGGAGACTGGTCCAGGGTACACAACTGAAGGGACTAGCTGCAAGTGAGTTTGGTTGGTGGTGCAGGCCGGTGACAAAAAAGACCTGATCTGGGCCCGTAAGAACCTGTAGGGGCCCTGGCTGTTGGTGCCCTCTCCCATGTTGACACAGTCTCCCCCTGGACTTGTGCACATAGTGGAGCCCCGTAACAGGCATCAGGCCAGTGGTGCAGTGTGCCAGTGCACAGCTGAAGGGGCTAGCCTGAGTGTGCACACAGCATTGGAGGTCAGCCATGGTTGTCCAGGCTGGTGCCTTTTGCTTATGTTGCCGCAGAGGCCTGACCTGGTGCAGTTCCCAGGCTTCAGCAGTAGAGGAAATGGGAAGGAGCAAGGAGGGACTCAGGCGGCTGGTGTCAGCAAATACAAAAAGCTGTGGAGTGAGGCAAATGCTGGTGAAAGCTGCAGAGGGTCCATGGCTGTGCTGGACAGGTCTGTAGAGTAGGCCACTTTGATCCATGAGTGCTCCGCTGCTATCGGTATCCCTCCTTTTCTTCCTTGTTCCTAGCCATGTCTACATATCTCAGCTTTGCCAGTCAAGGGGAGGTGAAACCCAAGTGGGACCTTTGCACCGTATCCTGAAAGGCTGACGAAGCTGATCATGCACCCTGCTCTTCCTTCCCGAGCGAGGTGAATTCTGTACAGCTGAGAAGTTATCTTCAGGCACTGAGTACTACCAGCTTGGGGGATGGCATGATGAAGGCAAAATGAATCTGTCTCCCTTCTCCTGAGTTTTATTTTTTGCTTTGTTGTTGTTTATTTATTTTCTACTAGAGGCCTGTTGCACAAAATTCGTGCAAGAGGATTGGCCCTCCTAGCCCCGGCTGGCCCTCGCAGCCCCTCGCAGCCTCGGCCGGCCCTTGCAGCCCCGGCTTCGTCGGGAAGGTTGTCCAGAGGGTCATTCTGCTGTTTGGTCTAATTAGCATATTAGCTCTTTATTATATAGGATACACAAGATCAAGTCATATGCAATAGGGATAATTTTACTTCTATTTATTTTTCTTACCTAACTGTTCTAGTTAAAAACTATAGTATAATATTTAATGAAAGTGATGTTGGCAGAAAATTTTGTCTTATTCCTATCTTAGGGGAAAGCTTTAAGTCTTTCACCACTACAAGGTTAGCCAGGTTTTTCCTAGATGTCTTTTATCAGCACTGACCCTTGATTTCTTATCCCTAGTTACTTTCAATCAATATTCAAGACCAGATAATTTTATCTCAATATATTTATTGTACTTGTACTTTTCCCCCTTATGCACACACTATCAATGTCCAATTTAGACCCTCATCATCTTTTGACTAGATTGTAAAATCTTTAGGGCAGGATCTATGTGCCTATGTATTTTTTGTAAGCAGAAATGTTGCATCGATTAAACAAGATCAAGATGCTATGGAGGAGGAAAAATGGCGGCGGAATAGACAGACGTGTTCTGAGCCTTGTCCCGGAGTAGAAAAAACAGCTGAGGGTCGCACGAGGAGTGTTTGTTGGCAAGTTATGGGACGGCTAAACTCCAGAAGAAGGTGGGGGACTGCAAGACGGGGTTCCCCTGACCTGACAGCCCCCACTGTGGCTGGGTCCCCTCGCAGAGCTGTGGGCTTGGCTGCAAAATCTGTGCCATCTTGAACAGGAAAGTGGAGCTTATCGGAGTTGAGAATCCACAACTGCGGCACCCACGGAACAGCTGCGAGCTCCAGAACACTGGTCCCCAATTAGCACAAACAGGCGGATTCAAAGGATCTCTACACTCCACCACGAAAAGGTCAGATTTCGCCTGGGATAAGGAGAGAGAGAACTACATAACCAGACATCCAGAGAAGAGATACCAGGGGGAGACAAAGAAACAGCCCGCATATGAAAGAAAAGCAGGCATCACCAGAAAAGGAAGTAACAAAATGGAGGCAAGCAACCTTCCAGAGAAAGAATTCAGAGAAATGGTCATAAGGTGGCTGAAAAGAATGGAAGACAAATTCGACAATATGAGCAAGAACCAAAAGGAAATGAAGAAGAACCAAGAAGAAATGAAAAATGACATCGCTGCTGTAAAGAACTCAATAGAAAGCATCAAGAGTAGACTAGAAGAAGCAAAGGACCGCATCAGTGAGCTAGAAGACAAGATGGGAAAAAATACCCAAGTAGAGCAACTCCTAGAAAAAAAAAATTAAAAGGGAGGAGGAGAGCCTAAGGGAACTTTGGGACAACAGGAAACAAAACATCCGCATAATAGGGGTTCCAGAAGGAAAGGAAGCTGAGCAAGAAATAGAAAACCTGTTTGAAGAAATAATGACAGAAAATTTCCCTGATATAGGGAAGAAAAAACCCACACAAATCCAAGAAGCTCACAGAGTCCCAAGCAAAATGAACCCCAAAAGACCGACGCCAAGGCACATCATAATTAAATTGGCAAACACCAACGACAAAGTAAGAATCTTAAAAGTGGCAAGTGAGAGACAGAAAGTTACATACAAAGGAACCCCCATCAGACTAGCAACTGATTTCTCAACAGAAACTCATCAGGCCAGAAAGGAATGGAATGAAATACACAAAGTCATGCAAAGGAAGGGTCTGAATCCAAGAATACTGTACCCAGCAAGGCTATCAATCAAAATTGAAGGTGAAATCAGGAGCTTCACAGACAAAAAAGGACTAAGGGAATTTATTACTACCAAACCAGCAATGCAAGAAATGCTAAAGGGTCTGCTGTGAAAAAAAAGAAAGAAATAGGAAGCGAAGAAGGAACACAGGGGTAAAGAATAAAAATGGCGACAAATAAGTACCTATCAATAATAACTTTAAATGTAAATGGATTAAATGCCCCAATCAAAAGAAATAGGGTAACGGATTGGATAAGAAAACAAGACCCATATATCTGCTGTCAACAAGAAACCCACCTGAAAAAAAAAAAGACGCACACAGACTGAGGGTGAAGGGATGGAAAAAGGTTTTCCAGGCAAATAGAACTGAAAAAAAAAGCTGGGGTAGCAATACTTATATCTGACAAATTAGCTCTCAAAGTGAAGGACATAACAAGAGATAAGGAAGGCCACCTCATAATACTAAAGGGAACAATCCAACAAGAAGAAATAACTCTGGTAAACATATATGCACCCAATACAGGAGCACCAAAATACATAAAAAAACTTCTGGAGGATATCAAGGGAGATATTGACAGCAATACAATCATAGTAGGAGACTTTAATACCCCACTATCACCACTGGACAAATGCTCTAAACAAAAAATCAGCAAAGAAACATCAATCCTAAATGACTCACTAGACCAGATGGAATTAATTGACATCTTCAGAACATTTCACCCCAAAGCCACAGAATATACATTCTTCTCAAGTGCACATGGGTCATTTTCAAAGATAGACCATATGTTGGGACATAGGCAAAGTCTCTTCAAATTCAAGAAGATAGAAATCATATCAAGCATCTTCTCAGACCACAGTGGCATAAAACTGGAAATCAACTACAATAAAAACAACCCAAAGAAATCAAACACATGGAGACTAAACAGCATGCTATTAAACAATGATTGGGTTACCAGAGAGATCAAGGAAGAAATAAGAAACATCATAGCAACAAATGACAATGAAAACATTACAATCCAAAATCTATGGGACACATCGAAAGCAGTCTTGAGAGGGAAGTTCATAGCTCTACAAGCCTACTGCAAAAAACAAGAAACAATGGTAATAAATTACCTAACCCAACAACTCAAAGAGTTAGAAAAATAGCAACAAGAAAAGCCCAGTGTAAGCAGAAGGAAGGAAATAATAAAGATCAGAGCAGAGATAAATGACATATAGACCAAAGAAACAATACAAAAGATCAACAAAACCAAGAGCTGGTTCTTTGAAAGGATAAACAAGATTGATGAACCTATAGCCAGGCTCACCAAGAAGCAAAGAGAGAGGACCCAAATAAACAAAATCAGAAATGAAAGAGGTGAAATAACAACAGATCCCGCCGAAATACAAAGGATTGTTAAAAAATACTACGAACAACTCTATTCCAACAAACTGGACAACCTGGAGGAAATGGACATATTCCTAGAAAAATATAACCTTCCAAAACTCAATCAGGAAGAATCTAAACAGTTCAATATGCCAGTAACTATGGAAGAAATTGAAGCAGTCATCAAAAAGCTTCCGGCAAACAAAAGCCCGGGGCCAGATGGCTTCACAGGAGAGTTTTACCAAACATTCAAGGAAGAACTAAAACCTATCCTCCTTAGACTATTCCAAAAAATTCAAGAGGAAGGAACACTTCCAAGCTCCTTCTATGAAGCCAGCATCACCCTAATACCAAAACCAGATAAAGACAACACAATGAAGGAGAATTACAGGCCAATATCCCTCATGAATGTAGATGCCAAAATCCTCAACAAAATTCTAGCAAATCATATCCAGCAGTACATCAGAAAGATCATACACCATGACCAAGTAGGGTTTATCCCAGGAATGCAAGGATGGTACAATATCCGCAAATCAATAAATGTGATACATCACATAAACAAATTGAGAGATAAAAATCACATAGTCATATCAATTGATGCAGAAAAAGCATTTGACAAAATCCAACACTGTTTCTTGATAAAAACTATCAACAAGGTGGGAATAGAAGGATCATACCTCAACATAATAAAAGCTATATATGATAAACCCACAGCTAACATCATACTCAATGGGAAAAAAACTAAAACCATTTCCCCTAAGAACAGGAACAAGACAGGAATGCCCACTCTTGCCACTCCTGTTCAACATAGTACTGGAAGTATTAGCCATTGCAATTGGACAAGAAGAAGAAATAAAAGGCATCCAAATTGGAAAAGAAGAAGTAAAGCTGTCCTTATTTGCAGATGACATGATATTGTACATAAAAAATCCGAAAGGCTCCATCAAAAAACTAACAGACTTAATAAATGAATTTGGCAATGTAGCAGGATACAAAATTAACGCCAAGAAATCTATGGCATTTCTATACACCAATAGTGAACTTACAGAAAGAGAGACTAAAAAAGCAATCCCATTTACCATCACACCAAAAAAATTAAGATACTTAGGAATAAACCTAACCAAGAAGGTAAAAGACCTATACGCGGAAAACTACAGGACACTGAAAAAAGAGATAGAGGAAGATGTAAACAGATGGAAGAACATACCATGTTCATGGATTGGTAGAATCAACATAATTAAAATGTCCATACTACCCAAAGCAATCTATAGATTCAATGCACTCCCCATTAAAATACCAGCGGCATATTTCACAGACCTAGAAAGAACTCTCCAAAAATTCATCTGGAATAAAAAAAGACCCCGAATAGCCACAGCAATCCTGAGAAAGAAGAATAAAGTAGGAGGGATCTCAATACCAGATTTCAAGCTGTATTACAAAGCCACTGTCCTCAAAACAGTTTGGTACTGGCACAAGAACAGACATATAGATCAATGGAATAGAATAGAGAATCCAGATATCGACCCAAACCACTATGCGCAATTAATATTTGACAAAGGAGGCATGAACATACAATGGAGTCAAGACAGTCTCTTCAATAAATGGTGTTGGGAAAATTGGACAGATACATGCAAAAAAATGAAACTAGATCACCAACTTACACCATACACAAAAATAAACTCAAAATGGATACAGGACTTAAATATAAGACGGGAAACCATAAAAATACTAGAGGAATCCACAGGCAGAAAAATCTCAGACATATGCCGAAAGAACTTCTTCACTGATACTGCCCCTAGGGCAATGGAAGCCAAAGAGAAAATAAACAAATGGGACTACATCAAAATAAAAAGCTTTTTCACAGCAAAAGAAACCATCAACAAAACAACAAAAAATCCCACTGTATGGGAGAACGTATTTTCAAATGTTATCACTGATAAAGGTTTAATCTCCAACATCTACAGGCAGCTTATACAACTTAATAAACGGAAGATAAATGATCCAATAAAAAAAATGGGCAACGTACCTAAATAGAATCTTTTCGAAAGAAGACAGAACGAAGGCCAAGAGACACATGAAAACATGCTCAAAGTCACTAATTATCCGAGAGATGCAAATCAAAACGACAATGCGATACCATCTCACACCTGTCAGAATGGCTATCATCAACAAATCAAGAAACGACAAGTGTTGGCGAGGATGTGCAGAAAAAGGAACCCTCATGCACTGCTGGTGGGAATGCAGACTGGTGCAGCCACTGTGGAGAACAGTATGGAGTTTCCTCAAAAAACTGAAAATGGAACTCCCATTTGACCCAGTAATCCCACTCCTAGGAATATATCCTAAGAAACCAGAAACACCAATCAGAAAGGATATAGGCACCTCTATGTTCATAGCAGCACAATTTGCAATAGCTAAGATTTGGAAACAGCCTAGGTGCCCGTCAGCAGATGGACTGGATCAGAAAACTATGGTACATCTACACAATGGAATACTATGCTGCCATTAAAAAGAAGGACTTATTACCATTTGTAGGCACCTGGATGGAATTAGAGAACATTATGCTGAGTGAAATAAGCCAGTCAATGAAAGAAAAATACCACATGATCTCACTCATTTGGGGATAATGAAAAACATTATAAATTGATGAACAAAAAGATAGATACAGAGACAGTAAAGCATCAAACAGACTGTCAAATTATAGCGGTAAGGTTAGGGAGAGGTGGGGGAAATAAGAGATCAACTGAAGGACTTGTATGCATGCATAAAAGAGTAACCAACGGATGCAAAACATTGGGGGGTGAGGGCATGTATGGGAGTGGGGTGGGGGGGCAATGGTAAGATATGTACACATATAATACCTTAATAAAAAAAAGATGCTATGGAAAAGAAAAAGCAGCTACTGGCAATAAAAATATAATTGTGAAATGCAAGAAGCAAATCTAAAACTAACCAACCCCAAAACTGCAGGAAGAAAATAAGCAAAAAATTAAGGCCATCTCCCAGAATAGAACATAAAGCAAAAACATAATAGGAATAACTAAAGGAAAGAACAGAGAAAGTGGATGGAAGGAGTTAAGTTGTGTAGCATGATGGGTTGGATACTTCAAACAACCTTCCAGAATGAAACTAAAATGCTGGATAAAATATACTTTAAAAAATTGTGAACACACTGCTGATATAGGAGAGAATAAAATACTATCAAAATGATCAAGCAGGTAGTATTTAGAAAAAAACTGATGTTTTTAATGGCATGGTAAAAATCACTATATTTTTATGTTTGTGTTCATCTATTACTTAAATAGATTCTTTTCTCCCTGCCTTTAATCTCTGTATCCTCCAACTCATCCTCCATATTGAACCTTAACTTTTCCCCTACAGCTTTTATCTGTTCGTGTCACTACTCTGCTTACAAACCTTCTGCCTCTAAGATCTTCTCATTCCCTCCAGGATCAAGCATAGGTTTCTGTGCAGATATAAAGTACTCTTTACTATTTAATCCTCATCTCATTTTCAACCTCTGAACAACAGTCCTTCCTCCCATACCAAGCTCTCCACCATCAAGCAACACTAGACTAATATATTCTCAGACCACTTCTATCATACTTCACTTGTCCCTCTTTCTTTCCTCCCTACACTAGCATAAGCTGTGGTAAAATCTGAATCAGAAGTAAGCCCAGATAAAATGTCATTTCTGACTCCAAGAGGCAAAATTGAACACTTTCCTATCTACAATGGAGTAATCACAGCACTGCACTATGTCATTTTCACACTATCTTACATATACACATATCCATCTTTCCTAAAAGACAATGCCTGTCAAATAAATTAACACACATGAGGAGAAAAGGTAATGGTGGAATTCAATAGGAGCTGTAGTTTTATTTTTAATAATTTAGTTGTAAAAACATCTCTACCTGACAAGGTCTTAAGGCTGGTTTTGGGAAGGAGGGTAGAATAAGCAAAATATGGGACAAGGTTAAGTTACAACGGTGTTTTTCAAATGGTGGATTGTGAAATTAATATGTAGGCTGTGACCAGCATTTTTTTTTAAAAGAGGAAAACAGAAATATACTGCATGTAGTAGGGTAACTTTTAGTCTGGTACTTACTTGTGTTTCAGTTTTAGACACATGCCCCTAAATGTATATATACACATTGTATAACAGAACATAAGGTAAAGCATTTCTTAGTGTGGGTTTGGTTCAAAATGCTTGAAAGTCAACAAATTAACAGTCCAAGGACACAGATAAGAAAATCAATGCTACTATAAGTAGAGAGAGAAGCCAAGGATATAACAATGATTATGAAAAAGCTTAAGATGGGTGTTCTCATAGCAAATTCTAGAGTTCACCTGTCAGGGCAAGTAGATTCTGAAGACAAAAGTAGCCTCTGTGGCTGTCTACATTCAGCATTTAATATCTGTGTTTTTCTAACACTGTTATAATCAGAATGCAGGCTCTCAAATGATCTGCTATTCTGTACTGATTCTGCCTTCATTATGCCCCTGAAATCTGGTCATCATCTAAACAGAACAAAAGAATTGCAGATATAACTTATGAGCCAGTTTTAGCTAACCATTTGAGATATACCACCCTGGAAAATAAAAGACAGTACTTTTCAGAAGTAATCATAATGAGGAAATAGAGGAAGTAAAAACAGTTCAGATTACCGAGTTAACAGTATTGTACTAATGTACATTTCCAATGTTCAAAATAGTATTGTGATGATTATCTATGATTATATATGATACTCTCATTGGGGAAGCCGGGTGAAGGGTGCATGAGAACTATTTTTGCAACTTACAAGTAAATTATTTTAAAATAAGAGGTTATTAAAAATAATTAGGGACAGAGTATTTTGTGGAGTCCTAGGATCAGTGGCAATAGGCTAATCTGAGATTAACCTATCATGGTGACTGTGTTTGTTACTCAGTCACTACTGAGATAAACCAATTTATAACTAAATTCTTTTATTTAAAATAAGCCAGCTCAGCAGCATCTAGTATTACTTTTAGCTTTGTTAAACTTCAGCTTTGTTAAACTAAGCGGTGGCTGTATATTATTCTCCAAAATCTTTTTTTAAAATCTTATTTCTTTATTCGCTTTAAAGTCAATATAGAATTGGCTAAACATTTTAGAGGATATACTAAGTTTTAAGAGGAAAACCGAGTTAAAAAGTGGTTCTCAAATAAATGTAAACTATCACTTGATTTATAGACTTCCATTGCTTTTATTTAAAGGACTTAGCACCATGAAAGGTTGTTTAGACTGTACTTTGGCTTAAGTGAAAAAAAGTTACTGCTGAAATTGTGTAAATCATTTCAAATATTGTTTCATTTTGGCTTTTAAGTGTCTGCATTTTTCTAAATGTTCTTTGAAAGTTTGGTTCACTTTTCACTCTCCATAAATCAGAAAGTTATTTCAAAGCTTCTCTGAGACACAGAAAAATATACACATGTGAATGACTGCATCATCACTAAGTTAAGAATCCTAAGAAAATGGAAATCAAAAAAACAACTAATGGGGTGCTCACTTTGACAATTATTGAAAATATGCAATACAAAACAAGATGTGTAAAAGACACTAAGGAAAACTATTCTACTACATTCATAACAACATACAGTCATGGAAAGCAGTGAGAAGTCATAAATCGATCACAATTGTATTTAAGTAACTAGCTGTGCATTATTAAGGGGACCTCTGGTGGCCTAGAGAATGGCTATCATTCAGGAGCAGGGATCACCTTCAAAAGCCACACAAATTAATGCTAAACATAAGAGAGATTCTGATCTATTTTAATGAATTCATTTGCTTTTCCTGCTCTTACAATTTTATATGCAACTGATAAAGTTGTATTTCCCACACACTGTTTTTATCATTTAAATTCCTCCTTTCAATAATCATTATGCTGACAACATAGTAATACTTATCACTTGTTTCATGTTTACTATGTACAGGGGCTTTTGACATACATATATTTCATTTAATCCTCACTATAACGCTATGGGTTAGATATCACCATCTTACAGATGAAGATCTGATACTTAAGACTCAATCTTGGTCGTTTGATTCTAGAGAGCTGGAATGTTCTCTTTTCTTAAACACGCATATAGCCCTCTTTCAAATCATAGGTCAAACCAGAAATAACAAGGATCTCAAAGTTCAAGCCACTGGACCAACTGAAGACATGGAAACACATAAACATTGGAAATGGGGCTGAAAAATATTAAGTATATATGTTGTGAGATATATGTGATATATGTGTAGTATATAAATGTCTGGAAATCCCTTAAATCTGATGAATAAATTTCAAATATAGTAAGTGTATATTAAAAATGCTAGCCACCAAAATTAACAAACTAATGTTCTTTCTATGTACCAATGATAATCAGCTAGAAAAAAGGGAGGGATATACTGTATATCCCATTCACAACAGCAATAATAATAATAATAATAATAATAATAATAATAATAAATACATTTAACAAGATGCATGAGGGACTTTTAAGAACATTCTAAATATAGGCAGCATGATAGGAATAAGGAGATAAATGAAATAGTCGAGCAAATGCATGCATCTGTATTAAAATACAACCAATAATCAACAAATGATTATCCAGCCTGAGCAAGAATCCCTGTAATGGAAAGCTTAGAAACAAATCTTATTGTATATGAAAATTTATCATCTCACAAAGGAGGCATTTTTGGATCAGTGAAGAAAAATGGGTTATTCAAAAACCAACTTAGAAAAACTAAAGCTGGTTCTAAATCTCACAACTTATACCACCATGAACTTAAATGATCAAAACATACAAGTTAAAAATAAAACCATAAAAGTACTAGAAGAAAACACAGCAAAACTTTAAATATTTTTAGGTTAGGGCAGTGGTCGGCAAACTCATTAGTCAACAGAGCGGCAAACTGCGGCTCGCAAGCTGCAGTTTGCCAACCACTGGGTTAGGTGTTTCCTTTTAAGCATGGCAGGAAACTGAAAGTCTGACAGATTTAACTAAATATAATCATTACTACCATCAAGCAAACTAACAAAAATAGAACCATCTGAATATTAAAAATCATAAATGGCTAATATCCCTATAAAAATCAATAACAAAAAACATGGGAATATAACATAACAATATACTAGTAACATAAAATATGGGAAAATGACAAAAACAGGCAGTTCATTCCCTATCTCCCATATAGATGGTAAAGTACCAAAAAACTGCAAGCAAGAATGAGTTACAGTGTTTGTGGTCTATCAGAATGGAAAAAAATTAAAATCACATAAAAAATCAGGGTTGTCACAGGACAACTCTGGATTTTAATTTTGCAGTGTGTATTGGAATATTAATGGTGCATAGCGTTTAGCCCAAGCAGTTCCACTCTTCGTTTAAAATAGTCAAGTGCACAAAGATATGTGCAACCATAGGGTTATCAGTAGTCCTGTTTAATATTAAAAAATGGGATCAGAACCTTAATAAGAATTGGGGATAGGACAATAGGGTTCTGGGACAGGATTCTGGAGCACGAGGAGGGAATGTGAGTACCGAATGGGGCCTGGGAAGACACTCTAGGGGTGAAGGGGAGGCCACATCTTGGCATGTAGATAAGTGTCAAGCATACTGTCTACTCTGCATAAAATAGTAACACATCATTCCTGGCCCACAGTAATACAAGCCCTTGGAAATTGTTTATGAATAAAAATGAACAAATTCTAAGCTACATTTCATGGAGGACTGAATTTAATCTTAGTAAAAGACATGTGAGACTTCAACATGATTTGAGAAAGTAAGGGACTCACATTACATACTCAGTTTCAAATCAGTTTATTCATTTTCAGTTATTAATATATGTAAAAGTTTTATCCAGGTAAAGGATATTCTCCTTCTTTATTTTATTTTTTTAAAAATATATTTTATTGATATTTTACAGAGAGGAAGGGAGAGGGACAGAGAGTTAGAAACATCGATGAGAGAGAAACATCGATCAGCCGCCTCCTGCACAACCCCCGCTGGGGATTTGCCTGCAACCAAGGTACATGCCCTCGACCGGAATCGAACCTGGGACCCCTCAGTCCGCAGGCCGACGCTCTATCCACTGAGCCAAACCGGTTTCGGCAAGATATTCTCCTTCTTTAATGTTCTCCACCATGGTACTCCTTCACAGTGCTCTGCAATGAAAGACTTCAGTGTTCTATAGAGCCTGGTTATCAATTTAAAAACCATAGTTTTTAGGGTGCATCTTTCCTGAGGCAAGAGATTTTGCATTCTTAACCTTCAAGAAGGGGGAGAGAAAGACTTAGGCACGAGAGAAGTGAATTTATGTCCAGAGCTAAAGCCATGGAGAGAGAATTTCTACTCTGAATTTAAGTGTAGCCCTGATCCTTCATCCCGATTGGGGCTGCCCAGGTAAATAAAGGGCCCGTATGATCACTGTAATTTCATTTCAATTATCTTTAATTTTAAAATGATACACAAAGAATTAACTGCCCATGTTATTGGAAGCCAACTGAAGGTGTTTGTGTATGTGTGTGTACATGCTTACCTTTCTGATTTTATAAAGAATACATGATTATTATTGAAAATTGGAATATAATAAAATTATTAAAAGGAAAA
This sequence comes from Plecotus auritus, assembly GCF_963455305.1. Classification (NCBI taxonomy): domain Eukaryota; kingdom Metazoa; phylum Chordata; class Mammalia; order Chiroptera; family Vespertilionidae; genus Plecotus; species Plecotus auritus. The sequence continues at coordinate 101,908,633 of NC_137772.1, read as the reverse complement.
TGAAACTCACCCCTAACTCAGAACTGTGTGACAAACATCCTATATAAGAAAAGCCTAGCAACCGAAATGGCAGCATGACCAGAACGACCAGAGACCAAAACGACCACAGCTCCTTGCCTGGCTGGCCCCACTCCCCAGCGGGGACCCCCACCCCGGTCAGGGGCGTGGCTGACCTGCAAACCGCCTGCGGCCCCTCGCCCCGGCTGGCCCCACCCCCAGCGGGGACTCCCACCCCAATCCAGGGCCCCCATCAGTGCAGACAGGCCAGCCCCCACCCGTGCACTGGGCCTCTATCCTATATAATAAAAGGGTAATATGCAAATTGACCCTAATGGTGAACAACCAGAACGCCCACTTGACCAGTCACTATGAGGCGCACTGACAACCTCTTGGTTGCTTTCCCCGGCCGCAGGCTCCAATCGCCCGATGGCGAACGGGGAACTGGGGGTGGGTAGCAGGGGATGTGGGTGGTGCCAGGCCAAGGCCCCTGCCCCACCAGTAGCCTCACACACAGAGGGCAACCTGCGGCGGGGCTGACCTCTTGGTCCCTTCCCCGGGCAGTCAGGCTCTGATCACCTGATGACAATGGGGAACCGGGGTGGGTGGCGGTGTGGGGTGGGACCGGCTGCAGGCAGCCAGGGAAGATGGCCTTGATCATGTGCCGGGCCTATAGTTTGTTAATATGTCAAAAGTTCTCTTCAGTCTGTTTTCAAAAGATGCAATCACACTATCTACAATTTTATATCTGTTTTTCACTAACCTGATTTTAGGAATTCTTTGTAAGCATTAATAGCTGTATATTATTTCATCATATGGACTATGTTAGTTAGGATATGCTAAATTACGATGCAATGACAGAAATCCTAAAATCTCTGTGGCTTCAAACAGCAAAGATCTGTTTCTTGAGCAGACAACATGCCTTAAAGGCTCTTAAAGGCTCTGTTTGTGGTCCATTTTCTTGTTCCACTTAAGTCACATGGCCACAACTAACTGCATGGAGCAAGCAAGAAAGTACATTTTTACTATGTGCCAGAGACAGAAGGGAAATGTCAGTGACCAGGTCTAATGACAACCACATGGGTGCACCAATTTGCTTAACCATTCCTTGAATGTTGGACTCTGCAAGTTTTTTTGGTAAATGTGGTGATTATCAGGTATAAAGCTTTATTTGGTTTTCTATTTATTTCTTTAGAATAAATTCCTAAATGTTATATTATTGGCTTTAGAGGTACATAAGCTCTTTGTGTTCTTGAAACCTTGGGCCAAACCTACTTATCTTCCTCCTATGAACAAATATAAAAATATCTCAGTGTATCAATACTGAGGTATATGGTCTTTTTATAAAACATTTACTAATTTGGTAAGTGAATATGCCATTTTACTATTCTTTCTATTAGCATATTTTTCTGTCTTAGGCAAGTCAATTTATTTTATTGTTGTTCTATTGTTTTTGTTGTATTTGTATAAGCTCTATATGCAGCAACAATGTAAACCATTTCTCATATGACAGCTTTTAAAAACTAGTTTGCTTGCCTGTGAATTTTATTCCTATTTCCTGAGAGAAATTCAAATTTTTGTGCTCAAACTATTATTGTTCTCATTTGTGATTTCTTTTATTTCTTTTTAAAATTACTATCTTTCTCTAAATAAAAAACATATTTGCAAATATACACTATTTTTAATGGCTTATTTCTTTCTACTTAAGTGTAGAAAGAGCAACTCCATCTGGAATTTATTTCATGACAATAAATTAATATAACAGAGAGAACTCCAGTCCAAAAGTCAGACAATATGTATACTAATTCTGCCTGTGACACCTTAAGGTAAATCACTTAATCCTCACTCTACTCTGCCCCTATAACACAATTCCAAAGTTTGTGCCCCTATAACACAATTCCAAAGCTAAGGAAAGCTTTCTTAGCTTCAGCATAAAACTGAATGGGCAACTTGGTCTCTGCCATAGCTAGAGTATCAGGAACAAATAAGTAAACAGAAATACTTCTATTTTGCAAACTAACATGAAAATATGTCTTATTTTCTATGCCCTTCTCTTCAACTCCCAGTTTTTCCAGTATGATTGGTTCTGAGCTTTCTTTATCCCACTGCTATATGCTTTGAGTGAGGCTAACCCTGTACTGGCCTCTATCTACCAATGTTAAGTGGGGGCCCAGAACACTGTGTGCTCTGCCAAGGTCTCCCACCTCCCTATGCCTGTCACTCACAGTTCCACCACCATTATGTGTCTTGAGACCATCTGTCTTGTTTATATCAGCTACTATAGGAAGCTCTGGTTTCCCAATAGCTCTATGTATCTCATTTTCTGACAGCTTCTTTCTCCCCCCGCATCTTCCACTGGGTTTTCTGAAATGCAGTCATTGAATATTCCCTTCACTTTTTTGCTTTAACAGAAACCTGTCTTCCCTGAGAATCTTACTTCCCTTGCAATCTTTTCAAATGTCTCATATCATTGGACTTGGAGGTGAGGTAGTTTTTTCTGTTTTTCACTGACTGTTCCAGACCATTCTCTCTCCTTAAGGATATTCTAACTTCCATTTTCCTGATAGTGGCCGATAGCAAATCGAAAGCTGTTGTAGTCCTTAGCTGAAACTTCAGTCATTCCCGCTCATCCCTTTAAGATTTTTTACTTCTGCTTTACTTTCACTCTCACCAATGCTACTCCTTCATAATTCTGATAAATTCAATGACCCCATAGCTACTCTTTCAAAAGTCCAATGTGGTAGAAAGAATAATGCCCCCTCCCCCAAAGATGTCCCTGCCCTAGTTCCCAGAATCTGTGAATGTCACTTTACATGGCCAAAGGAATTGTGCAGATATAATTAAAGATCCTGAGATGAGGAGATTATTGTGGATTATCTAGGTAAGCCCCAAATGTAATCACAAGGGCCCTTGTAAGAGAAAGGCAAGAATATCAGAGGCAAGAAGGCCATGTGAGAATGGGCCAAGCAAGCATTGATTGGAGTGATGTGGCCAGGAGCTAAGGAATACCATTAGCCTCTAGAAGTTGAATGGTATAAGGAATGGATTCTCCCTTGGAGCTTCCAGAAGGAACAAACCTTGTGAACACATTGACTTTAGCCCTTTTAAGACTCATTTCAGACTTCTGGCCTCCAGAACTGAGAGAATAAATTTTTGTGCTGTTTTTTTGTTTTTTTTTTTTAATTTTTTTACTTATTGATTTTAGAGAGAGGGAGGAAAGGAAAGAGAAACATGAATTGGTTGTTCCACCTATTTATGTATTCATTGGTTGACTCTTGTATATGCCAGGACCAGGGATCAAACCAGCAACCTTGGTATATCTAGATGTTGCTCTAACCAACTGAGATACCCAGCCAGGGTGTGTGCTGTTTTAAACCACTAATTGTAGTAATAGCAATAACATAAAACTAATATACTTTGGACTCTCGATTCCTTGACCTTCTCTATTAACTCTATCTTTCATTTCCATGGTTACAACACAGACTTTGTTGTTACTCTAACTGAAAGCCCTCCATAATACTAATTTCAAGTACTCCTGTCCTTAATCATCACCTATTTTCTGCTCATTTTCCCTAGTACCTTGTTTCAAACTCCAAAGGGACCTCGAACTTAGTTGATGCTACTAACCAATCACCATGCTTTAGCTCCCTCATCTGCTGTTTCCCTTATTTACCCAATTAAATCCCATAGTCATCATTATAATAACTTTTTGCATATAGCCTCAAGGCCATTGCTTCCTCTAGGGTCACTATACTCACTCAGCAGAACCATGTTCTAGGGTTGCAGGTTCAATCCTGTCCCTGCCCCCTGTCCCAGTTAGGTGAGTGTGGGAGGAAACTAACTGATGTGTCTCTCTCACATTGATGTTTCTCTCCCCCTTCCTTCCACTGTCTCTAAAAATTAATGGGAAAATATCCTTAGGGGAGGATTAACAACAAAAAAAAAGAGTGAATATCAATGGGAAATGATAGGTCTAAAAGATGAACTGTGGGCCATCATTTGGAAGACTGGAAAATGAGGAACCAACAAAGGAGAATGAGAGAGAGAGAAGTCAGTAAAATGGGAAAAGAAGTAAGAGTGTGGCCCTAGCCAGTTTGGCTCAGCAGACAGAGCTTTGGCCTGCAAACAAAGAGTCCTGGGTTCAATTCCAGTCAAGGGCATATACCTTGCTTGCAGGGTCCTCCCTGGCCCTGGTTGGGAGGAGGCAACCAATCAATGTGTTTCTTTCTATCTTTCCCTCTCTCTTCCACTCTCCCTAAAAATCAATGGAAAAATATCCTCAGGTGAGGATAAATAAAAAAACAAAAAACAAAAATACTAAAAAAAAGAAGAGTGTGATGTCCTGGAAACCAACTGAAGGAAGTGTTTCAAGGTGGAGTGAGTGATTCAGGTATCAAATGGCACCTTAGGTCAAATGAATTGTGGACTGGAAATTAACCCTTGGGTTTAGCAACATAGAGGTCATTGGTGACCTGGATGAGAACAGTTTTAGCAGAGTGGTTGGGGCAAAAGATTAAGTGGAGTGGGTTTCAAGAGAAAATGGAGGGAGAGGTATAGGCAATTCTTTGGTGTTTTCCTGTAAAAGAGGGAAGGCAGTTGGACTTAGAGGGAGTGCAAAATAAAGAGAGGTAGCTTTTTTTGTTTGACTGATTGATTTCATTTGGTTTTTAATGAAATAACAACAAGTATAGACTACTGGGAAATATTAAAACTGAAAATTTGATGACACAGGCAAGCAATGGGAAAATTGTGGGAGTAGGTGAGAGAGGATGTGTTTTTTTTGTGTATATAGAGGGTTTAGCCTTGCTGGGAGCAAAAATAGTCATTCATTGAGCTCATGAGCAAAGATACTGGCACAGGGTTAGTGTGACTGGAGAAGTTTCCTTCAGAATGCAATGTCCAGTGAAATAGGAAGCAGTCATCACCTGAGAGTGAAAATGGAAGGTGGTGCTGGTATTTGAATAAGGAGGAGCAGGTATGAAGAGGTCATTCTCGAGAGTGGGTGTCAGTGGAGTGAGCTCTGTGATATCCTACCGGGCCCTGTTAAGGTTCCACTGAGGTGAGTGCCTCTAATCTATATATATAAAAGACTAAAATGCTAAGTGTCCCTCCCACTGGTTGCTATGACGTTCACTGACCACCAGGGGGCAGATGCTCAACATAGGAGCTGCTGTAATGTGCACTTGCCATTTACAGAGAAATGGCTGTGCAGACCTGGTGCGACAAAGCAACACTCGGCTTCCCAAAGTGGGACGCAGGCCCTGCCACCACCACGGAGCAACAGCCCACCAAATCGCAGCCAACGCTGCCGAGACCCCATGGTGCAAAATTCGGTCCACAGCCCAGCCCAGCCCAGAAACGGTGGCTGTGGGTGCCTGGTAATGACGTCATGTAGCAACGCCCAGCTACCTCTCCCTAGCAACAGGCCATTTATCTATACTAGGTGTACCAGTTAATAATGCGGATTTTATAATCAAAACACAATTTCAAGAGAAACATCAAAAGTGCTTTGTTCAAAGTAATGTCCATTGCTAGCTACACATTTCCCCCATCTTTCAGGTAATTTGTGGATACCGTCCCAATAGAACTTTTCTTGTCTTGAGGCAAACCATTCAGAGACCCAATTTTCCACTTCTTTGTATGTTTTGAAGTGCCGCTCAGAAAGTGCGTGTGCCATCAATAAGAACAAGTGGTAATCTGAAGGAGCAGTCTGGTGAATATGGCGGGTGGGTTAATACTTTCCAGGCAAGATCTTTTAACATGTCTTTAACTGGTTTTGAAGTGTGTGATGGTGCGTTATCATGAAGCAAAATTACTTTGCCGTGTCTTCTAGCACATTCTGGTTGTTTCACGATCAAAGCGTGGTTCAAATTGATTATTTGTTGTTGGTAGCAATCCGTATTAACAATTTCACCTGGTTTTAGAAGTTCATAATGCACCACACCTTCCTGATCCCACCAAAGGCAGAGCATTGTCTTCTTTCCAAAGTGATTTGGCCTTGCAGACAATGTTAATGGTTGACCTGGATCAACCCATGATTTTGTGCATTTGGGATTCTCAAAATAAATCCACTTTTCATTGCCAGTCACAATTCGATGCAAAAAGACTTTTTTTTGTGCCACTGAAGCAACGTTTTACTGATGACTTCTTGGTTTTCCATTTGTCTTCCATTCAGTTGATGTGGCACCCATTTTCTTTTCTTTAAAATCTTTCCCATTGCTTGTAAACGGTCGGAAATTGTTTGCTGAGCAATGTTTAATCTTTCTGCAAGTTGTTTTTGAGTTTGACATGCATCTTCATCCAATAATGCTTGTAATAGTTGGTCTTCAAACTTTTTCGGTTGACCTGGACGTTCTTTGTCTTTCACATCGAAATCATCACTTTTAAAGCATTCACAGTATCTTGAGAAGGGTAATGTTCACCATAAGCTTCCCGAAGTATTCAGCAGCACCTTTCTCCAAAATAAAGTAATGAATTAAAACTTCCCGCAAATGCTCTTTTTTTTGGCACAAAATTCAACATTTTTAAACGTAAAAATATCTATGATGTTAACACCTTCAGCAAATTAGACATATGAAGTTCAGAAGCTTATTGTCAATACAACAAAAAAGCATACATATCAAATTGCATATATATCAACATATATGTAACTCCATCTATTGAAAAAAATCCGCATTATTAACTGTTACACCTAGTATATATACAAAGCCAGCGACCGGAACGCCGTAATGACCAGAATGACCCGTCACTATGACGCCCATTGCTGCCAGCGAACCGGCAGGATCAGGGGGTGGGGCCGGCCGGCCAACCTCCCATGGCCCCTCGGACCAGCCAATCAAGGACAGGGCAGCTGGCCAACTCCTCTGCGGCCCTTCCCCCTGGCTGGCCCTACTCCCGATAGGTCCACCCCAACCCGATTAGCCTGCAGCCCCTCCCCCAACTGGCCCCACCCCTGATTGCCCTCCCACCCCAATAGGGGGTGGGGCTGGCCAGCCTCCTGTAGCCCCTCCCCACTGCTGGCCCAGCCCCCGATGGGCCCCCACCACCCCGATTGGCCCGCAGCACCTCCCCCTAGCCAGCTCTGCCCCTGGTCGGCCCCCCCACTTCAATCAGAGGCAGGGCCAGCTGGCCAACCACGCATGGTCCCCCTAGGCTGCTGGCCCCCGATTGGACCCCTACCCCATTTGAGGGTGGGGCCAGCTGGCCCACCACCCAAAGGCCCTCCCTACAGCCAACCCCACCCCTGATCAGCCCCCACCATCTCAATTGGCCTGCGTCCCCTCTCCCCAGACAGCTTCATCCCCGATCTGCACCCCCACACCAATCGGGGTGGGGCTGGCCAGCCAACTTCCCACAGCCCCTCCCGCAAGTGCTGACCCCAAATCAGCCCCCCACCACACTTGGGGGTGGGGTGGGCCAGCCCACCACCCACAGCCCCTCCCCACAGCAGGCCCCACCTCCAATTGGGGGTGGGGCCCGCTGGCCAATTGCCCATGGTAATCTTCCCCCAGCTGGCCTGGCCCTGATCAGGCCTTGATCAGGGCAGGCTGGCTGGCTAACCTCCTGCTGTCTCCTCCTCCCAACAGGCCCGGCCCCAACCCACCAATTGGGGCCAAGCCGGCCAGACCCCACTCGTGCACAAATTCGTGCACTGGGCCTCTAGTCTATATCATAAAAGGCCTGTGGTCCTAATGCCACAATGGCTTCATGACCAAACAACCAACTGGTCACCAGGAGGTGCACGGAGCACCTCTTGCAGGCAGGGACTCGCGGCTGGCGCGGGGCTGGCATGGCGGAGGAGGGGCCTGTGGCTTGTGCAGCAGAGGCGGTGCCCGCAGCTTGTTCAGGGTGGGTCTGGGGTCCCGAGGCTCATGCAGGGCGGGTCTGGCGTCCTGCGGTTCACACAGGGTGGGTCTGGGGTCCCACAACTCGCACAGGGCGGGTCTGGCATCCCATGGCTTGTGCAGGGTGGGTCTGGGTCTTGCGTGATTTCACGCACTGGACCTCTAGTGTATACACAAAAGGCGAATATGCTAAGTGTCCCTCTGCCTGTCCAACTGGTCACTATGACATGCACTGATCACCAGGGGGCACACGCGCAATGCAGGAGCTGCCATGACACACACTGGCCATTTACAGAGAAATGGCAGCGCAGACCACAGAGAAATGGCAGCGCAGACCTGGCTCTGACAAAGGAACACTTGGCTTACCCCAAATGGGACACAGGCCCCGCCACCACCCTGGAGCAACAGCTCACCAAATCACAACCAACACTGCCAAGACCTCATGGCCAGCCTGGAAATGGTCACTGTGGGTGATGGCTAATGATGTCATGTAGCAACGCCTGGCTTCCTCTCCCTAGTGACTATCCTTGCAGTTTCTTCAGCCCAGGAACACGACTTGTTTTATAGCCAGATGGAAACAGTTACACTTTAACCAAATGTCTGTGAAGCATTTTTCCATGCCTCATTTCATTTGATCCTCACAGAAGTCTTGGAGTAGGTAGATAGGAGACTAGGAAGAATCCTATTTTCTTTCCATTAATCAGAAAACGGAGATTTAGAAAGCTTAGAAACTTGACCTGAATGAAAAGAAGAAAGGGTGGACCTTGAAAATGACTTCAGGTTTTCTCACTGTGCAGAATATAGTCAAACACTGCTGCAGTTAAATATTTTACCTTTTGTTCTCCCTGCATGGTCTACAATAATAATCTGCTTCATGTTGATATTTACTGCTGTGTTGCTGACAATTACTTGAAAGAGAAGTTGGGGTGCTTCACTGGGCTGGAAAAAGTTTAGCTAAATCAGAAAGCAGGTCTAATTAAGCAAGTTTATTCTATATATATAAAAGGCTAGGTTGAATTGTGCATGCGCGATACATATAAAGCTCTTGCTGGCGCCAATTGCACACGTGTGTTTCGATCTGTCATTGTCAATTGTGAATTTGGTTGACACTTCTATTATAGAGAAAGGGCGAATAGCGATATTAAAATATTTCTTCTAATTAATTTCCTTTCAATGTGCATGAATTCATGCACCGGGTCACTAGTTTGAAATAAGACCCATTGGGGTGGGTGTGTGCCTGTCCCAGTCATATTCAGCTGTTCAGGTGCAGGTACCAAGGTTTGACCAGTACCTGCACTGTGGAACATGCCATTTATAATCACTGTTAAGGGTGATCTCACCCACAATGTTGGCTTTAGATATAGCTAGTGTGTAAATAACTCTAAATTGGTATCTCCAGCACAGATTGCATCTCTTTACTTTAGAGTTATATATCCCCTTGCCTATGTGACATCTTCTCTTTTTTTGTCTAACAGACATCTTAAATTTAGCATTCCTAAAACTGATTTCCCCTAATCACTATTAAAGACCTATTATTTTCATCATCTTCTTCATATTAATAGCAACACCATCTTTTTGGCTGCTTAGGCCAAAACCTTTGCAATTACTTTAGACTCTTCTCTCGCTCTTACACTCCACATTCAATCTCCCATCTGCTTGAAAATGTCAACCAACAAAAAGAAAATCAGTTTAATCTATAATAAAGAATAAAAAAAGCTTTTATTTGAGCAAAGGATTGCAATCTGAGAGACACAGATTCATTAAGTAGCACCCCAAACTGTGCTCTGGAAAGAATAGAAAATGCAGGATTTATATAAAGGTAAAAAACCACAGGCTGAAACTTTTCCTATTGGCTACTTAATATGGTGTGATGGCTAGTTCAAAACGGAATGGTCAGATATGGGTGATGAAACTCTGAGGTAAGCACTGGTATGGGAATGGGGGAGAGGGGATACAGAATGGGGGACAGCAGTTTCCAGAATATGTACTTCTATGACAAGCATCAAAGTCCAAACTTTATCTGGTATGGACATATGTAAGTCTGACTTCCCCAATATCCTCCTAACTCCATTATAGGGCCTCTTGATATTAGTACTCTGTTTTAGGTGTTTCAGTTCATAAAACCTTCCCATGGCTTCCTTTTTCATCTAGATTAGAGCTAAAATCCTTACACAAAGAGGACACTCAAGTGGCCTATAAGCATATGAAAAAAAAAGTGCCCAGTATGAATAGTCATGAGAAAAGTACAAATTAAAACCACAATGATAAGGCTCCACACCCCCAGAATGGCTAAAATTGAAAGGACTGTCCATGTATTAGACAGGATGTGGAGTAAATAGTACATCTAAACCTTGCTAGTTGGTGTGTAAGTCAGGAGAACTACTTTGAAAAACTGTTTGGCAATAGCTACATTGAAACTACATAGAAGTTTATTCATATCATTCCTGGGTATATACTCAACTGAAACAAATGCTTATATCCACCAAAGACATATACAATAATATTTATAGGAACTATATTCATAATAACCACAAACTAGAAATAACTCAAATGTCCATCAATAATGGAATAGATAAATAAGTTGTGGCATGTTAAAAATGAAATACTTGAGCCCGGCCAGTGTGGCTCAGTAGCTGAGCACCGACCCATGAACAAAGAGGTCACTGGTCCGATTCCTGGTCAGGGCACATGCACAGGATGCAGGCTCAATCCCTAGTAGGGGCATGCAGGAGGCAGCTGATTGATGTTGCACTCTCCCATCGATGTTTCTATATCTCTGTCTCCCTCCTTTCCTCTGTCTCTCTCTAAAAAAAAAAAAATCAACAACATTAAAAAAATGAAATACTTGAAAGCAATGACAATGAAAAAGAACAGATTAATGAAGCATGTAACAGATGAATGTATCTCAGGTACATAATTGTATGAAAGAAGCCAGACACAAAGAGCACATACCATATGTTGGCACTTACATGAGCTAAAAAATAGGTAAAGCTAGTGGTTACTTTGTGGGGAAGGCATATTGACAGGGAGGGGGGTTGCAGGGACTTTCTAAGATATTGGAAATGTTTTGTCTTAACAAGTTAAGTCCCATGTCAGTCACTGGTGACTGACACTATACTTTCCGTCTGGAAGACAAAACAGGCTGGGCTCTCACGTGTTTATCTGAACAATGGTTACACAAGTATATGCATATATAAAACATCATGAAGCTATGTATTAGAATTTGTGCATTTTATGTAAGTTATGCCTCATTAAAAAGGTTAAAAAACTATAAATATTAGTTAGGCACTACCATGCATAAGTAATTGTGGGGCCCAAAGAAATAATAAACAAATAAAAAATGGGCCTTGTTCTTGTGTGAATTTAACTCCCATTGGGAAGATATAAATTAATCAATGACATCAAGAAATTATAAACTGGGATGAGCAATATGAAGAAAAAGACCCCAGTATAACAGGAACTGACCAGGTCTGGACAAGTGACATTTTTAGCAGAGGTAAAGTGAAAAGAACAGAGACTGCTGCAGGAAGAGGGAAACAAGTGCTCAGAACCTGGTGCCAAAGGAAGCAAGTGCATTTACCTGGATGGAGCTAGTGACCAGATCACGTAGTAACTTATGGGTGGTGAAGGCCTTTGGCCTTTAGTTAAAGAGCAATGGAAGCTGTTGAATGACTTTAAGGGGAGAGCTGTCTTAATCAAATTTGAATTTAGAAAAGATCTTATTGATAGCTATGTGGATTTGAGAGAGGAAAAGTAGGTAAGAGAATACTCTATTCAGGGAGAATTGTAATTTGTAATTGCCCAGTCTAGAATTAGCCTATCTCAGAGAGAAGGCAGGAAGAACAGTAAGGGAAAGGCATTAAACTGCAGATTTGATGTCTCCTTACAACTAATAGAAGTAAGTCTATCTTCAAGTCAGAATGTGAGAAATAACAGTAATACAGGGTGCCTCCAGGGAAAGGGGCCAAGGGCCTGGGGGACAGAGGAGGAGGGAGACTTTTCACTGTAAACCCTTTTGTACCTTGTGATTTTTAGTCATGTGCATAGTCTACTTACTTCAAATATAATTAAAACATAAAATTAGTATCAGGCAACTGGAGGTTTCCTTTTATTGCTAATTAGTCACAAAGGCATAGAAGTAAAAAGACATTTTAACAAGCCCTTGGGATGCCATGAATAATAGTGAGATCGCTGTGTCCTGCTCACAGCTCACATTCACCATGGATGAAACATGACTTCACTTATAGAATCACCAGAGAAAAAGCTTCTTAAAATGTAAATAATTTAAAATCTAGAAGATGCATGTGCATCATTTAAATTACAAAGATTATTAGGTAGAAAAGATCTTCTAATATCCTGGATTTTTATTTCATTATATCTAGTCTATGTGAATTTGCAGGCAAAAAAAAAAAAAAAAAGCACTATTTATGAAAACCAAGACAAAAATGAAAGTTAGTGACTTGGCACAAAGGACTATATTATAAAAACAATCCCGGTAATCTTATAATATCCTCATGTTTTAGATCAGTGAAATCCAGATTTGCAGCTGTCCCACAAACTGAAAGCATGTAAATTTTTAGAAAATGAGTCAATCCTGAGATTAAAGTTTCAGTTTATAACACTTTTGTGTTTTAGTTACAAAGTCATAAATAAATCTAGCATGACAGAGATGGTAAATATTTTCTCAGTTGTTTATGTAGCCAAAGAGGAAAGGAATTTAACATGCAATTAACCACTTAGGTTTTTTGAGATATGCACCATATGGTAGTTGTATTTAAGAGAAAGAAAAAATATTGTTTTGTTTAATCTAACATTTGCTTAGCAACATCAAATTAGTGCAACCTGGGCAGCACCTTTACCTCACAAGGAGAGTCCTTACATTCCTGTAAGAGCTAGGGCTTAAGTATAGGAGGAAATCCAACTTCTTCTCCAGGAAGAAAAAGAAAACAAAACAAGTTAACCAAATAGAAGGGATGAGGATGGTAAACAAATAATTTAAATTCAATTATCTAGAGACAGAATGATGAATTTTTAACAATGCTGGCAGCCTAGTTCTATTATTTAATAGATAGTTGTTGTTTTTTTAAATATTAAAAAAAGGGACCTTTATGCCATTCTTTAAACCAGCATCTGACCGATCGTGAGGTAAGAATAGCAAAGGTCCAAAGCAAATCTCAGATTTCTGTATATATACTAGAGGCCTGATGCATGAAATTCGTGCAAGGGACTTGGCCCTCGCAGCCCCATCTTCATCCGGAAGGTCATTTGGCTGTCTGGTCTAATTAGCATATTACTCTTTTATTATTATAGATATATACTCACACATAACCACTGTTTATCTCACCATCCTTACTTTAAAAATAACTAATTGGAAAAAATCTGATTGGCATTTTAATCTTGATGGTAGAAATCATTTTATAGATAAATACTTATCTTAGTGTTCTATTAATTATTCTAAAATTAAAGATTTTTAAAGTAAAAAAAAGATGCTACATGAGGTCAATAAGCTGTGATACAATTTTCTATTAATACTAGAGGCCCGGTGCATGAAATTCGTGCATGGGGTGTGTGTGTATGTGTCCCTCAGCCCAGCCTGCACCCTCTCCAATCTGTGACCCCTTGAGGGATGTCCGACTGCCCTCAGACATCCCTCTCACAATCCAGGACTGCTGGCTCCCAACCACTCATCTGCCTGCCTGCCTGATTGCCCCTAACCACTTCTGCCTGCCAGCCTGATCGACGCCTAACTGCCCTCCCCTGCAGGCCTGATTCCCCCAACTGCCCTTCCGAGCAGGCCTGGTCCCCCCCAAATGCCCTCCCCTGCAGGCCTGGTCACCCCCAACTGCCCTCCCTTGCAGGCCTGGTCCCTCCCAACTGCCCTCCCCTGCCAGCCATCTTGTGGTGGCCATCTTGTGTCCACATGGGGGAGGCCATCTTGTGTGATGGAGTGATGGTCAATTTGCATATTACCTCTGTATTATATAGGAAGTGAAAAATTGTGAAATCTCCAATGAAAAGCTTTGAAATATATAGGGTATCCCCCAAAAATGTATACATATTATAACAGCTGATAGCTCAATTTTGAAAATGAAATGTATTTTAATAAACACTGCCTTTATAATTATTCAAAGTGTGTGTATACATTTTTTTGGGGACACCCTATACATTTAAAATAAAAAAAATATGAAAATAACATTTAATATTTAATCTACTTGAATGCACCATTGTCAGATATCTACATGGATTCACATATACATATGCACTCACATATGTATTTGGAAGAAAGAAGTTCTTAAAAGTTGACTATCAACTAAACAGGAAAGAAAATAAACTCTAGTAGTAATAAATCAAAATCGTAACACTCAAACTGTATGTAGCAATGTATTTTCTTATGGTTGGTGTTTTTATTTTTCTTCTTTTTAAGATTATTAAAAAACAAAAATTCATACAGTAAAGTAAATATGGTAAAAGTGCTCTCAAAAAATCCATCTGCACTCTTTCATTATAGATTTCATCTCCCTATTCCTACTTTGCTACATGGTTAGAGGTCTGTTTGAAAGTTAATCTGGGATGAGCACACTATAAAAACAGTGGGTTTACCACTGGTTGCTCTCCATCTCCCAAATGGTAAATTAGTGGTTACTTTCCTTTGTACATATAATCATGACAACAGCAATGTCAGCTTATGGATCTGCTCTAAATACTGAACAATTTCAACATGAGAAGTTCTCAAATAACACATAAGTTGTATGCTAAAACTTCACTTATTAGTCTGTTATTTGGGAACTCAGAACATGCATCCAAAATAAATTTTGTATAAGTGATATTCCAAGCTACCATACGTCAACACAACCCTAAAATAACAGAAGAGAGCAGACCATTATACAGTTGTAATTATAGTAGTAGAAACAGAAGAAGCAATAATATGTTTAAAATTTTATTTTCTGCTTGCACTCGAGAAAAGTTGTTCTAATTAGAGCTTCTCCAACACAGTGGCTGATTAAGCATGTGCCCACTGCTTAAATATTCTATGGGTCGTCTCTTAGATTCTTACTCAGCCAATTCTCTCTGTTTCATGTTGTCCATAACCATAGAAGTCTCTCTCTAGGCTCCAAAATCTACATAGCTCCAGCTCTGATCTGTTATCTGGGTTACCAACCACTGATCCAACAGCTGCTCACAGGCATCTCCATGTGGATAGTCTAGTGTCACCTCAAACTAAACTCATCAATTTTTGCACCCCTCACCCCATAAAGCAGCTATCCTCCTGTATTTCACAGAATGCCTTCTCCATCCCTATTCAAACCGTGGTGTCACACCCACTCCTTCTCCTTTAGCACCATTTCCCAACCTACCAGGCACCAAATACTGAGGTCTGGCTAATGGCCTACTGGAGCCTCTGAGCCACTCTCCATTCTACCTAGCCATCTTTTTTTCCCTCTTGCTTAACCTCCCATGTCTAGCCACTGCTATGCCTCCATGAATACTAACTGATGTAGAGAACTCAAGGATGAAGAAGAAGACAGTAGCCTGGCGAAAACATAAAAGGCACTTCTTTTTCCCATGAATATTTCAGAGAAGAAGACTCCCTCTGGAAATTAAAAATTAGGGTCCCAACATATCCTTGTATTAACTGTATTATGCATCAGAATATATCAGTCTTATGTTTAGTCCATCTTCTCACAACTCAAAACAAGTTGAGGGGGCTCATAGAATATTTTACTTAATAATGAAATGTTTCACAGATAGTTGGACGTAATGATAATTATGTATACACCCCTTCCCCCACCACACAAGCCACTTCTAATACAGGATCTATAAGGGCCAGGAATTTTTCTGTTCCATTCACTACTATATCCCCATCTCCTAGATAGCACACAGCACATAGCATGCACTTAATAAAAATACCTATTCTAAACATAATATATAAATTATCAAGAATAACTTAAGTATTATCTAGAATATAAATAATTGAATTAATATATACAAATATATAAATTGGAATTTGGATATCATTTTCTTTATGCTAAATAACAAACCAAAGCCTGTTTGCTCTTTGATATGTGACTAAATTTAAGAAAATTTTCAGCAGTTTGTTCTAGAGACAGAAAGTTATACTTAATGTTAAATACACATAATCATTTCTGTATGATCCTATCTAATAAAGAGGGATATGCTAATTGACCCTCACGCCATTGCAAAGATGGCAGCGCCCACAGCCAATGAGGGAATATGCTAATTGACTGCCCCGCCCTCAAAGATGGCAGTGCCCACAGCTAATAAGGAGGGAATATGCTAATTGACTGCCACACCCTCCAAGATGGCAGCGCCCAGTCCCCTCAGCCCCACCGGGGCGGCAGGCGCGTGGCGGCAAGGCCTGGCCCGCCCCCAGGCGGGCCCGGCCACTCCGCGTGCCTGCCTCCCGAGTCCCCCAGTCCCCTCAGCCCCCCAGCTGCCCAGGGCTGGCCCAAGGTGCAGGCAAACTTTGATGGCAGCTGCCCAGCCGCCCAGGGCCGCCTGAAGCTCAGGTAACCGGGGCCAGCCAAGGCTTGCGCTGCTGGCAGTGGCAGCAACAGAGGTGATGGGTGTTGCCTTCTCCTGATCGTCGGGTCACCTCCCGCCCCTGAGGGCTCCCAGACTGTGAGAGGGGGCAGGCTGGGCTGAGGGACCCCCCACTCCAGTGCATGAATTTTCATGCAACGGCCCTCTAGTTAGAGATAATAGAAACAGATCTGAATAGAAATCAGTCTCCAGTAGCAGCAGCCTTTTTGATCCTCACTCAAGGACATGGTTGTTTGTTTGTTTGTTTGTTTTCTTCAATTGATTTTAGACAGAGGAAGGGAAAGAGAGAGAGAAACATCAACATGGGAGATCTGAGAGAGAAACATGGATCAGTTGCCTCCTGCATGTGCTCAGGCTGGGGACTGAACCTGCAACCCAGTTATGTGCCGTCACTGGGAATTGAACCTGCATCCTTATGGTGTATGGGATGGCACTCCAACCAACTGAGCCACTTGACCAGGGTAAAGAGCCTTTTGGAAATGATGCTGTTTGAAGCCAGTCAGGTATATTCCCCAATAAGCCTCCAGCATACAACCACCCCCAAAGGTGTACAGGTAAGCATTGTGCACAGATCATATAAAACCCTATTCCCCCTGACCCCATGTAAATGGAATAATAGGTGTGCCACTTTTTATCAGTATAACACTGTGTCACTATAATATGAGTTTGTTGCTGGATATGAAAGTGAAACATAAATGTGGAGTGGACACTATTCATAAGAAATATGTCTTCCTTTCACATTCTTTGTTGGTGTTTGTTCTAACAAGACTAATGACCAGAGACATCAACACATCATCCAATCCCAAAAAGTGCTTTCCTAAAAATAACTTTTTAACTTTTGTTTTAAAAACTTTTATACTATTAAGGCAGTACATTTTAAATCATGTATGGACAAGAAAATAAAATACTCAGCTATCACAATGATGTAAAGCAGGAGTGGGGAACCTTTGTTCTGCTAAGGGCCATTTGGATGTTTTAACATCATTCCTGGGCCATACAAAATTATCAACTTAAAAATTAGCCTGTTATATTTGGTCAAACATTTAATTAACTCACCCCTAATGCCTTGGTAGGGCCAGACCAAATGATTTCATGGGCCTTATAGGGCCCAAGAGCTAGACATTCCCCATCCCTGATGTAAAATAAAGAATTAAGTAAAGACTTCCATGTGCTCAGGACTTTCTTATTATATGCACATTCCTGTTTTCAGTTTGAAGTGGGTCAAGGACAAACAAAGGTCTTATAGGCATCAAGACTTACTCAGAGAACAGATGTGTGAGACTCAGCTCTAACACCAATATTCACAAGTCTACAAAATTACTTTAAAACACTGAAATACAATAGCATCATTAACAAATCTTAAAAACTGTAGTCTACCAGCAGAGTAGTTGTTCATGTTTTGAGCTTTAAAAATACTTATTAGGACAGAATTTGAGGATCATAAGGCCAGAGAAATGTTTCATCCCAAACTTTCTTAGATATACATGATTGTTTCTCAATGGTTTCAGGGGTGAGTCACAATGTAAGAATTATAAATCTGGAGTACTATAAAAATAAAAATACAGCTGGCTGGTGTGGCTCAGCAGTTGAGCATCGAACTATGAGCCAGGAGGTCATGTTTCAATTCCCAGTCATGGCACATGCCTGGGTTGTGGGCTTGATCCCAGTGGGGAGTGTGCAAGAGGCAGCCAATAAATGATACTCTCTCATCATTGATATTTCTATCCTCTCTCCCTCTCCCTTCCTCTCTGAAATCAATAAAAATATATTTTAAAGAAATATAGCATTTTATACTCTCCGAATTAAAAGTGGGGGAATGAACAATCATTTAGAAATAATCTGAGAATATTCACTATATTCTAAATAGAAGAGAAGTGGTAACAACGGAAGACTAGCCTGTTGGCATATTGCAAAATCACCCTCTATTTAAAACTGAGCAGGAGCTTTTGGATTTCTAGCACGAAACTACTGTTAGATGAAATAGCAAATAAAAGTTCATATTAAACTTGTCTATATATTATACAGAGTGACCTAGGAGTCACAAAATATTAATAAATTGCTGATATAATAAGGCTATTTATTTAAAAATAAGCATCCATTATTTTATGTAGAATATTGATAGAGATGCCCCTATTCAACAGTAATATAATTGCAGAATAATATACTTGCAGAGTATTCCAAAATATGCCCTATTGATGAAGACTCCACGGTTATTAAGTTCGGGAACAGAGCACTAGAAATTCATGTTCATTAGCACATTACAGATTTTGAGAAGTCCTGCAGTAAAAAACCCATTTAACATAATTTAAACCAGTGTTTCTCAAACATAACTATCAGGGCACTTTATTCCCAAGATGAGTTATTAACACACTTAGAGAAACGCTAATACATACACGTATATAATCATCATCTCTAAAAGTTTAGAGCACATTCCATCTATATAATATGTACAGATTCTATAAACATTCTGAATCCTTTGTAGGTTGCTGTTTAAGTTATAATTTCCTTTTCTAATTGTTTAATTTGAGAGAATAAAGTGATTCACTTGGGAGAGCAATTTCTGGAGATAAGTTTATAGGAGGGAAACTGTCACTTTTTTGGTCTGTATGGGAAGAGACACTCTACAGTCACCCTCTATTCAATACTCTTGTTAAAAACTTGCAGTCATTTTTGATCCTTACTTCTCACTCATTACTCGAGTCCACTACCTAGCCTTATTGACTGTACCTTTCTACACTGTTCTCCAGCCCATTTCAATCTTTCCTTCCCCAATGCCACTGTTCTAGTTCAAGCCACCATTAGTGTTTGCCAGGGAGATTAAATAACTTTCCAAGTGGTTTCTCTAAATCCATTAGTTACCCCAATATTGCAGCCAAAATAGCCTACTAACATTTAGGAATGTTTTCTACATACCAAGAATACACCTATACTAAAACAGCAAAAATAATGGAAAAATTATCAATCATATATATATATATATATATATACACACACACACACACACACACACACACACACACACACACACACATATATATACAAATCAAGAAATAAAATATTTCTAAGACATATATGATCCTATTCCTTATTCCAGAGGTAAGCACTATCTGAATTTTAAGTGTATTATCTCCCCTCCCCTCCCCTCTCCTTTCCTCCTTTCTTTCTTAATTTTCACCTAGGGATATTTTTTCCATTGATTTTTATAGAATGGAAAGGAGGAAAGGAGGGAAGGAGGGAAGGAGAGGGACAGGGACAGAGGGCGAGAGAGAAACATCGATGTGAGAGAGACACATTGATTGATTGCCTCCCAAATGTGGCCCAACTGGGCTGGGGATAGAACCTGCAACCCAGTTACACGCCCCTGACTGGAAATGGAATCCACCACAGTTGGGTGTATGGGGTGAGGCTCTAACCACTGAGAAGACTGTCCAAGGCTTTCCATACTATTTTACATAGTGGCTGCATTAATTTACAATCCTACCAACAATGTCGAGGGTTCCTTTTTCTCCACATCCTCACCAGCACTTATTTTTTGATTTATTAATGAGTCATTCTGATAGGTGTGAGGTGATATTTCATTGTGGTTTTAATTTGCATTTCCCTGATGACTAGTGATGTTGAGGATCTTTTTATATGTCTAGTGGCCATCTGTACATCCTCTTTAGAGAAATGTCTATCCAGGTCTTCTGCCTATTTTTAATTGGATTATTTGTTGTTGTTTTTATGTATGAATTCCTTGTATATTTTGGATACTATTTCCTCAACAGATGTATTGCTTGCAAATGTCTTGTCCCATTTAGTAGACTGTCTTTTCATTTTGTTGGATTTTTTGCTGTGCAAAAACTTCTTAGTTTGACACAGTCCCATTTGTTTATTTTCACTTTTGTTGCCCTTGACCAAGAATTCATATCAAAAGATATCACCAAGAACAATGTCAAAGCGTTTACTGCTTTTTTCCTCTAAGAGTTTTATGGTTTCAGATCTCACATTTAAGATTTAATCTATTTTGAGCTTATTTTTATACTAGAGGCCCGGTGCACGAAATTCGTGCATGGTGGGGGTGTGTGTGTCCCTCAGCCCAGCCTGCACCCTCTCCAATCTGGGACCCCTCGAGGGATGTCTGACTGCCCATTTAGGCCCGATCCTGGATCAGGCCTAAACAGGCAGTCGGACATCTCTCTCACAATCCAGGACTGCTGGCTCCCAACTGCCCACCTGCCTGCCTTCCTAATTGCTCCTAACTGCTTCTGCCTGCCAGCCTGATCACCCCCTAACCTAGCCGTGCGCAAACTACGGCCCACGGGCCGGATCCGGCTTTTCTATCCGGTTCTCTTGCTCCCTCCTCCGCTCCTTTACTTTGAATTTATATAAGTTCACACAAACACTCCATCCATGCTTTTGTTCCAGCCCTCCGGTCCAGTTTAAGAACCCATTGTGGCCCTCGAGTCAAAAAGTTTGCCCACCCCTGCCCTAACCACTACCCTGCCAGCCTAATTGATGCCTAACTTCTCCCTGCCAGCCTGTTTGCCCCTAACTGCCCTCCTCTCCTGGCCTGGTCACCCCTAACTGCCCTCCCCTGCAGGCTTGATCACCCCCAACTGCCCTCCCTTGCAGGCCTGGTCCCTCCCAACTGCACTCCCCTGCTGGCCATCTTGTGGTGGCCATCCTGTGTCCACATGGGGGCAGCCATCTTTGACCACACGGGGGCAGCCATCTTGTGTGTTGGAGTGATGGTCAATCTGCATACTACTCTTTTATTAGATAAGATAGAGGCCTGGTGCATGGGTGGGGACAAGCTGGTTTGCCCTAAAGGGTGTCCTGGATCAGGGTGGGGGATCCTTTGGGGCATGGGGCGGCCTGGGTGAGGGGACTGTGGTGGTTTTCATGCCGGCCATGCCCCCCGGTGACCCAAGCGGAGGCCCTGGTATCTGGGGTTTATTTATCTTCTACAATTGAAACTTTGCAGCCTTGAGCAAAGCCATGCCTCCTGCTTGCTCTGTGGCCGCAGCCATTTTTGTTGGGATTTATTTATCTTCTATAATTGAAACTTTGTAGCCTTTAGCAGAGGCCAAGACAGGCCAGGGCTGTGGAAGCTTGGCTTCCTCCAACGCAGGGGGCAACTCAAGTCTCCTGCTCTCTCCAGCTCCATGGCTGCTGCCATTTTTGTTGGGATTTATTTATCTTCTATAATTGAAACTTTGTAGCCTTGAGTGGAGTCCAGGGCCGACCAGGGTGTGCAGGAAGCTTGGCTTCCTCCATTGCCGGGGAAACCCAAGCCTCCTGCTCGCTCCGTGGCCGCAGCCATCTTGGTTGGGTTAATTTGCATACTCACTCCTGATTGGCTGGTGGGCATGGCTTGTGGGTGTAGCGGAGGTATGGTCAATTTGCATATTACTCTTTTATTGGATAGGATATGGTGTAAGAAAGTGATCCAATTTCATTTTTTTTGCATATATCGATTGTTTTCTCAAAAATCACTTATTGAAGAGACTATCTTTGCCCCATTGTATAGCCTTGTTTCCTTTGTCATGCATTAATTGACCATAGAATTTATTTCCGGGCTCTCAATTCTGTTCCATTGATCTATATATTGTTTTTATGTCAGTACCATGCTGTTTTGATTATTATAGCTTTGTAGTATACTCTGAAGTCAGGGAGCATGACTGATAGCTTCCACTTTGTTCTTATTCAAGATTTCGCTGGCTATTGAGGTTTTTTTGTGGTTTCATATATATTTTAGGATTAGTTGTTTTAATTCTGAAAAGAATGTCTTTGATATTTTAATAAGGATTACACTGAATCTGTAGATTGCTTTAGGTAATAAGGACATTTTAACAATTTTAATCCTTCTAATCAAAGAGCAAGGTATATCCTTCCATTTATTTGTATCTTCTTCAATTTATTTTTACAGTGTCTTACAATTTTCACATTAAAAGCTTTCTCACCTCTTTGGTTAAATTTATTCCTAGATATTGTATGCTTTCTGGGGAAACTGTAAATAGAATTATTTTCTTAATTTCTCCTTCTGATTGTTTATTATTGGTATAGAGAAACACAATAGATTTCTGTAACCTACAATTTTACTGAGTTCATTTATTAGTTCTAATAGATTTTTGGTGGGGTTCTTAGGGTTTTCTATATATAGTATCATGTCATCTGCAAATAATGAGAGTTGTACTTCTTCCTTTCCAATCTGGATGCCTTTTAATTCTTTTCTTTCTCTGACTGCTATGGCTAGGATTTCTACTACTATGTTGAATAGAAGTGGTGAGAGTGGGCATCATTATCTTGTTCTTGATCTTAGAGGCAAAGTTTTCAACTTTTCACCATTTGAGTAGGATATTAGCTGTGGGTTTCTCATATATAACCTTAACTTGTTGAGATATAGTACTTCTATATACACTTTGTTGAGATTTTTTTAATAAAAGAATGTTGGATTTTGTTAAATGCTTTTTTTCTGAATCTATTGAGATGATCATATGTTTTTCCCTTTATTTTGTTAATTGGTGTATCACACTGATTGATTTATAAATGTTTGACCATCCTTGCATCCCTGGGATGAGTTCCACTATGTCATGGTGTATAATCCATTTAATGTACAGTAGGTCCTCGGGTTACATCGGAGATCCTTTCTACGGCACGAGGTAATGCGACTTTCGCCGTAAGTAAGAACCCACCTACATAAGCACCTACGTCACTCACATGGAGCACATACACAGCAGTAATAAAGTGAAACATTAAAAAAAAATTTAAAAGAAAGACAACAATTCCTGACCTTTACTTGTGGTAAATAAATAATAAAAAACTTAAGCACATATGTACATATGTTGAAATGATGGAACTTTTTTTCTTTTTTTTTTAATAAATAAATGGGAGATGGCGACATAACCACAAAACGATGTACGTTGAGTCCGATGTAACCCGAGGACTGCCTGTATTGTTAAATCTGATTTGCTCATATTTGGTTGAGAATTTTTGCATTTATGTTCATCAAGGATATTGGCCTGGAATTTTTTTTTTTTAATTTTTGTAATTTCCTTGTCTGGCTTTGGTATTAAGGTACTGCTGACTTTGTAGAATGAGTTCATAAGTTTCTTCCTTTTCAATATTTTGATATAGTTTAAGAAAAGGCATTAGTTCTTTTTTGAATGTTTGGTAGAATTCACCTGAGAAGTTATCTAGTTCTGGATTTTAATTTGCTGTAAGTTTCTGATTACTGCTTCAATTTTATTACTAGTAATCAGTCTGCTTAGATTTTCTATTCCTAACCAGTTCAGTCTTGGAAGTTTATATACTTCTAGAAATTTATACATTACTTCTAGATTGTCAAATTTGTATTTCTATGGTATCAGTTGTAACTCCCTCACTTATGATTGCATTTGTTTGCATGTTCTTATTTCTTGATGAGTTTGGCTAAAGGTTTGTCAATATGTTTATCTAGCCAAAGAACCAGTTCTTAGTTTTATCAAACTTATATAATTTCTATTTCATTTATTTCTCCTCTGATCTTAACTATTTCCTTCCATTTACTTTGAATTTTGTTTATTCTTCTTTTTCTAGTTCTTTTAGGTACAAAGTTAGATTGTTTATTTGGGATTTTTCTTCTTTGTTGAGGTCAGCTTGTGAAATACCCTCATGGAACTGCTTTTGTTGCATACCATAAATTTTGAAAAGTTGTGTTTTCATTTTCATTTGCTTCAAGATAGTTTTTGATTTCCAGTTTGATCCATTGGCTATTTAGTAGCATGTTGTTTAGTTTCCATGTATTTGTCTTTTTTTCCAGTTTTCTTCCTGTAGTTGATTTCTAGGTTCATGTCATTGTAGTTAGAAAAGATATTAATATGATTTTAATTTTCTTGAATATATTGAGGCTTGTTTTGTGGCCTAATATGTAATCTATACAGGAAAATGTTCCATGTGTATGTGAAAACAACAAAATATACTCTGAAGATTTTGAATGAAATGTTCTAAAAATCTCTATAAAGTCAATCTTGTCTAATATGACATCTAAGGCCATTATTCCTTTACTAGAGGCCCGGTGCACAAAAATTCGTGCACTGGAGGCGTCCCTCAGCCCGGCCTGACCCCTCTCAGAGTCCAGGAGCCCTCAGGGGATGTCCTACTGATGGCTTAGGCCCACTCCCAAGCCGCAGTCTGGCCTCCCTCTGCGGGAGGCGACCGGCCGATCAAGGTAAGGCGCCGCCCCCATCACCCTGCTGCAGCTGCCGGTCCTCACAGCCACCAAGGTGTTTTCATCAACACTAGTCCCTTCACCACAAAAAAATGACAACTTTCTTTAGGCATTTTCAAGATGTCTCTTTCATAGGATATGACATTGCTTTTTCTTTCTTTCTCTCTCTCTCTGTTTCTTTCTTTCTTTCTTTCTTTCTTTCTTTCTTTCTTTCTTTCTTTCTTTCTTTCTTCTCTCTCTCTCTCTCTCTCTCTCTCTTTCTTCCTCAGCTGAGGATATTTTTCCATTGATTTTTAGAGAGCGTGAAAAAGAGAGGGAAAGACAGAGAGAAACATCAATGTTAGAGGGACACATCGATTGGTTGCCTCCTGCATAAGCCCTGACCTGGGCCCAAGCCAGGGAGAAGCCCTTGACTGGAATCGAACCGGGACCCTGTGGTCCACAGGCCGAGGCTCTATCCAATGAGCAAAACTGGCTAAGGCAGGATGTGACATTTCTTAGCCCCTCTAGCAGCGGACCTCCGTTTTTTTCCTCTAGGAGTGAGGTGCAAAAACCCTAGATCACCTTCTTGGATTCTTATTACCCAAGTTACCAAGAATGCTGTGAGTGGCATACCATGAGCTTAGCCGAGGAGCGAGCGGTCAGAAAAGGTGTTTCCTGTGCAGCTCATGCGCAGAGGTGGGACTTCCAGCACACCGCAGCCCAGGGCTGCCAGACCCTCTCCTCTCTGGCTTTCACAGCCACTGCAGCTGCTAGGCCCTCTCCTCTCCGCTCCTTACGGCTGCTATGGTTGCCAGGCCCTCTCCTCTCCGGCCCTCATGGCCATTGTGGCTGCCAGGCCCTCTCTTCTCTGGTCTCTCCTCTCCTGGCCCTCACAGCCACTGCAGCTTTGTCCAGAAGGACGTCTGGAAGATATCCACCCTAATTAGCATATTACCCTTTTATTATTATAGATTATTAGATTAAGTTTCTGTCTGGATTATCTATCCCCATTGATGTGAGTGGGGTATTAAAATCCTGTACTATTATTGTATTATTATGGAATTCTCCCTTAATGTTCATTAATAATTGCTTTATAAGTCACATCCATTTTAATGCTAAGCAAAAAATATAAAATAAGCATAAAAACACACAAAAACAAAAGCACATGAAACGTGCAATGTCTGTAAACTAGAAAAACTCAAAATCTAGGCAATTGTTATGATTTTTTCCACTGATGAAGTTAGATGCTTTCTTATTCATTTATTGTTAATCCTCATTAGAGGATTTTTTTTTTTTTTTTTTTTTTTTTTTTAGAGAGGGCGAGAAGGAGGAATGGAGAGATGGAGAGAGGGAGGGAAGAAGGGAGGGAGGGAGGGGGAGAGAAAGAGAGAGAGAAAGAAAGAGAGAGAGAGAGAGAGGGAGAAAGAAAACAAGAAAGAGAGAAACACATCGAATGGTTGCCTCCTGTACGTGCCCCAACCAGGGCCTGGGATTGAACCTGCAACCCTGGTACATGCCCTTGAGCAGGAATCAAACCTACAACTCTTTGGTATGCTGAGCTGATGCTCTAACCCAGCCTTGGGCAAACTATGGCCCGCGGGCCGGATCTGGCTGTTCTATCTGGTTCTCTTGCTCTCCCCTCTGCTCCTTTACTTTGAATTTATATTAGTTCACAAACACTCCATCCATGCTTTTGTTCCGGCCCTCAGGTCTAGTTTAAGAACCCATTGTGGCCCTCGAGTCAAAAAGTTTGCCCACCCCTGCTCTAACCACTGAGAAACACTAGCCATATCAGAAGTTAGATTATTCTTATTACAAATTTTCACTAATACAGATAATCCAGAATTTTAGCATACGACATTAGAACAATAAATTACATGTAAGATAAAAAATAGGTATGGAATATATTTAGCATTATATAGCTGGAGCAGATTATTAAAATTTTAAGATAATAAAAAACTGTTGATAGATAAAAATGTTAGAAAGATGCCCTGACTGGTGTGGCTCAGTGGATAGAGCGTCGGCCTGCGGACTGAGAGGTCCCGGGTTCGATTCCGGTCAAGGGCACGTGC
This sequence comes from Plecotus auritus, assembly GCF_963455305.1. Classification (NCBI taxonomy): domain Eukaryota; kingdom Metazoa; phylum Chordata; class Mammalia; order Chiroptera; family Vespertilionidae; genus Plecotus; species Plecotus auritus. Next base: position 101,881,985 of record NC_137772.1, on the reverse strand, counting down.
CTTGGTTGCGGGCACATCCCCAGTGGGAGGTGTGCAGGAGGCAGCTGATCAATGTTTCTCTCTCATCGATGTTTCTAACTCTCTGTCCCTCTCCCTTCCTCTCTGTAAAAAAAAATCAATAAAATATATTAAAAAAAAAAAAGAATGTTAGAAAGATAAAATACCCAATTACTGGTAAATATGAACTATTCTCATGCATATTTGAGTGTTAGGTCCTGAAGTCTATTGGACACTTATAGTTTACTGATTAACTTAACCTCTTAGCACAACATGTGTTGGTACACAATACTGTAATAAAAATCATTTGCTTGACATTTTGAAGTTTACAAATAATCTCTATTTCTATTAAGTTAGAAGATAATCCTGGAACTACAGGTAGCACAACACCCCAAGCAAGCACTGCCTGCCTGAGAATGAAACAAACACAGAGAAAAAAGCTGAGAAATGGGAAGATAAACATTTCTAACAATATTTTCTAAGAAAATGAAACTAGATCCAACTTAACTGAAACCAGATATATATCTGTACCTTTCAGTTATGAGACTCAATAAATTCCCTTTATGAGTTGGGTTTCTAGAGCCTGCAAAGAAGTCAGTGACACTGCCAAATGTACCAGCCAATATTCTTTCCACCATAACTTGGAGGACTAAAAAAAAGCATGACTTCAGATCTTGACTTTTAATCCCTACATAATCACTAACTAAATGATCTTAGTTAAGACATATATTTGATTAGAATTGATAATCATATCATCTTATATGGCTAACCATTTATCTCCTTACAGAAATAAATGAAAAAGAATACAGACTGATGCCAAAGACCTTTATTTATTCCATTTTCTTAGGAATTTAGGAAAACACTGCTATCAGGAAGAAAATAAACACATGTAAATGTATGATTAGAGTCCTAGCTGATTTGGCTCACTGGATAGAACATCGGCCTGCAGACTGAAGGGTCCTGGTTTTGACTGTGGTCAAGGGCATGTACCTGGGTTGCAGGCTTGATCTCTAGCCCTGGCTGGGGCAAGTGTGGGAGGCAGCCAATCAATGTGTCTCTCTCACATCAATGTTTCTCTCTCTCTGTCTCTCCCACTCTCTTCTACTCTCTGTAAAAATCAATGGAAAAATTGCCTTGGGCGAGGATTAACAAAAAAATAATAAAAAATTAAAAAAAATATGTATGGCTGGAGACATTAAATAAGCCAGGCAATTTCTAGCGTTTTCCCCATGTGAAACGTTGATATAAATGTAAGGATTCCAAGTTATGGAAGGGGGAAGGTGATCACAACCTACTAACTACTGATAGATACACTAGCAGAACCACTCAATGGCACATGACAGTATCAAAATGCTAGACTCACAGTGTTTGGAACGTATGGTAAGCCATAAAATTTCTCCTGTGTTTCCTTGAGAATGTCTGTGGTTGATCGCCTCAGGGGATGCTTCCCATGGTAAATTTGATCCAAAATGGCATAAAAGACCTAGACAGATGAAAACATCTATTTAGTTTGGGTAGCCCATTCTTATACCTAAGATGTGTTATATACATTCCAGAATAATACTTTAAATCACAGTTTAAAACATTCACAAATATAGATGTATATGGCTTGAGATATATTTTGTTCAATATTTAACACTATGTCAATGATGAAAAGGAAAGCTCTCAACCTTTCACGATTAAAGATATTAAGGGGAGTCGAGAAACCAAGATGGTTGCATAGGTAAACACCTAAACTGCTGCCTCGCACAACGATTTCAAAACTACAACTAAAAGACAAAACGTTTATCACCCAGAACCATGGGAAAGCTGGCTGAGTGGAAGTTCTACAACTAGAAGGAAAGAGAAAAGAGCATTGAGACGTGCACAAGCGCTGAAAAGCTGAGGTATGGAGGTGAGCGAATCGGGCTGGCGGCGGGTGTCTGGGTGCGCTGCTTCTTTCAACCCAAAGGGAGACAAGCTCCCGATTACTCCGAACTCCAGTTTCTGGGGAGATGCTGAGGACCAAAACTCCTATGGGGAGAAGCTGGACTGTCTACCATCGGGTCGGAAAGTGAGGGTGACTTTCTTGCAGTGGTGCGCCCAGCAATCATTGTTTACTGTGCTGGGGAGCGGGACGCGGACTTGGAAATGCAGAGACGGCTGACTGGCAGCCATCAAAGTTTGCCACGCCCTAGCCCAGTGACTCAATGGGACGCCGCCCCACACAATCTACAAACCCACCCAAGCTCGGAGCAGCGGCTTTTGCATATACATAGCCTGCCCTTTCGCAGCTTAACCAAACAAACTGCAGCTCTGGTCAGACAGCTCCAAAACCTCCAAACCCCAAGCAAAGAGGAGAAAACTGTAGTTCTCGCTATACCTCCTGCGGGGTGGCCTCAGTCAGTAGCTAACCAGCACCCCATTGGAGATCCAGAAGCCAGTGTATCTAGGGGTCAGTGTGAGACGACACCAGATTTCACAGATTTCAACTACTCACATCCATAAGTGACACATTCAAGAGGCAGACTCAGTGAGCACCAAAGCCCCACTGAAGCAAGTCCTGCCCCCTAAGTGTGTCTCCAGCGCAGCAGTTCTTCCATTATAGACACAGTGGGTCCTCACAGCCAATTGGCCTGGAGGTCAATTCCTCCCAGTGACACCAACAACAATCAAAACTTAACTACAACAAGGCCGTACACACAGTCCACAAAGGGGTGCACCAAGAGTGTCCACCTCAGGTAACTGGGAGGCCGACCAACTGGCCCATATAGGACACCTAGCACACAAAGCCACCCTACCAACTCAGGGAAGCAGTGAAAATGCAGAGACAAAGAAACAGATCACAAATGAAAGAAATGGAGGAAAACAAACGACTGGATATAGAGTTCAAAACCACGGTTATAAGGTTTTTCAAGAATTTTCTAGAAACCGCCGATAATTTCAATGAGACCCTCGAGGATATGAAAAAGGACCAACTAGAAATTAAACATACACTGATTGAAATAAAAAATATTATACAAAGACCCAACAGCAGACTAGAGGAATGCAAGAATCAAGTCAAAGATTTGAAATACAAAGAAGCAAAAAACACTCAACCAGGAAAGCAAAAAGAAAAAAGAATCTGAAAATTTGAAGATAGTGTAAGAAGTCTCTGGGCCAACTTCAAGCGTACCAACATCAGAATTATGGGGGTGCCAGAAGAAGAGAGAGAGCAAGATACTGAAAACCTATTGGAAGAAATAATGACAGAAAACTTCCCCTACCTGGTGAAAGAAATAGACTTACAAGTCCAGGAAGCGCAGAGAACCCCAAACAAAAGGAATCCAAAGAGGACCACACCAAGACACATCATAATTAAAATGCCAAGAGCAAAAGACAAAGAGAGAATATTAAAAGCAGCAAAAGAAAAACAGTTAATTACCTACAAGGGAGCACCCATACGATTGTCAGCTGATTTCTCAACAGAAACTATGCAGGCCAGACGGGAGTGGCAAGAAATATTCAAAGTGATGAAGAGCAAGAACCTACAACCAAGATTACTCTACCCAGCAAAGCTATCATTCAGAATTGAAGGTCAGATAAAGAGCTTCACAGATAAGAAAAAGCTAAAGGAGTTCATCAACACCAAACCAGTATTATATGAAATGCTGAAAGGTATTCTTTAAGAAGAGGAAGAAGAAGAAAAAAGTAAAGATAAAAATTATGAACAACAAATACATATCTATGAACAAGTGAACCTAAAAATTAAGTGAATTAAAAATCTGAGGAACAGAATAAACTGGTGAATATAATAGAATCAGGGGCATAGAATGGGAGTGGATTGATAATTCTTAGGGGGAAAGGGGTGGGGGGTTACGGGAAGAGACTGGACAAAAATCGTGCACCTATGGATGAGGACAGTGGGAGGGAGGTAAGAGCAGAGGGTGGGGTGGTAACCGGGTGGAGGGTAGCTATGGGGGGAAAAAGGAGAAACAATTGTAATAATCTGAACAATAAAGATTTATTAAATTAAAAAAAAAGATATTAAGGAATTTTGAATCTTATCTGTAAGGTACTCTTTAAATATAATATAGCAACTTAAATTTGTGAACACACAACTGAAATTTTGCCTTTCTCTGTATTGGCAATAAATATGGTTAGAAATATGAAAAATAAAGTTATGACTGTGACTCCAGAACCTAACAAATATTGTTTGCTTTATCCCTGGAATCCCATATATCTTAAGTGAGAAAAATGAAATGGTCAGAATCCTAGTTTTGTAAGGAGAGGTAAAAAAAGATAAAAAGGTGGGGTGAGGTGGAGAAAGGAATAACAATCTAGTGTCTGGTGAGGACAGATGTTACAAAGAATTCTGGTACAGCTGTTGGAGAATCTGGAGCTAGAGCCAAGTCACATCTGGTACCAGGCGGTGCAAAAGAAGCAGCTGCTGTGCAGGGACAATTCTGGTTTAAGGAGGTGACCGGAAGAAAAGGACCACTCACCTCAACGTAGAAGATATAGGCCATTGAAACATAATAGGAGAATAAAGCATTAGAAAAAGTTTGAATGTGAAATCTGCTGCTTAGTTCTGAAAACTAAATTTTGCATAAAAGCTATAGTAATGATAAAATGTTTTTTGACTTGACTGTTATCATTGTTTGGAGTTCACCTGAAATAAGAAAGCAGAAAATGTTTTATTTTAAAGAAAAAATTCTGATATGCAATTATGTTTCTGATATGTATCTTTCTGATTCAAAAATGGAATTTGCAGAGAATGTGCAGCTGTTGACTTGAAAGAAGTGAGGATTAGTTTGGATAGAAGAAAAATTTAAATGACTTGTAGCTTCTGGCTTCATCTAGATATAGAATTATGGTTCTAAATTATAAAGTCAAGTTTAAACATTCCCTAGAAAAACATAGACATTTTCTAAATATAAATATTGCTTTACTCTAACTGGTAATCTAAACATATAGCTACATATAGCTCTTTTAATTCTATATTCTATAATAAATAACAATGCATAAAGATAAACAGGAGCCAAAATTACCCATACAAGTCTTGTTTATATTCTAACTGGATAAATTATTAGGAATTAAAACTTTTAAATTCTAATCTCAACTGAGATGTTGGCTTTTTTGGTGTGTGTGTTTTTCTTGTCACAATCTATAAACAAATAAGAATTCAGGAGTTTCATTCTTTCAATTTTATCTTTCACAAGTGGAAGGCATAAGCATGGAAGATTTTTTTTAAATTATAAAAACAGAGCAAAATAAATCAAATACATGTATTTCACGCTCATTAGCAGATAAACCAAACAATTCTAAAGTGATGAGCCTATTTGCTCACCAAGGGAATAATGCATGCCTGGGATCAAGATCCTTAGAGCTACAGAAAATTAAGAGTGTATTTGTAAAACAATGCACTGCAAAAAAAAAAAAATTACAATTTTAATACCCCTTTAGAAATCTGAAATAATCCATTTCCTTTCCACCCTTGTTTTTCTCCACTGTACAAAGAGACTATTGTATAATATGAAAGCTGGTTCCTATGGTTCCTCTAGTAAGAGGTTCTCTCTCTCTCTCTCTCTCTCCCCCCTCCTCCCTCTCCCTTTCCATCTTTCCTATTCTCTCCATCTCAAGGATTTATTCTTTCTAGAGGGTGGGAGGAGTGAAAAGTTGATTTTCCATTTTAAAAGAATATCATTGGAACAACTGTTCAAAATAAGAGCCATGACAAAAGGTTTTAAACTAGGACTTGTACTATAATTACCAGCAAATGAAAAGACTTTTTCCAAGTAATGCTAATTTTAAAAAATAATTTAGAAATTCATTTTTAATTATATTGATATAGATACTAAATAATGTAAATTAAATGTAAATTTGCTGTTTTGTCTAGAGTAGGTATTTTTTTTACTGAAATATATATTTTAAAGTATAAAAAAACAAAGCTCATTAATTACTTTTTAGGGACTGAATTTTATAAAAGTATAAAGCAATTAAGGAGTGGCTATACTTTCAAATAGATAACTAGATTATTATAAAGTAAATATTTTGAGATGCTTGAGATGAAAGATAGCCGTTTAGGTTATGTTTATATAACTTCTAAGGTCTGATAAAGAGTAAGAATTCCATAAGCAATCTCAGTAATTACAAATAACCTAAACATCTGGTATCATGTAGACCTGGCATCCCACATAATAAAACCCTAACATGTAAATTGACCAAACGGTGGAACGACCAGTTGTGGGCAGCTCCTGCGTTGAGCGTCTGCCCCACAAGAGGGAGGTGATCGGGGGGGCGGGGCCACAAGCGGGTGGTGCCAGGCCACCAGCCAAGGCAGGTGCCAGTGGGGGCCCTCCCAATCACCACTCCCGCTGGTCGCCCCACAGATCGGCCCTGATCGCCAGCCAGGCCTAGGGACCCTATCCTATATATTGGGAACAGTCTCTTAGATTTAAAAATTAAGAGGCAAGGCTACTCTAACACTGAAAAAACAGGATAATGCAGCGATGACATGCATGGACTCTGGCTTGCAGATTTTGTGGTCAGTCCTGATTCTGACACTTATAACTGTGTGACAAAGTCAATTACTTAACTTTTCTCTGCTTCAGTTTTTCCACCCAGAAGACGGGGAAAATGGTACTACTGCCTCAGAAGGATCATGTTATGTACTACTTTTTATAATCAGGGCAAAAAAATGTAGCTGCCCATACAACAGCAAGATGCCTTTCACCCGTATGAAAAGTATGGTCACTGGTGCATGCAGTGTCTGACATCCCCCAAGGGTACAGAACGGGCTGAGGGACTCCACCCCCCCTTCCCCTGGTGCACAAAATTCAGGCCTCTAATCTTTTTAATAAAAAAGATGATTCATGCCGAAACTGGTTTGGCTCAGTGGATAGAGCGTCGGCCTGCGGACTGAAAGGTCCCGGGTTCGATTCCGGTCAAGGGCATGTACCTTGGTTGCGGGCACATCCCCAGTGGGAGGTGTGCAGGAGGCAGCTGATCGATGTTTCTCTCTTATCGATGTTTCTAGCTCTCTATCCCTCTCCCTTCCTCTCTGTGAAATATCAATAAAATATATTTAAAAAAAAAAAAAAGATGATTCATAAAGTCTTTCTAGTCTTTATCTGGAAACCTGGAAAATAGGTTTTGAATGTTATTGAAATAAAGTCATTACTCTTCATTAGACTTCACATCTAAAGACACATTTTTTTTTTAAAGCAAAGTGAATAACAATATATAAATTTATTGCTAAAATGTGTGATTTAGAACAGTGGTTCTCAACCTTTCTAATGCCGTGACCCTTTAATACAGTTCCTCATGTTGTGGTGACCCCCAACCATAAAATTATTTTCGTTGCTACTTCATAACTGTAATTTTGCTACTGTTAATGAATCGTAATGTAAATATGTGTGTTTTCCGATGGTCTTAGGCTCTATAGAAGCGTTCTCCACCTGTGGGTCGCGACCCACAGGTTGAGAACCGCTAGCAGGGTTGCCTAAGACCATCGGAAAACACACATATTTACATTACGATTCATTAACAGTAGCAAAATTACAGTTATGAAGTAGCAACGAAAATAATTTTATGGTTGGGGGTCACCACAACATGAGGAACTGTATTAAAGGGTCGCGGCATTAGAAAGGTTGAGAACCACTGATTTAGAAGAAATCATGTAACTTTTCCAAGTTTTGATTTACCAGACTGAATATAGAAAATAACCACATTTAATATCTACTTTATTAGGACAGTGAGGATTGAATTAGTCAATTTGGTTAAGTTCTTTGAACTCAGATGAAATAAATGTGTAGCATTGGAAAGAATTTAAAAGTTATATATTTATTTTGAATAATTACTCTGGAAAACTTGAGAACAATTTAAAGAGTTAAGACATGAACGAAAGTACATACATACCTGAAGTTGCATATCAGCTGCAGCACAAACCTTTTTAGATTCACAAAGACGAGACACCATATTTTTGGGCATTGACTTGAAAAACAAAAGAATATACATGTGAGTAAATTGCTTAATAAGGAATTGCATTTTGTTACTTATGAGGTGGTAAAGTTTAAAAGTTAGTACTTTTTCTGCTCCTTTATAACAATGAATGAAAGCCCATTCAGGTGACTTGTAAGTGAATAGAATAAATGGTTATAAAAAATCAAAGATTAAAATGTCAACAAATAAATTCTAATTCCTAGTGCCAATAAACTCTAATGGAGCTGAACTGATATGCTAACAATTACCCATGATATTGAATTGCATATTCTTTTATTTTCCCACCTGAAAGAACTGCAGAGCTCATGTAGTCAGTGTAATATCCCTGTATGATGCATGCTTCCTCTCCGAGACTAATCAGGCCTGATCCCATAACATCACATCTCTGAGAAATAAACTAGTAATGGAGTTAAAGGAGTACTTTAGGCCAACTTACATATACTTTAAAATTATTAATATTGATATTTATTGAAGAAAGGTACTACTTTATGGAATTCTACTTATAATCTAATTTAAGCTAAAAGTCCCTCTAAAGAGAAATCCAATATATAAAAGACCTATGGCAGGTTACTCAGCACTCAAATGATATAAATAAGGCACCAATGAGTGATAATGTGAGCTGTAAGGGGAACTAAGCTTTCCCCCTCTCTCTCTCTGCCCCAGAAACAGTGGCTGGCACATAGCAGACAATAAATATTTGCAGAAGGAAAGAATGAACACCAGAATGATCATTAAAAAATGTCTTCTTAAATAAAAGAATAAGTAGTAAATGAAGACTCAGGCCTCTTCTTGTTTGTAAGAAAAGCAAAGTAGGCAGAAAAGGCAATTTAAAGAGTTAAGATGTGGACTGAAGGAAGTTGCATACTGTAAGTTCTGATACAGGTAAAAGGACTGGGGTTTTTTTGACAGTGGGACACCCACCTTGTATAAAACAAAATTTCCTCAAACAGGATTTTGAAAAGTAAAGAAAGATTTTGTTAAGTCATATACAGTATACCAACAGCTTGTATCAATATGTTCAGGTTTCTTTAAACCTTCCTTTATATTATACCTTAAGTTGACAGGATTCATGTTATACTTTAACTTTTCATAAGTAGTATTCTATAAAGTAGTAGCTTCACATACCTTATTAATAGCTTCATTATCATAAAAACATATATGCGGAAAGACAGAATTTTGTCTCATTTCTCCAACAATGAAAACTATTGTGGCCGCACAGTGTATTAGGCACAGGGGACAGGAGACGAGGTGCCTGTCCCCCCCGCCCGCCCCCCCCCCAGCTTTACAGGCTTACATTAGCCACGTGAGTACAGTTTTAAAAAGTTACAAGTGTAATGGGTGCCAAGAAGAGAAAGTAGCATAGGTCAGTATGAATGCCATAATTTAGAAAAGCTTAACAAGAGGAAATAATGCAGAAGTGAGATTTGCAAAATGAACAGGTGTTTACTTGACAAGGAAAGGATGGGCAGCAGGGAGAAGGAAGTAATCCTCATAGAAGAAACAGCATATGCAAACAAGAGGGCCAATGACAGGAGGTAAAAGAACGCCATGGGCAGGAAAACAGGGTTCCAATCAGGCTGGAAGAAGCAGGCAGGAGCCAGGGCCTGAAGCCTGGAGGTCCAACTAAGCAGGGACACTGGTTTTACCCTCAGACTCTATCTCTGTGGTAAGCCACTGGGGAGTTTTAAGCAAAGAGGTCACATAGTCAGATTTGTGTTTTAAAAAGATTCCTTTAGCTGCAGTGTAGACATTAAATAGGAAGAATGAAGGAGTGGATTAGGATAAACCAGTTGGAGGCTACAGTTTCCAGAAGGGTGAGGGACAGTGCAGAGAGAGTGAGGGCAGTAGCTGCAGTGGGAAGAAGGGGGAGGGAGAAGTTTTTAAGGTTGGGAAATACTTAAGCAGGCTTAAGAAATGCTGATG